>NC_058080.1:667711441-668311441 GCF_014858855.1 Bufo gargarizans
TTTTTTGCAAATCTGACCAGTGTCACTTTATGTGGTGATAACTTTAAAACGCTTTAACTTATCCAGGCCATTCTGAGATTGTTTTTTCGGCACATATTGTACTTCATGACACTGGTAAAGTGAAGTCAAAAATTTGTAACAAATTGCAAATTTCCAAGTTTCAATTTCTCTACTTCTATAATACATAGTAATACCTCCAAACATATTTATTACTTTACATTCCCCATATGTCTACTTCATGTTTGCATAATTTTGGGAATGATATTTTATATTTTGGAAGCAAATCTTGAAATTGTTCTGAACTTTTCAAAAACCCAATTTGTAGGGACCAGTTCAGGTCTGAAGTCACTTTGTGAGGCTTATATAAAAGAAACCACCCAAAAATGACACCATTCTAGAAACTACACCCCTCAAGGTATTCAAAACTGATTTTACAGACTTTGTTAACCCTTTAGGTGTTCCACAAGATTTAATGGAAAATACAGATACAATTTCAAAATTTCACTTTTTTGGCATATTTTCCATTTTAATAATTTTTTTCCAGTTACAAAGCAAGGGTTAACAGCCAAACAAAACTCATTATTTATGGCCCTGATTTTTTAGTTTACAGAAACACCCCATATGTGGTCGTAAACCACTGTACGGGCACACGGTAGGACACAGAAGGAAAGGAATGCCATACGGTTTTGGAAAGGCAGATTTTCCTAGACAGTTTTTTGGGAACACCATGTCCCATTTGAAGCCCCCCTGATGCACCCCTAGAAAAGAAACTCAATAAAAGTGACTCCATCTAAGAAACTACACCCCTCAAGGTATTCAAAACTGATTTTACAAACGTCGTTAACCCTTTAGGTGTTCCACAAGAGTTATTGGCAAATAGAGATGAAATTTCAGAATTTCAATTTTTGGGCAAATTTTCAATTTTACTATTTTTTTTCCAGTTACAAAGCAAGGGTTAACAGCCAAACAAAACTCATTATTTATGACCCTGATTCTGTAGTTTACAGAAACACCCCACATGTGGTTGTAAACCGCTGTAAGGGCACACGGCAGGGCGCAGAAGGAAAGGAATGCCATAAGGTTTTTGGAAGGCAGATTTTGCTAGACAGTTTTTTTTGGACACCATGTCCCATTTGAAGCCCCCCTGATGCACCCCTAGAAAAGAAACTCCATAAAAGTGACTCCATCTAAGAAACTACACCCCTCAAGGTATTCAAAACGGATTTTACAAATGTCGTTAACCCTTTAGGTGTTCCACAAGAGTTATTGGCAAATAGAGATGAAATTTAAATTTTGGGGCAAATTTTCCATTTTACAATTTTTTTTCCAGTTACAAAGCAAGGGTTAACAGCCAAACAAAACTCATTATTTATGACCCTGATTCTGTAGTTTACAGAAACACCCTGTTAGCTATTTTTCTAGGCAGGTTTATGATGGTTATATTATGAGGCTTCAGACCTCCACACCCGTGAATATTTCCCTGTGCAACGAATATCCCCTTTGCTTCTGATCAGAGAGATAAGACAGCCCTGACTCAACATAGGTTGTCAATATCTGAAATCTTTATTCTCCAGCACATAGTTATATAGGGCTTGTTGGGGGTGGGAACATAGTGTCCTTCCAGATTCAATTGCACCAATCCTCCTAGAACTCACAAGGCATTGGGAATCATGTGTTTGTGAATATACAGTTGAAACTTTGCTAAACAATGCTGACATCTGCTATATACAATACATGAAAGGGTTATTTTACATTGAACAGGTTTTTCTCTCCATGCTAACAAGTTAAATAGGAAATCACAGGTTCCTGTCAATGTATGTGAGGTGAGATGTTAAATAGCCTTTTGGTCAGGAAGGCTGCTATTGTCCCGGACTGGCAGAGGGTGTGATATGTTAATGCAAGGTACTGCATTTGTCTAATCTGTGATGTATCAAAAGTAAGATTATGAAAATCCCTTTCAATCCAACCATTGATCCCAACTTTTATATATATATATATAAAAACGGGATCACTGTATGTTTTCCTCCATCTAAGGCTGTGTGTGTGTATATGTATATATATATATATAAATATGTGTGTGTGTGTGTGTGTGTGACCCATGAAGACACTAAAGACTATGAAGGAGATGAAAAAAACCTTCTGTGTAATTTGGCGCACAGTAGGAAAAAATCTCCTGCATAGTGAAAAGAGAGAAGAAAGAAAAGTAAGAAAAAACATAAGGCATGCAAGTTCTACACATAGATAGGATATTCGGGTTAGACCTTTTACTGGGCTCACCCCGCCCTCTATGGCACATGGCTGCCCAGTAAAGTTGCAGATATGCAGGTACATTCCACCTTATGCCTTGACCAATAGAAATTCTTTTTAGACCTGGAAGGTATACATTCGCACATTTCCTAAGAGTGCCGGTGGGTGGCGCTCAAACACTCACCATCCACCACCACACCCAGAACATGCGCAAATGCTCCCAAATGAATCAGTCCTTTTTTTTAAACAAATGTGGCCCTAATCGGACAGCATCTATTTAATCTGGTACAAAGATGCTACTAACCCACAGTGAATCTCTGTTAGACATGGTTCCAAAAGGGGGGATCAGTCCCTGAGGAAGGTCTTTTAAAACAGGGTCGACCAAGAAAGGTGATATAGCATTCACATGGACACCAGTCTCACCAACCAATGTTTCATGTTGGGGCGCCCATGGTTCAGTGAGACTGGCATCAGCGTGCCATACCCCACCGTTGCTGATGAGGACCCGCTGGTAGCTTTCACTAAGAACATTGCTCTCAGAGCCAGCAGCCATTAGATCCCTCTCAAACCAACGGTGGCGGCTTTCACATGGGTAGCAGGAACCAGAGTGCTGATCTATAGACCTACATATCATTCCTAAGCCAAAAAGAAAGTCTACCATAGTCATCCTATGCTTAATAAAACTTTCCACGACAGTTCCCTCCTCTCTGCAATATGTCCACTGTGTTCTTATAGTCTCTTGCTGAATCTTCGGTTTCCTTAGCTTGCCCTCGTCGATTGTGGTGCTCCTTGGGTGTTATTGCCTCCATGATGATGCTCTATCCTTCGGTTCGATTCTTCAGGGAGTTGACTCTCAGCCCTGATGTGGTAAGGTGTGGCGTGGCGATGAACGTTTAGTTGGACATCCTTTCCATCAAAGACATAGGTTGATCTGTGGTGTATCTGGGAGCTGCGATGAGGATGTGATTATCCGCACGTGACTGGGCGATCCGATCGATCAAACAGCAGGAGCATCTCACCAGGATATACATGATAAAGAGAAAACAACAACATGAGGATATATACTCCTATTTCCTTCAACCAGTTACCTATGGAAAACAGGAAATCTCCAAAACCACCCAAAGCTGTGAAAGGATTCTATCTCTCATTAATAATAGCCCTATCTATGCCCTGAACTACAGTGACCTTATCTATATGGGCCTGGACTTTATCCCTGGTATCTGCAGTCCTCTCCTATAAACTCACAGAAACCCCCCCTTAGAAGCTAAAAGATAATCCAGTGCCATCTTTTCCTCTAAGACGAGGGTTGGGTTGGTGCACCTGTTGGCAAGGGAAACAAAAGCGAAATATCATCATAATCAATGTTTTTATTTTTTCAATCAGTTTGGTCATATATTCCTCTTGTATCTGCTGCAAGTATCTAGGCATCAGAATTAATGGACTCATTGTCCATGGGGCTGGGAAAGGTCTGCCCATACTACTCCTCCCTTTGAGCATAGACCATTTAGCGTCTTTGCTCATCCCTTGAATCTTTGATGCCCTTGCATATATTGTTCTATTGGGCTGTGCAGACTGTACAATAGGCTGATTAGCATGCTCAGACAAAACTTGTTCCCCAGGTTCTGGGAAACCAGAAACTGTGGTAGAGTCAAGTGTGTGCATATCTCATCATCTGATTCTGTTGTTAATTTTGGGGGTGGGACAGGAGTTGGAATCACAAAGGGGTTTTCACTTTTGCTGTCTTGTATTTGAACTGCACAAGTCAGTCCAAAACTTCTGCACATAGCCATGCTTGGCCACAAGTATTTATATACATTTTATTCCAATGAGGGTCTCCTTTGTACCATGGAAAAGTGTCTATGTCATTCAGACACAGGCTCTTGATCATGGCCATATGAAAGTCTGAAAAAGACCCTTCTTTTGGGAACGGGTCAGTACATTTCATTCCTTCTGTCCATTTACACATATTATCAACCCAAGGATCAGTATAAAATGGACCTAAACACCTCTGGTCAAACATATATATATTTTTTTTTTTATTTTTTTTTTTACTTTCCCCCAATTCATTTTTAGGAGACAGTTTCACCATAGAGATTTGCAGCAGACTCAGGGTACATGATTTTCAGTTCCAAATTTTAAAATTGTTTCTTTATGGGATCCTTCTTACCATAAGAATTGCCCATTTTTTACTTAGCTAAAATATACAGTGAGATCAGCTGAATTTGAAGGTTTATCTAAGGATAATTATGTTTGTGTTCAGTGCGAAAATACTTACTGATAAACCTTATGCTTATCAGTTTATGTGTTTTTTTTTTTGTTTTTTTTTTCATCCTATTTCTTCTAACTCAGGTTCATAACTACTCCTGAATTTATGGCAGATATTTAACTATTCTGGATGGTATTACTTCTAATTCAGGCTCATATTACTCCTGAATCTATGGCAGATTTTTAAACTATTGATGGCCAATTTTATACCTTCAATTTCAGCATGAACTCGCATACAATCTATACATAATCTATACACAGTCTATACAGTAAAATTCAACCTTATACATATATATAACGACTAAAAATGCTTAAGCAACTATACAGCTATATACAAGTTTAGCAAAGGATATTCGTTGCACACAATACTGTTTTTCAAATTAGGGGAATACAGACCCCATTTTTTCTTCAGGAATATCAGATTCCTGCGGGATTTCAGATCCCTCTATTACTTTAGGAATATCAGATTCCTCTGGGATTTCAGATCCCTCTATTACTTTAGGAATATCAGATTCCTGGGAGACGCTTATCAGAAGCGCTTACCGGGTTCAAATAATCCACTCTTACAGTATAGGGCAGTAATAATATATATCTTAAATATAGAATCACTTACCCGATACTGCTTTGGCGGATCCCACCTTCTGACACCAAACTGTTAGCTATTTTTCTAGGCAGGTTTATGATGGTTATATTATGAGGCTTCAGACCTCCACACCCGTGAATATTTCCCTGTGCAACGAATATCCCCTTTGCTTCTGATCAGAGAGATAAGACAGCCCTGACTCAACATAGGTTGTCAATATCTGAAATCTTTATTCTCCAGCACATAGTTATATAGGGCTTGTTGGGGGTGGGAACATAGTGTCCTTCCAGATTCAATTGCACCAATCCTCCTAGAACTCACAAGGCATTGGGAATCATGTGTTTGTGAATATACAGTTGAAACTTTGCTAAACAATGCTGACATCTGCTATATACAATACATGAAAGGGTTATTTTACATTGAACAGGTTTTTCTCTCCATGCTAACAAGTTAAATAGGAAATCACAGGTTCCTGTCAATGTATGTGAGGTGAGATGTTAAATAGCCTTTTGGTCAGGAAGGCTGCTATTGTCCCGGACTGGCAGAGGGTGTGATATGTTAATGCAAGGTACTGCATTTGTCTAATCTGTGATGTATCAAAAGTAAGATTATGAAAATCCCTTTCACACCCCATATGGGGTTGTAAACCGCTGTAAGGGCACACGGCAGGGCGCAGAAGGAAAGGAATGCCATACGGTTTTTGGAAGGCAGATTTTGCTAGACAGTTTTTTTTGGACACCATGTCCCATTTGAAGCCCCCCTGATGCACCCCTAGAAAAGAAATTCCATAAAAGTGACTCCATCTAAGAAACTACACCCCTCAAGGTATTCAAAACGGATTTTACAAATGTCGTTAACCCTTTAGGTGTTCCACAAGAGTTATTGGCAAATAGAGATGAAATTTCAATTTTTGGGCAAATTTTCCATTTTACAATTTTTTTTTCAGTTACAAAGCAAGGGTTAACAGCCAAACAAAACTCATTATTTATGGCCCTGATTCTGTAGTTTACAGAAACACCCCATATGTGGTCGTAAACCGCTGTACGGGCACACGACAGGGCGCAGAAGGAAAGGAATGCCATACGGTGTTTGGAAGGCAGATTTTGCTAGACAGTTTTTTTGGACACCATGTCCCATTTGAAGCCCCCCTGATGCACCCCTGTAGTAGAAACTCCAAAAAAAGTGACCCGATTTTACAAACTAAGGGATAGGGTGAAAGTTTTGTTGGTACTAGTTTAGGGTACATATGATTTTTGGTTGCTCTATATTACACTTTTGTGAGGCAAGGTAACTAGAAATAGCTTTTTTGGCCCTTTTTTTTTGTTATTTACAACATTCATCTGACAGGTTAGATCGTGTGGTATTTTTATAGAGCAGGTTGTCACGGACGCGGCGATACCTAATATGTATACAATTTTTTTATTTATGTAAGTTTTACACAATGATTTCATTTTTGAAACAAAAAAAATATGTTTTAGTGTTTCCATAGTCTAAGAGCCATATTTTTTTTTTGTTTTTGGGCGATTATCTTAGGTAGGGTATGATTTTTGCGGGATGAGATGACGGTTTGATTGGCGCTATTTTGGGGTGCATATGACTTTTTGATCGCTTGCTATTACACTTTTTGTGATGTAAGGTGACAAAAAATTGTTTATTTAGCACATTTTTTTTTTTACAGTTTTATTTATTATATAAAAAGTAATAAAAGTTAAATTTGTAATAAATAAAAACACACCAAATGCACCTGTCAAGAGTAGGCAATTAGTAGTCTATGACTAAATGTAAATATAACATCTGAGGGGTTAGCTCATGTAATATTATTATAGAGCTGGTCGATACGGATGCGGCGATACCTAATATGTATACTTCTTTTACACAATAATATCATTTTTGAAACAAAAAAAGAATCATGTTATAGTGTCCCCATATTATATTTTTTTTTGGGCCATTGTCTCATGTAGGGGCTCATTTTTTGCGGGATGAGGTGACGGTTTGATTGGTACTATTTTGGCGTACATGCGACTCTTTTGATCACTTTTATTACCTTTTTTGGGAAGTAAGGTAAGCAAAATGTCAATTTCCTGATAGTTTTTATTTTTTTATTTCTATGGTGTTCTCCGTGCGGGGAAAGTAACATGACCGTTTTATAGATCAGGTCGTTACGCACGCGGCGATACCTAATATTTGTAGTGTATTTTTATTTTAATTTTTTTTCAGTGATAAATGTGCTTTATCTTTTTTTAACTTTTTAAAAAAAATTTGGACCCAGACCCACTTGGTTCTTGAAGATCCAGTGGGTCTGATGTCTGTATAATACAGTACAGTACAATATATATTGTAGTGTACTGTATTTTACTTACACTGAACAGATCTATGCTTTTAGCATAGATCTGTTCAGCACCATGGACAGCAGGGAGCCTGAGAAGGTGTCCTGTTGCCATGGGCACCTTCCCCGTCTGCCACAACTGAGTAGACGGGGAAGGGGAAGGAGGGGAGCTCCCTCCCTCTGTCCCCCCATCCATCTGGGGGCTGCAAAGGCACAGCAGCCCCCCGATGGCAGAGGGAGGGAGCTCCCTGACTTAACCCTTTCCATACCGCGGTCCGTACGCAATGTGCTGACACTCTAGTATACCACTGACCACCAATGAAAATTCAGCGGGAGGCGGGCGGGGAATCGTGATCCCGCAACTTCCACACCGCCCGCAAACGCCCACAAACCGCCCCCCCTGGACGCCGCCAACATAAATGCATTCAGGGGTGCAGGGGGGGTTAAAAAAATAAATTTTTGGCCATTTTTAAGTTTCTGATCATTGCGGTCAGGGACCGCAGGGATCAGAAACTACATAAAGCGCTGCAAACCGCAGGTCTGAATTGACCTAAGGTTTGCAGCGATCGCTGATATGGGGGGGGGTCACAGGACCCCCCTCGGCATTGACCCTGGGTGCCTGGCTGTGTGTAACAGCCAGCACTCAGCGCTATCACCATGTCTGCAGACATGGTGACAGTTTAATGCCAGGACGAGTATACTCGTCCAAGGTCCTGAAGGTGTTAAAGGGGTTGTCTGGGATTTTAATATTGATGGCCAATCCTCAGAATAAGCCATCATTATCTGATCGTCAGGGATTCGAAACCCGGCATCCCCCATAGATCACCTGTTCCAGAGCAGCGCCAGCAGGTACACTCCAAAAGAGTGTGAAATATCCAAAATACAAACATAAGCAATTGCGCTGCAGAATAACAGTATAACATTGGCTGTGGACAGGCGGCTGCACTTGTCTGTGATGATGCCCCCTGCTGTGCTAAACACACGTTCAGATAATACACTGGCTGCAGGGCAGGCCAGCACCTCCAAGGCGTAAAGGGCAAGCTCAGGCTGTGTGCCCAATGTGGAGACCCAGAAGTTGAAGGGGGCAGACCCGTCATTCTGTACGTGTAGGCGTGTGCACACATACTGCTCCACCATGTTGGTGAAATGCTGCTTCCTGCTAAGACGTTCCATATCAGCTGGTGGTGCTGGTTGTTGTGGCGTGCTGACAAAGCTTTTCCACATGTCGGCCATGCTAACCCTGCCTTCTGTGGTGCTGGCGGTGCCCCAGCTGCGTTGGCGACCTCTTCCTCTGCCTTCGACTTGTGCTTCCACTGTGCCCCTGCTGTCAGGTCGGAATGCCACCAGCAGCGCGTCTACCAGCGTGTGCTTGTAACATAGTAACATAGTAACATAGTACATAAGGCCGAAAAAAGACATTTGTCCATAAAGTTCGGCCTGTCATCCTGCAAGTTGATCCAGAGGAAGGCAAAAAAACCCTGTGAGGTAGAAGCCAATTTCCTCACTTTAGGGGAATAAAAATTCCTTCCCGACTCCAATCAGGCAATCAGAATAAATCCCTGGATCAACGATCTCTCTCTAGTAGCTATAGCTTGTAATATTATTATACTCCAGAAATACATCCAGGCCCCTCTTGAATTCCTTTATTGTACTCACCATCACCATCTCCTCAGGCAGAGAGTTCCATAGTCTCATTGCTCTTACCGTAAAGAATCCTCTTCTATGTTTGTGTACAAACCTTCTTGCCTCCAGACGCAGAGGATGTCCCCTCGTCACAGTCCTGGGAATGAATAGATGATGGGATAGATCTCTGTACTGACCCCTGATCTATTTATACATAGTAATTAGATCTCCTCTCAGTCGTATTTTTTCTAAAGTGAATAACCCTAATTTTGATAATCTTTCAGGGTACTGTAGTTGCCCCATTCCAGTTATTACTTTAGTTGCCCTCCTCTGGACCCTCTCCAGCTCTGCTATGTCTGCTTTGTTCACTAGAGCCCAGAACTGTACACAGTACTCCATGTGTGGTCTGACTAATGATTTGTAAAGTGGTAGGACTATGTTCTCATCACGGGCATCTATGCCCCTTTTGATGCAACCCATTATCTTATTGGCCTTGGCAGCAGCTGCCCGACACTGTTTTTTGCAGCTTAGTTTGCTGTTTATTAAAATTCCTAGATCCTTTTCCATGTCAGTGTTACCGAGTGTTTTACCATTTAATAAGTACGGGTGACTTGCATTATTCCTTCCCATGTGCATAACTTTACATTTGTCAGTGTTAAACCTCATCTGTCACTTATCTGCCCAAGCCTCCAATCTATCCAGATCCCTCTGTAGTATTATACTGTCCTCATCAGTGTAAATTACTTTACACAGTTTAGTGTCATCTGCGAAAATTTTTATTTTACTATGCAAGCCTTCTACAAGATCATTAATAAATATATTGAAGAGAATAGGGCCCAATACTGACCCCTGAGGTACCCCACTAGTGACAGTGACCCAATCTGAGTGTGTACCATTAATAACCGCCCTCTGTTTTCTATCACTGAGCCAGTTACTTACCCACATACAGACGTTTTCTCCCAGTCCGAGCATTCTCATTTTATATACTAACCTTTTATGTGGTACAGTGTCAAATGCTTTGGAGAAGTCCAGATACCTGACATCCATTGATTCGCCGCTGTCAAGTCTAGAACTTACCTCCTCATAGAAGCTGATTAAATTTGTTTGACATGACCGATCCCTCACGAAAGCCATGCTGATATGGCGTTATTTGCTTATTTCCGTTAAGATGCTCTAACATAGCATCTCTCAGAAAACCTTCAAACTGTTTACCCACAACAGATGTTAAACTTACCGGCCTATAGTTTCCAGGCTCTGTTTTTGGACCCTTTTTGTATATTGGCACCACATTTGCCATGTGCCAATCCTGTGGGACATTCCCTGTCAATATAGAATCTGCAAATATCAGAAATAAGGGTCTGGCTATGACATTACTTAATTCCCTTAGGATACGGGGGTGTATGCCACCCGGTCCTGGCAATTTGTCTATTTTAATCTTTTTAAGTCGCTGTTGTACTTCTTCCTGGGTCAGACAGGCCACTTTTAATGGGGAATTTATTTCAACATTCGGCATGTCATCTGACAGTTTATTTTCCTCAGTGAATACATTGGAGAAAAAAATATTTAACAACTTTGCTTTTTCTTCATCGCTCTCTGCGACTGCCCCCACATTACTCTTTAAAGGATCTTCAGATTTATACTTTTTAACATTTATATAATTGAAGAACATTTTAGGGTTAGTTTTACTCTCTTTGGCAATTAATCTCTCGGTCTCTAGTTTGGCCGCTTTTATTTGTTTTTTACTAGGGATGAGCGAACCTGAACTATATAGTTCGGGTTCGTACCGAATTTTGGGGTGTCCGAGACACGGACCCAAACCCGAACATTTTCGTAAAAGTCTTGGTTCGGGTTCGGTGTTCGTCGCTTTCTTGGCTTTTTGAAAGGCTACTACGTCATACTACTTGCCCCAAGAGGCCATCACAGCCATGCCTACTATTGGCATGGCTGTGATTGGCCAGTGCAGCATGTGACCCAGCCTCTATTTAAGCTGGAGTCACGTAGCGCCGCACGTCACTCTGCTCTGATCAGTGTAGGGAGAGGTTGCAGCTGCGACGTTAGGGCGAGATTAGGCAGTGATTAACTCATCCAAAAGACTTCATTCAGTGATCGATCTGCAGCAGTGGATCATTGAACTGCTGACATTCAACTGCTCACTGTTTTTAGGCTGCCCAGAGCGTTTTTCATTCACTTTTTTCTGGGGTGATCGGCGGCCATTTTGTGTCTTGTGGTGTGCCAGCACAAGCTGCCACCAAGTGCATTTAACCCTCAATAGTGTGGTTGTTTTTTGGCTAAATCCTACATCAGGGTCAAGCTGTCACACCAAGTGCATTTAACCATCAATAGTGTGGTTATTTTTTGGCCATATGCTACATCAGGGGCAAGCTGTCACCAAGTGCATTTAACCCTCAATAGTGTGGTTGTTTTTTGACTAAATCCTACATCAGGGTCAAGCTGTCACACAAAGTGCATTTAACAATTAATAGTGGTTATTTTTTGGCCATATACTACATCAGGGGCAAGCTGAGCCTGTCACCAAGTGCATTTAACCCTCAATAGTGTGGTTGGTCAAGCTGTCACACCAAGTGCATTTAACCATCAATAGTGTGGTTATTTTTTGGCCATATACTACATCAGGGGCAAGCTGAGCCTGTCACCAAGTGCATTTAACCCCCCTCAATAGTGTGGTTGGTCAAGCTGTCACACCAAGTGCATTTAACCATCAATAGTGTGGTTATTTTTTGGCCATATCCCAGTCTAATTCTGTCCGTAAACGTATACCTGTCACCCAGCGCCTAAATAATAGGCCTCAAATTTATAGTCAACTAAATCTGTGGTTATTGCTGTAGCTGGGCAAGTTATTTTGTGTCCGTCAAAGCACAGTTTTTGTTCTGGGTTGAAATACAATTCCCAATTTAGCAATTCTCTAAATTTGTGGTTTCTGCTGTATCAGGCCTACTTTAAATCCATCCCTAAAAGGGTATATTAGAATCAAGGTGCTGATAGGGTCATTCTCGATAACTTGACACACACGCTACTGTGCATATCCCAGTCTAATTCTGTCCGTAAACGTATACCAGTCACCCAGCGCCTAAATACTAGGCCTCAAATTTATAGTCAGCTAAATCTGTGGTTATTGCTGTGGCTGGGCAAGTTATTTAGTGTCCGTCAAAGCACAGTTTTTGTTCTGGGTTGAAATACAATTCCCAATTTAGCAATTCTCTAAATTAGTGGTTTCTGCTGTATCAGGCCTACTTTAAATTTATCCCTAAAAGGGTATATTAGATTCAAGGTGCAGATAGGGTCATTCTCAATAACTTCACACACACGCTACTGTGCATATCCCAGTCTAATTCTGTCTGTAAACGTATACCTGTCACCCAGCGCCTAAATAATAGGACTCAAATTTATAGTCAGCTAAATCTGTGGTTATTGCTGTAGCTGGGCAAGTTATTTAGTGTCCGTCAAAGCACAGTTTTTGTTCTGGGTTGAAATACAATTCCCAATTTAGCAGTTCTCTAAATTAGTGGTTTTGGTGGCTGCCCGACTGTTTAGGGAGGGTAGACAGGGACTGTGGGTCTCCCCCCCTCCCTTTCTATCTCCTTAGGGCACCTGTATGGCCCTAGATTTAGAGTTCAGTTTGTGGGAGTAGTTAAGGGGTTAATCTAGTGCACAGCAGGAAGAGGGGGCGGGTAGCAGGAGGGTACTTATGTGCTGTCCCCGCCTATCCTCTTCCTCTTTATCGGAAGCGAGGTGTCCTGGTGAGTTGCACCTGCGCTCTGTCTGTACAAGAGATTGCGATGGCTGCGGGTGATGCCCGTCTGAGGGAGGTCTTGTTGGCGCGCATGGCGGAGGGGGGTGAGGGGTGGCTGCGCTCGTTTTTGTGTAGTCTGGGTTCCCCTGACCCCTCACCTCCTTCTGTCAGTGCGCCGGCTGCGGTGTTTCCGATGCAGCCATGTGATGTCCCGATTGCTCCTGCGGAGGGCAGGCGGTCCTCCCGGCTTATCCGCCCCCCCGTACGTCTCAGCCATAGCCCCCCTCCTTCTCAGCTTACCTTGGGCTCCCGTATCTGTGCTGCTGCAGGATCGCTGGAGCTTCTGGCTGCCGGCTCTGTGCAGAGGGCGGTAGCTCCGCCCCTTCCTCCCCCCTCCCAGCCCCAGGCTCTTCCCTCCTCACACGAGGTCAGTGGAAGTTTAGGTGTACGTGCAGGCAGCAGGATGGGGTCACAGGGTAGCAGCCATTCTTCCCAGAGTCTCCCCCCTACCCCCCCTTCCACTCAAATCACTCTGCCCCCTGCTATTACTGAGCAGCAGCCGGGAGTTAGTTCTGTTGCTCCTTCACTGGCCATGATGCCTGCAGTGACCCCTAGTGGTGCTGAAGTGCTTTTTTCCCCTATCACTGCACTGTCTCAGCCACTCGTACCTCCTCCCCCTCCTGCGCCCGAACGGTCACGTGCCCGCAGGGGAAGGTCCAGCTCTTCATCCTCCTCTCATGAGAGCCGGAGGCGCCATGGATCCCACAGGCACCGGTCGCGTCGCAGGTCTGGTGACTCAGCATGGAGCAGGCGATCCAGATCCTCAAGGTGGCGGTCCCCGTCGTCCTCGGAGGGGTCCGTTGCCGCGTCTGGGGAGTCTGTGCGGCGTGTGCGCGTCCAGCGCAATAGGCGGACGTCTGGTCGGTCTTCCAGGGCTCAGAGCCTGGTTCTGGCACCTTCTTTGCAGCCTGAGGTTCCCGTGCCTGGTCCCGCGGTAGCGCCAATACCGCCTCCGTCCGGTGAGTACCAATTTACCGGTGCATGGGGGGCGGGTGGTGGGGGTTCTGATATGGCTACACTGTTAAAATTGTTGGTCGATCGTTTGCAGCCTACTGCTGACCTGTCCCTTCCGCCGCCTCCTGCTAAGCCAGCTCCTGTGTTAGCGGGGGTGCATAAAGAATCGTGTTTTTGTGGGGTTAGTCTTTTGGGTGCCCATTTGGACGAGTCCGTCCGGGAGAAAATTTGGGATAACCATTATGTGGATATTTGGTCTCTCATATCAGTGGATCAACATACTGTTGACAAGGAGAGGCGTTTTTCGGACAAGCCGTATGAGCGGAGGCCCAAAGTTGCCAGAACCATGAACAATTGGTTGCAGGCTTTTTCGGTGTTGGGTTGCATTATGGGTCAGCGTCACCCCGAGCGCTGTTCTGAGTTGTTTGTTTATCAGGACATCATTTATAGTGCCTACAAGTCCCATGGGGGTAGCGCATGGTGGCGCTATGATGAGGAATTTAGGCGCCGTTTGGGTTTGCAGCCGGAGATAGGTTGGGGGGTTAAGGCCACAGATGTGTGGCTGAGATTGATGGTGTCACAGAGACCAGCCCCCTTTCCAGGGGCGGCCGCTGGTTCAGGGGGATCTCCTTCCCCGGGACCGGTGGCCGTCCGCCGACCCGGATCGTGCTGGTTATTTAATGAAGGCAACTGCAGGTTCGCAGGGTTGTGCAGATTCAAGCACGAGTGCTCGGCCTGTGGTGGTTCCCACCCGGCTAATAAATGCTCCCGCCCCCCAGTTAAGCTGTCCAAGCAGTTCGAGCATGGGGCTCAGAAGGACCCCGGTGAGCGTAGCAGAGATGGGCCCCTGGCTAGACAGGTACCCCAATAGGCAGACGGCTGCTCAGCTCCGTGTTGGTTTTTCGTTTGGTTTTTTCATCCCTTTTATTCTGAACCGGTTCCCGTATTTTGCGGATAACCTGAAATCGGCCCGTGATCTCCCCGAGGTTCTCAGGGAAAAGGTCGGTAAGGAAGTTTCTCTGGGTAGGGTCCGGGGCCCGTTTACTGAATTGCCGTTTCCTAATCTGAGGGTCTCCCCGTTGGGCGTGGTCCCCAAAAGGGAGCCAGGCAAGTTCAGGTTGATCCACCATCTCTCTTACCCTAAGGGTTCGTCGGTTAATGACGGCATCTCTCCGGAGGATGCATCTGTGTCTTATGTGTCCTTTGACAGGGCGGTTGCGTTGGTCAGGGATGCGGGCAAGGGGGCCCTGCTGGCTAAGTCGGATATCGAATCGGCTTTTCGGCTTCTTCCGGTTCATCCGGATTGTTTCCACTTGTTGGGTTGTTGTGTTGATGGCCTTTTTTATTACGACACGTGCCTCCCTATGGGTTGTTCTATTTCTTGCCATTATTTTGAAATGTTTGGGTCTTTCCTGGAGTGGGTCGTTCGTTATGAGTCTGGTTCTACGTCAGTTTTGCATTATTTAGACGATTTTCTCTTTGTTTCCCCTGGCAGTGGTGGTGGTTGCCTATCCCTGTTAACTGTTTTTCTGGAGAGGATGGCGCAATTTGGGGTTCCCATTTCGAGTGAGAAGACTGAGGGCCCGGTCACACGGCTGTCGTTTTTGGGCATTGAGATTGACACGTTGGATATGGTTTTCAGGTTGCCGCCGGAGAAGTTGCAGAAGCTTCTGGGGTTGATTGATGGTTTCCTATCGGTGGTGAAGGTTACCTTGTTGCAGCTTCAGTCCCTGTTAGGTCTGTTGTGTTTTGCATGCCGAGTTATGCCCATGGGCCGGGTTTTCGCCCGTCGCCTCTCCTTGGCCACACGGGGTGTTAAATCTCCGCGGCACCACATCCGGCTCTCCAAGTCCCTGAAAGAGGACTTGGGGGTCTGGAGGTCCTTTTTGCTGTCTTACAATGGTCACACGTGTTACATGTCCAGGGAAATGTCTAACGCTGAGTTGTCTTTGTTTTCTGATGCGTCGGGGTCTCGTGGATTCGGGACCATTCTGGGGAAGGACTGGTGCGCTGCTGAGTGGCCTGAGTCGTGGCGGTCCTCGGGGTTGTGTAAGAACCTTACTCTGCTCGAGTTGTTCCCCATTATCGTGGCGGTGGAGCTGTGGGGGGACAGGTTGTCCAACAAACATGTGTCTTTTTGGACGGACAACCTGGGAGTGGTGTATTGTGTCAACAGCTTATCCTCCTCTTCTCTTCCTGTCTTGTCTCTACTGCGTTACTTGGTTCTTCGCTGTCTTGCATTGAATGTTTATTTTAGGGCCCGTCATGTTCCGGGTGTTGAAAATAAGGTTGCTGATGCTCTTTCCCGTTTTCGTTGGCAGGAATTCCGATCCTTTCTCCCGGAAGCGGAACGGGAGGGCCGGGAATGCCCCCCGCACCTGTGGGATTTGGTGGACAGCAGCTGATGTCGCTGGTCAGATCCTCGGTTTCCCCTGCTACCTGGCAGACTCACGGTAATTCATGGGTTCAATGGTGGGGGATTGTGGGTGAACGAGATGTTGGCGCTAGGGATGATCTGCGGCTGGAGGTGACTGTGGAGTGGCTGTTGTATTTGCGGTCCTTGCGGGTTTCTGCAGCGGTTGCGCAGCGCCGTCTATCGGGCATTGCGTTTCACTTTAAGCTGCGGGGATGGTCGGATGTTACCAAGCATTTCGTTATTCGGCAGGCTTTAAAGGGTTGGAGGAAGGAATATGTTTCCCGAGAGAGTCGACGGCCGGTCTCGTTTGGCTTACTCGGCAAGCTTATTTCCCTGCTTCCCCAGGTTTGCTCATCTCCCTTTGAGGTGGCCCTGTTTTCAGGCAGTTTTAGTTTGGCCTTTTTTGCGGCCCTTAGGGTCAGCGAGTTGGTTGCCCCTTCCTGTCGTAAACCGGGGGGGCTTTCTAGTGATGATGTTGTCCTGGGTAATGATTCGCTTAGGATCCGGGTCCGGCGTTCAAAGACGGACCAATTTGGGAGGGGCGCCTGGATTCCCCTCCACCCGGTTCCTGGTGTGTCATGCCCGGTTCATCTGATATCACAGTATAGTTCTTTGCGTTCTGCGGGTTGCAATTTCTTTGCGCATGCGGACGGCTCCCCCCTTACCAAATTTCAGTTTGTTTCGGTTTTCAAGTCTTGTTTGGCTTTATGTGGTGCCGATCCCAAGGAATTTGGGACTCATTCTTTTCGTATTGGGGCTGCTACTGAGGCTGCCAGGGCGGGTCTACCTGAATCGGAGATTATGAGGATAGGTAGATGGAAATCGGCCTGTTTTGCACGGTACATTAGACCGGACCTTTTGTTATAAAAAAAAAAAAAAAATGAAAAAATGTTTTATTTGTCAATGTTTCTAGTGCTATTTTCCGTTCTGACAGTTTTTTCTTGCAGGTTCGGGCAGGCCGGCGGTGTGGTTGATCGGCCATTCCTATGTTTTTTGGGCGGCGCAGCGAGCCGAATGTAGGCCTGGCGGGAGATCGCTCGGTTTTCGAGACGTGGAAGTGTCATGGAGGGGTATTCGTGGCCTCCGGTGGTCGCATCTCCTCTCGCAGGTGGTGGAGATTGGCGTTCAAGCCGTGGGCCCGGTGGTCCTGGTTGTTCACGCTGGGGGCAATGACATTGGTTCTGTTCCCTTGCTGGAACTGTTGACCCTGATGCGGTCAGATTTGGAGAGGTTCCCGTCCTTCTTTAGGGAGGTAGTGTTGGTGTGGTCTGAAATTGTTCCGCGGGTGGTTTGGCACGGTGACAGGGACGGGGAGGCTATAGAAAGGTGCAGGCGGACGTTGAATTTGCGAGTTTCCCGTTTTGTCCGGTCCCGGGGGGGTGTGGTTGTTCGGCACCGCCAGTTGGAAGGGGACAACCGTTCTTTAATGAGGCCTGACGGTGTCCATTTGACTGATATTGGACTGGATATCTTCCTTTCTGGACTTCAGGATGGGATTGAGCAAGCCCTGTTCTTGTTGGGTGGTGGTCGGAGCCCTGTTTGAGGGCAGGTCTCCTCCGTGGCGGCAAGTTACTGTAACTTAAAAGTTATTAATGATGGGTTTGGCGAAATCTGCCCGTTGGGAGTCCAGCGGCTGGCGGATCGCACGGTTTTTATACTGTTGCCGTTTTTGGATGAATAAAAGAGATATAGCTGTGGCCGACTACCACCCAACAATAAAGAAAGGTTAAAAGGAAGAACGTGGTCAGTGTCCTTATTTGGGATGTTTAAGTATGGGCCAGTGTGGGTAGGGGTCCCCCCCCCCCCTCTCATCCTTTGGTTATTACCAACAGTCTGGTGGCTGCCCGACTGTTTAGGGAGGGTAGACAGGGACTGTGGGTCTCCCCCCCTCCCTTTCTATCTCCTTAGGGCACCTGTATGGCCCTAGATTTAGAGTTCAGTTTGTGGGAGTAGTTAAGGGGTTAATCTAGTGCACAGCAGGAAGAGGGGGCGGGTAGCAGGTGGGTACTTATGTGCTGTCCCCGCCTATCCTCTTCCTCTTTATCGGAAGCGAGGTGTCCCCACCCTCCCTCCCTTTTGTTTCCTGTATTTGGAAGTTTTAATGTTAATTTATATTGCTGTTTGTCTGTGTGTTCTGTTCTCAGGGAGGCTGTGTGCGGGCTTGAGGAATTTTATAAGTCACAGCTGGCGGCAAGTTACTGTAACTTAAAAGTTATTAATGATGGGTTTGGCGAAATCTGCCCGTTGGGAGTCCAGCGGCTGGCGGATCGCACGGTTTTTATACTGTTGCCGTTTTTGGATGAATAAAAGAGATATAGCTGTGGCCGACTACCACCCAACAATAAAGAAAGGTTAAAAGGAAGAACGTGGTCAGTGTCCTTATTTGGGATGTTTAAGTATGGGCCAGTGTGGGTAGGGGTCCCCCCCCCCCTCTCATCCTTTGGTTATTACCAACAGTCCTGCTGTATCAGGCATACTTAAAATTTATCCCTAAAAGGGTATATTAGATTCAAGGTGCAGATAGTCATTCCCAATAACATCACACACACGCTACTGTGCATATCCCAGTCTAATTCTGTGTGTAAACGTATACCTGTCACCCAGCGCCTAAATAATAGGCCTCAAATTTATAGTCAGCTAAATCTGTGGTTACTGCTGAGCCTGTATTAGTGTAATACGGTACCTAAATAGATAGCCAGATACTGTTAGGTGTCTGTAAAAAAAGGCCTGAATTTGAATTCAATACATTGGGCCAAATAATATTTTTGTTGTTGTGGTGAACGATAACAATGAGGAAAACATCTAGTAAAGGACGCGGACGCGGACATGGTCGTGGTGGTGTTAGTGGACCCTCTGGTTCTGGGAGAGGACGTGGCCGTTCTGCCACAGCCACACGTCCTAGTGTACCAACTACCTCAGGTCCCAGTAGCCACCATAATTTACAGCGATATTTGGTGGGGCCCAATGCCGTTCTAAGGATGGTAAGGCCTGAGCAGGAACAGGCATTAGTCAATTGGGTGGCCGACAGTTGATCCAGCACGTTCACATTATCTCCCACCCAGTCTTCTGCAGAAAGCACACAGATGGCGCCTGAAAACCAAGCCCATCAGTCTGTCACATCACCCCCATGCATACCAGGGAAACTGTCTGAGCCTCAAGTTATGCAGCAGTCTCTTATGCTGTTTGAAGACTCCGCTGGCAGGGTTTCCCAAGGGCATCCACCTAGCCCTTCCCCAGCGGTGGAAGACATAGAATGCACTGACGCACAACCACTTATGTTTCCTGATGATGAGGACATGGGAATACCACCTCAGCACGTCTCTGATGATGACGAAACACAGGTGCCAACTGCTGCGTCTTTCTGCAGTGTGCAGACTGAACAGGAGGTCAGGGATCAAGACTGGGTGGAAGACGATGCAGGGGACGATGAGGTCCTAGACCCCACATGGAATGAAGGTCGTGCCACTGACTTTCACAGTTCCGAGGAAGAGGCAGTGGTGAGACCGAGCCAACAGCGTAGCAAAAGAGGGAGCAGTGGGCAAAAGCAGAACACCCGCCGCCAAGAGACTCCGCCTGCTACTGACCGCCGCCATCTGGGACCGAGCACCCCAAAGGCAGCTTCAAGGAGTTCCTTGGCATGGCACTTCTTCAAACAATGTGCTGACGACAAGACCCGAATGGTTTGCACGCTATGCCATCAGAGCCTGAAGCGAGGCATTAACATTCTGAACCTTAGCACAACCTGCATGACCAGGCACCTGCATGCAAAGCATGAACTGCAGTGGAGTAAACACCTTAAAAACAAGGAAGTCACTCAGGCTCCCCCTGCTACCTCTTCTGCTGCTGCCGCCTCGGCCTCTTCCTCCGCCTCTGGAGGAACATTGGCACCTGCCGCCCAGCAAACAGGGGATGTACCACCAACACCACCACCTCTGTCACCAAGCATCTCAACCATGTCACATGCCAGCGTTCAGCTCTCCATCTCACAAACATTTGAGAGAAAGCGTAAATTCCCACCTAGCCACCCTCGATCCCTGGCCCTGAATGCCAGCATTTCTAAACTACTGGCCTATGAAATGCTGTCATTCAGGCTGGTGGACACAGACAGCTTCAAACAGCTCATGTCGCTTGCTGTCCCACAGTATGTTGTTCCCAGCCGGCACTACTTCTCCAAGAGAGCCGTGCCTTCCCTGCACAACCAAGTATCCGATAAAATCAAGTGTGCACTGCGCAACGCCATCTGTGGCAAGGTCCACCTAACCACAGATACGTGGACCAGTAAGCACGGCCAGGGACGCTATATCTCCCTAACTGCACACTGGGTAAATGTAGTGGCAGCTGGGCCCCAGGCGGAGAGCTGTTTGGCGCACGTCCTTCCGCCGCCAAGGATCGCAGGGCAACATTCTTTGCCTCTTGTTGCCACCTCCTCCTACTCAGCTTCCTCCTCCTCTTCTTCCACCTGCTCATCCAGTCAGCCACACACCTTCACCACCAACTTCAGCACAGCCCGGGGTAAACGTCAGCAGGCCATTCTGAAACTCATATGTTTGGGGGACAGGCCCCACACCGCACAGGAGTTGTGGCGGGATATAGAACAACAGACCGACGAGTGGTTGCTGCCGGTGAGCCTCAAGCCCGGCCTGGTGGTGTGCGATAATGGGCGAAATCTCGTTGCAGCTCTGGGACTAGCCGTTTTGACGAACATCCCTTGCTTGGCGCATGTGCTGAATTTGGTGGTGCAGAAGTTCATTCACAACTACCCCGACATGTCAGAGCTGCTGCATAAAGTGCGGGCCGTCTGTTCGCGCTTCCGGCATTCACATCCTGCCGCTGCTCGCCTGTCTGCGCTACAGCGTAACTTCGGCCTTCCCGCTCACCGCCTCATATGCGACGTGCCCACCAGGTGGAACTCCACCTTGCACATGCTGGACAGACTGTGCGAGCAGCAGCAGGCCATAGTGGAGTTTCAGCTGCAGCACGCACGGGTCAGTCGCACTGCGGAACAGCACCACTTCACCACCAATGACTGGGCCTCCATGCGAGACCTGTGTGCCCTGTTGCGCTGTTTCGAGTACTCCACCAACATGGCCAGTGGCGATGACGCCATTATCAGCGTTACAATACCACTTCTATGTCTCCTTGAGAAAACACTTAGGGCGATGATGGAAGAGGAGGTGGCCCAGGAGGAGGAGGAGGAGGAAGAGGGGTCATTTTTAGCACTTTCAGGCCAGTCTCTTCGAAGTGACTCAGAGGGAGGTTTTTTGCAACAGCAGAGGCCAGGTACAAATGTGGCCAGCCAGGGCCCACTACTGGAGGACGAGGGGGACGAGGATGAGGAGGATGAGGATGAAGCATGGTCACAGCGGGGTTGCACCCAACGCAGCTCGGGCCCATCACTGGTGCGTGGCTGGGGGGAAACGCAGGACGATGACGATACGCCTCCCACAGAGGACAGCTTGTCCTTACCCCTGGGCAGCCTGGCACACATGAGCGACTACATGCTGCAGTGCCTGCGCAACAACAGCAGAGTTGCCCACATTTTAACGTGTGCGGACTACTGGGTTGCCACCCTGCTGGATCCACGGTACAAAGACAATGTGCCCACCTTACTTCCTGCACTGGAGCGTGATAGGAAGATGCGCGAGTACAAGCGCACGTTGGTAGACGCGCTACTGAGAGCATTCCCAAATGTCACAGGGGAACAAGTGGAAGCCCAAGGCCAAGGCAGAGGAGGAGCAAGAGGTCGCCAAGGCAGCTGTGTAACGGCCAGCTCCTCTGAGGGCAGGGTTAGCATGGCAGAGATGTGGAAAAGTTTTGTCAACACGCCACAGCTAACTGCACCACCACCTGACACGCAACGTGTTAGCAGAAGGCAACATTTCACTAACATGGCGGAACAGTACTTGTGCACACCCCTCCACGTACTGACTGATGGTTCGGCCCCATTCAACTTCTGGGTCTTTAAATTGTCCACATGGCCAGAGCTAGCCTTTTATGCCTTGGAGGTGCTGGCCTGCCCGGCGGCCAGCGTTTTGTCTGAACGTGTATTCAGCACGGCAGGGGGCGTCATTACAGACAAACGCAGCCGCCTATCTACAGCCAATGTGGACAAGCTGACATTCATAAAAATGAACCAGGCATGGATCCCACAGGACCTGTCCATCCCTTGTGCAGATTAGACATTAACTACCTCCCCTTAACCATATATTATTGTACTCCAGGGCACTTCCTCATTCAATCCTATTTTTATTTTCATTTTACCATTATATTTTGCGAGGCAACCCAAAGTTGAATGAACCTCTCCTCTGTCTGGGTGCCAGGGCCTAAATATATGACAATGGACTGTTCCAATGTTGGGTGACGTGAAGCCTGATTCTCTGCTATGACATGCAGACTGATTCTCTGCTGACATGAAGCCAGATTCTCTGTTACGGGACCTCTCTCCTCTGCCTGGGTGCCTGGGCCTAAATATATGACAATGGACTGTTACAGTGGTGGGTGACGTGAAGCCTGATTCTCTGCTATGACATGCAGACTGATTCTCTGCTGACATGAAGCCAGATTCTCTGTTACGGGACCTCTCTCCTCTGCCTTATGTAGTGTCCCACTAGGTATGGGTGGGCACTACACAAGGGTCAATTGGTGTGCGCGTTACTCCTACTCACAAGGAACAGAAATGTCATATTTAATTCTGCATTTAATGTATGTTCTAATGTGTTGTTATATGCAATGTACCCCTGTATGATGCAACAGCAGGCCTAGTTGGGTGTAGTTAGACATCCCAGACACTAGAGGGAGATAGGGAGCCCCTAGTATAAATGTCCAGGCCCAGACAGGGAGAGTGAGTGCAGAGTCAGGAGTCTGAGAGGACAGAGGTTAAGAAGCCTGCTCCTGACATGCAGCTGGATAGCCCTGGCTGCTAGTGATGTCCAGGAGGCTGTTGAGAAGCTCCAGCCTGCCTGAGAACAAGAGAGCCTAAGTTAGCTCTGAAGAGATACCCCAGTTGCAGGATTCAACCTCCTGGGAGAAACCTACAGTTATCCACCTGATAGGAGGAGGCGACCCAGGGTAAGCAAAGTGACCCTGAAGGGCAGAGGACCGTAGAAAAGTGTAGCAAGAGTATAATACCTGAGGAAGGAAGTAACCAAGGATTTAAGCCACCCATTTAGGCATCCGGGCCTTGGGAGATATAAAGCCAGAGCAGGAGTTCTAGAAAGGACACTGTACATTGATTCTGAGGAAAGGTACAACCTGCTGCTGAGTGCTTGTGGAATTTACCCTCAGTGTATCTTGCATGACTATTGCCTGCCATATTGTGAATAAGCCCCTTTGTGGAACTGTAATCTGAAGACTGTGCTACACCTGCTGTACAAAGTTGGATTGTTCAGTAAAGTTACGTTTTGGTTCACTATATACTTGTGTACCTTCATCATTCCAACCACCAGCCGGCGTGCCACCGTCCAAAGGCACTGGCGTCACGAATACCACAGGGACCTTGCTCCAGGCACACAAAATACCTGTAACATCCAGGGCACCTCAACTACCATCAGGCCTGGTCCCTATCTACAGAGCGTGCCCCAGAGGAACTGTGTCTACCTCTCCTTCACTGCCACGCGCCTGCCCAGGGTTCTGCAAATATAGTGAGTACCCTCGATTGCCCATAACTGTGACCTCACTTCGTCATACCCTGCAGGTCTGGCGTGTTGCATAAATTGGCGTCACGAACAGGATCCGAATATTCCTGCGCCATAGCGGATTTAAGAACTGTGTGCTGAAATTTGTCTTAAAGTGACATGCCCCAATTGTTTTATTGAAAATTGCTGGGCCAAAGTGAACTGTAATAGTTGCGGTGTGAAGATTGTGCTATATGGACTGTTTTCTGCTTATTTAAGCCACCGCTTGCTGTCAGTGAATAGACAGCTATTTTGCTCAAAGATGGCCGCTGAGCTTGATTGCAATTGTTTGCTGCGTCATCTTCATCCTAAATTGGCGGTAAAAATTGGCGCCTTCTGCTAAAAGTGCGGGAAGGCTGTATGCTGGCGCCACCGCCCTGTCTGGACATTTGCATGTCTGCTGTAATGGACTCCGCCTCCCCCATACTGGAGTACCTGGGGGGCGGCCTCCCAGTGCAGTGGGAGGATCTGTCTGAACTTGTTGGCGCCACCCTGTCGCTCTCCAGAGAAGGATCGAGCATGTTGAGGAGTGAGGACTTTCCTGCTGAGATGTCCGCGCCTGATTTACTAATGATGAATGTTACTGGTGTAGAGCAAGAGGACGCTCCACCGGCCTACTCTCCTGGACCGGAGAGACCCGCCTGCCCGCCACCGAGGACGCAACCGGAGACCTACTATGGCTCCTGGAGAGACTTCTTCCAGCCCTCGTTCAAGTGGTCAGCGTTGATGGCAGAGATCCGGGAGGCCGCAATAAAGAAGACGACTAAAACCAAAATTTACTACGAAGAACTGGCAAAGACCGTTCACGAGTGCCACACTGACACACAACCCCGCCTGGAAAGGAGAATGGGGTTGGTTGTGGCCTTTGACAAGGACCGAGGCTTCGGTTTTATAAAAGACTACCTGACTGGACGAGACTTATATATCAACAGGAGGTCCGTCAAGCGGAGCTACCTCCCAGAACGTCTACATAACCTCCGCGAGGGAGAGGAGGTTGAATTTACCCCTGCTGAGGGCCTGCGAGGCCCCTACGCCACTGCCGTGTCCCGTCCTAAAAAGAAGACGGAGGACTGGGACTTTGATGAGGACTACTCTGGCTGCGAGCGCGAACCTGTGTGCTCTCCAGGACCGGCCCATCATGCTTTCCAGGAACGGGGCTCTTTCATTGGCCCAAATGTATTCTGGCAACCAACAGTGGTGGAAAAGAGGGTTAGCCCATGGCCCTCACCTGAGTTGCCTCGCAGGGAGAAAACTGTCCGTGAGCTTCAGGATGCCGAGAGATTCCGAGCTACCCTGGAAAATATCCGCAGAGGGAGGAAAGCGGACGCCTCACCTGAGCCTGCAGCGGCTGCGCAGGACGAATCACCCACCTTCCAAGTGCCGACGGCGACAGCGGAGACCAGCGATCCTGACTCTGAAAGCCTGGACGACCAGATTGTGCGGCTGGAGTTAAAGCTACGGGAGCTACGCCAGGTTGCCTCCGCCAGGATCCGGACTCCACCTGACCTACAAGAAAGAGGACGTAAGGACTCGGACGTCTCCGGGTCTAAGGTGAGAGTACCTGTACCTTCCAGCCGTCCCTCCTTTGTATCGGCACCTGCGGTGAGGCCTTCTTACGCTGTGCACCGGCGCACAGAGCCAGTTGTTCCAGAACCCACCGGACCGCTTGAAGCAGCGGTACCCAGGCCAGTGCAGCAGCCCACGTTTGTTATGCCTGCTCCGGTGAGGTCAGCGACTTTGATAACCCCTAGGCCTATGGGCAGTGGCGTACCGCCAATAGAGGCAGGGTACGCCACTGCTATGGGGCCCGCGGCACCGGGGGGCCCGGAGCGCTCGGAAGGCCCCGCCCCCTGCAACTGCGCTCACTGCAGGGCCGGCTCAGAGGCGGTTTGCACACTTATAATTATCTCCCAGCGCCGCCGATAATACACGCCCCCCCCCCCCCCGTCTGACTTCTCATTCACTCACTGTGCGCTCCCTAGGACCCAGCCACGCTCCCTCGGCTCGTGCGTCTGCTGCGCCTGCACTGCTTCACATACCGGGCCAATCAGCATTAGCAGTGTGTTAAGATCCTGCTGCTGATTGGCCCAGCCAGTGCAGGCAGCAGGCGCGCACCCAGCATGGAAGAACTTTAGAGTGAGTTGTGCTGCCCGGCCGCGACAGACGCCAGTGCCACCCAAAACCATCATCTCACAGCCAGTCCGGACCTGTGCCACTGCCAGCCATCGTCCACACAGTAGGACTATCTTTACAACCGGGATCATTAATGAAAAAAATGTCTGTAGTGTACTAATAACAGTCTGTACTAATAACAGTCTCCTAGCACTAGCGTAACTAGAAATGACTGGGCAGTGGGCCCCACAGTAAATTTTTGAACAGGCCCCCCCCCAGCTGTTTGGCACCTCTGACCGGCAGAGACACTTGACTTCTTCCCTAATACAGTCCAAATTCTAATTATCCGCATTACAATGTTTTGCACTCGCGCGGAAAAATCGCGTGTTTTCCCGTGACGCACCCGCATCTTATCTGGGCCAAAAACATGACGCCCGTGTGAAAAAGGCCTAAGGCATATATTATTTACAAAACCTGTATTTCTTACAGATTCCCCCACTGGAGGGCGAAAAACTCACAGAGGAATGAGCCCTCTAACTACATAATATAAATAAACCCATAATGATAACTTGACTTAGTTTGTTGTAATGGGGTTGCACTAATACTTTTGTGGTCGGGCTGATACCTTTACTGTTGGAAGTGATAAGAATTACTGAGACAGATTTAACCTGACAACCATCAATATAATATCATGTTCTGTGAAGTTAAAGGGGTTCTGCACTTTGTTTAAACTGATGAACTATCCTATGTATAGATTATCAGCATCTGATCGGCGGGGTCCCGGGTGTCGGACCCCTGCCGGTTAGATGCTGATGATCTATCCAGAGGATAGATCATCAGTTTAAACAAAGTGCAGAACCTCTTTAAATTTGTACCTATTAATATTATTCACAGACACTTCAATGTATTATTTTCTCCATCTGCCACCTCCGACCTCGTACCACACAAACAAGTTTTATATTCAACACGACAAAGTCCACACTCTCTGCTCTTTAATACACTTGTTACCACCACCACCATTATGCGAGCTCACACTGTTCCTCTGAGGCTCCTTCTGCTATATCACTTGCCTGTGCTTGTTAGTCTATTTCACAGTCTTTAGTCCATAAAAAAAAACACATTTTGCAGGACAGATTTTTGCTCGCTGACGCACTGGTGTTGGAGCAGTCACTATTCAGATTGGAGCAGAAATGCAAACATATTCCCAGACGATCCAACACATGGCGCAAGATGACTCTGGATCCTGGTGGCTTCAGGAATTATTACTAATATAACCCAAATTAGGGCCCCCCCATAATGTACCAGTAACAAGAGGCCCCCCATAATGTACCAGTAACAAGAGGCCCCCCATAATGTGCCAGTAACAAGAGGGCCTCCCCATCATGTGCCAGTAACAAGAGGCCCCCCATAATGTGCCAGTAACAAGAGGCCCCCCCATCATGTGCCAGTAACAAGAGGCCCCCCATCATGTGCCAGTGACAATAGGCCCTCCATCTTGTGCCAGTAACAAGAGGCCCTCCCATCTTGTGCCAGTAACAAGAGCCCCCCCATCATGTGCCAGTAACAAGAGCCCCCCATCATGTGCCAGTAACAAGAGGGCCCCCCCATCATGTGCCAGTAGCAAGAGGGCCCCCCCATTATGTGCCAGTAACAAGAGGGCCCCCCTTCATGTGCCAGTAAAAAGAGCCCCCCCATCATGTGCCAGTAGCAAGAGGGCCACCCATCATGTGCCAGTAACAAGTGCCCCCTATGCCTCATCATGTGCCAATAACAAGATGGCCCCCCTCCATCATGTGCCAGTAACAAGAGGCCCCCCCTGTGCCCCATCATGCGCCAGTAAAAGACTTTTACTAAAAGTATTGTATTACATATAAAAATAAACACTTTTACTTACCTCCATGTCAGCGATGCGATGCAGGCCTCTTCCGGCCTGTGTCCCGCGCTGTACGGCTCAGGCGGCGTCATCGCACGGCCTGCATTGGCCTCTGATAAGCTGCTGGCACTAGGCCGGCAGCCTATCAGAGACACAGGGAAGGGACACGCCTCTCCCTCCCCTGCCCTGTCGCAGCACAGCCATCTGTATCGCTGTCCTGAGGACAGCGATACAGATGACCATGGAGATAAGCACTTCCACAATGGAAGCGCTCATCTCCCTGTGTTGGCACGCTGCCCGTTTTCACCAGGGCCGGGCCACGCCGCCAGCTAAATTCCTCGGTAAATAAGTATTTGGTCACCTACAAACAAGCAAGATTTCTGGCTCTTGCAGACCTGCAACTTCTTCTTTAAGAGGCTTCTCTGTCCTCCACTCATTACCTGTATTAATGGCACCTGTTTGAACTTGTTATCAGTATAAAAAACACCTGTCCACAACCTCAAACTGTCACACTCCAAACTCCACTATGGCTAAGACCAAAGAGCTGTCGAAGGACACCAGAAACAAAATTGTAGACCTGCACCAGGCTGGGAAGACTGAATCTGCAATAGGCAAGCAGCTTGGTTGTCACGGGGCGCCAAAGGCACACTCGGTCTCCCATCAGCCGCAGACCTACTGCTTAGCTTTGTGAGCAAGGATCTGTATTTGGCCTCGTTCCCAGGGCAGCTTTGCTAGCTGGGAGGCTCTCTTCTCCTAGGTCTGCCTTGAGCACCGAGCTGTTCACTCGGTCCTCGATTTGTCTGTCTGTCGGTCATGTGACGCTGGCCACGTCGCATGACCCTCACTCCCCACTATAAATAAAGGCAGCCTGCTGGCCACAGGTTGCCTGTTAATTTTAGGTATCTGGTGATTGCTTTGTTCCTGCATACTTACCTGATCCTGTGTTCCCTGACGATTCTCTGCCTGCTCCTCCTGTACTGTGCATCTCTCCTGGTATCCTGACCCCAGCTTCCACCTGACGATTCTTTGCTGACTCCTGTTGTACTTCGTTTCTCTCCTGGTATTTGACCTCAGCTTTTCCTGACTATTCTCTGCTCGTTCCTTAGTACTGCGTAGCTCTCTAGGTATTTACCCAGTCCGTTCACGTTCCGTTATTTGTCTTGTCTGTCTTCCCAGCATGTATCCTAAGTTAGGGACTGCCGTCTAGTTGTCCCCTGTCATTAGGACTTGCGAGGCAAGTAGGCAGGGCCAGGGGTGAGGGTGGAGCGCAGTGGTCACTATCCTCCCCACTGTATGTAGTGTACATTACCATCACAGATTAACAGGCCGTAACCTAACCACTGTATCATGAATCCTCTGGTGACCCTGACTGACCATGTCTCTAACCTGACGCAGATGGTGCAGGAGCTAGGGGAGAAACTCTGTTCTTTTGAGCTAGGACAAGGTACTTCTATCCCTCAGGCCTCCAGTCCACATTTAGAGCCCCAGATTAAGCTTCCTGAGCCCTTTTCTGGAGATCGGAAGAAGTTTCTTTCTTTTAAAGAAAATTGTAAACCTTTTTTTACGTTTGCGCCCCGTATCCTCAGGCCCCAAGAGTCAACGCGTGGGCATTGTCATTTCCCGGTTACATGGTGATCCCCAGGACTGGGCATTTTCTTTACCTGCTGACGCTAGTTGTTTAACATCAGTGGAGGTTTTTTTTCAGGCCCTAGGTACCCTGTATGATGAACCAGACAGGACACTGGTAGCCGAGACTGCTCTAAAGGTTCTGGTTCAGGGCGATCTACCTGCGGAGGAGTATTGCACCCAATTCAGAAGGTGGTGTGTTCCTTCAGGATGGAATGAACTAGCACTTAAGAGTCAGTTCAGGTCAGGTCTGTCTGATAACTTAAAGGATCTTCTAGTGAGTTATCACCTTCCAGAGACTCTAGAGAAGATGATAACCCTTGTAGTCAGACATGACGGACGGGTTAGAGAGAGACGACAGGAACGACAGTTCTCTTCACAGATGGTGGTCCAGCCTGAGGTCTACCCCAGAGACAACGCTGAGGTCTCTACCGAAGAACCCATGCAGGTCGGCATGACTCAAGGGAATCTGCGTCGCAGACGTGGAGTGTGTTTTTACTGCGGAGATCCTGACCATTGGATCAACCAGTGTCCAAAGAAGGCCTTCTGCGTTAAGTCTCCCAAGGCAAGGCAACCTAAAGATCAGGTACACCCTGATATTACGAAATGTAAGCTTTTGGTACCTATAACAATATCTCTGGGGGTTAATAAATGGCGTGGTAAGGCCTTTATTGACTCTGGTTCAGCGGCCAGCTTTATTGACTCTGAGTACGCCATTAGACTGGGTATTCCAATTTTTTTTCTTCCTACACCTATCCATGTCATGGCTATTGATGCCACTCCCCTGGTAGGTGGTATGATGAGGTCATGTACCTCAGAGATTTCTCTAACCGTGGGGGTGTTAAAGAAATGTTCCCTCTTAGTCCTGGAGAACTTACCGGTCGAGGTGGTACTAGGGTTGACTTGGCTCCGATTACACAACCCCACTATTGATTGGTCCAGGGGGGAGTTGGTGAAATGGGGACCTAAGTGTGACTCGTGCTTGTCTGTGGTACAAGCTGGGGTCTCAGTAGAATCTGATATATTACCCACGGTCATTAGGGAATATTCTGATGTGTTCTCATCACTTACCCCGGAGGTTCTACCCCCCCATAGACCTTATGTTTGTGCAATAGAGTTAGTAGAAGGTGCCAGGTTTCCTAAGGGGCATATTTATAATCTCTCTCAGCCCGAACGCAAGGCCATGAAGGATTATATTAAGAAAAGCCTTGGTAAGGGGCATATTAGACCTTCTGTCTCTCCTATGGGAGCAGGGTTTTTCTTCGTTAAAAAGAAGGATGGTAGTCTTAGGCCTTGTATCGATTACTGGAAATTGAATAAGATCACTATCCAGAAAAGATACTCACTCCCATTGGTTCCGGATTTATTTAACCAGGTTCTGGGGGCAACTTGGTTTTCTAAGATTGACCTGAAAGGGGCATTTAATCTAATCCGAATCAAAGAGGGAGACGAATGGAAGACGGCGTTCAATACTCCGGCAGGGCACTTTGAATATCAGGTTATGCCTTTTGGACTCAGCAATGCCCCAGCTGTGTTCCAAATCTTTATGAATGATATTCTTAGAGAGTTTTTAGGTAAATTTGTCATTGTCTATCTTGACTACATTTTGATATTTTCTCCTGATTTCAAATCTCATGTGTCTCATGTTAGACAAGTATTAGAGGTGTTGAGGGAGAATCAGTTGTCTGCTAAACAAGCGAAATGTGTCTTTGGTGTACAGGAGATACTGTTTCTAGGGAATGTCCTGACCCTTCACGCCTTCAAGATGGATCCTGGTAAGGTACTAGCTATTAAGGAATGGGTAAGGCCTTCATCCTTAAAGGCCTTACAACGGTTCTTAGGTTTTGCCAATTACTACTGTAAATTTATTAAGAATTTTTCAGAAATTGCTAATCCGTTGACCGACCTTACTAAGAAAGGGGTGGATTTGGAGAACTGCTCTACTGAGGCCATTACTTCATTTGAAACACTAAAAATGGCATTCAGTAGCACTCCCATTCTGATCCAGCCAGATCAGGAGAGACCTTTTATTGTGGAGGTGGATGCGTCTGAGGACGGTGCAGGAGCAGTCCTTTCACAAGGTCCTGCTAGTCTTACTAACCTAAGACCGTGTGCATTCTTTTCCAGAAAATTTTCTTCCACCGAGAGAAGCTACGACATAGGGAATCAGGAGTTGCTGGCCATTAAGTGGGCATTTGAGGAGTGGAGGCATTTTCTGGAGGGGGCAAGGCATTGTGTAACTGTTGTCACTGACTATAAAAACCTTATGTTTCTCGAATCTGCTAAGAGGTTGAATCCCCATGAGGCTAGATGGGCACTGTTTTTTACTCGTTTTGAATTCTTTATTACTTTCAGGCCTGGAAGTAAAAACATGAAGGCTGATGCATTATCTCGGAGCTTCCATGCTTTTCAGCCTACAGAGGCACTGTCTGAATCCATCCTTAACCCAAGATATCTCGGCTCTCATTAAGGCTGAACAACATCTGGCACCAGCAACCACCCCAACAGATAAGTTGTTTGTTCCCATACAATTTCGTCTCCAGCTGTTGGGTGAGTGTCATGATTCTGCCTTTTGTGGACATCCTGGTTTTGAGGGCACTAGAGAGCTGGTTTCTAGATCCTATTGGTGGCCCACTCTATTTAGCGATGTCAAGTCCTACGTGTCAGCCTGTGAGGTTTGTGTTAGGTCTAAGACACCTAGGACTCGCCCTGCTGGTAACCTACGACCCCTACCCATTCCCAGTAGACCCTGCTCCCATATCTCGATGAACTTTATTACTGACCTGCCGCCGGCGGAGGGTAAGACTGTGGTTTGGTTAGTGGTCGATAGGTTTAGCAAGATGGTTCATGTCATTCCTCAGTCTAAACTCCCAAATGCCAAGACCCTGGCATCTATTTTTGTGAAAGAAATTGTACGGTCGGTTACATGGTATCCCTGAAAATATTGTATCTGACAGGGGTGTGCAGTTTGTGTCCAAATTTTAGATAGCTTTCTGTCAAAGATGTCAGATTTTGTTGTCTTTTTCCTCCGCCTACCACCCTGAGAGTTATGTGCAGACTGAACGCCTTAATCAGTCTGTGGAACAATTCCTGAGGTCGTATATTGCTGATGATCAGCAATTATGGGTTAAATACCTTCCGTTGGCTGAATTTGCTTTGAATAACAGTGTTAGTTCTTCTGCTGGGGTCTCCCCTTTCTTTTGTAACCATGGTTTTCATCCCCGTTTTCATTCTTGGTCATCCATCTCCTCCTCTAATCCTGAGGCGGATAGGCTCTCTTCTGAACTGTGCACAGTTTGGGCCCGGGTTTAAATGAACCTAGAAAAGGCTCAAAGTTCTCAAAGACTCAAAGCCAATAGAAAAAGTTCAAGGGGCGCGAATTTTCTAGTTGGGGATAAGGTGTGGTTATCCTCCAAGAATCTTTCTCTCAAGGTAGATTCTAAAAAATTTGCTCCTCATTTTATTGGACCATATAAGATCATGGAGGTGATTAACCTAGTATCGTTTAGGTTGGAGCTGCCAGAGTCATTCCACATTCATAATGTATTCCATAAATATCTACTTAAAAGATATGTTGAACCAGTAGTACCATCAAAAGCCTCGCCTCTGCCGGTTCTTGTTAATGATGCTGTTGAGTATGTGTCTAAAATAGTAGATGTCAGGAAGGTGCATAATTCCTTGCAGTACCTGATTCACTGGAAGGGGTATGGACCTGGAGAGAGATCTTGGGTACCTGCCAGGGAGGTTCATGCTCCTAGACTTGTTCGAAAATTTCTGAAGTCTTGGGTCTGGTTGCCCCTTTGTAAAAGGTGGGGTATCATCACGGGGCGCCAAAGGCACACTCGGTCTCCCATCAGCCGCAGACCTGCTGCTTAGCTTCGGGAGCGAGGATCTGTATTTGGCCTCGTTCCCAGGGTGGCTTTGCTAGCTGGGAGGCTCCCTGCTCCTAGGTCTGCCTTGAGCGCCGAGCTGATCACTCGGTGCTCGATTTGTCTGTCTGTCGGTCATGTGACTGTACTGCGCATCTCTCCTGGTATCCTGACCCTGGCTTCCACCTGACGATTCTTTGCGGACTTCTGTTGTACTTTGTTTCTCTCCTGGTATTTGACCTCGGCTTTTCCTGACTATTCTCTGCTCGTTCCTTAGTACTGCGTAGCTCTCTAGGTATTGATCCAGTCCGTTCACATTCCATTATTTGTCTTGTCTGTCTTCCCAGCATGTATCCTAAATTAGGGACTGCTGTCTAGTTGTCCCCTGTCATTAGGACTTGTGAGGCAAGTAGGCAGGGCCAGGGGTGAGGGTGGAGCGCAGTGGTCACTATCCTCCCCCTGTGTGTAGCGTACGTTACCGTCACATTGGTGTGAAGAAATCAACTGTGGGAGCAATTATTAGAAAATGGAAGACATACAAGACCACTGATAATCTCCCTCGATCTGGGGCTCCATGCAAGATCTCACCCTGTGGGGTCAAAATGATCACAAGAAGGGTGAGCAAAAATCCCAGAACCACACGGGGGGACCTAATGAATGACCTGCAGAGAGCTGGGACTAAAGTAACAAAGGCTACCATCAGTAACATACTACGCCGCCAGGGACTCAAATCCTGCAGTACAATACATGTCCCCCTGCTTAAGCCAGTACATGTCTGGGCCTGTCTGAAGTTTGCTAGAGCGCATTTGAATGATCCAGAAGAGGATTGGTAAGATGTCATATTGTCAGATGAAACCAAAGTAGAACTTTTTGGTAAAAACTGAACTCGTTGTGTTTGAAGGAGAAAGAATGCTGAGTTGCATCCAAAGAACACCATACCTACTGTAAAGCATGGGGGTGGAAACATCATGCTTTGGGGCTGTTTTTCTGAAAAAGGGACCAGGACGACTGATCCGTGCAAAGGAAAGAATGAATGGGGCCATGTATCGTGAGATTCTGAGTGAAAACCTCCTTCCATCAGCAAGGGCATTGAAGATGAAACATGGCTACGTCTTTCAGCATGACAATGATCCCAAGCACACCTCCAAGGCAACGAAGGAGTGGCTTTGTAAGAAGCTTTTTAAGGTCCTGGAGTGGCCTAGCCAGTCTCCAGATCTCAACCCTCTAGAAAACCTTTGAAGGGAGTTGAAAGTCCGTGTTGCCCAGCGACAGCCCCAAAACATCACTGCTCTAGAGGAGATCTGCATGGAGGAATGGGACAAAATACCAGCAACAGTTTGTGAAAACCTTGTGAAGACTTACAGAAAACGTTTGACCTCTGTCATTGCCAACAAAGGGTATATAACAAAGTACTGAGATGAACTTTTGTTATTGACCAAATACTTATTTTCCACCATAATTTGCAAATACATTCTTTAAAAATCAGATTTTCTAGATTTCTTTTTCTCATTATGTCTCTCATAGTTGAGGTATACCTATGATGAAAATTGCAGGCCTCTCTCATCTTATTAAGTGGGAGAACTTGCACAATTGGTGGCTGACTAAATACTTTTTTGTCCCACTGTATGTATCTAAGCTATATGACGGCAATATGTATCTAAGCTATATGACGGCTATGTGTATCTAAGCTATATGACGGCTATATGTATCTAAGCTCTATGACGGCTATATGTATCTAAGCCACATGACGTCTATATGTATCTAAGCTATATGACAGCTATATGTATCTAAGCTATATGACACCTATATGTATGTAAGTTATGACGGCTATATGTATCTAAGCTCTATGACAGCTATATCTATATAAGCTACATGGCGGCTATATGTATCTAAGCCATATGGCAGCTAAATGTATCAAACTCTATGACAGCTATATCTATCTAAGCTATATGACACTTGTGAGGAATATGGATTAATATTTACTGTCAGCCATGTCCTTACACCCACTCAATAAAGCTCCCTCCACAGGGGGGCTCTGCTTCAAAGCCAAAGCCAGTTAGTAGAAAACTCCTAGCAGGCCACCTTTTGTTACATTTCACACCTCCAGTCAGACAGCACGGATCCTGCAGGAAAAACCCACAGCAGTTGTTATCAGCCCTTGCCAGGATCAATGCTACCTCCCAGACATGTTAGCACCTACATTTCATAAGGAATTATGAATCACCCGGCTATCGCAGGCGCAAACCGGATGCATATTTGTGTCCCGGTGGCCATGAGGAACGTGTCCATGTTCTTGGTTTCATGGTGGGATGCCAGGGAGTGGAGATATAAAGATCTCTCCACAGATACCAAATAACGGTACCATGTTTGGACTCTAGTTGTAGCCGGAACCCAGGCGGATTTTTTGGTCCCAGAACCATCTCCCTGTGACCTTCTGGACTAGAGCTATGAACCCTAAAGGGTTTTGTGGGTCCTTTGCAGCCAGTCCAGCAGAGGGGGAGTGGACCCCTCCCAAAGGCCGGGAGGGGAGGGGTTGTCTACAGGTTAAAAGGCTTGTGCCAGCAAGCAGGCATGTCTTTCCCTGAAGAGAGGTCACATCGTGTAATGTGTTTAGGGGGACCAAGGAACTAGCTGATATCACTGCCCTTCATGTGACTACAGCAAAGAACACACCACAACCGACTGAAATTTTCATCTTACCCAGTAACTGACTTTTGCTCTGCTTAACGCTATTTGTACTATATCACCTGTATCTGTAACCTAAAACCATTGTATATATATTCTCTGTGTATAGTGTTATATCTAGTGTGCCCTTAAGGCGATTAAATATCTAATTTAATCTTGCGCTATCTTGTATCTCGATCACGAATCCCCACCCACGTCCGTGTTTTGGCCTAGTTATAAGCTACCGCGGGTTGGTTTCTCACCCTAAAAAAATCCCGTTAGCAGCCGGGTGTCACGGTGGGAAGTATACAAGATACAATAAACACACAGAACCCTGAAAACAAGCGTCTAGGCCAGAAGCTGGGGATAAAGGTCACCTCCTGACAATTCCCTACCAGCTCTCCCTGGACTTCTGTGCGCACGTTCAGACCCTAAAGATGGGTATCAACGTGCGCCCGTGCGTAAGGCTGAAGATTCCCTAAAGTCCCTGAGATGGTGGAAAGGGGGAAAGAGGCAGCCTGCTTCCTCAGGTCCTGGAGGAGGCAGGTGTCTCGCTAACAGCCTAGACAGAACACAAAAAGGAAACCAAAACCAATTTAACTTGTAGCAGAGCAGAAACAGAAAATCCACCTTTCCACAGAGCAAGATAGAAGCTATAACCCGCACAGGACACTGGGAAGGGGCGTAATTTAAACTCACACAAACGACCCCACCCAGTGCACCACAGCTCAACTCCAAACCCAAAACAAACCCAAAAAAAACACACCTGCTGCTAACCTGGCAGACCTCCGCACATAACCTGAGCAGAGCATGACAGTACCCCCCCTTCTACGGGTGACCTCCGGACACCCCGGCCCAACTTTATCTGGGTGGGCCCTGTGAAAGGCCCTCACCAGTCGGCTGGCACTAACATCCACAGCCGGAACCCACATCTTCTCCTCGGGGCCATATCCCCTCCAATGTACCAGGTACTAAAGGGAACCCTGAAGAACACATGAGTCGAGAACCCTAGAGATCTCGAACTCTAAATTTCCATCAACCAGAACAAGGGGAGGAGGCAATGGCGATGGTTCCACCGGTTTCACATATATCTTCAGTAAAGACCTGTGGAACATACAGTCCTGATCAAAAGTTTAAGACCACTTGAAAAATTGCAAAAAATCATATTTAGCATGGCTGGATCTTAGCAAGGTTCCAAGTAGAGCTTCAACAGGCAACAAGAAGAAATGGGAGTGAGACAAAACATTTTTTGAGCATTCAATTTAACGAAAACAACGAATAAACTGAAACGGGCTGTTTTTCAGCTGATCAAAAGTTTAGGACCACACCTCCAAAAAAAAAAAAAACTAAACCCCCCCCCAAAACAGAAATCCAACTTCCAAACATGAACTCAGTAATGAGTAGCTCCGCCGTTATTGTTTATCACTTCCAAAATTCGTTTCGGCATGCTTGATGCAAGCGTTTCCATGAGATGAGTAGGAACATTTCTCCAAGTGGTGAAGACGGCCACACGAAGGCCATCTACTGTGTGGAACTGTTGTCCATTTTTGTAAACTTCCCTTGCCATCCATCCCCAAAGGTTCTCATATGGATTAAGATCAGGGGAACGCGCAGGATGGGCCAAAAGAGTGATGTTATTCTCCTGGAAAAAGTCCCTTGTCCTGCGGGCATTGTGCACTGTTGTGTTGTCCTGTTGAAAAACCCAGTTGTTACCACACAGACGAGGGCCCTCGTCATGAGGAATGCTCTTTGCAACATCTGGACATAGCCAGCGGCCGTTTGACGCCCCTGCACTTCCTGAAGCTCCATTGTTCCACTGAAGGAAAAAGAACCCCAGACCATTATGGCGCCCCCTCCACTGTGGCGCGTATAAAACATCTCAGGTGGGATCTGCTTGTCATGCCAGTAATGTTGGAAACCATCAGGTTAAATTTTTTCTCATCAGAGAAAAATCTTTCTTCCACCTTTGAATGTCCCATATTTGGTGCTCTCTTGCAAAGTCCAAACGAAGCAGTTCTGTGGCGTTCAAGGAGACGAGGTCTTTGAAGACATTTTTTGTTTTTGATGCCCTTCAGTCTCAGATGCCGTCTGATGGTTATGGGGCTGCGGTCGAGGATCGTCCAGTGTCTTGACGGACAGCCTATTGGATCCTCCGGCTCAGTGCTGATATTTTTTTGGGGTCTTTTACTTGACTTTTTTGTTCCATAACCCTCAGGATCATTTAAGAAATTCCAAATGATTGTCCTACTGCGTCCGACCTCAGCAGCGATGGCGCACTGTAAGAGACCCTGCTTATGCAGTTCAACAACCCGACCACGTTCAAAAAGGGAGAGTTTTTTTGCAACGTTTGACTACGTGACAGAAAATGACAATTAATCCACATCTTTGCACAGATTTTGTCTTTTTAAAGGCATGTGGTCCTAAAATTTTGATCAGCTGAAAAACAGCCTGTTTCAGTTTAATCGTTATTTCAATTAATTGAATGCTCAAAAAATGTTTTGTCTCACTCTCATTTCTTCTTGTTGCATGTTGAAGCTCTACTTGGAACCTTGTTAAGATCCAACAATGTAAAATATGTATTTTTGCCATTTTTCAAGTGGTCTTAAACTTTTGATCAGGACTGTATATAAATAGATAGATATAGTTAAAATATTTATAGTAGTATTTTATTAAGCCAGATTATACAGTCGTGGACAAAAGTTTTTTGAGAATTACATAAATACGTTTTTATTATAGCAATTTGCATATACTCCAGAATGTTATGAAGAGTGATCAGATGAATTGCATAGTCCTTCTTTGCCATGAAAATTAACTTAATCCCCCCCCCAAAATTTTGCACTGCATTTCATTGCTGTCATTAAAGGACCTGCTGAGATCATTTCAGTAATCGTCTTGTTAACCACTTAAGGACCACAGGTTTATACCCCCCTAGTGACCAGGCCCTTTTTTACAAATCGGCACTACACAACTTTAGCGGTTTATTGCTCGGTCATGCAACTTACCACCCAAATTAATTTTACCTCCTTTTCTTCTCACTAATAAAGCTTTCATTTGGTGGTATTTCATTGCTGCTGACATTTTTACTTTTTTTGTTATTAATCAAAATTTAACGATTTTTTTGCAAAAAAATGACATTTTTCACTTTCAGTTGTAAAATTTTGCAAAAAAAAACGACATCCATATATAAATTTTTTGCTAAATTTATTGTTCTACATGTCTTTGATTAAAAAAAAATGTTTGGGTAAAAAAAAATGGTTTGGGTAAAAGTTATAGCGTTTACAAACTATGGTACAAAAATGTGAATTTCTGCTTTTTGAAGCAGCTCTGACTTTCTGAGCACCTGTCATGTTTCCTGAGGTTCTACAATGCCCAGACAGTAGAAAACCCCCACAAATGACCCCATTTCGGAAAGTAGACACCCTAAGGTATTCGCTGATGGGCATAGTGAGTTCATAGAACTTTTTATTTTTTGTCACAAATTAACGGAAAATTTTGATTTTTTTTTAATTTGTTTTCTTACAAAGTCTCATATTCTACTAACTTGTGACAAAAAGTAAAAACTTCCATGAACTCACTATGCCCATCACGAAATACCTTGGGGTGTCTTCTTTCCAAAATGGGGTCGCTTGTGGGGAAGTTATACTGCCCTGGCATTCTAGGGCCCCTAATGTGTGGTTAGTAGTTTGAAATCAAAATGTGTAAAAAATGGCCTGTGAAATCCGAAAGGTGCTCTTTGGAATGTGTGCCCATTTGCCCACCTAGGCGGCAAAAAAGTGACACACATCTGGTATCGCCGTCCTCAGGAGAAGTTGGGGAATGTGTTTTGGGGTGTCATTTTACATATACCCATGCTGGGTGAGAGAAATATCTCTGCAAAAGACAACTTTTCCCATTTTTTTTATACAAAGTTGGCATTTGACCAAGATATTTATCTCACCCAGCATGGGTATATGTAAAATGACACCCCAAAACACATTGCCCAACTTCTCCTGAGTACGGCGATACCAGATGTGTGACACTTTTTTGCAGCCTAGATGCGCAAAGGGGCCCAAATTCCTTTTAGGGGGGCATTTTTAGACATTTGGATCCCAGACTTCTTCTCACGGTATCGGGCCCCTAAAATGCCAGGGCAGTATAAATACCCCACATGTGACCCCATTTTGGAAAGAAGACACCCATAGAATTTTTTTTTTTGGGCACAAGTTAACGGAAATGTATTATTATTATTTTTTTCTCACAAAGTCTCCCTTTCCGCTAACTTGGGACAAAAATGTCAATCTTTCATGGACTCAATATGCCCCTCACGGAATACCTTGGGGTGTCTTCTTTCCGAAATGGGGTCACATGTGGGGTACTTATATTGCCCTGGCATTTTAGGGGCCCTAAAGAGTGAGAAGAAGTCTGGAATATAAATGTCTAAAAAATGTTACGCATTTGGATTCCGTGAGGGGTATGGTGAGTTCATGTGAGATTTTATTTTTTGACACAAGTTAGTGGAATATGAGACTTTGTAAGAAAAAAATAAATAAAAATATTTCCGCTAACTTGGGCCAAAAAAAATTCTGAATGGAGCCTTACAGGGGGGCGATCAATGACAGGGGGGTGATCAGGGAGTGTATATGGGGTGATCACCCCCCTGTCATTGATCACCCCTCTGAAAGGCTCCATTCAGACGTCCATATGTTTTTTACGGATCCACGGATACATAGATCGGAACCGCAAAACACATATGGATGTCTGAATGGAGCCTTACAGGGGGGTGATCAATGACAGGGGGGTGATCAATGACAGGGGGTGATCAGGGAGTGTATATGAGGTGATCACCCCCCTGTCACTGATCACCCCCCTCTAAGGCTCCATTCAGATGTCCGTATGCGTTTTGCGGATCCGATCCATGGATGCGTGGATCCGTAAAACACATGCAGACGTCTGAATGGAGCCTTACAGGGGGGTGATCATCCCATATCGACTCCCTGATCACCCCCCTGTAAGGCTCCATTCAGACGTCCGTATGCGTTTTACGGATCCGATCCATGGATGCGTGGATCCGTAAAACACATAGGGGCGTCTGAATGGAGCCTTACAGGGGTGTGATCAATGACAGGGGGGTGATCAATGACAGGGGGGTGATCAGGAAGTCTATATGCGTGATCACTCCCTTGTCATTGATCACCCCCCTGTAAGGCTCCATTCAGACGTCCGTATGTGTTTCGTGGATCCGTAAAACACATACGGACATCTGAATGGAGCCTTACAGGGGGGTGATCAATGACAGGTGGTGATCAATGACAGGGGGTGATCAGGAAGTCTATATGGGGTGATCACCCCCCTGTCACTGATCACCCCCCTGTAAGGCTCCATTCAGACGTCCGTATGTGTTTTGCGGATCCGATCCATGTATCCGTGGATCCGTAAAAATCATACGGATGTCTAAATGGAGCCTTACAGGGGGGTGATCAATGACGGAGGTGATCAGGGAGTTTATATGGGTGATCACTCCTCTGTCATTGATCACCCCCCTGTAAGGCTCTATTCAGACGTCCGTATGTGTTTTGCGGATCCGATCCATGTATCAGTGGATCCGTAAAAATCATACGGACGTCTGAATGGAGCCTTACAGGGGGGTGATCAATCACAGGGGGGTGATCAATGACAGGGGGGTGATCAGGGAGTCTATATGGGCTGATCAGTGGTTCATAAAGGGTTAATAAGTGACAGGGGGGGGGTGTAGTGTAGTGGTGTTTGGTGCTACTTTACTGAGCTGACTGTGTCCTCTGGTGGTCGATCCAAACAAAAGGGACCACCAGAGGACCAGGTAGCAGGTATATTAGACGCTGTTATCAAAACAGCGTCTAATATACCTGTTAGGGGTTAAAAATCACATCTCCAGCCTGCCAGCGAGCGATCGCCGCTGGCAGGCTGGAGATCCACTCGCTTACCTTCCGTTCCTGTGAGCGCGCGCGCCTGTGTGCGCGCGTTCACAGGAAATCTCGGCTCACGCGAGATGACGCCTGTTGGCGTTAGCGTAGCCTGGGAGAGCCGCCGCAATGACACCTTTCGGCGTTAGCGCGGCGGCAAGTGGTTAACTCAGGTGAGAATGTTGACGAGCACAAGGCTGGAGATCATTATGTCAGGCTGATTGGCAGACTTGACCTGTTAAAAGGATGGTGATGTCACGGATGGTGTAACAAAACAAGAAGTTACAAATAAGGATCCGACTGGCTTGATCCGAAACTAAGGAACAAAAGGGTGACCCCTATTTAAGCCCTGAAACTCTCCCTGTCTTCTCAGCCCATGCAAAGATCTCTATGATAGAAAATTGCATGCCCTCGTGCCTCGACTGTATGACACCTGAACACCCTATAATAGTGAGGGTACACGACCACCGGCTCCCTGCACTTAATACAGAGGGAGTCAGGGTCACCTAGGATCAAGCAAACAGGAAAACACAAATCAATGAACAGACTTCTTTGCTGCCCTTCTTGACACCAGGCCATCTTCCAAAAGTCTTCGCCTCACTGTGCGTGCAGATGCGCTCACACCTGCCTGCTGCCATTCCTGAGCAAGCTCTGCACTGGTGGCACTCCGATCCCGCAGCGGAATCCTCTTTAGGAGACGATCCTGGTGCTTACTGGACTTTCTTGGACGCCCTGAAGCCTTCTTAACAAGAATTGAGCTTCTTTCCTTGAAGTTCTTGATGATCCTATAAATTGTTGATTGAGGTGCAATCTTAGTAGCCACAATATCCTTGCCTGTGAAGCCATTTTTATGCAACGCAATGATGGCTGCACGCCTTTCTTTGCAGGTCACTATGGTTAACAATGGAAGAACAATGATTTCAAGCATCACCCTCCTTTTAACAGGTCAAGTCTGCCATTTTAACCCAATCAGCCTGATATAATGATCTCCAGCCTTGTGCTCGTCAACATTCTCACCTGAGTTAACAAGACGATTACTGAAATGATCTCAGCAGGTCCTTTAATGACAGCAATGAAATGCAGTGGAAAGTTTTTGGGATTAATTTTCATGGCAAAGAAGGACTATGCAATTCATCTGATCACTCTTCATAACACTCTGGAGTATATGCAAATTGCTATTATAAAAACGTAAGCAGCAACTTTTCCAATTTCCAATTTTTATGTAATTCTCAAAACTTTTGGCCACGACTGTACTATCTTTTCATCAGCAAGCTTACCTTTTTTTCATTTAAAATGCTCTCCATGTATCAACACAAAGAGTGCCACCTTAACACTTATCATAATGTTTTTCCAACCTGGGTAAACACTTTACGAAGCGTTTCCGGCTCTTTTTCCGCCACGTACTGCTCCGGTGAGCAGCATCCTTTCGGGACACGTTCAACATTTCCCATCATGTCATATCTCCTGGAGCCGTCTAGTCCGTAACCTGTGTTTGCACCCTGTGTTCCCAAACTGCCTGAGTTCTTCTTTGAGTCAGACACGTAGTACACCTTTGGACCGGTTCTCCCCTTCTACTATCCGGACAGACGCCTCTGGCTGTACCGCTATATAGGCTAATGAGGTAGGCTTCCTTGTAACTCGGTAGTTTATTTACAGGTGCTCAAAGACATAACGACGTCAGAACAGCACAAGACATAAAACACAGTGTATCAAAATCTCATCAATTACTGTGGGGTTCTTACTTGCGTGCCCTCAAAGATGCCCCAACTGCTGCCGCACCCCTTCCTCACACAGATGACAAGAGGCTACACCAGGGGACACAGTATAGGCAAGATTACCTCATATCATGAGTAGCGATCCCGGTGTTCGTTGGTGCGCCCCTCATATGTCTGATCTCTGGGGGTACAGAAACTGGGAGGTCCAACCTTCGAGCCCCACACGTTGGGCGCCAAAATGTTCTGGTTCTGATCAATGGTCAGGTAGGTTGATACACTGCTCCAACTTAGATAGATAGATATCTAGAGAAAAAATAACACTGACACTAGATAAGGTCAAAGCATAACTCTAATTTATTAGATGGGAGCTTCACATTATATACCCTCCATTTAAGTGGGAGGAGTGGGCTCACATGATTGGTCTTTTAGCAAGAAGGAATGTAAACAGAAAATAAGTTTAAGGCATATGTATAATAGATTCCTGACAGTTTCAAGTCTTTGCTGCAAATAGTTTCAATCATAGAATGCATACTGGAGGTTCTCTCTCGGACAGACACCATTTTGTAAGTGTCAAGTAAGTGTCCATTATATTCCATAACACTCTCAATGGAACCTTTTTCATGCAATGACAATATAATGGTGCATAATGCGTGTATAAATAACTCCCACATAATAAGTAAACAAGTTGCATAAAAAATAAAATTGTGCCATCAAAATTACATACAAATTCATAAATGGAGACACTAATACAAATAGATATACTAGTAGAACAAGTGCTCTCATAAAAATGCTCACAAAAAGATGCTCATAAATGTATAAAAATACACAAAACCATAACTGTAATTAGTGTCACCTAAATTTCTACATTAAAAACAGATGTGACATGTCATGTGTCATTAATACATTCATAATTAGTGGATGGGGGAAGGAGGACTTTACCTTTCCAGCATGGAGCTGCATATGTTCGTATCAGCGTGTCCAAGGACAGACTGCGCATGTCAAAGTATGGTCACAGCGAAAAAAAGAGAACACATGACCACTAGTCGCCCGATCAAAAAGGATCACATAACCGTCGCTACGATAGAGGCATCTAAACATAATAGCACTCCCAGACGCATGCGCAAATAGCGCGATGGCTGACACTTACATAAATATCAAGTCAACCTAGTCACAAGGTGTGAGGAGGAGCTCCGAAGAGCGCAACATCGGGATGGCTAAATCACGTCACACAGTCACATGATCGCCCAACCAAAGCAGCGCTCCACAGAGACCACGCAAACGGCCCTGGACAGAAGTTATGATAACAGTGTCATGATAGAGAGATTAGTTATAAGATTTAAAATGAAGTGTTATTGATCCATGTATAAAACTGTCAATTCATCAAAGGGTGTCTCAAAAAGAGTCCAAGTTAATACTATCAAGGGAGAGAAACATATGTAGGGCCCATTACAAATAAATAGAAAAAGTCACTCAGTAATTACCGTGCGGTTTCCACAACACCGTAATACTGTGAAGGGGAGCGTACTCATGGCTAACATACTAATCAAAGATGTATACCATAAGGGTATTGACTCCACAACAATAGAGGGAAAAGGAACAATAGTATAGAAAGACTATCAGAAACCTCCATGCTATTATGATGCACAGAGGAAACCAATAGCAACAAATACCAAACGGGGTCCACACCGTGTCAACAGCAAGAGGACCCCCGTTAGGTGTCTAACCATCTGGCATTTTATTAAAGGGAATGTGAATTAGGCTGATTGTTGCTCTCCAACTGTCAAAACAAAAAAGTTATTTAATTGTATATATAATAGATGAGGAGACAATATACAGGTCATCAATCACACAGTGAGTCATTAGTATTGTGTAAAAACAACAATATTATAAACAAATTCTTGTATGAATACAGTCCATGCTGTTTCAGTTACTCCTTAAAATTCACCCCACATCTATGTGCACTAAAAATAAAGAAAACAAGATGTTAGTATACTATACTAAGCACCATATCCGAAAGAAGGCAGAATATGATAAGAAACAGATAAACAAGGTGACATCATATCAGGATGCTCGGCCTATAATCCACATTTAACCCATTAGATCGCAACGTATTCAAGGTGGCTATCCAATAGATTTCTCGTTTTTTCAAAAGCAAGAATCCCGTTGCCATTTGCTGCGCTTGGTGTCTTGAATATCTTTCTTGAGCTTCTCAAAAATAGACTTGGATTTAGATACATACTCTTGATATTCATCCCCCGATGTCAAAGATTGATAGACTGATAGATAGTTAGATAGATAAATAAATAAATTTTTAGATAGATAGATATGCACTAATAGATAGATAAAATATGTATAATATTATTTTATTAAGTGGGATTATAGATAGATAATAGATTTATAGATGTATCACAGATAAATGGATAAATGGATAGCTGGATAGATAAATAGATACAGACAAATAGATAATAGATAAAATATTTATAATATTATTTTATTAAACACGATAACTGATAGATAGGTAGATAGATAAAATATTTATAGTATTATTTTATTAAGCCGGATTATAGATTAATAATAGATAGATAACAGATATCTATATAAATATATTAGAACATGTCCTGACATGTCTGTGAACAGCTATTCATACAGTAGGCTGACTAGAAGTGGGTGGAGTTATGGGCGGGGAAACGGGCGTGTCTACCTGTAACTTTTAGTTTGACGAGAACAGGAGCTCCTTACTACTGCCCCCCCCCTGTAGCGTCATGCCTTACATATATATATATATATATATATATATAGTACAGACCAAAAGTTTGGACACACCTTCTCATTCAAAGAGTTTTCTTTATTTTCATGACTATGAAAATTGTAGATTCACACTGAAGGCATCAAAACTATGAATTACCACATATACATAACAAAAAAGTGTGAAACAACTGAAAATATGTCATATTCTAGGTTCTTCAAAGTAGCCACCTTTTGCTTTGATTACTGCTTTGCACACTCTTGGCATTCTCTTGATGAGCTTCAAGAGGTAGTCACCTGAAATGGTTTTCACTTCACAGGTGTGCCCTGTCAGGTTTAATAAGTGGGATTTCTTGCCTTATAAATGGGGTTGGGACCATCAGTTGCGTTCTGGAGAAGTCAGGTGGATACACAGCTGATAGTCCTACTGAATAGACTGTTAGAATTTGTATTATGGCAAGAAAAAAGCAGCTAAGTAAAGAAAAACGAGTGGCCATCATTACTTTAAGAAATGAAGGTCAGTCAGTCCGAAAAATTGGGAAAACTTTGAAAGTGTCCCCAAGTGCAGTCACAAAAACCATCAAGCGCTACAAAGAAGCTGGCTCACATGCGGACCGCCCCAGGAATGGAAGACCAAGAGTCACCTCTGCTGCGGAGGATAAGTTCATCCGAGTCACCAGCCTCAGATATCGCAGGTTAACAGCAGCTCAGATTAGAGACCAGGTCAATGCCACACAGAGTTCTAGCAGCAGACACATCTCTAGAACAACTGTTAAGAGGAGACTGTGTGAATCAGGCCTTCATGGTAGAATATCTGCTAGGAAACCACTGCTAAGCACAGGCAACAAGCAGAAGAGACTTATTTGGGCTGAAGAACACAAGGAATGGACATTAGACCAGTGGAAATCTGTGCTTTGGTCTGATGAGTCCAAATTTGAGATCTTTGGTTCCAACCACCGTGTCTTTGTGCGACGCAGAAAAGGTGAACAGATGGACTCTACATGCCTGGTTCCCACCGTGAAGCATGGAGGAGGAGGTGTGATGGTATGGGGGTGCTTTGCTGGTGACACTGTTGGGGATTTATTCAAAATTGAAGGCATACTGAACCAGCATGGCTACCACAGCATCTTGCAGCTGCATTCTATTTCATCCTGTTTGCGTTTAGTTGGACCATCATTTATTTTTCAACAGGACAATGACCCCAAACACACCTCCAGGCTGTGGAAGGGCTATTTGACCATGAAGGCGAGTGATGGGGTGCTGCGCCAGATGACCTGGCCTCCACAGTCACCGGACCTGAACCCAATCGAGATGGTTGGGGGCGAGCTGGACCGCAGAGTGAAGGCAAAAGGGCCAACAAGTGCTAAGCATCTCTGGGAACTCCTTCAAGACTGTTGGAAGACCATTTTAGGTGACTACCTCTTGAAGCTCATCAAGAGACTGCCAAGAGTGTGCAAAGGAGTAATCAAAGAAAAAGGTGGCTACTTTGAAGAAACAAGAATATGACATATGTTCAGTTGTTTCACAATTTTTTGTTATGTATATAATTCCACATGGGTTAATTCATAGTTTTGATGCCTTCAGTGTGAATCTACAATTTTCATAGTCATGAAAATAAAGAAAACTCTTTGAAAGAGAAGGTGTGTCCAAACTTTTGGTCTGTACTGTATATATTATGTGCTCCCCCTGTAGTCCCCCTGTAGTCCTCCTGTAGTATAGCGCCCCATATATAGTGCCTGTGGCCTGAGTTGCAGCATCCTGTCACAGGCGTTCACAATGACATCCCCGAAACCTCCTGTTCAGAGTCACAGACGGTGGTCACTAATGCCTCAGGTCATCCTAGTGTCACGAGGGTGTCAAGAGCCACGTCTGACTCCGTTATACCCGGGGTCAGGAAGTCGCAGCAGGTGGCTGCGCGCTCTATGTCTAAAGATCACGGTGTTTCTTAGTGTTTGTTTTCTGTGTTTGCCTTGCTATCCTTTTTGTCTCACTCAGGGATCCGTAGCTTCTCCTCCTCAGCTGTTTCTTGTCTGCCACTCCCAAACTCCTTATATTCTCCTCTCACACTTCTCTTGTTGCCAGTTATAGAGCTTCCTGCCTGGACATCTATGCTGACCCACTGGAGCTGAGAATCTGGTTGTTGTTCCAGAGTGCTACCCTCCGGATCCCTGTTGGGCTTTTGTTGTCTCCTGTTGTTGCCCACCTGGGATTATATGTTTAGTTTGTATTGTCTGTCCTCCCCTTGGTGTTTTCCTTTAGAGCTAGTGGTGCGGACTAGTGTTCCCACCGCCCTGTTCACTATCTAGGGCTCATCCTAGGGAAAGCCAGGGTTTTAGGCACGTGATCGGCGTACGGGTGAGGAACCTGTCTAGGGACGACAGGGCAGCCAGGTGCCAGCCGCAAGGTGAGTCAGGGGTCACCACCTTCCCTCTCACTAGGGCAGGGCCTCCCTCTTTTCCTCCCTCCGTGTCACGTATGTGACAGTTACGCCGATTGTGATACCTAGTCACTAATACCTCATTAAGCAGGTTTTTTCTACATGTTAGTGGGTTTTTATAAATTTTTGTATTTTTTCTAAGCGCACACATTTTTGCTGGTCAGAAAGGATGGCTTATTTTTCTACATGTCTTGTAATACTAATAAGTGCTTGAATAATAAGTGGCTGCAGAGGAAATTGACCTGTGGAAAATGCCCTTAGTTTCTCACATTAAACAAAGCACTTACAGTAAAACCTCCTCATAATTACCAGAAAGAATTCTCAGAGCCCACAGGAAGTCCTATTGTTGCTGATTAGCATGATTTATTTATGTAAGAAAATAAGAGAGCAGCCACATGATGCGATCTAGCAAAAGCAAATACATCTATGCACACCTTCATAACTAGTGTTGAGTGACCTTCTGTTTTCAAGTTCGGCGTACAAGGTTTAGGTTCGGGATATATAAGGATTCTATTATGGATTCCGTTACCACTGACCATAAGTCATGGAATCCATAATGGAATTTTAACTTGAAAACAGACTTTCACTCATTTCTATTCATAACCAGTTACTGTATTTAATGGTAAACTATAGTTGCACCTCATGAGGCTGCACCCTTGTTATTCATGCCTACTACAAAAAATATAGGATTATGGCTATGTACCTGTACAGTCTGCATTTGTCATATTTCTTCAAGAAATTTCCATATATTTGTGAATTGTGATCGTTTTGACAGATATTTTCATGCAGACAACCACATTGTAATGGACTATGTTCAGATAAGCAAATGAGATCTAAATGTAAAATTTATCTAAATTAAATGGAAAATAATTGCAACTCTAGCTTTGTATCTTAAAGGGGTTGTCTGAAATAAGTAAACACCTTGGGCAAGTTATAAAATAGCGTACAATAAATAAGGTTTTTCACATTCATAGGTATTCCCTGTGAAATGTAATTAGCATTAATACAGGTGTCTATGGATATATTAAAGGGGTTCTCCGGGATTTTAGGTCATCAATATCAGATCTGCAGAGATCTGACACCTGGAACCCCCGCCTATCAGCTGCAGCAGGTACCATCGAGAAGCTAATAGAATGACCCACAAGTTTATAATTATCACTTTCTTTTTATACATGTTAGTGGGTTTTTATAAATTTTTGTATTCAGTATCCTGTACTTAGTTTTATGTTTATTTCATTTTGGTTAGATTTTTTGTTTAATCATCGATTACACTATATGGAGAGATATATACAGGTTGTTGGCCGCAGCTTATGATATTCCCATGGGGAATATGAATTGATATTGTATCACCATTCTGATAAACTTTGACATTCTGGGCCCCTCTTGCTTTGGTATTACTTATTATTTATTTCAACTACAGTGACCCACATAATCTGTGGTTTACCTGTCGCTATTCACACTGCCTGCAGTTTTAAAGGGTTTTTTCCAGGCTTTTAATATTGACGACCTATCCTCAGGATAGAATGTCAATATCAGATTAGCTATGTCTATGGCAAAGCAGCAGCGAACAGGAAGAGAGATGGGATACGGCACTTGCATACTGAGCGCACCTTCCCTTCATAGCTTTACTTCAAGGCTGATCGCGGGGGTGTCGGGTGTCGGACCCCGGCCTATCTGATATTGATGACCTATCCCGAGGATAGGTCATCAATATAAAAAGCCAGGAGAACCCCTTTAAGGCCATTTTACACAGGTTGATGCCCATCAGGGGTGGACTGGGAAATTAAAGTGACCTTGGAAAAAATACATACCGTATTTTTCGCCGTATAAGACGCACCGGCGTATAAGACGCACCTAGGTTTTTGGGGAGGAAAATAAGAAAAAAAATATTTTTAACCAAAAGGTGTGCTGTGGGTTTGGAACTAGGTGGTCTGTGGATGGCACTATTACTGGGGATCTGTGGATGACGGACACTGTTATGGGGGGATCTGTGGATGACGGATACTGTTATGGGGGGATCTGTGGATGACTGACACTGTTATGGGGGGATCTGTAGATGACGGACACTTATGGGGGGGGGATCTGTGGATGACGGACACTGTTATGGGGGGAACTGTGGATGACGGACACTGTTATGAGGGAACTGTGGATGACAGACACTGTTATGGGGGGATCTGTGGCTGGCACTGTTACAGGGGGGGGATCTGTGGATGGCACTGTTATACATGTGTCATCCACAGACCCTCCCAGCCCATAACTGTGCCATCCACAGATCCCCCGCCGCTCCAGTATACTAATATAATATGTCTTATTCAGTTAATAGTTATTAAATATGCCTCTTTATTCCTAAAAGTACCTTAAATCCTAAGCGCTTCAGTACAATGCCGGCAGGCCGGGCAGCCGGCGCGGCGCGTCACTCACTGACGTCACTTGCCTGCGCCGCCTGCTTCATTCATAAAGCAGGCGGCGCAGGCACGTGACATCAGGGAGTTACGCTGCCGCCCGCCCGGCCTGCATTGTACGGATGCGCTTAGGATTTAAGGTACCATTAGGCATAAAGGGGCATATTTAGTAACCATTAATTGAATATGACATTTTATTAGTACACCGGAGCGGCGGGGCGGGCCTTTAGTACAGTGACTGCACCGCCCTGCCGCTATTGCCGGCCCCAGCTCCTCCTCCCAGTCCTTCCCCGAGTCCCCGCTCGCTTTACATCGCATCCAGCGATGTAAAACTGACTGCATTCGCCGTATAAGACGCAGGGGCATTTCTCCCCCATTTTGGGGGAAGAAAAAGTGCGTCTTATACGGCGAAAAATATGGTAATAAACTTTCTAATATATTTTTTACTGAGAAAACTGCATATTTCTACTCTTATCAGCTCTATCATTCTGAATTCTCTGGTTAATCCATCTTGATAGACTAAGATGGTCTATTAGCTCACTAAATCAAATTAGTTTATGGAGAGGAAAGAGAGGAGTGAGCTGTAGTGAGAAAGACAGGCTGCAGCAGCTAATAGTAATAGAAGATTGCAGTCCGCATTTGTCCTGTTTTTCACTGAAAAGTATAGGACATGTTTTATTTGTTTTGCGGAGCCGTAGAACTGGCAATATATTGTAAATATTGTAGTGGACTATCCAATTGACCATGCTCCATACTGTTCCTCTCCTGCCACTCCTACAACGCTATTAGAACCACAAACCTCTTGCCTTGTCCATCATGTCCCATACCGTACTACTGTTGTTGGGACCCCAAACCTGAAACTATTCCTAAAAAAAGGATAATTTTTTTACTTCTTTTGTAAAAAAAAATAATTTCTTCTTAACCGCTTGCCGCCACACTAACGCCGAAAGGCGTCATCGCGGCGGCTCTCCCAGGTCACACTAACGCCAATAGGCGTCATCTCGCGTGAGCCGAGATTTCCTGTGAACGCGCGCACACAGGCGCGCGCGCTCACAGGAACGGAAGGTAAGCGAGTGGATCTCCAGCCTGCCAGTGGCGATCGCTCGCTGGCAGGCTGGAGATGTGATTTTTTTAACCCCTAACAGGTATATTAGACGCTATTTTGATAACAGCGTCTAATATACCTGCTACCTGGTCCTCTGGTGATCCCTTTTGTTTGGATCGACCACCAGAGGACACAGGCAGCTCAGTAAAGTAGCACCAAACACCACTACACTACACCCCCCCCTGTCACTTATTAACCCTTTATGAACCACTGATCAGCCCATATAGACTCCCTGATCACCCCCCTGTCATTGATCACCCCCCTGTCAGGCTCCATTCAGAGGTCAGTATGATTTTTACGGATCCACGGATACATGGATCGGATCCGCAAAACGCATACGGACGTCTGAATGGAGCCTTACAGGGGGGTGATCAATGACAAGGGGGTGATCACGCATATAGACTTCCTGATCACTTCCCTGTCATTGATCACCCCCCTGTAAGGCTCCATTCAGACGTCCGTATGATTTTTACGGATCCACGGATCGGATCCGCAAAACACATACGGACGTCTGATTGGAGCCTTACAGGGGGGTGATCAGGGAGTCTATATGGGATGATCACCCCACTGTAAGGCTCCATTCAGACGTCTGTATGTGTTTTACGGATCCACGCATCTATGGATCGGATCCGCAAAACACATACGGACGTCTCAATGGAGCCTTACAGGGGGGTGATCAGTGACAGGGGGGTGATCACCCCATATACACTCCCTGATCGCCCCCTGTCATTGATCCCCCCCCTGTCATTGATCACCCCCCTGTAAGGCTCCATTCAGACGCCCATATGTGTTTTACGGATCCACGCATCCATGGATCGGATACGCAAAACGCATACGGACGTCTGAATGGAGCCTTACAGGGGGGTGATCACCCCATATACACTCCCTGATCACCCCCCTGTCATTAATCACCCCCCTGTAAGGGCCGCTTCACACGAGCGGATGCCGTGCGTGGCATCCGCTCCGTGAAAGAGTGCCAAGACCCGCTGCAGACTGAGGGGAGTGTGATAATGAAAGGGGGGTGAACACCCCACTATACCAATCCCTGATCACCCCCCTGTCATTAATCACCCCCCTGTGTAAGGCTCCATACAGAATTTTTTTGGCCCACAGTTAGCGGAAATTTTTTTTGATTTTATGTTTTTCTTACAAAGTCTCATATTCCACTAACTTGTGTCAAAAAATAAAATCTCACATGAACTCACCATACCCCTACGGAATCCAATGCGTAACATTTTTAGACATTTATATTCCAGACTTCTTCTCACTCTTTAGGGCCCCTAAAATGCCAGGGCAGTATAAATACCCCACATGTGACCCCATTTCGGAAAGAAGACACCCCAAGGTATTCCGTGAGGGGCATATTGAGTCCATGAAAGATTGACATTTTTGTCCCAAGTTAGCGGAAAGAGAGACTTTGTGAGAAAAAAAAATAAAAAATTATTTCCGCTAACTTGTGCAAAAAAAAAAAATATTCTATGAACTCGCCATGCCCCTCATTGAATACCTTGGGGTGTCTTCTTTCCAAAATGGGGTCACATGTGGGGTATTTATACTGCCCTGGCATTTTAGGGGCCCGAAAGCGTGAGAAGAAGTCTGGGATCCAAATGTCTAAAAATGCCCCCCCTAAAAGGAATTTGGGCCCCTTTGCGCATCTAGGCTGCAAAAAAGTGTCACACATCTGGTATCGCCGTACTCAGGAGAAGTTGGGCAATGTGTTTTGGGATGTCATTTTACATATACCCATGCTGGGTGAGATAAATATCTTGGTCAAATGCCAACTTTGTATAAAAAAAAATATGGGAAAAGTTGTCTTTTGCAGAGATATTTCTCTCACCCAGCATGGGTATATGTAAAATGACACCCCAAAACACATTCCCCAACTTCTCCTGAGTACGGCGATACCAGATGTGTGTCACTTTTTTGCCGCCTAGGTGGGCAAAGGGGCACACATTCCAAAGAGCACCTTTCGGATTTCACAGGTCATTTTTTGCACATTTTTATTTCAAACTACTTACCACACATTAGGGCCCCTAGAATGCCAGGGCAGTATAACTACCCCACAAGTGACCCCATTTTGGAAAGAAGACACCGCAAGGTATTCCGTGAGGGGCATGGCGAGTTCCTAGAATTTTTTATTTTTTGTCACAAGTTAGCGGAAAATGATGATTTTTTTTTTTTTTTTTTCTTACAAAGTCTCATATTCCACTAACTTGTGACAAAAAATAAAAACTTCCATGAACTCACTATGCCCATCAAAAAATACCTTGGGGTGTCTTCTTTCCAAAATGGGGTCACTTGTGGGATAGTTATACTGCCCTGGCAATTTAGGGGCCCTAATGTGTGCGAAGTAGTTTAAAATCAAAATCTGTAAAAAATGGCCGGTGAAATCCTAAAGGTGCTCTTTGGAATGTGGGCTCCTTTGCCCACCTAGGCTGCAAAAAAGTGTCACACATCTGGTATCGCCGTACTCAGGAGAAGTTGGGCAATGTGTTTTGGGGTGTCATTTTACATATACCCATGCTGTGTGAGATAAATATCTTGGTCAAATGCCAACTTTGTATAAAAAAAAAAAATGGGAAAATTTGTCTTTTGCTAAGATATTTCTCTCACCCAGCATGGGTATATGTAAAATGACACCCCAAAACACATTCCCCAACTTCTCCTGAGTACGGCGATACCAGATGTGTGTCACTTTTTTGCCGCCTAGGTGGGCAAAGGGGCACACATTCCAAAGAGCACCTTTCGGATTTCACAGGCCATTTTTTACACATTTTGATTTCAAACTACTAACCACACATTAGGGGCCCTAGAATGCCAGGGCAGTATAACTACCCCACAAGTGACCCCATTTTGGAAAGAAGACACCCCAAGGTATTTCGTGATGGGCATAGTGAGTTCATGGAAGTTTTTATTTTTTGTCACAAGTTAGTGGAATATGAGACTTTGTAAGAAAAAAAATAAATAAATAAAATCATTTTCCGCTAACTTGTGACAAAAAATAAAAAGTTCTATGAACTCACTATGCCCATCAGCGAATACCTTAGGGTGTCTACTTTCTGAAATGGGGTCATTTGTGGGGTGTTTGTACTGTCTGGGCATTGTAGAACCTCAGGAAACATGACAGGTGCTCAGAAAGTCAGAGCTGCTTCAAAAAGCGGAAATTCACATTTTTGTACCATAGTTTGTAAACGCTATAACTTTTACCCAAACCATTTTTTTTTTTACCCAAACATTTTTTTTTAATCAAAGACATGTAGAACAATACATTTAGCGAAAAATTTATATATGGATGTCGGTTTTTTTGCAAAATTTTACAACTGAAAGTGAAAAATGTCATTTTTTTGCTAAAAAATCGTTAAATTTCGATTAATAACAAAAAAAGTAAAAATGTCAGCAGCAATGAAATACCACCAAATGAAAGCTCTATTAGTGAGAAGAAAAGGAGGTAAAATTAAATTTGGGTGGTAAGTTGCATGACCGAGCAATAAACCGCTAAAGTTGTGGAGTGCCGATTTGTAAAAAAGGGCCTGGTCACTAGGGGGGTATAAACCTGTGGTCCTTAAGTGGTTAATTTTCTATGACAAAATAGATTTTCCTTAAAAAAAAACACCAAACCTGTTGCTCCTCTTTAAAAAGGGCTATTTTATGGACATAAACAGGCCATTGTTTCTTCCAATATCGCAGTGTATTTATAAACACTGGCAGACGTCTGTCCCCAAAAAGTATAATTTTTGGAACATTTTTAATTATAAAAAGGATAAAAACCCTCTTATGGTGCAGTGTGTTATCAAACAGTGTTTGTTAGCAGTGGATACTATGTGTTTGCCCATAGCCTCATATGTCACTGTCACTTTGATATTACTAATGTTGTCTTGGCGTTAAATATTTTAAAAGGGATCGGGTACAGTTCTAGAGATGCCAGAGTGTCATGCATTACTTTTCAGGACAGCGGTGGCACTTTTAATGTGGGTTCAATTTATTTGGACAGTATAAAATCTGACTGCTCTGACAGAATCAGAAATGAAATGAATTTCAGGAAATTCGGTCATCTCGTTTAGGTACACTTTAGGTGTTTCATATTTTCAGTTTGTCGGTGCAACACGCCAGACCTGCAGGGTATAGCGAAGTGAGGTCATGGTAATGGGCAATCGAGGGTTGCTCACTGTATTGGAGAACCCTGGGCAGGCATGTGGCAGTGAAGGAGAGGTAGACACGGTTCCTCTGGGGCACACTCTGTATGTAAGGACCAGGCCTGATGGTGGATGAGGTGCCCTGGATGTTACGGGTATTTTGAGTGCCTGGGGCAAGGTCCCTTTTGGTTCGTGACGCCAGTGCCTTTGACGGTGGCACACCGGTTGATAGTAGGAATAAGTGAGGTACACAGGTGGTGTAGTGAACCAAACGTTGCTTTACTTAACAGTCCAACTTTGTACATACAGATGGTAACACAGTCTTCTAGATCACAGCTTTACAAGCAGGCTTATTTCACAAGATGGCAGGTATTGGTTATGCAAGATACTCAGAGGGTAAAATCCACAATGCACTCAGAATCAGGTTGTACCTTTCCTCAGAAATAGCGTACACTGTTCTTTCTAGAACTCCTGTCTGGCTTTCTATCCCAAGGCCTGGATGCCTAAATGGTGGCTTAAATTCTTGGTAAATATATCTTCCTCTGGTATTAAATCCTTGCTTTACTTTCTAATGCATCTGCCCATCAGGGTTACTTATCTTTGCCTGTGATATCCTTACTTGTCTGGTGAATGACCGTGGGTTTCTCCCAGGAGGTTCTGTCCTGCTACTGGGGTGACTTCAGAGCTAACTAAGGCTCTCTTGGCTTCAGGCAGGCTAGGTCTCCTCACTAGCCTCCTGGTCATAGCTAGCAGCCAGGGCTATCAAGCTGCATGTCAGGAGGAGGCCCTCAGCATATCTCTGGCTGGTGCCTTCTAGCTTCTGTCTTCTCAGACTCCTGACTCTGCACTAACTCTCCCTGTCTGGGCCTGGACATTTATACTAGGGGCTCCCTATCTCCCTCTAGTGTCTGGGATGTCTAACTACACCCAACTAGGCCTGCTATTGCATCATACATGGGAACATTGCATATAAAAACACATTAGAAAATACAATTAAATATAACATTTCTGTCCCTTGTGAGTAGGAGTAACGCGCACACCAATTGACCCTTGTGTAGTGCCCACCCCTACCTATTGGGACACTACATCGGCACCTCTTGTGTGCATCCTGTATAAACTGTTTATACCAATGTGCCATTGCAATCATTGTTAAAGTTTATAACCTGCACCCTCAAGTCTCTGTCAGCATTGTCTGTGAGATGGTAGTTAATGCTAGAAGCTAGGTTCAAATTAGGGTTGTCACGATACCAAAATTTTGATTCAATTTCTATACCATAAAAAGTGCATTCCACATGTTATGTAACGTCCAGCCCATAATAGAACAGTCTTATCTTATTTTTGGGGGGGGACAAGATGATAAAAAAAAAATGACAAATCATGCGTTTGTTTTTGTTTTTTTCTGTTGCGATGTTCATGGCATATAAGTAGAGTTGAGCGAACACCTGGATGTTCGGGTTCGAGAAGTTCGGCCGAACTTCCCGGAAATGTTCGGTTTCGGGATCCAAACCCGATCAGAACTTCGTCCCGAACCCCATTGAAGTCAATGGGGACACGAACTTTTCGGCACTAAAACGGCTGTAAAACAGCCCAGGAAAGGGCTAGAGGGCTGCAAAAGGCAGCAACATGTAGGTAAATCCCCTGCAAACAAATGTGGATAGGGAAATGAATAAAAATAAAAATGTAATAAATAAAAATTAACCAAAATCAATTGGAGAGAGGTCCCATAGCAGAGAATCTGGCTTCCCGTCACCCACCACTGGAACAGTCCATTCTCAGATATTTAGGCCCCGGCACCCAGGCAGAGGAGAGAGGTCCCGTAACAGACAATCTGGCTTGATGTCAGCAGAGAATTAGTCTGCATGTCATAGCAGAGAATGAGGCTTCATGTCAGCCACCACTGCAACAGTCCATTGGCATATATTTAGGCCCAGCACACAGGCAGAGGAGAGAGGTCCCGTAACAGAGACTCTGGCTTCATGTCAGCAGAGAATCAGTCTGCATGTCATAGCAGAAAATCAGGCTTCACGTCAGCCACCACTGCAACAGTCCATTGTCAGATATTTAGGCCCAGCACCCAGGCAGAGGAGAGAGGTCCCGTAACAGAGAATCTGTCTTCATGTCGGCAGAGAATTAGTCTGCATGTCATAGCAGAGAATCAGGCTTCACGTCACCCAACATTAGAACAGTCCATTGGCATATATTTAGGCCCCGGCACCCAGACAGAGGAGAGGTTCATTCAACTTTGGGTAGCCTCGCAATATAATGGTAAAATGAAAATAAAAATAGGATTGAATGAGGAAGTGCCCTGGAGTCCAATAATATATGGTTAAGGAGAGGTAGTTAATGTCTAATCTGGACAAGGGACGGACAGGTCCTGTGGGATCCATGCCTGGTTCATTTTTATGAACGTCAGCTTGTCCACATTGGCTGTAGACAGGCGGCTGCGTTTGTCTGTAATGACGCTTCCTGCCGTGCTGAATACACGTTCAGACAAAACGCTGGCCGCCGGGCAGGCCAGCACCTCCAAGGCATAAAAGGCTAGCTCTGGCCACGTGGACAATTTAGAGACCCAGAAGTTGAATGGGGCCGAACCATCAGTCAGTACGTGGAGGGGTGTGCACACGTACTGTTCCACCATGTTAGTGAAATGTTGCCTCCTGCTAACACGTTGCGTATCAGGTGGTGGTGCAGTTAGCTGTGGCGTGTTGACAAAAGTTTTCCACATCTCTGCCATGCTAACCCTGCCCTCAGAGGAGCTGGCCGTGACACAGCTGCCTTGGCGACCTCTTGCTCCTCCTCTGCCTTGGCCTTGGGCTTCCACTTGTTCCCCTGTGACATTTGGGAATGCTCTCAGTAGCGCGTCTACCAACGTGCGCTTGTACTCGCGCATCTTCCTATCACGCTCCAGTGCAGGAAGTAAGGTAGGCACATTGTCTTTGTAGCGTGGATCCAGCAGGGTGGCAACCCAGTAGCCCGCACAGGTTAAAATGTGGGCAACTCTGCTGTCGTTGCGCAGGCACTGCAGCATGTAGTCGCTCATGTGTGCCAGGCTGCCCAGGGGTAAGGACAAGCTGTCCTCTGTGGGAGGCGTATCGTCATTGTCCTGCCTTTCCCCCCAGCCACGCACCAGTGATGGACCCGAGCTGCGTTGGGTGCCACCCCGCTGTGACCATGCTTCATCCTCATCCTCCTCCACCTCCTCCTCGTCCTCCTCGTCCTCCAGTAGTGGGCCCTGGCTGGCCACATTTGTACCTGGCCTCTGCTGTTGCAAAAAACCTCCCTCTGAGTCACTTCGAAGAGACTGGCCTGAAAGTGCTAAAAATGACCCCTCTTCCTCCTCCTCCTCCTCCTGGGCCACCTCCTCTTCCATCATCGCCCTAAGTGTTTTCTCAAGGAGACATAGAAGTGGTATTGTAACGCTGATAACGGCGTCATCGCCACTGGCCATGTTGGTGGAGTACTCGAAACAGCGCAACAGGGCACACAGGTCTCGCATGGAGGCCCAGTCATTGGTGGTGAAGTGGTGCTGTTCTGTAGTGCGACTGACCTGTGCGTGCTGCAGCTGAAACTCCACTATGGCCTGCTGCTGCTCGCACAGTCTGTCCAGCATGTGCAAGGTGGAGTTCCACCTGGTGGGCACGTCGCATATGAGGCGGTGAGCGGGAAGGCCGAAGTTACGCTGTAGCACAGACAGGCGAGCAGCAGCAGGATGTGAACGCCGGAAGCGCGAACAGACGGCCCGCACTTTATGCAGCAGCTCTGACATGTCGGGGTAGTTGTGAATGAACTTCTGCACCACCAAATTCAGCACATGCGCCAAGCAAGGGATGTGCGTCAAATTGGCTAGTCCCAGAGCTGCAACGAGATTTCGCCCATTATCACACACCACCAGGCCGGGCTTGAGGCTCACCGGCAGCAACCACTCGTCGGTCTGTTGTTCTATACCCCGCCACAACTCCTGTGCGGTGTGGGGCCTGTCCCCCAAACATATGAGTTTCAGAATGGCCTGCTGACGTTTACCCCGGGCTGTGCTGAAGTTGGTGGTGAAGGTGTGTGGCTGACTGGATGAGCAGGTGGAAGAAGAGGAGGAGGAAGCCGAGAAGGTGGAGGTGGCAACAGGAGGCAAAGAATGTTGCCCTGCGATCCTTGGCGGCGGACGGACGTGCGCTAAATGAAGCAACCACGGGTTAGCCAACCAAAACGGGAACTTTTTACTGAACGTCAGTGAGAATCATACATGGACGCAGTTGGAAGCGCAGTTCCAAGGAAGACAGTTGGTTTCTATTTGAATACAGCTGGTTCTTAGAAGTACAGAATGGCCGGTTTTAGCAATGTTCTTTACAGAGTGTTAATTACAGGAGATGCAGTACAGGCGGCTTGCACACTATTCCTGACTGGTCCTGAAACATGTGACTTATCCTCCAAGGTCCAATGCCCTATAGCTGGCGTACCCTTGAAGCTGTCTTTATCTAGTACCTCCTCTGTTATCTTGAGTACCTCTTGCTTTATCAGATTGGCCTCTGTGGTATTCTGTGTCTTCAGGCTGTTTAGCTATACCCTTCTGACTTCTATGCATACGGACTCAGGAGGGGAACCCTCTCTGCACTGAGTCTGGAAACTTCTCAACTTCCTGAGCTAGGCCCTAGCCTATTTATACTGAACTGGGGGGCTCCCTCTGCTGGCTGTGATAAGGATTGCCGGTAACCGGCCTGACTGGCTTAAAGGGAACTACACACTCAAATCTAGCAGTGTCGGGTAGCCTACCCGTATGCTGCACACCCCCAGACTTTAACGTGAGTAAGGCCTCGTACTCACACACATGCCTGAACCAACATAAGCTGATGCGTAATTTAAACATGACATTATAAATATGATAAACAACTATTTCACACAAAAATATAACATTTGCAACAAATGACGCAAGAAAAAGGGGCGTCTTCTTTCTTCTTAGGCACGGCCGCTGACCTGGCACAGCGGACTTAAGGTGAACCAGGTTAGTCTATTTTTCTTGACTGAAGTATACTAAGGAACTACACAGGGTTTCCCCGTGGGTGTAGAACAGGCAAGGGCTCACGTGGAGGAGTCCATTCTTGCGCACAAACATCAAGCAGGCTATTTCCGATAGTAACTGTTCGGGAGGAGACACCACCAGCATAGTCAAAGTCTCTTAAATGGACTGGCGGACGTCCCCTGGTCATCCGGGTGGACCTTCTCAACACAGGGGTTTCCTCTCCTCTTAGCACCGAGGTAGAAGAGAGAGGAGCAACAGGAGGATCTCCATCCGTGAGACCTTGGTCAGGAACAACAGGAACAACAGGATCCACTAGAGGGGGAACTGGATCCGGGGCATCCTGAACCGGCTCTTCTGGAAGTAAAGGTACAGTAGGTGCCGGAGCGGGCACCAACAAGTTCAACCATGGTGTCAGAAGCCAATGCATGGGATCAGCGTCATACCTTAGATTTCGGACAGCCTGCATAGGATCCTCGGGCTGTATCGATGACTCTGACACAGGGGGTTCAGATATAGAACTCTCGGCACTGGGTCCTGGTGTCAGGCAGAGCTTTAACCGGTTTCGGTGCACAATTTGGGATCCCCTGCCCTCCCGGGTGATCTCATAAGTGTGAGTTCCAACATTTGGGATTGCAGTGACAACATAGGGACTTTGCTCCCATTTACTGTCCAGTTTACTGGTACGGCGGTTATTTTTTAACCATACCACAGCCCCTATCGTCAGGGGTTCTGCATGGGCTGCTTGGTCATAGTCTCTCTGCTGCCGGTCTCTAGCATAGTCCATACGTTCCTGAACAATAGCTTGGGCCGTATTCAATCGCCTTTGGTGTTCAGCAACCCAGTCGGTATTAGGGAATGGGTTGATGCAATCAGGTACGAGTACATCCAAGGAGTGGTCAGCAGGCAATAACCCTTGGCGCCCAAACATCAAATAAAAGGGGGTATACCCGGTGGAACAGTGTATGGTATGATTGTATGTGAACATGAGCTGTGGCAACAGATTAGGCCAATCTCCCCTGGTTTCAGGAGGCACGGTCCTCAGCATCTCTATCAAGGTCTGATTCATTTTTTCACATAATCCATTACCTTGCGGATGGTAGGCCGTCGTCCGGATCTTCTTACAGTTGTGCAGGCGGCACAGTTCATGGAACAGGTGGGACTCAAAAGCAGGACCTTGATCGGTGAGGATCTTTTCTGGACAACCGTAGGGCAGGAGGAAGTGTTTCCAGAACAGTTCGGCTGTAGTCTTGGCCGTCTGGTCTCTCACAGGCACCGCTACAACAAACTTAGTGAAATGGTCAATAATAGTCATAGCGTACACATACCCTGAGCGACTAGGCTCCAGTTTCACATGGTCGATGGCGACAAGTTCAAGAGGACGAGTACTTACAATGGGTCTCAGTGGTGCCCTCTGATCATGGTGTTCACCTCGTTTCAAGGCACAGGCTACACACTCCCGACACCACTTCTCCATGTCTTCTCTCATGCCCACCCAGTAAAACCGCTGGCGGATATTTGCCTCAGTCTTTTGGACCCCAAAGTGACCGGATTGATTGTGGTACATCTCCAACACCATACCTGCATCTCGTCGGGGTATGAGAATTTGATGCACTCTTTCGTTGGACACTGGGTCTAGGCTTCTCCGTAGCAACAGGCCCTTTTGAATGAAGAGTTGATGGCGCTGTCTCCACAGTTTGATGAGCTCAGGATCTGTACTCTTACGCCGAATCCTCTCAGGGGCTCTGCCACTGGTAATGAAGTCCAACAATTCACCCAGCACTCTACTTTCAGACTGTAGTTTCACCCACCTTTCTTCTTTGAGTTCCGGCCTACTGGAGGGTGAAGGAACTGCAGCTCTGTTACTGGTAGCCCGAGCCTGATCCTGTTGAGCAAATTTATGGTAGAAGGCCGGCATTTCTACATCTTCCCAAGCATCTCGCACATCATCAGGAGCTGTCTCTGTGGGAAGTCTGGATAAAGCATCAGCATTGTCATTAGTACGTCCAGCGCGATATTTTACAGAGAAATCATAGTTGGCGAGACGAGAGGCCCATCTTTGCTCCAAAGCCCCCAATTTAGCTGTATTTAGATGTGCCAGAGGGTTATTATCAGTGAATGCAATGAATGGGGTAGCGGCTAGATAATCCTTGAATTTTTCCGTCACTGCCCACACTAGTGCCAGGAATTCTAGTTTGAAGGAACTATAATTCTGGTCATTTTTCTCAGCTCCTTTCAGGGAGCGGCTTGCATAAGCTATCACTCTTTCTTTTCCCTCTTGAATCTGGGCTAACACAGCCCCCAGGCCCCGCTTGCTAGCATCAGTATACAGATGGAAGGGCTTGCTGTAGTCGGGATAACCGAACACGGGAGGCTCGGTCAGTTTCTTTTTTAACAACTGGAACGCTATCTCTCTCTCTTCATTCCACTCAATGAGCACTGGAGTTCTAGGACTTTTCTTGGGCTGCCCCCTCAAGAGTTCCTGGATAGGATCGGCTATTTGAGCAAAATGGGGGATGAAACGTCTATAGTAGCCGGCAAAACCAAGGAAACCCCTCACCTCTTTGACGGTAGTGGGTACCGGCCAGTTACGGACAGCCGCTAACTTATCAGGGTCAGGTTGTACGCCCTCTCCGCTTACCACATGCCCCAGGTATTTTACCGCAGGTTTGAGCAGGTGGCATTTAGATGGCTTTACCTTCAGGCCACATTTGACAAGGATTTCAAAGACCTCTGCTAAGTGTTTCAGGTGGTCTTCATATGTTTTTGAGTATACAATGACGTCATCTAGATACAGCAGCACTGTTTCGAAGTTTTTGTGACCCAAACACCGCTCCATTAGTCTCTGGAAAGTTCCTGGGGCATTACATAGCCCGAACGGCATACAATTGAATTCGAACAGGCCCATGGGAGTGGTAAAAGCAGTCTTTTCCCTATCTGCCGGGGCCATGGGTACTTGCCAGTAGCCACTGGTCAAGTCCAATGTGGAGAAATAGGCAGCGGAGCCCAGAGCAGTTAGTGACTCTTCAATGCGGGGCAGTGGGTATGCGTCTTTGTGGGTTATTTGGTTAATTTTTCTATAGTCCACGCAGAAACGGATACCACCATCCTTCTTCTTTACAAGGACCAGGGGTGCCGCCCACGGGCTACGACTGTCCCGGATTACATTAGAGTCTTTCATCTCTTGGATCATTTCTTTTACAGTCTGATATGAAGTAGGCGGTAAGGGTCGGTATCTCTCCTTGATAGGAGGATGAGAGCCAGTAGGTATGGTGTGTTGTATGGCACTAACCTCTCCATAATCAGCAGCATGTTTACTGAAGGCCTGGTGGTGCTCTTTGACAAGCCGTAGTATCCCTTCTTGTTGATGTTGGGGGGTAGTCTCGTCCCCGACATGTAGCTCTTCCCACCAGGGTACTTGTGACTGGGGCACCGGCGGACATCCGCTGACTGCAGCTGGCGGCTTTTCTGTCACTGGAAGACGGATGATGTCTTGGAAGAACACCTGAGAAAGCTGGGCAACAGGGTAATGCTTAGTAAGCGCAACAGGATGATCACTCAGGTTAATCAGACGGACAGGTACTTTACCTTGGGAGACGTTCACCAGGCACTTGGCAGCTCTCACATAAGGGTAGTTCTCCATCTGGATTGGTTCCACCAGGGCTGGATAATCTTGGCCTTGGACTCCCAGGACAGCACGACACCATAAGAGAGTTTGGGAATTAGGAGGCAAAGTCACAGGCTTATTATCACGAATCTTGGCAGTACAAATTTCTCCTTTCCCGTTAGCAAACCTCTGCTGGGCACTTAACACAGTGATAGTCTTTTGAATCACCCTCTTGGATGCAGAGGAAGCGGTGGGCAGAGTCTGGTGTAATACGGCAAGTATTTCTGCATAACAGTTTTTGAAGACATTGGTGCCTAGAATGACAGGATGTCCTCCTCTGTCGCTGGCCTGTACTACTATCACCCCCTGTTGAGGCAAGGTTACTTCTCCCACCTGCAGGGTGGGTTCCCAGTATCCATGGATCTTTACAGGTTTGCCATTGCTGGCGATAATCTCTACCCAGGATTCAGGCGGCTGGGTCAATTGGTTGGTGTCCCAGAATCTTTCAAAAGCGGGCAGCTGAATAGTAGTGACCTGAGACCCAGTATCTAATAGGGCTTCAAAGGGGACCCCGTTAATCTCTACATTGATTTTAGGATGGGATCCTACATACCGTGGCATCCAATTTGGATCTTTTGGACCTAGTGTTCTACCTCCCGAGGGGTGGTCCTCAGCCTCAGGGGTTGCCCGTTTAACTGCCAGCAAGTGGATTCTGTGTGTCCCATCTTTTTGCAGTATGTACACACGGGCCGCTTGCGATTTCTATTGCGCCTCCCAGGATCCCTGGGGTGTGTCTCTTGGTATGGAGGTGGGAACGGCTTAAGGGGTGACAGGAACTCCTCTTCTGACATCATAGGTTTTTCCCATTCCTCCATTTTTCTGCACACTCTCTCTAGGCTTTTAGTGAGGTGATTTACTTGCTCTGTCAGCATGGCGATAGTATCTGTAGCTGTAGCTTGAGCAGCTTGACCGGCCTCAGCTCGGTTAATGATAAGCGGTTTTGACCTGCAGGCTGGTAACTCAGTTGGGGTGTTCAACTCTGTAGATACTGCTGACCCCAGAATTTTTATAGCCAGTTCTTTAAAGTCCAGAAAGGTACTGTTAGGGTGTTGGGCGGACAGCATCTTTAATTGGGTCCTTATTTGTTCACTAGCCACTCCGGTAATAAATTGTTCCCTCAGGGTCTGATCCTGGTTATCAGCTTCCTTGGGATCTATCTGAATTACAGCCCCCAAAGCCTCCTGAAGTGATAGGGCATAGTCGCGGAGGGACTCACCGGACTTCTGTTTCTTGCCAAAGAAGTGCATCTTTATCTCGGAGGCAGTCCTCGTTTCAAAAGTGGCCCTGAGGCGGGTGAATATCTGCTCTAGAGTACTCCGTTCCGCAGCAGGCCAGGATAATACCTCTCTGCGGGCAGCCCCCTCCAGTTGTGCTAGCAAGATTTCCATTTGCTGATCGGCATTTATGGGGTATAGTTTGAATAAGGCCAGCAACTTTTCTTTAAAGTCTCTTAGGGTATGGACCTCTCCGTTATAGCGGGGAAACCATGGGGCCCCAAAGTAGTAAGGCATTGTAAAGGGCATCATGCTGGGGGCTACAGGATGATTAGGAGCCGCAAGCTCTCCCGGGTCCGGCCGCTCGGCAACTCCCGGATCTGACATGTTAACTTATTACGAGGTGGCCGCTGGTGACTAAAGGGGCCGGAACAATCCCCTTCCCTCCAGATACAAGTTCTTACCGTTTTCGCCGGGTGTGCGCAGGCCAAATCTCGAGAGACTCCGGACTTCCTGCGACCGCGGTGACGTAGAGGAAACAGGGCAGCGGCGGTGCGATGATGAAGAGGGGCGGGCTTTTCGGTGTTCTTGAAGGGATCCGCCCACGAAGGTCCTCAGCAGCGCGGGAAACTTTACTCCAGGCGGCTGGTGGCCATCTTGACCGCGATTCCCTGACAGCAAGCAGGGTGATGACAAGTCCAATAAATCACAGTCCACAAATACGATTTTCCCTCTGGGGGTAGCGCAACACAGTACAGCGCCTCTGATTCCTCCCAGGCACAATTTTAATCCACAGATTTGGGAATAAAGGTTACAGTCTTTGCAATACGGTGGTGGAATAGTTAAAGCACACAGTTCACACTTCTCTGCACTTCAGAAGTATGCGGATCCTGATTCGTGACGCCAAAAAGAGCGATGCAGTGTCCCAGGGGGTCAGTAGTGTATGCTGGGCTTTGTAGTGCAGATTTACCCACTAACCTGGGATCCACTGTCGTCTTCAATTGGGGCAAATACCGGAACAGGCGGGTATTTAATGTTCGTGACGCCAGTGTCAATTAAACGGTGACACGCCGTGTATACTAATGTAGAAGAATGAAGCAACCACGGGTTAGCCAACCAAAACGGGAACTTTTTACTGAACGTCAGTGAGAATCATACATGGACGCAGTTGGAAGCGCAGTTCCAAGGAAGACAGTTGGTTTCTATTTGAATACAGCTGGTTCTTAGAAGTACAGAATGGCCGGTTTTAGCAATGTTCTTTACAGAGTGTTAATTACAGGAGATGCAGTACAGGCGGCTTGCACACTATTCCTGACTGGTCCTGAAACATGTGACTTATCCTCCAAGGTCCAATGCCCTATAGCTGGCGTACCCTTGAAGCTGTCTTTATCTAGTACCTCCTCTGTTATCTTGAGTACCTCTTGCTTTATCAGATTGGCCTCTGTGGTATTCTGTGTCTTCAGGCTGTTTAGCTATACCCTTCTGACTTCTATGCATACGGACTCAGGAGGGGAACCCTCTCTGCACTGAGTCTGGAAACTTCTCAACTTCCTGAGCTAGGCCCTAGCCTATTTATACTGAACTGGGGGCTCCCTCTGCTGGCTGTGATAAGGATTGCCGGTAACCGGCCTGACTGGCTTAAAGGGAACTACACACTCAAATCTAGCAGTGTCGGGTAGCCTACCCGTATGCTGCACAAACAGCTCTCCGCCTGGGGCCCAGCTGCCACTACATTTACCCAGTGTGCAGTTAGGGAGATATAGCGTCCCTGGCCGTGCTTACTGGTCCACGTATCTGTGGTTAGGTGGACCTTGCTACAGATGGCGTTGCGCAGTGCACACTTGATTTTATCGGATACTTGGTTGTGCAGGGAAGGCACGGCTCTCTTGGAGAAGTAGTGGCGGCTGGGAACAACATACTGTGGGACAGCAAGCGACATGAGCTGTTTGAAGCTGTCTGTGTCCACCAGCCTAAATGACAGCATTTCATAGGCCAGTAGTTTAGAAATGCTGGCATTCAGGGCCAGGGATCGAGGGTGGCTAGGTGGGAATTTACGCTTTCTCTCAAATGTTTGTGAGATGGAGAGCTGAACACTGCCGTGTGACATGGTTGAGACGCTTGGTGACGGAGGTGGTGGTGGTGTTGGTGGTACATCCCCTGTTTGCTGGGCGGCAGGTGCCAACGTTCCTCCAGAGGCAGAGGAAGAGGCCGAGGCGGCAGCAGCAGAAGAGGTAGCAGGGGGAGCCTGAGTGACTTCCTTGGTTTTAAGGTGTTTACTCCACTGCAGTTCATGCTTTGCATGCAGGTGCCTGGTCATGCAGGTTGTGCTCAGGTTCAGAACGTTAATGCCTTGCTTCAGGCTCTGATGGCACAGCGTGCAAACCACTCGGGTCTTGTCGTCAGCACATTGTTTGAAGAAGTGCCATGCCAGGGAACTCCTTGAAGCTGCCTTTGGGGTGCTCAGTCCCAGATGGCGGCGGTCAGTAGCAGGCGGAGTCTCTTGGCGGCGGGTGTTCTGCTTTTGCCCACTGCTCCCTCTTTTGCTACGCTGTTGGCTCGGTCTCACCACTGCCTCTTCCTCCGAACTGTGAAAAGTCAGTGGCACGACCTTCATTCCATGTGGGGTCTAGGACCTCATCGTCCCCTGCATCGTCTTCCACCCAGTCTTGATCCCTGACCTCCTGTTCAGTCTGCACACTGCAGAAAGACGCAGCAGTTGGCACCTGTGTTTTGTCATCATCAGAGACATGCTGAGGTGGTATTCCCATGTCCTCATCATCAGGAAACATAAGTGGTTGTGCGTCAGTGCAGTCTATGTCTTCCACCGCTGGGGAAGGGCTAGGTGGATGCCCTTAGGAAACCCTGCCAGCGGAGTCTTCAAACAGCATAAGAGACTGCTGCATAACTTGAGGCTCAGACAGTTTCCCTGATATGCATGGGGGTGATGTGACAGACTGATGGGGTTGGTTTTCAGGCGCCATCTGTGCGCTTTCTGCAGAAGACTGGGTGGGAGATAATGTGAACGTGCTGGATCCACTGTCGGCCACCCAATTGACTAATGCCTGTACCTGCTCAGGCCTTACCATCCTTAGAACGGCATTGGGCCCCACCATATATCGCAGTAAATTCTGGCGGCTACTGGGACCTGAGGTAGTTGGTACACTAGGACGTGTGGATGTGGCAGAACGGCCACGTCCTCTCCCAGCACCAGAGGATCCACTAACACCACCACGACCATGTCCACGTCCGCGTCCCTTCCTAGATGTTTTCCTCATTGTTATGGTTCACCACAACAACAAAAATATTATTTGGCCCAATGTATTGTATTCAAATTCAGCGGGATATAAATTTGAGGCCTAGTATTTAGGCGCTGGGTGACCGGTATGGATTTACTAACAGAATTAGACTTGGAAATGCACAGTAGCGTGTGTGTGAAGTTATTCTGAATGACCCTATGTGCACCTTGAATATTATATACCCTTTTAGGGATAGATTTCAAATAGCTCTGATACAGCAGAAACCACTAAATTATGAAATTGCTAAATTGGGAATTGTATTTCAACCCTGAACAAAAAATGTGCTTTGACGGACACTAAATAACTTGCCCAGCCACAACAGTACAGCGGTAATGACAGATTTAGCGGGATATAAATTTGAGGCCTAGTATTTAGGCGCTGGGTGACCGGTATGGATTTAGTGACAGAATTAGACTGGGATATGGCCAAAAAATAACCACACTATTGCTGGTTAAATGCACTTGGTGACGGGCGCAGCTTGCCCCTGATGTAGTATATGGCCAAAAAATGAACAGACTATTGCTGGTTAAATGCACTTGGTGACGGGCGCAGCTTGCCCCTGATTTAGTATATGGCCAAAAAATGAACAGACTATTGCTGGTTAAATGCACTTGGTGTGATAGCTTGACCAACCACACTACTGAGGGTTAAATGCACTTGGTGACGGGTGCAGCTTGCCCCTGATGTAGTATATGGCCAAAAAATAAACAGACTATTGCTGGTTAAATGCACTTGGTGTGACAGCTTCACCCTGATGTAGGCTTTAGCCAAAAAACAACCACACCATTGAGGGTTAAATGCACTTGGTCGCAGCTTGTGCTGGCGCACCACAAGACACAAAATGGTCGCCGATCACCCCAGAAAAATGTGACTGACAAACGGTCTGGGCAGCCTAAAAACAGTGAGCAATTGAGTATCAGCAGCTCAATGACCCACAGCTGCAGATCGATCAATAATGAAGTCCTTTGGAGGAGTTAATCTGCCTAATCTCGCCCTACTGTCGCAGCCGCAACCTCTCCCTACGCTAATCAGAGCAGAGTGACGGGCGGCGCTATGTGACTCCAGCTTAAATAGAGGCTGGGTCACATGGTGCTCTGGCCAATCACAGCCATGCCAATAGTAGGCATGGCTGTGATGGCCTCTTGGGGCAAGTAGTATGACGCTTGTTGATTGGCTACTTTGCAGCCTTTCAAAAAGTGCCAAGAAAGCGTCACAAAAGCGCCAAGAAAGCGACGAACACCGAACCCGGACTTTTACAAAAATGTCCGGGTTCGGGTCCGTGTCACGGACACCCCAAAATACCGTACGAACCCAAACTATACAGTTCGAGTTCGCTCATCCCTACATATAAGATATTTTTTAATAGTTCAGACTTTTTCAGATGTGCCGATACCTAATTAGAGTTGAGCGGACACCTGGAAGTTCGGGTTCGACGGCATGGCAAGTGCTCTGCAAATAAATGTGGATAGTGAAATGATTTAAAATAACATAAAATACGTAAAAATAAAAAAATTATAATCTTGATCTAGGAGGAGGAGGAGGAGGTCCATATGGAGTAGGTGGTTGAGGAGGCGGTGGATGTGGCGGTGTAGGTGGAAGCGGTGGTGGAGGAGGAGGTAGCCAACACTGTATTTTGTTTTTCATTTTATTATTATTATTATTATTATTATTATTATTATTGTTTAAATTTGGGTAGACCCCAAAACATTGGGAAATATAAAAAATAAAACAAAGAGAAAGTGCGCTGAAGTACAAAAATGGCTGGGTGAGACCGGTATACATGTCTATTCTGCACAAGGTACAAGTCCTGAGGGATCCATGCCTGGTTAATTTTAATGAACGTGAGCTTGTCCACATTGGCTATGGACAGGCGGCTGCTCTTGTCTGTGATGACGCCCCCTGTCGTGCTAAACAAATGTTCAGACAATACTTTGGCTGCAGGGCAGGCCAGCACCTTCAAGACGTATAGGGCAAGCTCAGGCCATGTGCCCAATTTGAAGACCCAGAAGTTGAAGGGGGCAGACCCGTCATTCAGTACGTGTGGGCGTGTGCACACATATTGCTCCACCATGTTGCTGAAATGTTGCCTCCTGCTAAGACGTTCCATATCAGCTGGTGGTGCTGGTTGTTATGGCGTGCTGACAAAACTTTTCCACATTTCGGCCATGCTAACCCTGCCTTCTGAGGTGCTGGTGGTGCCCCAGCTGCGTTGGCGACCTCTTCCTCCTCAGCCTTCGCCTTGTGCTTCCACTGTGCCCCCGCTGTCAGGTCGGAATGCCATCAGCAGCGCGTCGACCAGCGTGCGCTCGTAGTCGCGCATCTTCCGATCAGTAACAGATGTTTTTACTAAATTTAGTTCCCTGTCAGCAATGCAGAGCAGGGGTTTTTCAATGGCAAAAATGGGTTCACGTCACCCACCAACGGAACAGACGATTTTACAAAAATTAGGTCCCTGTCACCTATGCAGAGCAGGGGTTTGTATACGGCAAAAATTGTAAAATGTCACCCAAGAATGTAACAGATGCTTTTACACCCTGCTCCCTCTTTTGCTGTGCTGGTGCCTCTGTTCGACCACCGCCTCTACCTCCAAACTGCACAGGTCACTCGCATGACCTTGATTCCATTTGGGGTCTAGTACCTCATCATCCTCCACATCATCTATCCACCCAGTCTTTACCCCGCCCTCCTTGTCGGTCTGCACACTGCAGAAAGCCGCAGCAGTTGGCACCTGTGTTTCGTCATCAGAGACGTGCTGTGGTGGTCTTCCCATGTACTCATCCTGAAACATAAGTGGTTGGGCATCGGTGCACTCAATCTCTTCCACTTCTGGGGCAGGGCTATGTGGATGGCCCTGGGAAATCTTGCTAGCAGAGTCATCAAAAAGCAGAAGAGACTGCTGCATGACCTGGGGCTCAGACTGCTTAGATGATTTGCAAGGGGGTGAGGTGAAAGACTGATGGCCATGGGCTGCAGGTGCCAACTCTGATCTTTCAGCAGAGGACTGGGTGGGAGACAATGTGAAGGAACTGGATGCACTGTCAGCAACCCAATCTACTATCACCTGTACTTGTTCTAGCCTCACCATTTGTAGAGCTGCATTCGGCCCTACCAAATAACACTGAAGGTTCTGTCGCCTACTTGCACCTAAGGAAGGTGTTTCACTTGGGCATATAGCTGGCACAGATCGACCATGTCCTCTCCCTGCAACAGGAGCTCCACCAATACCAGCAGCACCACGACCAGGGCCACGTCCCTTGTTTGACTCTCTCCTCATTTTTTGCGGTTAGCCCCCGAAGTAAGACATTTTTACAAAATTAAGTTCCTTGTGAACAATGCAGAGCAGGGTTTTTTTGACAGCCAAAATGGGTTAATGTCAACCAACAATGGAGCAGACGAATTTTAGAAATTTAGGTTCTTGTCACCTAGGCAGAGCAGGGTTTTTTTGATGGGAAAAATGGGTTAATGTCACCCAACAATGGAACAGATGATTTTTTTAAACTTATTGCCCGTCTGCTATGCAGTGCAGGCAGCAAAGGTACTTTTTTGCCCCAAAAAGTTTTTTTTTCTCACACACAATGAAACAGATGGATTTAACTGTATTTATTTAACTACCAGAAATGCAGCTAAGGGCAAAAAGGTACTTTATTGCCCACATTTCTTTTAACCCTAAATGAAACAGATGCATTTAACTGCAATTATATTTCACTCTCACAAATGAAGCACAGGGGTTTTTAAAATACAAAAGGGTGGATATGTCACCCCTACAATGGAACTGATGGATTTCCTGAATTAATGTGCCTGCCTGTCACATGTGCAGGCCTCAGAGGTACTTTACATCCAAAAATGTGAATTTGAAGCCCAAAAATGTAACAGCGGTATTTAATGGTTTTATTTGACTGACAGGAACGTAGCATAGGCCGCAAATGTACTTTATAGCAACAAATTAGATTTTTTTCAGCAAAAAATGTAACTGCAGTATTTGGCGGTTTTATTGGACTGTCAGAAATGCACCCCTACAATGGAACAGATGGATTTGCTGAATTTATGTGCCTGCATGTCACATATTCAGTGCAGGCCTCAGAGGTACTTTACAACAAAAAATGCAAATATGTCACCCCACAATGGAACAGATGGATTTAACTGATTATATATTATTCTCAGAGATGCAGAACAGGGGTACTTTACAGAAAAATAGGGATATGTCACACCCTGGGTCCCTGAACTCACAGACAGTATTATTTTCCCTTCCCCTGGCACATATGCAGTGCAGGTGCACTTTAAAAATGGGTATATGCCGGCCACTGAACTACAAGAACAGGATTAAATGATTGTCTCTGGCACATATGCAGTGCTGGGGCACTGCTGTTGCACAAAATGGCCACCGACGCCCACCTAACTAACAGACAGATTAAAACTTTTTTTTCAGTCTCACTGGGCTCAGGGCAGGCTACTAAAATGTTGCATTGCACCCCCAAAACAAAAAAACACTGTAGATCGCTGACTTCACACCAAGTGCAGATATCAGAGTCTTTTCTAATCTCTCCCTCATAGCAGCAGCATCCTATCCCTACAACTAGTAATAGCTGAGTGACATGCGGCGCTACATGACTCCAGCTTACAGGGAGTGCAGAATTATTAGGCAAATGAGTATTTTGACCACATCATCCTCTTTATGCATGTTGTCTTACTCCAAGCTGTATAGGCTCGAAAGCCTACTACCAATTAAGCATATTAGGTGATGTGCATCTCTGTAATGAGAAGGGGTGTGGTCTAATGACATCAACACCCTATATCAGGTGTGCATAATTATTAGGCAACTTCCTTTCCTTTGGCAAAATGGGTCAAAAGAAGGACTTGACAGGCTCAGAAAAGTCAAAAATAGTGAGATATCTTGCAGAGGGATGCAGCACTCTTAAAATTGCAAAGCTTCTGAAGCGTGATCATCGAACAATCAAGCGTTTCATTCAAAATAGTCAACAGGGTCGCAAGAAGCGTGTGGAAAAACCAAGGCGCAAAATAACTGCCCATGAACTGAGAAAAGTCAAGCGTGCAGCTGCCAAGATGCCACTTGCCACCAGTTTGGCCATATTTCAGAGCTGCAACATCACTGGAGTGCCCAAAAGCACAAGGTGTGCAATACTCAGAGACATGGCCAAGGTAAGAAAGGCTGAAAGACGACCACCACTGAACAAGACACACAAGCTGAAACGTCAAGACTGGGCCAAGAAATATCTCAAGACTGATTTTTCTAAGGTTTTATGGACTGATGAAATGAGAGCGAGTCTTGATGGGCCAGATTGATGGGCCCGTGGCTGGATTGGTAAGGGGCAGAGAGCTCCAGTCCGACTCAGACGCCAGCAAGGTGGAGGTGGAGTACTGGTTTGGGCTGGTATCATCAAAGATGAGCTTGTGGGGCCTTTTCGGGTTGAGGATGGAGTCAAGCTCAACTCACAGTCCTACTGCCAGTTTCTGGAAGACACCTTCTTCAAGCAGTGGTACAGGAAGAAGTCTGCATCCTTCAAGAAAAACATGATTTTCATGCAGGACAATGCTCCATCACACGCGTCCAAGTACTCCACAGCGTGGCTGGCAAGAAAGGGTATACAAGAAGAAAATCTTATGACATGGCCTCCTTGTTCACCTGATCTGAACCCCATTGAGAACCTGTGGTCCATCATCAAATGTGAGATTTACAAGGAGGGAAAACAGTACACCTCTCTGAACAGTGTCTGGGAGGCTGTGGTTGCTGCTGCACGCAATGTTGATGGTGAACAGATCAAAACACTGACAGAATCCATGGATGGCAGGCTTTTGAGTGTCCTTGCAAAGAAAGGTGGCTATATTGGTCACTGATTTGTTTTTGTTTTGTTTTTGAATGTCAGAAATGTATATTTGTGAATGTTGAGATGTTATATTGGTTTCACTGGTAAAAATAAATAATTGAAATGGGTATATATTTGTTTTTTGTTAAGTTGTCTAATAATTATGCACAGTAATAGTCACCTGCACACACAGATATCCCCCTAAAATTGCTAAAACTAAAAACAAACTAAAAACTACTTCCAAAAATATTCAGCTTTGATATTAATGAGTTTTTGGGGTTCATTGAGAACAAGGTTGTTGTTCAATAATAAAATTAATCCTCAAAAATACAACTTGCCTAATAATTCTGCACTCCCTGTATATAGAGGATGGGTCACATGCTGCACTTGGCCAATCACAGCCATGCCATTAGTAGGCATGGCTGTGATGGCTTCTAAGGGCACACTAGTTAAACGCTTTTGTTGATTGGCTGCCCTGCAGCCTTTCAAAAAGCGCCATTAAATTGCTGAACACTGAACTTGAACCAAAACTTTTACAAAAATGTTCGGGTCCAGGTACAAAAAACCCTAGAGGAAGCAAGGCGAAACGCGTGTCAGGGTTGGTGTGTTCGCTCCTGGCCTCTGGTCTGTATTGTTCTCTCATGCTACTTTTTGCACTTATTATTCATTGATGTTTGTTTTGTCCTTACGAGGGTATACTGGATAGTATTCCAACTTATCAGGATAATTCCTGTAGGGATTTCTATCTGTAAGATTACAGTAGCTACTGGTATGGCTACTTATGGGACTTGTGCAATATTATTTGTAGCTAGATGGGTACATAGGTGCACTTTAAGATTTTAAATGATATGTGTATAATAATACTGGCACAGCATACCCTATGTAGATGTGACAATGCGGCCTTAAATGTCCAAGGTAAACTAATACTAGTACCTTCATGTACTGCTGCTATATATTTTATTTTATGATTTGTTCTACTAATAAATTCTTGTGTAATATCATATGTGCGCTTTTGAATTGTTGTTTTGTTATACATTCCCCCCTGATCCTAACTCATAAGTAGGGAAGAGCAAACTCGTGGAAGTCAATGGGGACCCAAGCTTCACTTTATTATTTTCCGTTGTAACATGGTTATAACGGAAAATAATAGCATTCTTAAGACAGAATGCAAAATAAAATGGCCATTTAGGGATAAAAAAAAAAAAAAAACCTCATCCACTTGATCGCGCAGCCGGTATACTCTTCTTTCTTCTTTCTGCAGGACCTGCAAAAGGACCTGCAATGACGTCACCGCGCTCACCATATTGAGCGCGGTGATGTCATTGCAGGTCCTTTTTCAGGTCCTGCAGGAAGAAGAAAGAAGAGGATACCGGCTGCGCGATCAAGTGGATGAGGTTTTTTTTTTTTTTTATCCCTAAATGGCCATTTTATTTAGCATTCTGTCTTAAGAATGCTATTATTTTCTGTTATAGCCATGTCATAATGGAAAATAATAAAATCAGCCGAACGCAGTCTTCAGTGAAAAAGTCAGAGTTCGGGTCCGGGTTTGGGTTCGCTCAACCCTACTCATAAGTTTGGTACATCTTGATGGTGGATGTCTGAATACAGATGATAAAATCTATGAGCTGGTGTACATTTGTGCTAAAATTGCATCATTTTTCTTAATAATTAACCACTTCCCGTCACACTAACGCCGATAGGCAACAGGACGGCGGCGATCTCAGGTCTCAGCAACGCCCATTGGCATCATCTTGTGAGACCCGAGATTTCGCGTGAACGCGCGCATACTCGTGCGTTCACAGCAGCGCGCAGCTCTGAAGTTAAACTACAGCCTGCTGATCATTCGCTGGCAGGCTGTAGATGTTTAAAAAAATAAAATAAAAAAATTGCATCAGAAAGGTATATTAGACGCTGTTTTGTTAACAGCATCTGATATACCTGCTACCTGGTCCTCTGGTGGTTCCTTTTGCTTGGATCCACCACCAGAGGACACAGGAAGCTCTGTAAGTAGCACCAAGCACCACACTACACCCTCCCCTGTCACTTATTAACCCCTGATCACCCAATATACACTCACCTAAAGAATTATTAGGAACACCTGTTCTATTTCTCATTAATGCGATTATCTAATCAGCCAATCACATGGCAGTTGCTTCAATGCATGTAGGGTTGTGGTCCTGGTCAAGACAATCTCCTGAACTCCAAACTGAATGTGAGAATGGGAAAGAAAGGTGATTTAAGCAATTTTGAGAGTGGCATGGTTGTTGGTGCCAGACGAGCCGGTCTGAGTATTTCACAATCTGCTCAGTTACTGGGATTTTCACGCACAACCATTTCTAGGGTTTACAAAGAATGGTGTGAAAAGGGAAAAACATCCAGTATGCAGCAGTCCTGTGGGCGAAAATGCCTTGTTGATGCTAGAGGTCAGAGGAGAATGGGCCGACTGATTCAAGCTGATAGAAGAGCAACGTTGACTGAAATAACCACTCGTTACAACTGAGGTATGCAGCAAAGCATTTGTGAAGCCACAATATGCACAACCTTGAGGCGGATGGGCTACAACAGCAGAAGACCACACGGGTACCACTCATCTCCACTACAAATAGGATAAAGAGGCTACAATTTGCACGAGCTCAACAAAATTGGACTGTTAAAGACTGGAAAAATGTTGCCCGGTCTGATGAGTCTCAATTTCTGTTGAGACATTCAAATGGTAGAGTCCGAATTTGGCGTAAACAGAATGAGAACATGTATCCATCATGCCTTGTTACCACTGTGCAGGCTGGTGGTGGTGGTGGTGTAATGGTGTGGGGGATGTTTTCTGGGCACACTTTAGGCCCCTTAGTGCCAATTGGCCATCGTTTAAATGCCACAGGCTACCTGAGCATTGTTTCTGACCATGTCCATCCCTTCATGGCCACCATGTACCTATCCTCTGATGGCTACTTCCAGCAGGATAATGCACCATGTCACAAAGCTCGAATCATTTCAAATTGGTTTCTTGAACATGACAATGAGTTTACTGTACTAAAATAGCCCCCACAGTCACCAGATCTCAACCCAATAGAGCATCTTTGGGATGTGGTGGAACGGGAGCTTCGTGCCCTGGATGTGCATCCCTCAAATCTCCATCAACTGCAAGATGCTATCCTATCAATATGGGCCAACATTTCTAAAGAATGCTATCAGCACCTTGTTAAATCAATGCCACATAGAATTAAGGCAGTTCTGAAGGCAAAAGGGGGTCCAACACCGTATTAGTATGGTGTTCCTAATAATTCTTTAGGTGAGTGTAGACTCCCTGATCACCCCCCTGTCAGGCTCCATTCAGACGTCCATATGTGTTTTGCGGATCCATGGATCCGCAAAACACGGACACCAGCAATGTGCTTTCCCCATTTTGCGGATCCGCACATTGCCAGAACTTTGCAATTGCGGACAAGAATAGGACATGTTCTATATTTTTGCGGAACGGAAGTGCGGACCCGGAAGTGCAGATCCGCAATTCCGGATCCGAGCGGGACAAAGTCTGCCCCCATAGAAATGAATGGGTCCGCAATTCTGTTCCGCAAAATGCGGAACAGAATTGCGGACGTGTGAATGGGGCCTAAGGGTCCCTTATCACCGCCAGTTAGCTACTTGTTAAGTAGTTAGTGCCCAGCCCACCGCACCGCAGTCACTGATTCGGCATCGCTGTCGCTAATCAGCACTAGTACTATATAGTATCTGTAAGTGATCAAGACTGATCGCAATCAGATCTATATCAGGCCCGTTCAGGCCTGATCTTATGCTCACACTTGCGTTCAGTCTGCCCCACCGCAGTGACATTTTTTGGCAGAGATTTTTTCATCCACATTGATCGATGCGGATGAAGAAATCTGTGCCATTCATTTTTTCTTTCAGCCCAGAGGCTGAACGGAAAAAATAAAATCTGATTACCCGTATGCTCAATATAAGGAGAATAGCAGAAACTCCTAATGCTGTCCATACATGTAATGATTGCGGAGACCCTCAAATGACCCCATTTTAGAAAGAAGACACCCCAAGGTATTCACTGAGAGGCATATTGAGTCCATGAAAAATTTAACTTTTTGTCACAAGTTAGCGGAAAGGGAGACTTTGTGAGAAAAAAAAAAAAATCAATTTCCGCTAACTTGTGCCAAAAAGAATTTATATTATGAACTCGCCATGCCCCTCACGGAATACCTTGGGGTGTCTTCTTTCCAAAATGGGGTCACATGTGGGGTATTTATACTGCCCTGACATTTTAGGGGCCCTAAAGCGTGAGAAGAACCTTGTAAGTTGTCTCTATATATGTAATTTCTCCTAGCTACCAGCCATGTATTGAAATAATAATGTTTCCACTTATCTTGTTGTCATGTGCCAATTAGGGAGATCAAATCCATCATTTTTTCATCTTAGCATGCTAACACTACCCTTTCCTCGTGGGAGGAGATACTGCATGACATTTATATATGTAATTGACCCTAGCAACCAGCCATGTGTGAGAAACATATGGGGTCATTTATCAAACTGGTGTAAAGTAGAACTGGCTTATTTGCCCATAGCAACCAATCAGATTCCAGAATTCATTTTTCAGTGCTCCTTTGGAAAATGAAAGGTGGAATCTGATTGGTTGCTATGGGCCACCAAGTCCCTACTTTACACTAGTTTGATAAATGACTAGAGTTGAGCGAACCCGAACTGTAAAGTTCGGGTTCATACCGAACTTTAGGTTTTTCGGCACCCGGACCCAAACATTTACGTAAAAAATTTCGGGTTCGGTGTTTGGCGATTTTTATGGCGCTTTTTGAAAGGCTGCAAAGCAGCCAATCAACAAGCGTCATAATACTTGCCCCAAAAGGCCATCACAGCCATGCCTACTATTGGCATGGCTGGGATTTGCCAACTGCAGCATGTGACCCAGCCTCTATTTAAGCTGGAGTCACGTAGCTCCGCCCGTCACTCTGCTCGGATTAGTGTAGGGAGAGGATGCAGCTGCTGTGAGGGAGAGATCAGGGAGAAATCTTATGAAGAACTGCTTCTTTACTCAGCGATCTACAGCAAATGTGTTTTGTGGGTGTAGTGCACAATTTTTGTAAGCCTGCCCTGAGCCAACTACTACTGAAAACGATTTTTTTTCCCCTTCAGTTAGTCAATATCAATACATAATCGGCAGCCATTTTATGCAACGATAGTGCACCAGCACAGGATATCTGCATGTCTGCAAGTCCAGAAATACTACTTTGAGACACTGGGGTTAAAAAAAACATTTTTTTTTCATATAGTGCACATCTAGGATTATCGCTGCATAAGTGACTGAAATTTAGGCCACAAATACGGCGTTTTGCTTACTGGAGCATACTGGGGTGAAAAAAAACATCTGTTTCATATAGTGCACATCTAGGATTATAGGTGCATAAGTGAGTGTCACATTTAGGCCAGAAATTCAGCTTTTTGCTTACTGGGGTTAAAAAACCCTCTGATATACTGCACATCTGGGATTAGACATGCATAAGTGACTGTGAAATTTAGGCCACAAACACGGCTTTTTGCTTACTGGGGTTAAAAAACCCTCTGATATACTGCACATCTGGGATTAGACGTGCATAAGTGACTGTGAAATTTAGGCCACAAATACCGCTGTGGAATAGAGTAAAAAAAAAAAATGGAGTGCAATAACCTACATCAGGGTTTTTATTGGAGGTTAATTATTTTTAACAGACTTAACCACTTTTTACTTTGCTTGGTGAACGCTAACTATGAGGCAAACATCTAATAAGGGACGCGGTCGTGGTGGTGGTGTTGGTGGAGCCTCTGGTGCAGGGAGAGGACGTGGCCGTTCTGCCACAGCTACATGTCCTACTGGACATACTACCTCAGGTCCCAGTAGCCGCCAGAATCTACAGCGATATTTGGTCGGGCCTAATGCCGTTCTAAGGATGGCAAGGCCTGAGCAAGTACAGGCGCTAGTCAATTGGGTGTCCGACACGTTCACATTATCTCCCACCCAGTCTTCTGCAGAAAGTGCACAGGTGGCGCCTGAAACCCATGCCTATCAGTCTGTCACATCACCCCCGTGCATATCAGGGAACCTGTCTGAGCCTCAAGTCATTCAGCAGTCTCTTATGCTGTTTGAAGACTCTGGTGGCAGGGTTTCCCAAGGGCATCCACCTAGCCCTTCCCCAGGTGTGGAAGACATAGAATGCACTGACGCACAACCCCTTATGTTTCCTGATGAGGACATGGGAATACCACCTCAGCATGTCTCTGATGATGACGAAACACAGGTGCCAACTGCTGCGTCTTTCTGCAGTGTGCAGACCGAAAAGGAGGTCAGGGAGGAAGACTGGGTGGAAGACGATGCAGGGGACGATGAGGTCCTAGACCCCACATGGAATGAAGGTCGTGCCACTGACTTTCAGAGTTCGGAGGAAGAGGCAGTGGTGAGACCAAGCCAACAGCGTAGCAAAAGAGGGAGCAGGGTGCAAAAGCAGAGCAGCAGTCGCCGAAACAGTTCGCCTGCTACTGGCCACCGTCAACAGGGACCGATCACACCAAAGGCAGCTTCAAGGAGTTCCCTGGCATGGCACTTCTTCACACAATGTGCTGGCGACAAGACCCGAGTGGTTTGCAGGCTGTGCCATCAGAGCCTGAAGCGAGGCATTATGTTCTGAACCTTAGCACAACCTGCATGACCAGGCATACATGCGAGACACGGGCTGCAGTGGAGTAAGCACCTTCAAAACCAAGAAAGGGCTCAGGCCCCTCCTGCTCCCTCTTCTGCTGCTGCCTCGGCCTCTTCCTCCACCTCTGGAGGAACGTTGGCACCTGCCGCCCAGCAAACAGAGGATGTGCCACCAACAACACCACCTCCGTCACTAAGCATCTCCACCATGTCACACGGAAGCGTTCAGCTCTCCATCTCACAAACCTTTGAGAGAAAGCGTAAATTCCCACCTAGCCACCCTCGATCCCTGGCCCTGAATGCCAGCATTTCTAAACTACTGGCCTTTGACATGCTTTCATTCAGGCTGGTGGAGACGGACAGCTTCAAACAGCTCATGTCGCTTGCTGTCCCACAGTACGTCGTTCCCAGCCACCACTACTTCTCCAAAAGAGCCGTGCCCTCCCTGCACAACCAATTATCAGATAAAATCAAGTGTGCACTGCGCAACGCCATCTGTGGCAAGGTCCACCAAACCACACATATGTGGACCAGTAAGCACTGGCAGGGACGCTATATCTCCCTAACTGCACTACTGGGTAAATGTAGTGGCGGCTGGGCCCCAGGCGGAGAGCTGTTTGGCACACGTCCTTCCGACGCCAGGGATCACAGGGCATCATTCTTTGTCTCCTCTTCCTACTCGGCTTCCTCCTCCTCTTCTACCACCTCCTCATCCGGTCAGTGACAGACCTTCACCACCAACTTCAGCACAGCCAGGGGTAAACTTCAGCAGGCCGTTCTGAAACGGATGTGTTTGGGGGACAGGCCCCACGCCGCACAGGAGTTGTGGCGGGGTATAGAACAACAGACCGACAGGTGGTTGCTGCCAGTGAGCCTCAAGCCCGGCCTGGTGGTGTGCGATAATGTGCGAAATCTCGTTGCAGCTCTGAGACTAGACGGTTTGATGCACATCTCTTGCCTGGCGCATGTGCTGAATTTGGTGGTGCAGAAATTCATTCACAACTACCCCGACATGTCAGAGCTGCTGCATAAAGTGCGGGCCGTCTGTGCGCGCTTCCGGCGTTCTCATCCTGCCGCCGCTCGGCTGTCTGCTCTACAGCGTAACTTCAGCCTTCCCGCTCACAGCCTCATATACGAAGTGCCCACCAGGTGGAACTCCACCTTGCACATGCTGGAGAGACTGTGCGAGCAGCAGCAGCCCATAGTGGAGTTTCATCTGCAGCACGCTCGGGTGAGTTGCACTGCGGAACAGCACCACTTCACCACCAATGACTGGGCCTCCATGCGAGACCTGTGTGCCCTGTTGCGCTGTTTCGAGTACTCCACCAACATGGCCAATGGAGATGACGCAGTTATCAGCGTTACAATACCACTTCTATGTCTCATTGAGAAAACACTTAGGGCGATGATGGAAGAGGATGTTGCCCAGGACGAGGAGGAGGAAGAGGGGTCATCTCTAACACTTTCAGGCCAGTCTTTTAGAAGTGTCTCAGAGGGAGGTTTTTTGCAACAGCAGAGGCCAGGTACAAATTTGGCCAGCCAGGGCCCACTACTGGAGGATGAGGAGGAGGAGGATGGGGATGAAGCATGTTCACAGCGAGGTGGCACCCAACGCAGCTCGGGCCCATCACTGGTGCGTGGCTGGGGGATACGGAGGACGCAGACGATACGCCTCCCACAGAGGACAGCTTGTCCTTACCTCTGGGCAGCCTGGCACACATGAGCGACTACATGCTGCAGTGCCCGGCAACGACAGCAGAGTTGCCCACATTTTAACATGTGCTGACTACTGGGTGGCCACCCTGCTGGATCCCCTTTACAAAGACAATGTGCCGTCCTTAATTACCTCACTGGAGCGTGATCGGAGAATGTCCGACTACAGGCGCACGCTGGTAGACGCGCTCCTGAGAGCATTCCCGACTGATGCCGGGGGACAAGTGGAAGCACAAGGCGAAGGCAGGGGAGGAGGAAGAGGTCGCCAACGCAGCTGTGTCAGCGCCAGCACCTCAGAAGGCAGGGTTTGCATGGCCGACATGTGGAAAATCTTTGTCACCTCGCCGCAACAACCGGCCCCAACTGCTGATCTGGAACGTCTTAGCAGGAGGCAGCATTTGAACAACATGGTGGAACAGTACTTGTGCACACGCTTACACGTACTGACTGATGGTTCTGCCCCATTCAACTTCTGAGTCTTCAAATTGTCCACATGGCCAGAGCTTGCCCTGTATGCCTTGGAGGTGCTGGCCTGCCCTGCAGCCAGTGTACTCTCTGAACGTGTATTTAGCATGGCAGGAGGCGTCATCACAGACAGACGCAGCCGCCTGTCCACAGCCAACGTAGACAAGCTCACGTTCATTAAAATGAACCAGGCCTGGGGGGGCGGAGCTATCGCCGGACTGAGTTGGACGCTTAGTTCACTGCTCTGCACAGAAGATCGTCCTTAGCATCAGCTATAATCAGCCCTAACCAGCGAGGATGGTGAAAATTGGGAACCCCAAGCTAGGAGAACTCCCTGCGAACCCCAAAGGCCAGATTCCAAGCGGCGACATGGAAAAATTCCTTAAAAAAGCAGCCGCATTGATCGCGCCACGGGAACCAAAGATGGCGCCGGCTCAACAGCCCAAGGCCCTGAAGCGCGGCCCTGCACAGTCCGAGGGAGACAGCGACTCAGAAAAACACCAACCCAGCTCTGACTTACCGCTCACCAGACGATATTTGGATCAAGCCCATAGCAGAGTCATGGAGCCAATTCTCGCCAAATTCTCTGCCTTCAGACAAGAGGTGAGGCAAATTGGGGAATGGGTGGAAACCCTGGAAACCCACTAGACTGCAGCCTTGAACCATCAATCAGCTGTGTCAGTCTCCCTCCGTCGCTGCACAGCGCACCTAAACGAGCAGCAAAATGCCCTGGAAGACCAGGAGAATAGAGGGCGCCGCAACAATTTAAGGTTCAGGGGGATCCCAGAATCAGTTCCACCGGGTGAGATTACCGCAGCTATCCTCACCATATGCGGCTCTCTGTTGGGGGAAATCGGGCCCCAACAAATCATCATTGAACGCGCTCACAGGGCGTTATGCCCCAAACCTAAGCCGATTGAGCCACCCCGCAATGTCATCTGCAAGTTTCTAAATTTCCCAGTTAAAGCGGCCATCTTGGATGCAGCACGTAATCACTCTGACCTCTCCTATAAGATCTACCAGGATCTGGCCCCTTCTACTCAAGAAACACAGAGCTTTAAAACCACTGACCGATTGGCTCCGGTCCAATAAGGTTCTTTACCGCTGGTCCTACCCATTTGGACTCTCATTCTCATATGCAGGCAAGCGGATTAGTGTCTCGACCTATTCTAAACTAGCGCCTATTTTTGAACATCTGGACGTTTCCCCTATGCAGATAGAAAATTTACCATGACTTAGGAGAATTACCAGACCTACCCAAAGTGGCTCCATTTGAAATCCAGCTAAACCCAAAATCATCGAGATCCAAGAAAAGGGGCCATCAGCTAACTCCCAGGCGCCTTTCTCAGGATCCTTAATTGAAAGTTCCATGCCTCAGTCATCTACTGGTGCTTCCGGACTTGACATATGTGTTTAGCCTATTGGTTTCCCTAACCATAGATTACAAATTGCTAGACCCATCCTTGCTCTTTACCCTATAGCCCTCATTAGGGTGCTATACAGGGACTTGACCCCCATCTCAGTACAATGTGAGATCCCTTGTACTTCGGCCCACATCCAGACTCCGACAGTGGCGTTCCCTACTGTTAGTGCACTCTCCTGGAGGACACTTCAATGGCCACAAGGTACCCCCACACACACCGCTTGCAATGGCTGATTTACACGTAGCCTCTTACAATGTAAAAGGCTTCCACTCTCCTTTAAAACTGAGTCAAATCTTTACAGTCCTAATGAAAATTGGAGCCGATGTTGTGTTTCTCCAGGAGACGCACTTTCGTTTCAATCACTGCCCCAATATGCAATTTTCCCACTACTCCCATTGGTATCACTGTGGGGGAAGTACTTCAGCCTCAGGTGGAGTTAGTATAGGATTTCAGAGGAAAATTCCCTTTAAATATGTAGACCACACTCAAGACCCAGATGGAAGATTTATTTTGGTCAAAAGTACCATAGGCCCACAAACCTACATCTTCATAAATGTATATGCCCCCAACTCTAACTAATCCCTTTGGTTTTCAAAGATTTACCCACTCATCGACTTCTTCAAAGAAGGGATAGTGATTCTGGGAGGAGATTTGAACATTGCCTTAAAGCCGCTAGTAGACACGTCATCCCATAAATCATCCCATTCCTGCAAGTCTCTTAAAGCCATATGTGACAGTTTTTGGAACCTACAGTTGATAGATGTTTGGCGATCTTATCATCCCAATACATTAGACTATACGTTTTATTCCTCAGTGCATGGTACCTATCATCGCCTAGATTATTTGTTTATCTCCAAAGAACACCTACATCTTTGTAGAGAGGCCTCGATTGGTTCCATACACCTCTCTGACCATTCCCCAATTTTCCTTTCAGTAACCCCTCACGCTATAAATGGCGACTAAATGAATTCCTACTGGGACACCAAACCACGATTGATTTAGTCACCAAACACATTAAGGAATATTTCTCCCTGAACGAGTCCCCCGATCTCTCTGCCAACACACTATGGGATGCACACAAACCCTTCCTCAGAGGCCAATTCATTAATATTGGATCTTACCCCCAAAAAGTTGAGGGAAAAAGCAATAGATGAAGCCCTCAAAAACATTCAAAGACTAGAATCCAGCCATAAAAAGAACCCCACCGATTCCCACTTGCAGGAACTCTCGAACCTTAGAGCAGAACTTAAGGTCCTTTTATTAGCTAAAACTGCTAAATACTATATGAACTCCCAGCACAAATTTTTCACCCATGGCGACAAGGCCACCAAATTTCTAATGCACAGGATAAAGGGGAGAAGAGCCGCAAACTACATACATCAGCTGACCTCACCTGAAGGTGAACCAGTTTTCTCTGCCCTCCAGATTGCAGCTCAGTTGCCGCTCCTTTTATGAAAACCTCTACAACCTTCCCTCCAACACAACTCCAGAAACGCGTGCCCCCATTATTTCAGCCTTTCTATACTCATCCAATATACCTTCCATCTCTCCTGACCAAAAGACAAAATTGGAAGCCCCCTTCTCCTTAACAAAGCCTTACGCCAAATGCCCCAAGGGAAGAGCCCAGGTCCAGACGGCCTCCCGGTCTCATGTTATAAAACCTTTCATGAACTCCTCCTCCCACATCTTCTTAAAGTCTGTAACCTTGCTCTTCAAGGAGTCCCGCTATCTAGAGACATGACAGCGGCCCATATCATACTCATCCCTAAAGAAGGGAAAGATTCCAAACAATGCTCCAACTATAGGCCCATATCCCTCCTAAACATAGACCTCAAACTCCTGGCCAAAATGCTGGCTAACAGGCTGGCAAATCTTCCCCCCATCTTGTTCACAGAGATCAGGTTGGCTTTATCTGCAACAGAGAGGGCAAAGATAACACAACTAGAGTGATTAATGCACTTTGTCATGCCAGACATATCTCCTCCCCTCTACTCCTCCTCAGCACAGATGCTGAGAAAGCATTCGATAGGGTCAATTGGACTTATCTGAAACATGTCTTGTTGGGGTTTGGCCTTCCTGGTCCCTTTGTGCAAGCTACCTTTGCCATGTATGAGCAGGCAACAGCCCTGGTTCTAGTCAACGGGAACCTTTTCTCCCCATTTGCTGTAAGCAATGGAACTTGCCAGGGCTGTCCCCTCTCCCCACTTCTATTCATATTAGCTTTGGAACCGCTTTTATCAATTATAAGGATGGATCAAAAGATTGAGGGTCTATGTTTGGGAGGTAGGGAACAGAAAATTGCAGCATTTGCGGATGACATCCTGATGATGACTGTGAACCCGACAGTCTCCCTGCCCCGCATTGAGACTCACCTTGACCTTTACAGCACAGACATTAAAGGGATTCTGTCACCTCCCCTAACCCAAAAAACGATTTTAAAGCAGCCATGCAGCACAGCTTACCTTGATTAGGCTGTGCTCTTTTATCTTGTAATCCGTCCAGCAGTTTCTGCAAAAAACGACTTTTATTGATATGCAAATGTGTCCTGAAGGTGCCCAGAGGGGCGTTTTGTTCCTCTTAGTGAGCCCAGTACCACCCCTCTTACAGTGCCCAGCCCGCCTTCCTTGCACTGTATAACCGCCCCCAGCCTGCCACAGCCTCTCATCCCCCCTCCCTCACGCCGAACGAACTCTCGCACAGGCGCAGTACCCACTGAGGGCTGCGCCTGTGCGATCAGCAGGAGACTGAGGGCAGGAGCTTCATCCTCGTCACTGGGCATGCGCCGAGCCCAGTGACGTCCGATGCTCACTCTTCCTTGCTGACTGAGGGAAGAGCGAGCATCGGACATCACTGGGCTCGGCGCATGCCCAGTGACGAGGATGAAGCTCCTGCCCTCAGTCTCCTGCTGATCGCACAGGCGCAGCCCGCAGTGGGTACTGCGCCTGTGCGAGAGTTCGTTCGGCGTGAGGGAGGGGGAGGAGAGGGGGGAGAGGCTGTGGCAGGCTGGGGGCGGTTAGACAGTGCAAGGAAGGCGGGCTGGGCACTGTGAGGGGCGGTACTGGGCTCTCTAAGAGGAACAAAACGCCCCTCTGGGCAGCTTCAGGACTCATTTGCATAACCATAAAAGTCGTTTTTTGCAGAAACTGCTGGACGGATTACAAGATAAAAGAGCACAGCCAAATCAAGGTAAGCTGTGCTTCATGGCTGCTTTAAAATCGTTTTTTGGGTTAGGGGAGGTGACAGAATCCCTTTAAGATCAATGCCAACAAATCCCTAGTTCTATGCTCCAGAATTTCCCTCTCCACCAAGCGACAGTTAATGGAGAACTCACCCATCATCACCTACCTGGGAGTTAAAATAAGCCCCAAAATAACAGACCTCTTTTCTCTTAACTACATCCCACTAAGATCCTCAATTTTTAATGCTATAGACAACCTTGCCCGATCCAATCCCACATTGTCTTGGTTTGGCCGCAAAAACTTGCTTTCATCTCTAATCCTCCCCCGCCTCACTTACTTACAGCAAGTTCTCCCTATCCCCATACCCAAGCACTATTATGCCTCAATGCAAAAAAAGTTCAGAACCTTTGTCTGGAATGGGAAGAAAGCGAGACTCTCACTCTCTCTTCTCACTAAACCTCAACAAGCTGGGAGTATAGGTCTTCTGAACCCAGAACTTTATGGCAAGGCTATACTCCTTTCCCGAGCTGTAGCCTGGCTACGCCCCTTTCCGCAATATACTGCAGTAGAAATTGAACTGGATATACTTGTAACGGTCACGTACACGCACACACAGGGGGGAGGATTGTGACCACTGCGCTCCACCCTCACCCCTGGCCCTGCCTACTTGCCTCACGAGTCGCGATTACAGGGGACAACTGGACGGCAGTCCCTAACCTAGAATACGTGCGGGAAGGACAGACAAGACAAATAACGGATAGTGAACGGACCGGGTCAAAACCAAGAGGACAACGCAGTACAGAGGGATAAGCAAAGAAAGGTCAAGAGAAGCCGGGGTCATAAATACCAGGAGAGTTGAGAAGTACCAAAGGAGTCCGCAAAGAATAGTCAGGTGGAAGCCAAGGTCAATATACCAGGAAGGATGCGCAGTACAGGAGGAGCAGGCAAAGGATCGTCAGGGAACAGGATCAGGTAAGTACACAGGTATCCAACAACTGCCAGGAACCTAAATTAACAGACAACCTGTGGCCAGCAGGCTGCCTGTATTTGTAGTGGGGAGTGAGGGTCATATGACGTGGCCAGCGTCACATGACCGACAGACCGACCAGTCAAGCACCGAGTGATCAGCTCGGCGCTCAAGGCAGACCTAGGAGCAGGGAGCCTCCCAGCTAGCAAAGCCACCCTGGGAACGAGGTCAAACACAGATCCTCGCTCCCGAAGCTAAGCAGCAGGTCTGCGGCTGATGGGAGACCAAGTGCGCCTTCGGAACCCCGTTACAATACTAAACAGACCAGCCAGAGCACTTTTGCTGGGTCATAAAAACGTTCTGCCTGGTCCGTTAACCCACTATCCAATTGTCAAAGCCACCCTAGATGCATGGAAGTGGCTATCCACGTCTCACTGTTCCACCCCCTTTACTAACAGTAAAAGACGTAATAGGCCCCCCTTACCTTAAGAGCGTCTGCTTCTCAGGGGCTAAAATCCTCATTAACTTCCTCGCTGACGAGCCCTACTGGAGATATCATAGAGTTAGAAGCTACAAACGCTCTACTCAGCCCTAACCAGTGTGACCTCTTTGCAGTTTTTATACCTCAGTGCCTACATAAGACAACATGTCCAACTAGGTGACCTCCAACGTCCCCTGGTTTGGCCCGAGTCCATAATATCCCATCCCACAACCCCTAAAAGACTCATCTCACAAATATATAGCAGTCTACGCCTTCCACCTATTCTAGCCAAACTATCTTTCATAAAACAATGGGAACTTGACTTAAATATTAAAATTCCCTTTGCCTCCTTCCACAGACTCCTTGAATCCCCTCATAGGGCCTCCCGCTGTGTCCGAATCCAAGAGAAGGGATACAAAATCCTCACTCGATGGTATAACACACCGGATAAGACATCTCTTTTCTCTGAGACAGCTTCGGACATTTGCTGGAGGTGCCTAGGGGAGAAAGGGACCTTCCTCCACATCTGGTGGACCTGTCCTCTTATCTCTAAATGGTGGTCCGAGATATTTTTCCTCACTAACAAGATTTGTCACACATCCATCCAACCGTCCCCACAATTGGATCTGTTGTCTCTCACTTCAGAAAAGGGCCATACCCAACCACCCTATATCTTCTCACAGATGCTGATAGCTGCTCGCCTCTTGTTTCCTAGATTCTGGTTGTAGATCCTAACCCCCCCCCCAATGGAACAATGGCTTCAGAAAATAGACCAACTCCATAGGTTCGAGGAGCTGTCCTCATGGGAGACTCGCACACACGTTACATTCCTTAAAAAATGGCTCCCGTTGTCAACCTATAGAGCCCCCAAAAACCACACCTAGCCTTCATATATCATGAGTTAGCTGTTGGACAGCAGCAGTCCAGATTAGCTCCATTATTAAAACATGACATCCCGTCCTCTCAAGGACATTATCAACTAGCAGATTGAAAGTTTCTCACCCTACTTCTCCATTATTGATAATTGGCATCTCTACATGAAGATGGCCCCCACTAAGATGTTAATATGTACCCCCCTTGTACTACATTCCCTCAATATTGCTACCTATGGATGCCTTACTTACTTACTCATTTATTCATCTATTCGCATACTTATTTCCTTGTACCTACCTTGTATGAGCCATGTATTTGAAATGTACTCACAATGTGCTTACCAGTATAACACCATGGCCTGTGTGCCTGTACCTTGGTGCCATGTTATCCCCTTGTTCTCTAAAGAAAATAACAATAAAAATATAATACAAATAAAAAAAATGAACCAGGCCTGGATCCCACAAGACTTGTCTGTACCTTGTGCAGAATAGACAGTTCTAACAGCCTCAACCATCCTTCCTTGTACTCAAGTGCACTTTTTGGGGGATATGTAAAAATGCAAAATAACACACATCTGTGTTGGCTACCTATTCCTCTTTCGCCGCCGCTTCCACCTAGACCGCAACGTGAACCTACACGGCCACATCCACCCATTCACCGCCTCCTCAACCTCTTCCTCCTACATCATTCCAAACTTTTATGTTTTTTTTATTCATTTCCCTGTCCACATTTGTTTGCAGAGCATTTGTCATGCTCTTAAGCACATTTTGCTGCCTTTTGCAGCCTTCTAGCTCTTTCCAGGGCTATTTTAGAGCCATTTTAGTGGCCAAAAGTTCGGGTCCCCATTGACTTCAATGGGGTTCGGGTTCGGGGTCAAGTTCGGGTCCCGAACCCGAACTTTTTTTTCAAGTTCGGCCGAACCTGCTGAATCCGAACATCCAGGTGTCCGTTCAACTCTATAAATGACCCCAATACAGTTTTCTACTTGCTGTGCTGCCATGTGCTAATTAGGGAGATGACCTCCATGATTTTATTCACCTGAGCAAGTCAACACCACTCCCTGTAGGAGGAGATACCACATGACTTTCATGTATATACACTAGGCATTCACACTTGGATAGTGGATAAGCCATGAGGAAGGATGATGTGTTTCATCCAAAACGCGTAGCTTTTTTTTTGTATTGCATGATGTTGCTTTTATGCAGTTGAAATACAAATTCTGAGTTTTTAACCTCAAGTGTCAGAAGATTTGTCCAGGATTCACAGCATTCACAGCATAAAGGGTGGACTGAACTGACACAGCCAAGCCTGGGTTCCTCTATGGCACTTTGGAGATCCAAGAGGTGCGGTACTGCTGCAAAATGGTGAGCGATTACACGAGTATCTACACAAGTTGTTTGATAAATTTGTCTTATCTTTAAACCTAACACTTTTGTCTAGAGAAGCTGCTCCAGTTTTCCAACCTCACCCTCTCTGGAGTGAGATTGCGACTTTTTGACACCAGAATACTGGAGTGAAGGTATGATAAATCAGGGCCTATGACTGTGCAATGAGCAGGACACTGGGTCAGTGGGTCAGTATATATGTGTAAGAGTTCGTGACGCCAATTGCAGCTTGCGCAGGTACTATAGCAGGGCCCTTTAAGATGTTATAGCTCATATACCAGGTGAGGAATGCCAGAGGGGGATAATGTCTCTGTGTAGTGTCAACGGTGTCTCCTACCTTGGTACGGCTGGACTCCTGGATCCTGGCTCACTTGCAATAAAATTGAGTGTGGTTAGCAGGAGTTTTGATTAAATAATTGAGAACCAGACAGATAATAAAGTCCAACTTGAGTTTAATGCATGGCAGCTTTGATCCTTGCAAGTTACAACATAAGTCTTGGGTCCCAGCAGGTTTTAGCAATATGTGGCAGGTATCTAGCTTCTGCTCTGTCTTTAGTCTGCTTAATTTGGGCCTGACTAGCTGAGGAGGAATTTAGCTTCTCCTGGTCTTGGGATCTGTACTCACAGGACTGCTTGCAGGATATGATGTCTTCTTTCTGGAGATCTATAGTTCTGTGGGTGGCTGCTTCTCTGGTCGACCAGCTGAGACTGATAGCTCAGGCTGGGAAGATGGATCCCTGCCTCAGCCGAGGCAGAATCCAGGGTTGGGATCCCTGATTCTAGGAGCTCCTACTAACACAACCTACCCAAGCAGGGGTGGCTGGTACACACTGCCTAGAACTTTCCTTCCTCCCCATGAGGTAGGAAATGGGAAATTCCACTCCTCCTCAGAATGGGGGGGGCTAACCTGGAATGGACTATTCCAGGCTAGATACTAACTATAGTCTGCTACACACTGCTGCCACCTGCTGGTGTACATGGAAAAATACAGCAGTAATATAAAACAGGCATGGCAAATGCATATAATAGAAAATGCAAAGCAAGATTACGCAGGATAATAATAAATATACATTTAAGATTATGAAGTTTAGTGACATACTTAGGATGCTACATACCTGCTTACTTTAAGTGAAGCTGTCCTCGGCGTATGCTAGGCGCCTTACCTTAGGCAAAAGGCTCAGAACAGGAGGTATTTATCATCTCCGTGTCTTCTGGCTAGTCACAGGAGAAGGGTCTTTAATCCCGTGCGCTCCTGGAAATGAGACACCTCCGGATGGGAACAATCCGGAACATATAACAAGCGGGAAGGAGCAGCCTAGGGCTTCTAACGATTCCCAAAGCAGCAGGGGTACCTGTGTAACTGGATCTGTCTGGACATACCACTTGGTCCTACCCTGGGTACCTATGCGTATATATCACCGGGTGTAGGCCATTAGTATTCAACATCCCTATATAGACAATCCGTATGGGGGAAGAGAACAGGAGCTGTAAAAAGGCATACTTTAAGTAAGTTGCTACATTTTTGTTAAGTGCAATGGTAAGTGCAATCATGACAAACTGTGCATAAATTCACATTGTGGCATATGAAAGGATAATACACACAATGGGCATGTTATCTTGAACGTTGCATAACATTGGTAAACTGGTTACTAGTGCAAAATATTAAATAGCATAAGATCACAAAGAGCTCAGGTATCACGTTTGAGTCCTTTCTTTGGGTGCAAGCTTTTACGTTGCAATAAAACATTTTATAAAATAGTGCAAATGTCAATGCCAGGTGAGGCTCAACAATAACTTGAGTTCTGTTTCCTGGAAGTGCTTAAAGTTGTAGAATCCTCTGGAAACTGATAAAAGTTCTTTGCTATCCACAGGGCAAAGGAGTAAATTGTAATCCAAAGGGTTAAAATGTCATAAGAGCAACAACAGGCTATTAAGTAACCTGAGAAAGGGGATAAAACGGTTAACTTGGACAAGAGGGGGTTAAGTGCTGTTGGGGGGAGTCCTAACTGAGCATGACCATCTGTATGAGGACTAACACTGGCAACCTGGAACAAAACGGTTAAAACAGCACACAAACGCCAAACAGGTCCTCACCCATCAAGCAATCAGTCCATGGATTGGCTCCCAAATGTCACTGTAGAATATTTATTTTTCTTTATGGGGGGACACTTTACAGGTAGGTGTCCAGCTCCTCATCACTACTGGAGCTGCTGAACCTCATCAGAGGATGTTCTAGCCTCTGCTGGTAGCTTAGAGTGGCGTTGGTAGTGGCGATCTCCATACCAGCAGGCACGTCTTCTTCCGCGGGTGCACTGAACGAGGCGAGGGATCCACAGCCTCCGGGAACTCGATCATCAGGTCCGGGCTCTTTGCAGCAGGAACCGGGATTTCATCAGTAGCCTTTTCCATCACTTCCGGTATACTGGACAAGGTAGGTGGTGCAGCTTTCTTGCCTAGGGAGGAATCCACGGCCTCCGGCATAGTGGCAAAAACAGAGGGCCCAGTTTTCTTCACGATCTGGGATACTTGGATCCTCATACACAGGTTCGCCTCCGATCGCCATCTGGTTCCACTTAGGCTGAGGGCACGCCATCTTTACGACCTCCTCAATCCAGCTTGCAGCAAGTTCTAAGGGCGTAACCCAGAGGGAGGCGTCTTTATCTCCTCGTACACAATAGGAGGTTCACAGTGGGCAGTCTCTATTTTTCCCGCTCCTGAAGGGGCGTATTCTCTATATTCGTGCCTTTGAGGGCGTGTTACTGTGTTTTCCCGCTTCTGAGGGGGCGTGTATTTGACATCTTCGCCATTTTGGAAATCCTGTATGAGCTGCTGCGCCATGAGGGAAACATGGCCGATTAACCCTTGTAGTGCCAATGTGTACAATGTGGCTTTTTCTGGTCCAGCAATAAAAGTAAGAAAGCCCATTTTCAACAGTTTTCTTGGCACAATTTTCAGCCCTTATTATTATACTGTGAAACATGCGATTTAAGTCAGTTTTTGCGCACAATTAGATCCAGTTCTGTTGTTAGGGATGGACACACAATTCAATCCGATCCTGTTCGTGACGCGACTTAATGCAATGAGCAGGACACTGGGTCAGTGGGGTTGCTATGCAGTGGGTCAGTATATATGTGTAAGAGTTTGTGATGCCAATTGCAGCTTGCGCAGGTATTATAGCAGGGCCCTTTAAGAGGTTATAGCTCATATACCAGGTGAGGAATGCCAGAGGGGGATAATGTCTCTGTGTAGTGTCAACGGTGTCTCCTACCTTGGTACGGCTGGACTCCTGGATCCTGGCTCACTTGCAATAAAATTGAGTGTGGTTAGCAGGAGTTTTGATTAAATAATTGAGATCCAGACAGATAATAAAGTCCAACTTGAGTTTACTGAATGGCAGCTTTGATCCTTGCAAGTTACAGCATAAGTCTTGGGTCCCAGCAGGTTTTGGCAATATGTTGCAGGAATTTATCTATTCTGCTTCTTGCACATACGCCTAGTAGAATCTGGCAGGTATCTATCCTCTGCTCTGTCTTTAGTCTGCTTAATTTGGGCCTGCCTAGCTGAGGAGGAATTTAGCTTCTCCTGGTCTTGGGATCTGTACTCACAGGACTGCTCGCAGGGTATGATGTCTTCTTCCTGGAGATCTATAGTTCTGTGGATGGCTGCTTCTCTGGTCGACCAGCTGAGACTGATAGCTCAGGCTGGGAAGATGGATCCCTGCCTCAGCTGAGGCAGAATCCAGGGTTGGGATCCCTGATTCTGGGAGCTCCTACTAACACAACCTACCCCAGCAGGGGTGGCTGGTACACACTGCCTAGAACTTTCCTTCCTCCCCATGAGGTAGGAAATAGGAAAATTCCACTCCTCCTCAGAATGGGGGGGGGGGGGGGCTAACCTGGAATGGACTATTCCAGGCTAGATACTAACTATAGTCTGCTACACGCTGCTGCCACCTGCTGGTGTACATGGAAAATTACTGCAGTAATATAAAACAGGCATGGCAAATGCACAAATGCATATAATAGAAAATGCAAAGCAAGATTACACAGGATAATAATAAATATACACTTAAGATTATGAAGCCGGGTGACAGTAGTTTAGTGACATACTTCAAGATGTTACAACTGTGTTATGAGAAGCTGAGTAAAAATTTCCTTGAGAGGCTCCCTCTCACCCTGGGCTCCATGGCAGCTGCGTGGTCTGCCTCAGTGGTCTGTACGCAACTGGATAGATGGATGTGTTCAGTATATGTGGGTTAGAAAACTTTGTACTCAATAATTCATAATATCATGTATATATTATTTTATTCACAAAGAAAAAAAAATGTAAGAATATAAATCACATTACAGGTTAGCTATAAGTTTATATTACTAACCATAGAATACTTTTAACATCTTGATGTCTGAATCCAAGTTTGGACTACAAAATTGTAAACTGTGCAAGCAACCAACTGAAAAGGACAAGAAGGAAGAGACTTCTGAGGATAGTAATGTCTGCTAACAACTCTCAGCCAATCAGAATAACTGAGAACCCCTCTAAGTTGTTCATTGGCTAGGAGTAGCTGATAGGGTTCTTCTTTCAATGCCCCTCCCTTATGTCCTTTTCAGTTAGTTGCACGCCCATTACATGATATAACAGCTACCTTTTACATTCTCCTCTATATTAAGTAGTATATTCTCAAAAAGAACAGCCATGCAGTATTTTGTGGGCATGCACTTGGGCACTAAAAGTACAGCAATTATTCCAGTACCACATTTAAGGCTACTTTCACACTAGCGGCAGGACGGATCCAACAGGCTGTTCACCCTGTCGGATCCATCCTGCCACTATTTTGCCGTGCCACAGGACTACCGCTCCGTCCCCATTGACTATAATGGGGACAGGGGCGGAACTCCGGCGCAGCACGGCAGTGCACGAAGAAAGGCCACCGAACTAAAAGTACTGCATGTCCGACTTTTTAGTCCGGCGCCTTTGCACCGCGAACTGCCGTGCTACGCCGGCGCTCCGCCCCTGTCCCCATTAAATTCAAAATAGCGGCAGGACGGATCCGACAGGGTGAACAGCTTGTCGAATCCGTCCTGCCGCTAGTGTGAAAGTACCCTAAATCCATATATTCATGAAATATGCATAGCAAAAACTTGTAGCCCAGTATTAAACTTTAAGAAATGAACTTTCTGTAGATGAATCTTTGATTGCATGGGACTGACCAGTCTGCAGTTTATCGGACATCTTACAGCATAATAGGCTATATACATATTTCCGACACCTCGATGACGCATAGTAATACATTAAAGGATCCAGACAAGTACTTATGCTGCTGATACAAACACACAGAATGTAGGCGAAATATAGAGAGTCAGAATGTCCAGAATGAAAGTGCAGATAATGCATTAAAAAGATGATATTTGATGGGCCAAAGCAAATCATGAACACAGAAAGGACTATTATGGATAAGAGAATAGCTCTCTTCTTCTTAGAAGAAGAATTTTTAATGTTTTGTGGGTTTTCACTCAAGGCCCGGATAACCTCAGCATAACAGAAGATTGTAATGATTAATGGAAAGAAGAAAAATATAGAAGAAAAGGCAGTGAAGTAGTACATGTAAAAGCCCTGCTGCTCTTTTAAGTCCAGCACATCGTGGCAAGTTGTAATGTCCAATCTGGCAACGTAAAGAGTTTGATTGGTGAGAAGAAGAGGCACAGTGCTAGCAATAGATACAAGCCAGATGAAGACACACACCAACCAAGATCGTTTTTTTGTACGCCAGTTACGAGAGTGAATTGGAAACACCACGGCCAAGTATCTGTCCGCACTTATACTTGTCATGAGCAGGATGGAGCAGTACATGTTCCAGTAAAATGCCGCAGTGGCAAAGCGGCACATTCCTTCTCCAATTTGCCAGTTGTTCCCTGAGAATCTATAAACGATGTTGAAAGGCAAGACGGCAACAAAAAGCACGTCTGCTATCGCCAAGTTCAGCATATATACTTCCGCTGGCGTCTTGATTTTTATCTTCAATAGAAACATTACAATTGCCATCAAATTTAGAGGCAGAGCCACAGTGAACAGCATGGTGTAGAATGATGGTACAAACTTGGTCAACCACTGACTGTAGAGGAAGAATTTGGTTTTGTCATTTAAAATGTGAAAATCTAGAAAGAAAAAAAAAGAAAGAAAAAAATTAATTTTGTTTAAAAAGTTACAATGTTTAGGACATGTAAAGATACATTTCTATCTTAAAGGGGTTATCCAGCTTATTAAGTGGTAGCCTATGCTCAGGATAGGCCATCACTAGCTGATTGACAGAGGTCTGACATGGCCCACACCCACCAATCACCCTAACCTCAGCTGTTCGGGTGTAGCTGCATGGCCAGAAGTCAGCACTGGAACCACAAAGCACCTTCAACATTGTAGTGGAGGGAGCTAAATGCTACGGTGCTGCTCTCACTGTAGTCAAGTACACAACTGACGGATTTCTGGCACTGATATCTGGCGACGGAGCTAGACCTGAATAAGATAAGATAGACCTGATAAGAAGGGGTGCAGCGTGTCAAACCCCAACAATTAGCTACTGGTGACCTACCCTAGGGATAGGCTATCATTTAATAAATGCTGGATAACGCCTTCAATTTTCTTAGTATAAGGCTCACAGTGGTTTCAAAATGAAAAATAAGCTTTGTTGTCATCAATTCTTTATCGCTGCTGTTCTGATGCTGCTTTGGTACCTGCTGCTCTCCACTTCCTGGTGCTGGCTCAACAAAAAGTGCCAGGAAAAAGCCACTTAGCCATAGACTTGCTTAGGTGGGTCTCCCCTATTGGCTGAGAAGGCATTGCCTGCCATTCTGGTTGTTGAGCTGGGACCACAAAGTGGATGTCACCGCCAGCTCTGTGAGAAGATCTGGCAGACGTTCTTCTCTACCTGTTGTATGATGTTCTTTGTTTTGGTTTCACTTTCTCATCTCTTTTCCTTCTCCCAGCTGTCACCTATTTGCACTGATTGTCTCCCTTTATATTCCCTCCCATACTGCCTCACTTTGCGGTTTATACTTCTTCCTGGATTGTGTTCACTGCTGGAGGCTGCCTCTCCTGATTCCTCAGATAAGTCTGTTTCCTTTATTTGTGTTTCCTTCCTGGCTTGATTGTAGGTGACCCTGACTCCGTCCGTATTAAGTGCAGGGAGCCGGTGGTCGTGTCCCCTCACTATTATAGGGTTTTCAGGTGTCACATAGTAAAAGGTACGAGGGCATGCAATCGTCTACCATTAAGACCTTTGCATGGGCATAGCAGTCAGGGAGAGCTCTAGGGGTTTTATAGGGCTCACCCATATGCTCCTTAGTTTGGGATCAAGCCAGTCGGATGTTTATTTATAAGTTCCTTGCTTTCTGCAACACCATCCGTGACAGCGGAGAGGAGCAGCAGTAAGGGCGTTGGTAAGGGTGAGTATGGCTTTTTCATTTTTAGCCCACTGTGAGCCATAATGTATACAAAAAAAATGCACCACCATTATTTACAGCGAATCTCTACCTTTTAACCCCATGAAAACTGTGACATTGTTTAGTGTTTTCTTTTTTTTTTCTTCCTGACATCTTGAATTAGGATCAGATCAAAGAAGGGGCATAAGGATAAAGAATTTATTAGGGTAAGACGTGCAGCGGATCAGGCCAAAATCTTCAGTGGTAAAATCTGCATGAAATCATGGGAATTTTACTGTGAATTTAACCTACATCCATGTCAGATATCCGCAAACTTAAATTCACATGATGATGAAAAATTCACACAGTATGTATAGTTATGTGCAGATTTCAATGCTGATAGGCATAGAACAAAGGGGAAAATGCTTTTTGAGTAATGATGATTTTTAAAGGGGTTTTCTGGGATTTCTATAGTTTTTAACAGACATGATGCTCATGTAGTTTCCTACCTCATGTATATCTTCCCCATGCTTTTTCTTTTTCAGTTTGGACTCTGTTTTTTCCATGTAAACCAATCACTCTGGTTTGTTTCCATCCCATATATTGTACGTCCTGTTGCTGTATCCAACCAAACCCATTATGCACTTCTCATTTCTCTACCACGGCTCCAGCACTGTCCCCGACAACGCCCATCTAGTTTATAGCTACTCCCACCCAGCTAGTTATATAGACAATCACCTATCGCTGCCCTTTTGCTGCTTTGAAAAACCCATGGACATAACATTACAGGAAATAAGAAAGATATATACAGACTTGGTCATGTGACTAGAGCCCAGAACGGAATGAAATCAGGGGTGCATCACCAATGAGGCGAGGTGAGGCGATTGCCTCAGGCAGCACCAGGTAGGGGCAAGAGGGAGACAGCGGAAGGGGGATTATCTGTTTCTGCACTATAGTATTAGGAAGCACAGTATGTGTTGCTGTATTACGCTGTATGTTTTGTAGCATTTTTGTAATTTTTTCCAAGTATGTCTTTAACAGTAGGGCTGGAGGGAAGGGGTTAGATTAAGAAAATGGCATTGGGGGGTTAGGGCGCCGTTTCAGTTTTCGCCTCAGGAAGCAGAAAGGCTCGGTGAACCCCTGAATGAAATAATCACAAAATTACAGCTTTTTTTTTTTTTAACAAACTTTATAAAACTTCCAACAATAACAATTATATAAAAGATATCGTTATTTTTTTCTTTTTTATCCCCCCCCTTCACCACCACTCCTCAGTCCCCAGAACGAGGGGTGGTGGTGGAGAGTGGAGGAGCAGTGGAAGCTCTATGAATTCCAGTCTCCCTAGATTCCACTCCACTTTTTCTCCGTATTTCTCTGCTTATACAAAATATATTCATATCTCTTAGTAATATTCACCAGATTTAACCATGTGTTCATAGTGGGACTGTTTCACGAAAACCAAGAACGTGCTAACAAAAGTCTTGCCAAAAACATTATCTTAAATAAAAGATTTTTTTTATATTGCTGACAGCTCACCTCGGCAAGCTCACCCAGTACCCAACATTCAGCAGAAAAAGGGATCCTCACCTTTAATTTTTCCTCAATATTTTTATGAATTGCCCCCCAGTATTGTTTCAACTCGGCACAGGACCAGAACATATGCAAATAATACGCTTCAGGAACATCACACCTAGGACATTTGGAATCATTCCTAATCCCACATTTATTAAGCCAAAGAAGTGTAACATAAAGTCTATGTAAAATATTAAACTGTACCAACACGTGATTAAAATTATGTGAAACCAATTTTAAGTTCAAAGTTACATTCTCCTGATCGTCCAGATGGATCATTGGACATTAATTTTGCCAAGTCCTCTGGCCAGAGGAAAGAAACACCTCCAAATCGTGCTTTAAGTAAATTTTCATAAAGTTGGGAAATCTTCATCTTCTGATCCAGATTCCCTATCCACTCATTAGATTGTATTGAAGTGTGTATTTGGAGCCAAATTTTTTTCTTTATACTCAAGTGACGATTTTAGCTGTAGATACCGAAACCATAATAACTTCTGTGCATTTTCTCTCTGTGATAATTCTGTGAATTTTTTGCCAATATTGATCCTTAGCTAATTCATCTAAGGTTTGTAAGTGCTGATTATACCACAAAGGCGTGCATAATTCCTATCCCAAAAATAAGTAATCTCATTTTCTATCTGAGTGTGATTATCAATTATTAATAGCCAATGGGGATTCAATATAAATGGGGGTTTCACTCTAGAATCATTCCCAACCATACATAACTCTATTAAGAAGGGAACATGATCTGAGACGGATCTAGCCTCATATTTCATCCATTTAACACAATTTAAATAGCCTTTATTTATCAAGGTCAGATCAATTCTAGACATAGAACTTCCAGAATTACTAACACAGGAGAAAGCTCTTTTTTCTTTAAATAGATATTCCCAAACATCCTCGAGGCCCACCTCTTGGCAAAACCGAGCCAGGGGGGGACCTCTGGGTCATGGAGCACCTATTCCCTTCAGCGGAAAACCTATCTACCTCTGGATTCATCACACAATTGAAATCTCCATTGATTTGATTATCACCAATCAGGCCACTGAGAAAATTGGGGGGGGGGGGGGGGGGGAATATAAATAAAAGCCAAGATACATAACTTTCCATCAAGCCTACCATGAAGAAAAACATATCTCCCCTGTTTGTCCACAGAGGATACCAAACAAAAAAAGGGAATCTGTTTGTTAATTAGTACTGTAACTTCTCTGGAATAAGTAGTATATGTAGAATTATAAACCTGTGTAGCCCACCTCCCCCCAAGTTGGTGGATCATCTCCTGTGAAAAATGAGTTTCAACCAAACGAACGATAGCTGGCAGATGTCTCCTTATCAAATCTAACACCACCTGTCTTTTTACCTTCTCCCCCAGACCCCGAACATTCCATGTAAGTATTCTTATAATCATTAATTAATCCTAAAGTGCCCGTGTATCACCCTCCTCAAGCCTCACTCTGTTCCCCACGTTGGACGCTTTGCAGCCCACCCTCCCCTCGAATCCCCCAACCCTCGCCCTCCCCCACCCAACCACTCCATATCCCACTTGATCTGTAGATACAAAAAAACAGCCCTCTTAACTAGGACCATCCCTCCCATACTCCCCCCGCCGGACTTCCATCAACCATAAAAAAGAAGAACAAAAAGAAACAGAACAGGAAAGCACAAAGTATCAAGGAAGAGAAAAAAATAAATAAAATGTTTTAAACATTATTCCTATCTAACCAATCGGTGGCCATATCAGGAGTGTCACAGAAGAGTACTGTTTCATTAAATACCACCCTTAACTGTGGTATAAAAAGAGTACTTAAAGGGGTTATCCCATCTTAGACAATGGGGGCATATCGCAAGGATATGCCCCCATTGTCTGATAGGTGCGGGTCCCACCGCTGGGACCCGCACCTACAAGGAGAACGGAGCAGAGAAAGTGGAGGAGGGCGCACTGCGCATGCGCAGCCGCCCTCCGTTCATTTCTATGGAGCCGCCGAAAATAGCCGAGCGCTGGCTCGGCTATTTCCGTCGGCCCCATAGAAATGAATGGGAGCGTTGGCAGCGCATGTGCGGTGCGCTCCCATTCAATTCAATGGGACAGGCGGGGAGCTGTGCCTGGTGGTGGTCGGACCCTGGGAAACCCGGGGTTCTCCAGCCACAACTCTCCCCGGCTCCGTTCTCGTTGTAGGTGCGGGTCCCAGAGGTGGGACCCGCACCTATCAGACAATGGGGGCATATCCTTGCGATATGCCCCCATTGTCTAAGATGGGATAACTCCTTTAATGTCTTTGCCCTGAAGGCATTTTTTAACATCCAAAAAGGTACGTCTTTTATTTGAACTTCTTTTGAAAAATCCGGAAAAAAAAGAAAATTTACATCCATTATAAACAATCGAAGGTACATTCCGTGCATGCCTCAAGATCATATCTCTATCATAAGAGGCTAACATCTTGATGATTACAGTCCTTGGCGGCCTACCCAGGATCAATTTGCCCCCAGGGATTCGACGGGCCCTTTCGATTAGAAACAGTGTTAAAAAATGTTCCTTCCCAAAGTTTTCAAAGATTATAGCTTGGATCGTTTCTGCTTGTTTTTTTCATCAGGAGTTTCTATTAAGCCAATAATTCGTACATTATATCTTCTTGACCTATCCTCTAGGTCCACCGTATTTTTTTTCAGTTATAATCCTTTTTTTACTATACTATTCTCAGCCGTTTAATACTTTTACTTCCTGCTCCAGATTGTTCACTCTATTTTCTAGTTCCTTAATTCTGCTCTAAATCTTTATCAAATTGCCCTTTATGATAAGCATGTCTGACTGGACTGACCCCAATTGAATCGCAATATCTTGTATCACTTTTCCATTGTTTTTAACAATCGATAGAATCTCTTATAATGGAGAGGAATTTTTCCCTTGCGTCTCCTCATCTCCGTTATAAGGATCTCCCTCAGGTGGCTCTTCCGATCTAGATTCAGAAGCGTTTTTGCTTATATTAATATCCTGCTTTCCTTTTTGTCCAGACCTGGTACTTAAATTGGGTGATCTCAAAAATTGGTCAATTTTAGCATACTCTATTGGTTTCTGTCCTGTTTTTAGCGACGTCAAATCCGTTAATTGTCTATTCTGTTTGGGGGCCATCTTGTATAGTCCTTGTATAGTCCTTTTTTTCCCTTTTCCTTTCCCCTTTATTTTCCTCTATTTCCCCTGTATTTTAGAATTAGTCTCCTTGATGTTTCTCCTTACCCTTTCTTCCTCTTTCCTCCCTCCTGTTTACTTTTTTTTTTCCTTCTCTTTTCCCCTATGTATCTTTGTTTCCTTGTCAGTATAGTTTTTTTTTTTTTTAACTGATCGCTATATATATATATATATATATATATATATATATATACTGTATATATTTTTTCTATAACCCCCTTTTTCCTTTTTTTTTCACTCCCAATCAGAAACAGTAAGAGGGATAATAGTTAGTTAACAGAAGATAGGGGATGAGGATTAATTCTGGGGTTAGGTGAGGAGACAAAAAAAGAAAAAAAAACACTAACACCAAGGAGCCAAAAAAAAGGGGGAAAAATAAAATGCCCAAACAGGGGAGGAGGACAAGGATGGATCTCACCAAACCAGGATCTCCACAACTTGAGTCCAAACCATCAATGCAGGACATCCATAGAAGCAGAGAAGCAAGACCACAAGAAGGGACACCCACGGAGACTGGAACCAGGAAAAGCAGAGTCCACTCAGCAATGGGGAGACAGCTGGACAACACAGCGGCCGGGAAACAGCCGGACAGACAGACAGACAGCTGGTGTTATGGTTACCTGCACAAATGCTTGTAGAGGTTACTCGAAGAGGGGAAGGAGTCCAATGGCAGCGACACAGGAACAGAGGAGGAGCACGGAAACGGAATGGATGAACGATCCCGATATGCAGGAATGGCGGTGGCTCAATGGACCCGATAAGGTCCACGTGGTAGATGAGTGCCGAAGAACGAGGAAGGCAAGAGAGTAGTCAGGCAGTCCTGGGTCGGTACACGAGATGGCAGGTACAAGGATTCAGGATGAGGCAGGAGAGTAGTCGATGGAGGCAGAGTTCGGTACAAGAGCAGGTTAGCAGACAAATACTGAGAGGCTGAAGCAAGCCTACTGCTGAGATAGCTCAATAATCTGGCAAGGGAGGAAGTGACATGGTCTTCCTTAAATAGGGTGTACACAGGTCTCATTGGTCAAACCAAAAGCAGGAAAATTCAGGTCAAGGAGGTGGTTCAAAAAAGTAACAGAAACTGTCCAGTCAGGCCGAACAACACATGGCAGGAGACGCCACAGGAGATTAAACGAAACCAACCGAAAGAGCAGCGATCTATCCACGATACAGCTCGGCGTCCAAAAAAAGGGGTCAGCGCCATTCTAAAGCCGCGATCCAGGAGGTAATTCAATGCGATGTATGGTTCGGAGGAGCGCCGGTGTTGAGGGAGGAGGGAGAGCGAGACCTTACCACTCACGTCATCGCATCCTTACCCTTCATAAATAAAGCTGCCTTCATAAATAATTATTTTAGGATGTTGGTGCAAACCACAAACTGGAAAACCCGTTTAAAAGCCCATATGGAATGCAGGCAGCATGGCCTCTTCAGTGCTACATTACCAGGAGAAGGAGGTGTGGTCCCTGAGATCTGGCCACTGGATGTACTTCTCTATGGACAGATCAGTGAAGGAAAATATGCAAGAAGGGAATAGAGGCCATGATAAAAAATTTTAAAAAAGGCTCAGAGAGAGAGAAAGCATTAATGCTGTTGGACTTAACCCCTTAAGGACTCAGCCCTATTTCACCTTAAGGACTTGGCCATTTTTTGCAAATCTGACCAGTGTCACTTTAAGTGCTGATAACTTTAAAACGCTTTGACTTACCCAGGCCGTTCTGAGATTGTTTTTTCGTTTTTGGGGATGTTACATAGCTTAGAGGTTTAGAAGCAAATTTTGAAATTTTTCAGAAATTTTCCAAATTCCCATTTTTATGGACCAGTCCAGGTCTGAAGTCACTTTGAGAGGCTTACGTAATAGAAATAACCCAAAAATGACCCCATTTTAGAAACTACACCCCTCAAGGTAATCAAAACTGATTTTACAAACTTTTTTAACCCTTTAGGTCTTCTACAAGACTTCATGGTAAATGGACATAACATTTTAGAATTTCAATTTTTTGTTGTGAAAATTTTCCAATATAATCCATTTTTTCCAGGAACAAAGCAAGGGTTAACTGTCAAACAAAACTCAATATGGGTTGCCCTGATTCTCTAGTCTGCAGAAACACCCCATATGTGGTCGTAAACTACTGTTTGGCCAAACGGGAGGACATAGAAGGAGGGGAACGCCATATGGTTTTTGCAAGGCATATTTTGCAATAGTGGTTTTGTTTATACCATGTCCCATTTCAAGCCCTCTGTTGCACCCCTAGAATAGAAATTTCTAAAAAGTGACTCCATCTAAGAAAGTACACCCCTCAAGGTATTCAAAACGGGGTTTACAAACTTTGTTAACCCTTTAGGTGTTCCACAAGAGTTAATGGCAGATGGAGAAACAATTTTGGAATTTCTATTTTTTGGAAAATTTTCCATTTTAACCCTTACTTTATGACTGGAAAAAATGGGTTAACAGCCAAACAAAACTCAATATGGGTTGCCCTGATTCTGTTTGCAGAAACACCCCATATGTGGTCGTAAACTACTATTTGGCTAAATGGCAGGACGTAGAAGAAGGGAAATGCCATATGGTTTTTGGAAGGCAGATTTTGCTGGACTGGTTTATTTACACCATGTACCCTTTCAAGCCCCCTGATGCACCCCTAGAGTAGAAACTCCATAAAAGTGACCCCATCTAGAAAACTACGGGATAAGGTGGTTGTTGTTTTGGGATTATTTTAGGGTAAATATGATTTTTAGTTGCTATATATCACACTTTTTTGAGGCAAGGCAACAAAAAATTAAAATTCTAAAATTGTTTCTACATTCGCTATTTAGCTTTGTGGAACACCTAAAGGGTTAACAAAGTTTGTAAAGTAGCTTTTGAATACCTTGAGGGGTGTAGTTTCTTAGATGGGGTCACTTTTTGGGAGTTTCTAGCCTAGACTACATCAGGGGGGCTTCTAATGGGACATGGTGTAAATAAACCAGTCCATCAAAATCTGCCTTCCAGAAACCATATGGCGTTCCCTTCCTTCTATGCCCTGCCGTGCGGCTATATAGCCATTTATGACCACATATTGGGTGTTTCTGAAAACTACAGAATCAGGGCAATAAATATTTAGTTTTGTTTGGCTGTTAACCCTTGCTTTATTGCCGGAAAAAAAGGATTGAAATGGAAATTTTGCCCAAAAATTGGTGTTTTGGCACCGTTTTTATTTTATATTTTTAACGCTTTTCATCAGAGGGCTTGGTCAAATGTTATTTTTATAGGGCAGATTCTTACGGACGCAGCGATACCTAATATGTCTACATTTTAAAATGTATTTAGATTTTACACTATATTATCATTTTAGGAACCCCAAAAAAATATTTTAGTATCTCCATAGCCTGGGAGCCTGTTGGGCTACTATCTAATGTAGGGGCTCATTTTCTGCGGATGAGATGGCGGTTTTATTGGCACTAATTTGGGGTGCATATGACATTTTGATCGCTCGCTATTACATTTTTTGTGATGTTAGGTGACAAAAAATGCCTTTTTTTTTTTTTTTTACGCTGTTCATCCGGGGGGGTTGAGGGGGGTTGAGTAAAATGTTATTTTTATAGAGAAGATTTTTATGGACGTGGTGATGCCCAATATGTATGGCTCTCAGACTTTGGAGACACTAAGCAGGCATCCTCAAACTGCGGCCCTCCAGATGTTGTAAAACTACAATTCCCACCATGCCCTGCTGATGGCTGTAGGTTGTCTGGGCATGCTGGGAGTTATAGTTTTACAACATCTGGAGGGCCGCAGTTTGAGGATGCCTGCATTAAAACTCATATTTCTTGGAAACAAAATTGTTCCCGTGTCTCCAAAGTCTGAGAGCCATAGTTTTTTATGTTCTCTAGGGGATTATAAAAATGTTGTACTCCATGGAAGTGTGATACTCCCTGAAGCAATCGATAAAGCAGAGGCCCGGATGATCGGGGCAAGTGTCACATTGAGTGGTGGTGTCCTTCCGTATCCCCCTCCTGTGACACACTCTGCACTTTTTTTTGGGTCGTCCCTTCTTTCCAGTATGGGGGACCACACCCCAAAAATGTTGGCCAGGGACGATCCGGGCGCCTCCAATTCCCAAGGTACTCTGGCCTGCTCTTTCCCGGTCTGAAAAGATCAGGTCCTTGAGGACTTCCTCATAGAATTGGAGGAATGTCCCTGTGCTGCCAGCGCTTCGGGATAGTACAAAAGCGCTGTACAAGGCAACCTGTACCAAGTAGACCACAACTTTTTTGTACCATGCCCGGGTTTTGCGCATGGCATTATATGGCTTGAGGACTTGATCAGAGAGATCAACTCCTCCCATATATCGATTGTAGTCGACGATACAATCGTGCTTGAGGACCGTTGCCGCGGTACCTCGCACAGGGACAGGGGTGATGCTGTTACCGTGGATTGTGGACAGTATAAGGACATCCAGGGGCGTAGCTAACGGCTCATGGGCCCTGGTGCAAGAGTTCAGCTTGGGCCCCCCTTCCCTCAGTGCATTGTGTGTCTTCTTATGTGGCACAAGGGTCTTTGGGCCCCCTCAGGCTCCTGGGCCCAGTAGCGACTGCTACCTCTGCACCCCCTGTAGCTACGCCCATGGCTCTGGCGTCCACATGTCTGTTCCGATTAGCTAGGCCTGATGAAGGGCTACAAATAGCCCGAAACGTTGCCTAAATTTATGTCCGGCTGAAAAAAAATCACCGATTACTTCACCTTCAATTTCAGAGTCCTGTCAATTTGTATATATATGGATGAAAGTGTTCATGAGGTGGAGCTGGGAACGAAATTAGACGAGCACCCAGGAAAAGCCAGTGAATGCATGAGTGCTGTGATCATTTGAATTGTATTATCAACCATATAGACCTGATGCAGCATTTTGATCATATATCTACCTGTGCATCTGGGATAAACATTGTTTATGGTGAAACTCCTATAATGTCTCATGAAAACCACTTTTGCTTGTATACTCTATTATTGCTTATGGATATCACATGGGGGTCCCCTACTTGGGACCCCCTTCCTTTGTGATCAAGCCATTCTACTGTACAGAAGGATCTCCCATTCTTGCTGATTCATGTCCACATCTAATTACATGGTCTGTCGTTCATTTGAAAGCATGTCCTGTAATACTACATTCTTGCAGGTAATACACAGGGCTGGCTCGCCAAATCCCATCATCAAGCTGGGCTAGCCAGCGCCTCTGCTCTGCTCACTGCGCTGCCGCCACCTGTCACTAGTCTCAGACTCAGAGTCAGAGAGAGTAGAGAGAGAGAGTAGAGACTGTAGAGCCGAGGGCCGGGCCGAGCCGAGGCTAGTCAAGAAAACTCACCTCGCGCGCCGCACAGTCACTGCCGCCTGCTGATTCTTCTGACAGTATCTGACTGACTGGGAGCCGGAGATGCGCGCAAACCACGCCTCCGGCTCCCAGTCACTCAGACCTCACGCTGCTTCAGCCGCCGCCGCCCCCTCTGACACACGTGGTGAGCTGAGCTGCCTAGTGCCTGCCTACTACAGCCTGCGCTGCGCCGTGCGCACTGCCCCGGCACTATTAGATAACATTTTGAATAGGAGGCGGTGGGGGGGGCCGTGGGCCCCCCTGGCTCAGGGGCCCGGTCGCAATTGCGACCGCTGCGACCCCTGTAGCTACGCCACTGAGGACATCCCTCTTGTCCTTATACCTGACCAGCAACAGTTTCCAGTGGTAAGGGCATGGGTCTCACCCCTGGGGATAGGTACCTGGAGGGGGTAGGTAGGGAGGCCGCGTTGATTTTTCCACACGGTCCCACAAGCGGACATGGATCTGGCGGCAAGGGACCTGAACAAGGAAATGCTAGTATAAAAGTTATCCACGTACAAGTGGTAACCCTTATCTAGCAGTGGGTACATAAGGTCCCACACGAGTTTCCCACTAACACACAGAGTGGGGGGACATTCTGGGGGTTCAATACGGGAATCTCGCCCCTCGTACACACGAAATTTGTAAGTGTACCCTGAGGTACTCACAAATTTTGTACATTTTCACGCCATACCTCGCCCGCTTAGTGGGAATGTATTGGCGGAAACTGAGCCTCCCCTTGAACGCAACGAGAGACTCATCAACCGCGACCTCCCTTCCAGGTACGTAGGCCTATGCAAATTTGGCCCGAAATGATCCATGACCGGCCGTATCTTATAAAGACAGTCATGGGCAGGATAACCTCGGGGGGGACATGCTGCATTATCTGAATAATGCAGACATTTTAGGATGGCCTCAAACCGGGGCATGTGTCAGGGGGTGTCTAGGGTCTCACAGCTAGAAAACAATAAATCAGATAAAGTGTTTTTTTTTTCCCTAACTTTTCCCTTCTATCCCTGTCTAATGGTGCCTCTCCCTCACTGACCCTAACCTACCTGGAGGGTGATGGGTGCAGGAGGGTGATGGGTGCAGATGACGGGGGGGATCGCAGGAGCTGGTGAGGACGGTGCTGGATGGTGCAGCAACAGGAAGAGGAGGGGAGAGAGGAGCGCCGGGAGTTTGAATCTCCCGCCTCTCTCCAGGACCAATCAGCACCATGGACAACAGCCATCAGCACCACGGCCAGCACCGCTTCTCCCAAATGCTCGGATTGTTATTGGTGGTGTGCAATCACACCACCGATCACAGTCCTTTTCCGGTTCATCGGGTCACCGGAGACCCGAATGGACCGGAAACTCAGCAAACCGCAGGTCTGAATTGACCTGCAGTTTGCTGCGATCGCCGATGTGGGGGGGTCAGGATGCCCGCTGAATGACAGGATTTGACAGGATGCCCGCTGAATGATTTCAGCGGACATCCTGTTGCGATTAATCCGCACCACAATCGCGTTTTAAAGTTAGGACGTACCGGTGCGTCCTGAGTCCTTAAGGACTCGGCAAACGTGGCATACCGGTACGTCCTAAGTCCCTAAGGGTATAAAAGGAGCCAATGCCCTGGACACAGTTGGCCCGGATGGGTCAAGTTGAGTAAGATGACACTCTGCCAATGCGGCGGACGCGAGACATGGTGCGCCAGGGGGTCCCTTTAAGTGAAGGTTTTATGTTGTGAACCTAGTTGCATTTCAGCAACGAGGGACAGTAAACCATACTGAATACCAGTAAAATACTTATCTGGTGATGAGCTACAGTTTCAACTCAGAGACCGGTGGTGCTTGGCTTGTGGTGCTCCAGGGGGCAGAAAAATGTAGCTCCAATTAGTCCATTTTCCCACACTTACTTTTAAACCCCAGAGGGGGGCGGACCTATGTCGTCCTAAGCCAATCCTCGACTAGACATATCATCATGTGATCAGATGTGTGGGTGGGTTCAATCGCATTTAGGATTCAATTTATATAATATTTGTAAATCCTGCATAAAAGGATCGCAGGAAATGCGGTACAAATGTGTACTAAGATATTAGCATGTTTCCTGTATAATTTATAAAACCTAGCACACCTCTATCATACTTGCGGGGGGGCGTGTCAAGATGGCCGTGCGTTTCATTGGACGGCCGTGCGTTTCACAGCGCATTTCCAGCTAAGGACAATAATAGACGCACACATGAGGCATATTCCAAACGGCCATGTCAACACAGAGGTGCTGTGTCCTCGCATCAAGACATATATCTCTCGCTCGGGACTAAAGAGGGGGCGTGACAAGATGGCCGTGTGTTCCAGGGAAGCAGCCAAGGCTATGCGCTCCATTCTGGTTCAGCGCATGCCCAGAACGCCGGTAGGTGGAGACCTGTGTAGTATGCACAGAGCCCCGGAACGCACAGTGAAGATTGCCGTGCGTTCCATTATATTGCAGCGCATGCCCAAAGCGCTGGAAAGTGGTGGCTTGTGTTCCATATACGTATATACGTAGCCCCGAAGCGCATGTAGTGGAACTGATGCTTACATGTTAATACATGGGGATCGCATCAAAAAGAGGACCATATTCCGCCCTACCCAGTAATGAGATAGAGCTGATGCGTAGACCGGATCATTATTTAACCCTAATTATGCCGATATCTCTGCTCCTAAACAAAGGTGGTTGTGTAATTAGAACAACATAGAAGTGTAGTGTTGTGGGTGTGTATGAACAACACTCTGTCTTTGCCATGAAAGGATACATATACGATATAAATAGGTACTCAGATGTAGAGATAACCTTCTGATAATAAATTGACACTTCATGTGTCGATATCCATTTCTATCATTTAGTGAGGTCGAAGCTTATGGGTCAAGAAACTAGCCCATAGGACAGAGCCTTCATTGAACTACAGGAAACTAAAGGAACCAATATATCCATTCAGTTTCTTTCTGAAGGATCCTACAGTCCCAGTCACCTTTTCTGGGAGAAGGTCTTACCACTTCTAGGGCTGAGAAATTCAGGGACTTGGGGTCACCGTTATGGAATTCCCACATATGATTTGCTATGGGAGCGTCTTTCCTCTTTTTGATGTCATTGACATGTTCCAAGATACGTCTCCGGAACTCCCTGTAGGTTTTTCCCACATAGTCCTTGGGGCAGGTGCACTGTGCAAGGTACACCACCCCCTTACTCCTACAATTGACAAAATCCCTGATACTGTAATTCATTTTGGTAACCAAACAAATATTAATTTTTGTATTTTTCAAGTAGCTGCACGCCATACAAGATCCGCTGTGATTAAGTCTGTATATCTATATATTTATATCCAACATACACTTAGTGTATACTGAGACCCAGGTTAATCTTCATTGATATACCTTGTATATAATTTTTTAACAAGGGCGTTACAAGGACAGGTAGTCTAGGTACGTGGACAGAGTGCCCCTACCATCCAGGTGCATCTCTGGGCAGAGGATTATTTGAGAGACATTTAGGGACAGACACTAGGGATATTTAGATGTTGCCCCCCCCCCCCCCCTATCCATAAGTAATTACACTGGTTCATGCCCTGTGAGATACCCCCTCTACATACAGGGGTTTGATTCAGGCATTTGAAATACAGCCATTTGAAATACATCAATTTTGGGCAAAGAAATATTTAATTTAGGTCTACACTGGTTCATGCCCTGTGAGATACCCCCTCTACATACAGGAGTTTGATTCAGGCATTTGAAATACAGCCATTTTGGGCAAAGAAATATTTAACCTCTTCAGGACACAGGGCGTACCTGTACACCCTGTGTATTTTCGATCACCGCCGCGCGGCGGTCAGTGATCGGAACCCGGTGCCTGGGGCAAATGCGCTGGTAGGTCCTGTGACCCCCCCCCCCCATGTATGCGATCGCAGAAAACCGCAGGTCAATTCAGACCTGCGGTTTTCTGCGTTTCCGGGTTATTCGGGTCTCTGAGGACCCTTTAACCCGGAACAGGATGGTGATGGTGGTGTAATTTTACCCCACCAATCACCATCCTGCAATCCTCAGTGGTGATGGTGACATCACCTCTCAGGGTCGCCTCTGATTGGTTGGTGGGCGGGACGGCGGCAGATTCAAATGTTACAAGCTCTCCTCTCCTCCTCCTTCTGTGTTCCGGAGCTGCCTGCACGTCATCGATCTGTGCCAGCATCACCCCATCTGTGCCCCCCAGGACCCGATCTGTGCCCCAGCACCCCCTATCTATACAGCAGGTACATAGGGAAAGTATAGGGAAAGTTTGGGCTAGGCAGGGAAAATAAAGGGAAAGTTAGTTTGAAAAACTTTTATAGCATCACCCTAAGTTAAAATGTCTGGGGTCCACAGCACAGCTGTGTGACCCTAGACCCCCCCAGGGGTGCTGCCGCTTGCCCCCCCATCCCCCCCCCAACTTTTTTGGGGTGCACTCTTAGCGTCCGGCCACTGTTAGCGCATCACACACCCCACCTCTGATCAACTTTGGGTTGATCAGCGGTAGGGATGAGCGAACCCGAACTGTACAGTTCGGGTTCGTACCGAATTTTGGGGTGTCCGTGACACGGACCCGAACCCGGACATTTTCGTAAAAGTCCGGGTTCGGGTTCGGTGTTCGTCGCTTTCTTGGCGCTTTTTGAAAGGCTGCAAAGCAGCCAATCAACAAGCATCATACTACTTGCCCCAAGAGGCCGTCACAGCCATGCCTACTATTGGCATGGCTGTGATTGGCCAGAGCACCATGTGACCCAGCCTCTATTTAAGCTGGAGTCACATAGCGCCGCCCGTCACTCTGCTCTGATTAGCGTAGGGAGAGGTTGCGGCTGCGACAGTAGGGCGAGATTAGGCAGATTAACTCCTCCAAAGGACTTGATTAATTGATCGATCTGCAGCTGTGGGTCATTGAGCTGCTGATACTCAATTGCTCACTGTTTTTAGGCTGCCCAGACCGTTTGTCAGTCACTTTTTTCGGGGGTGATCGGCGGCCATTTTGTGTCTTGTGGTGTGCCAGCACAAGCTGCGACCAAGTGCATTTAACCCTTAATGGTGTGGTTGTTTTTTTGGCTAATTCCTACATCAGTGTGAAGCTGTCACACCAAGTGCATTTAACCAACAATAGTCTGGTTATTTTTTGGCCATATACTACATCAGGGGCAAGCTGCGCCTGTCACCAAGTGCATTTAACCCTCAATGGTGTGGTTGTTTTTTGGCTAAAGCCTACATCAGGGTGAAGCTGTCACACCAAGTGCATTTAACCAGCAATAGTCTGTTTATTTTTTGGCCATATACTACATCAGGGGCAAGCTGCGCCTGTCACCAAGTGCATTTAACCCTCAATGGTGTGGTTGTTTTTTGGCTAAAGCCTACATCAGGGTGAAGCTGTCACACCAAGTGCATTTAACCAGCAATAGTCTGTTTATTTTTTGGCCATATACTACATCAGGGGCAAGCTGCGCCTGTCACCAAGTGCATTTAACCCTCAGTAGTGTGGTTGGTCAAGCTGTCACACCAAGTGCATTTAACCAGCAATAGTCTGTTTATTTTTTGGCCATATAGTACATCAGGGGCAAGCTGCGCCTGTCACCAAGTACATTTAACCCTCAGTAGTGTGGTTGGTCAAGCTGTCACACCAAGTGCATTTAACCATCAATAGTGTGGTTATTTTTTGGCCATATCCCAGTCTAATTCTGTCAGTAAACGTATACCTGTCACCCAGCGCCTAAATACTAGGCCTCAAGTTTATATCCAGCTAAATCTGTCGTTACTGGTGTGGCTGGTCAAGTTATTTAGTGTCCGTCAAAGCACATTTTTTGTTCTGGGTTAAAATACAATTCCCAATTTAGCAATTTCCTAATTTAGTGGTTTCTGCTGTATCAGGCCTACTTTAACTAAATCCCTAAAAGGGTATATCAGATTCAAGGTGCACATAGGGTCATTCTGAATAACTTCACACACACGCTACTGTGCATATCCCAGTCTAATTCTGTCCGTAAAACGTATACCTGTCACCCAGCGCCTAAATACTAGGCCTCAAATTTATATCCTGCTAAATCTGTCGTTACTGCTGTACTGTTGTGGCTGGGCAAGATATTTAGTGTCCGTCAAAGCACATTTTTTGTTCTGGGTTGAAATACAATTCCCAATTTAGCAATTTCCTAATTTAGTGGTTTCTGCTGTATCAGAGCTATTTGAAATCTATCCCTAAAAGGGTATATAATATTCAAGGTGCACATAGGGTCATTCTGAATAACTTCACACACACGCTACTGTGCATTTCCAAGTCTAATTCTGTCAGTAAACCTATACCTGTCACCCAGCGCCTAAATACTAGGCCTCAAATTTATATCCTGCTAAATCTGTCGTTACTGCTGTACTGTTGTGGCTGGGCAAGTTATTTAGTGTCCGTCAAAGCACAGTTTTTGTTCTGGGTTGAAATACAATTCCCAATTTAGCAATTTCCTAATTTAGTGGTTTCTGCTGTATCAGAGCTATTTGAAATCTATCCCTAAAAGGGTATATAATATTCAAGGCACATAGGGTCATTCTGAATAACTTCACACACACGCTACTGTGCATTTCCAAGTCTAATTCTGTCAGTAAACCTATACCTGTCACCCAGCGCCTAAATACTAGGCCTCAAATTTATATCCTGCTAAATCTGTCGTTACTGCTGTACTGTTCTGGCTGGGCAAGATATTTAGTGTCTGTCAAAGCACATTTTTTGTTCTGGGTTGAAATACAATTCCCAATTTAGCAATTTCCTAATTTAGTGGTTTCTGCTGTATCAGAGCTATTTGAAATCTATCCCTAAAAGGGTATATAATATTCAAGGTGCACATAGGGTCATTCTGAATAACTTCACACACACGCTACTGTGCATTTCCAAGTCTAATTCTGTCAGTAAACCTATACCTGTCACCCAGCGCCTAAATACTAGGCCTCAAATTTATATCCTGCTAAATCTGTCGTTACTGCTGTACTGTTGTGGCTGGGCAAGTTATTTAGTGTCCGTCAAAGCACAGTTTTTGTTCTGGGTTGAAATACAATTCCCAATTTAGCAATTTCCTAATTTAGTGGTTTCTGCTGTATCAGAGCTATTTGAAATCTATCCCTAAAAGGGTATATAATATTCAAGGTGCACATAGGGTCATTCTGAATAACTTCACACACACGCTACTGTGCATTTCCAAGTCTAATTCTGTCAGTAAACCTATACCTGTCACCCAGCGCCTAAATACTAGGCCTCAAATTTATATCCTGCTAAATCTGTCGTTACTGCTGTACTGTTGTGGCTGGGCAAGTTATTTAGTGTCCGTCAAAGCACAGTTTTTGTTCTGGGTTGAAATACAATTCCCAATTTAGCAATTTCCTAATTTAGTGGTTTCTGCTGTATCAGAGCTATTTGAAATCTATCCCTAAAAGGGTATATAATATTCAAGGTGCACATAGGGTTATTCTGAATAACTTCACACACACGCTACTGTGCATTTCCAAGTCTAATTCTGTCAATAAACCTATACCTGTCACCCAGAGCCTAAATACTAGGCCTCAAATTTATATCCTGCTAAATCTGTCGTTACTGCTGTACTGTTCTGGCTGGTCAAGTTATTTAGTGTCCGTCAAAGCACATTTTTTGTTCTGGGTTGAAATACAATTCCCAATTTAGCAATTTCCTAATTTAGTGGTTTCTGCTGTATCAGAGCTATTTTAAATCTATCCCTAAAAGGGTATATCAGATTCAAGGTGCACATAGGGTCATTCTGAATAACTTCACACACACGCTACTGTGCATATCCCAGTCTAATTCTGTCCGTAAAACGTATACCTGTCACCCAGCGCCTAAATACTAGGCCTCAAATTTATATCCTGCTAAATCTGTTGTTACTGCTGTACTGTTGTGGCTGGGCAAGTTATTTAGTGTCCGTCAAAGCACATTTTTTGTTCTGGGTTGAAATACAATTCCCAATTTAGCAATTTCCTAATTTAGTGGTTTCTGCTGTATCAGGCCTACTTTAAATACATCCCTAAAAGGGTATATCAGATTCAAGGTGCACATAGGGTCATTCTGAATAACTTCACACACACGCTACTGTGCATTTCCAAGTCTAATTCTGTCAGTAAACCTATACCTGTCACCCAGCGCCTAAATACTAGGCCTCAAATTTACATTCAGCTAAATCTGTGGTTACTGCTGTGCCTGTATTAGTGTAATACGGTACCTAAATAGATAGCCAGATAGTGTTAGGTGTCTGTAAAAAAAGTCCTGAATTTGAATTCAATACATTGGGCCAAATAATATTTTTGTTGTTGTGGTGAACGATAACAATGAGGAAAACATCTAGTAAAGGACGCGGACATAGTCGTGGTGGTGTTAGTGGACCCTCTGGTGCTGGGAGAGGACGTGGCCGTTCTGCCACAGCCACACGTCCTAGTGTACCAACTACCTCACGTCCCAGTAGCCGCCATAATTTACAGCGATATTTGGTGGGGCCCAATGCCGTTCTAAGGATGGTAAGGCCTGAGCAGGTACAGGCATTAGTCAATTGGGTGGCCGACAGTGGTTCCAGCACGTTCACATTATCTCCCACCCAGTCTTCTGCAGAAAGCGCACAGATGGCGCCTGAAAACCAAGCCCATCAGTCTGTCACATCACCCCCATGCATACCAGGGAAACTGTCTGAGCCTCAAGTTATGCAGCAGTCAATTATGCTGTTTGAAGACTCCGCTGGCAGGGTTTCCCAAGGGCATCCACCCAGCCCTTCCCCAGCGGTGGAAGACATAGAATGCACTGACGCACAACCACTTATGTTTCCTGATGATGAGGACATGGGAATACCCCCTCAGCATGTCTCTGATGATGACGAAACACAGGTGCCAACTGCTGCGTCTTTCTGCAGTGTGCAGACTGAACAGGAGGTCAGGGATCAAGACTGGGTGGAAGACGATGCAGGGGACGATGAGGTCCTAGACCCCACATGGAATGAAGGTCGTGCCACTGACTTTCACAGTTCGGAGGAAGAGGCAGTGGTGAGACCGAGCCAACAGCGTAGCAAAAGAGGGAGCAGTGGGCAAAAGCAGAACACCCGCCGCCAAGAGACTCCGCCTGCTACTGACCGCCACCATCTGGGACCGAGCACCCCAAAGGCAGCTTCAAGGAGTTCCCTGGCATGGCACTTCTTCAAACAATGTGCTGACGACAAGACCCGAGTGGTTTGCACGCTATGCCATCAGAGCCTGAAGCGAGGCATTAACGTTCTGAACCTTAGCACAACCTGCATGACCAGGCACCTGCATGCAAAGCATGGACTGCAGTGGAGTAAACACCTTAAAACCAAGGAAGTCACTTAGGCTCCCCCTGCTACCTCTTCTGCAGCTGCCGCCTCTGCCTCTTCTGCTGCTGCCGCCTCGGCCTCTTCCTCCGCCTCTGGAGGAACGTTGGCACCTGCCGCCCAGCAAACAGGGGATGTACCACCAACACCACCACCACCTCCGTCACCAAGCATCTCAACCATGTCACACGGCAGCGTTCAGCTCTCCATCTCACAAACATTTGAGAGAAAGCGTAAATTCCCACCTAGCCACCCTCGATACCTGGCCCTGAATGCCAGCATTTCTAAACTACTGGCCTATGAAATGCTGTCATTTAGGCTGGTGGACACAGACAGCTTCAAACAGCTCATGTCGCTTGCTGTCCCACAGTATGTTGTTCCCAGCCGGCACTACTTCTCCAAGAGAACCGTGCCTTCCCTGCACAACCAAGTATCCGATAAAATGAAGTGTGCACTGCGCAACGCCATCTGTGGCAAGGTCCACCTAACCACAGATACGTGGACCAGTAAGCACAGCCAGGGACGCTATATCTCCCTAACTGCACACTGGGTAAATGTAGTGGCAGCTGGGCCCCAGGCGGAGAGCTGTTTGGTGCACGTCCTTCCGCCGCCAAGGATCACAGGGCAACATTCTTTGCCTCCTGTTGCCACCTCCTCCTACTCGGCTTCCTCCTCCTCTTCTTCCACCTGCTCATCCAGTCAGCCACACACCTTCACCACCAACTTCAGCACAGCCCGGGGTAAACGTCAGCAGGCCATTCTGAAACTCATATGTTTGGGGGACAGGCCCCACACCGCACAGGAGTTGTGGCGGGGTATAAAACAACAGACCGATGAGTGGTTGCTGCCGGTGAGCCTCAAGCCCGGCCTGGTGGTGTGCGATAATGGGCGAAATCTCGTTGCAGCTCTGGGACTAGCCGGTTTGATGCACATCCCTTGCTTGGCGCATGTGCTGAATTTGGTGGTGCAGAAGTTCATTCACAACTACCCCGACATGTCAGAGCTGCTGCATAAAGTGCGGGCCGTCTGTTCGCGCTTCAGGCGTTCACATCCTGCTGCTGCTCGCCTGTCTGCACTACAGCGTAACTTCGGCCTTCCCGCTCACCGCCTCATATGCGACGTGCCCACCAGGTGAAACTCCACCTTGCACATGCTGGACAGACTGTGCGAGTAGCAGCAGGCCATAGTGGAGTTTCAGCTGCAGCACGCACGGGTCAGTCGCACTACAGAACAGCACCACTTCACCACCAATGACTGGGCCTCCATGCGAGACCTGTGTGCCCTGTTGCGCTGTTTCGAGTACTCCACCAACATGGCCAGTGGCGATGACGCCGTTATCAGCGTTACAATACCACTTCTATGTCTCCTTGAGAAAACACTTAGAAGATGATGGAAGAGGAGGTGGCCCAGGAGGAGGAGGAGGAGGAGGAAGAGGGGTCATTTTTAGCACTTTCAGGCCAGTCTCTTCGAAGTGACTCAGAGGGAGGTTTTTTGCAACAGCAGAGGCCAGGTACAAATGTGGCCAGCCAGGGCCCACTACTGGAGGACGATGAGGACGAGGATGAGGAGGAGGAGGTGGAGGATGAAGCATGGTCACAGCGGGGTGGCACCCAACGCAGCTCGGGCCCATCACTGGTGCGTGGCTGGGGTGAAAGGCAGGACGATGACGATACGCCTCCCACAGAGGACAGCTTGTCCTTACCCCTGGGCAGCCTGGCACACATGAGCGACTACATGCTGCAGTGCCTGCGCAACGACAGCAGAGTTGCCCACATTTGAACGTGTGCGGACTACTGGGTTGCCACCCTGATGGATCCACGGTACAAAGACAATGTGCCGACCTTACTTCCTTCACTGGAGCGTGATAGGAAGATGCGCGAGTACAAGCGCACGTTGGTAGACGCGCTACTGAGAGCATTCCCAAATGTCACAGGGGAACAAGTGGAAGCCCAAGGCCAAGGCAGAGGAGGAGCAAGAGGTCGCCAAGGCAGCTGTGTCACGGCCAGCTCCTCTGAGGGCAGGGTTAGCATGGCAGAGATGTGGAAAAGTTTTGTCAACACGCCACAGCTAACTGCACCACCACCTGATACGCAACGTGTTAGCAGGAGGCAACATTTCACTAACATGGTGGAACAGTACGTGTGCACACCCCTCCACGTACTGACTGATGGTTCGGCCCCATTCAACTTCTGGGTCTCCAAATTGTCCACGTGGCCAGAGCTAGCCTTTTATGCCTTGGAGGTGCTGGCCTGCCCGGCGGCCAGCGTTTTGTCTGAACGTGTATTCAGCACGGCAGGGGGCGTCATTACAGACAAACGCAGCCGCCTGTCTACAGCCAATGTGGACAAGCTGACGTTCATAAAAATGAACCAGTCATGGATCCCAACGGACCTGTCCATCCCTTGTGCAGATTAGACATTAACTACCTCCCCTTAACCATATATTATTGTACTCCAGGGCACTTCCTCATTCAATCCTATTTTTATTTTCATTTATATTTATATTCATTTCATTATATTGCGAGGCTACCCAAAGTTGAATGAACCTCTCCTCTGTCTGGGTGCCGGGGCCTAAATATATGCCAATGGACTGTTCCAATGTTGGGTGATGTGAAGCCTGATTCTCTGCTATGACATGCAGACTGATTCTCTGCTGACATGAAGCCAGATTCCTTGTTACGGGACCTCTCTCCTCTGCCTGGGTGCCTGGGCCTAAATTATGACAATGGACTGTTGCAATTGGTGGCTGACGTGAAGCCTGATTCTCTGCTATGATATGCAGACTGATTCTCTGCTGACATGAAGCCAGATTCCTCTGTTACGGGACCTCTCTCCTCTGCCTGGGTGCTGGGCCTAAATATCTGCCAATGGACTGTTGCAGTGGTGGCTGACGTGAAGCCTGATTCTCTGCTGTGACATGCAGACTGATTCTCTGCTGACATGAAGCCAGATCCTCTGTTACGGGACCTCTCTCCTCTGCCTGGGTGCTGGGCCTAAATTTATGAAAATGGACTGTTGCATTGGTGGCTGACGTGAAGCCTGATTCTCTGCTATGATATGAAGACTGATTCTCTGCTGACATGAAGCCAGATTGTCTGTTACGGGACCTCTCTCCTCTGCCTGGGTGCTGGGCCTAAATATGTGCCAATGGACTGTTGCAGTGGTGGCTACCGTGAAGCCTGATTCTCTGCTATGACATGCAGACTGATTCTCTGCTGACATGAAGACAGATTCTCTGTTACGGGACCTCTCTCCTCTGCCTGGGTGCTGGGCCTAAATATATGCCAATGGACTGTTGCAGTGGTGGCTGACGTGAAGCCTGATTCTCTGCTATGACATGCAGACTAATTCTCTGCTGACATGAAGCCATATTCTCTGTTACGGGAGCTCTCTCCTCTGCCTGGGTGCTGGGCCTAAATATATGCCAATGGACTGTTGCAGTGGTGGCTGACGTGAAGCCTGATTCTCTGCTATGACATGCAGACTGATTCTCTGCTGACATGAAGCCAGATTCTCTGTTACGGGACCTCTCTCCTCTGCCTGGGTGCCGGGGCCTAAATATCTGAGAATGGACTGTTCCAGTGGTGGGTGACGTGAAGCCAGATTCTCTGCTATGGGACCTCTCTCCAATTGATATTGGTTAATTTATTTATTTTTAATTCGCTTTATTGAACACACAAAGCAAATGATAATGACAGTCACATTACAAAATCCACTGCAGAATATACATCAGTGACATCTTTAAGAGTATACATGACACGTGCATTACAATGTAAACAAAACAGTAAACACCTGTGCTGTATCTGCATATTTATGACGTTACCTCAAGCAAAAAAAGGGTCCATTCAAACATAAATGAGACTGTACCGGTGTCATACACCAGTCCTAGCTGATCCAATTCACTACTTCCATACTCCCGATACCCGTTTCTCCGACTCAACCCTGCTCAGCCTGTTCTGCCCTCAGAGCTTCAGTCAGTCTGTTGGATGAGTAAGCAGTCAGTGATGATGCACACCACCCCCCCCCCCCCATACCTTCTGAAATTTTGTCACGCAGCCCCTATTTTTAAAAACTATGTTCTCATAAGGTATTATTGAGTTAACCAGAAGTTTCCACTGGGCTAGGGTGGGAGATCTGTCGCCCATCCACCTTATGGCTATTGCCTTCCTTGCCAGGAATAATACTTCCCTCAGAAATACCCTCACATAATGAGAATAAACATTCTCATCTAATATTCCAAAAACACAAACCTTTGGGTGCAGAGGTACTGCACAGCCCAGAAGGTCAGTGAGTAGCTTAGTCACTCCCTCCCAGAATGTATGTACAGTCATGTGAAAAAATTAGGACACCCTTTGAAAGCATGTGGTTTTTTGTAACATTTTTAATAAAAGGTTATTTCATCTCCGTTTCAACAATACAGAGAGATTAAAGTAATCCAACTAAACAAAGAAAACTGAAGAAAAGTCTTTTCAAGATCTTCTGTAAATGTCATTCTACAAAAATGCCTATTCTAACTGAGGAAAAAGATAGGACACCCTCACATGTATTCCCTCTTAAATTGGCTCAGATCTCACACAGGTATATCACACCAGGTGCACATAATTAGTAGATCGTTACTCTGCATGTTGAATGAGGCTTGCCCTATTTAAACCTCAGACATTTAGTTTGGTGTGCTCCTGACTGTTGAAGTGAGAGTGAGCACCATGGTGAGAGCAAAAGAGCTGTCAGAGGACTTCAGAAAAAAGATTGTAGCAGCCTATGAGTCTGGGAAGGGATTTAAAAAGATCTCAAAAGATTTTGAAATCAGCCATTCCACTGTCCGGAAGATAGTCTACAAGTGGAGGGCTTTCAAAACAACTGCCAACATGCCCAGGACTGGTCGCCCCAGCAAGTTCACCCCAAGAGCAGACCGCAAGATGCTAAAAGAGGTCTCCAAAAACCCTAAAGTGTCATCTCGAGAACTACAGCAGGCTCTGGCTACTGTTGATGTAGAAGTACATGCCTCTACAATCAGAAAGAGACTGTACAAGTTTAACTTGCATGGGAGGTGTGCAAGGAGGAAACCTTTGCTTTCCAAGAGAAACATCGAGGCCAGACTGACATTTGCCAGAGATAAAGTTGACAAAGACTAGGACTTCTGGAATAATGTTCTTTGGACAGATGAGTCCAAAATTGAATTATTTGGACACAACAGCAGAGGACATGTTTGGCGTAAACCAAACACAGCATTCCAAGAAAAGAACCTCATACCAACTGTGAAGCATGGAGGTGGAAGTGTCATGGTTTGGGGCTGCTTTGCTGCAGCAGGACCTGGTCAGCTCACCATCATAGAATCCACGATGAATTCTACTGTGTATCAGAAGGTGCTTGAAGAACATGTGAGACCATCAGTTAGAAAATTAAAGCTGAAGCGGAACTGGACCATGCAACATGACAATGACCCAAAACATACTAGTAAATCAACCAAAGATTGGCTGAAAAAGAAGAAATGGAGAGTCCTGGAATGGCCAAGTCAAAGTCCAGATTTGAATCCCATTGAGATGCTGTGGGGTGACTTGAAAAGGGCTGTACGTGCAAGAAACCCCTCAAACATCTCACAGCTGAAAAAGTTCTGCATTGAGGAGTGGGGTAAAATTTCCTCAGACCGATGTCGAAGACTGGTAGATGGCTACAAGAACCGTCTCACTGCAGTTATTTCAGCCAAAGGAGGTAACACTCGCTATTAGGGGCAAGGGTGTCCTATCTTTTTCCTCAGTTAGAATAGGCATTTTTGTAGAATGACATTTACAGAAGATCTTGAAAAGACTTTTCTTCAGTTTTCTTTGTTTAGTTGGATTACTTTAATCTCTCTGTATTGTTGAAACGGAGATGAAATAACCTTTTATTAAAAATGTTACAAAAAACCACATGCTTTCAAAGGGTGTCCTAATTTTTTCACATGACTGTATATATGAACAAGCCCATATAAGATGCCAAAAGTCAGCATCCTCAGACGCACACCTATGACACTCCGTGTGAGTAGGTCTGCCCATCCTATACAACCTTAGCGGGGTCAGGTAACTCTGATGCAAAATGCAAACTTGAATAAACTTATTGTTTATGGCCGGTGATACTAGGATATTGGTTAATTTTTATTTATTTTATTTTTATTTTTATTCATTTCCCTATCCACATTTGTTTGCATGGGATTTACCTACATGTTGCTGCCTTTTGCAGCCCTCTAGCCCTTTCCTGGGCTGTTTTACAGCCTTTTTAGTGCCGAAAAGTTCGGGTCCCCATTGACTTCAATGGGGTTCGGGTTCGGGACGAAGTTCGGATCGGGTTCGGATCCCGAACCCGAACATTTCCGGGAAGTTCGGCCGAACTTCTCGAACCCGAACATCCAGATGTCCGCTCAACTCTAATCAGCGGTTTTGAATTTTTATTTTTCGAATTTTTTGCCCTTTTTTTATTTTATTTTTTATTTTTTTCTGTTTAGTTTAAGGGTGAGTTCGTGAACACCTGTGCCCCCACACACACGCACACCAAATAAAGATTTACACACACGCAAATACACACGCTGACACACACTCCCCTATGGCCCGTCGGACGTTCTCAGCCGAGGAGGCATACGCCCAGCTTGCCTCAGAGTCTGAGAGTTCCAGTGAGGACGAGGATGACCCCACTTTCCTGTTGTCATCCGCGTCCTCCTCATCATCTAGCGATGATGATGAGCCCCCAATGCGGCGGAGACGCCGCCAGGCGGAGCAAGGGGACCGCCATGCTAGGGACCCTGTGGCCCAGCCTAGTACAAGCAGCTCTGGGGCTCATACTAGTTTTCCGGCCCACCAGTTAAATCCACCGGAGCACCATGCCGGTGAACCTGTCTGGTGTATTCCAGAGCGATACGAGCCTGTGATTCCTGATTTTGTAGGCCAATCAGGAATCCAGATTTCCACAGTGGGCTACACTGAATATGACTTTTTTTGTCATTTTTTCAGTGACCCACTGGTAAATCTGATGGTGGAGCAGACGAATCTGTACGCCCAACAGTTCGTTGCTCAACTCCTGAGCTCCTTTTTGGCCAGGCCCGGTGGCTGGACACCGGTCAGTGCAGCCGAAATGAGGACATTTTGGGGCCTCGTGCTGCATATGAGCCTGGTCAAGAAACCTAGTGTCAGGCATTACTGGAGTGGGGACGTCCTCTACCAGGCCCCACTTTACCGTACGACCATGACACGCTCCCGGTTTGAGGCCATCCTGAAATGTCTGCATTATTCAGATAATGCAGCATGTCCCCCCCAAGGTGATCCTGCCTATGACCGTCTGTATAAGATACGGCCGGTCATCGATCATTTTGGGGACAAATTTGTACAGGCCTATGTACCTGGAAGGGAGGTCGCGGTTGATGAGGTTCTCATTGCGTTCAAGGAGAGACTTATTTTCCGCCAGTATGTGCCCTCCAAGTGGGCGAGGTATGGCGTGAAGCTATACAAACTTTGTGAGAGTACCTCAGGGTACCGCTACAAGTTTCGTATATACGAGGGGCGAGATTCCCGTATTCAACCCCCAGAATGTCCCCCCACTCTGGGTGTTAGCGGGAAACTTGTGTGGAACCTTATGTACCCACTGCTAGATAAGGGTTACCACCTTTACATGGATAACTTTTATACCAGTATCCCCTTGTTCCAGTCCCTTGCCGCCAGATCCACGTCCGCTTGTGGGACCGTGCGGAAAAATCAACGCGGGCTCTCTGCCCACCCCCTCCAGGTACCTATCCCCAGGGGTGCGACCCGTGTGCTTACCACTGAAAACCTGTTGCTGGTCAGATATAAGGACAAGAGGGATGTTCTTGTACGGTCCACAATTCATGGTAACGGCATCACCCCTGTCCCGGTGCGAGGTACCGCGGCAACGGTCCTCAAGCCCGATTGTATCATCGACCACAATCTCGGTATATGGGAGGAGTTGATGTCTCTGATCAAGTCCTCAAGCCATATAACGCCATGCGCAAAACCCAGCATGGTACAAAAAAGTTGCCATCTACTTGGTACAGGTTGCCTTGTTCAACGCTTTTGTACTATCCCGAAGCGCTGGCAGCACAGGGACATTCCTCCAATTCTATGAGGCAGTCCTCAAGGCCCTGATCTTTTCGGACCAGGAAAGAGCAGGCCGGAGTACCTCGGGAACTGGAGGCGCCCGGATCGTCCCTGGCCAACACTTTCCAGGTGTGGTTCCCCCATACTGGAAAGAAGGGACGAACCCCCAAAAAGTGCAGAGTGTGTCACAGGAGGGGGATACGGCAGGACACCACTACTCAGTGCGACACGTGCCCCGATCATCCGGGCCTCTGCATTGACGGTTGCTTCAGGGAGTACCACACTTCCATGGAGTACTACTAAAATTATATACCAATTTAGACTTCTCAGACTTGAGACACTCAAAAAAACTAAAATAATTTTAAAAAAGTATACAAATTAGGTATCGCCGCGTCCGTAAGAATCTCCTCTATAAAAATGCCCCATGACCTAACCCTCCAGATTAACACGGTCAAAAAAAAACGGTGCAAAAAAAGATCTTTTTGGTCACCTTACCCAACAAAAATTTTAATAGCAAGTGATCAAAAAGTCCTATAGCCCCCAAAATAGTGCCAATAAAACCGTCCTTTCATCCCGCAAAAAATAAGCCCTTACATAAGATAATCGGCTTAAAAAAAAATTAGTCTTAGACTTTAGAGATACAAAAACATTTTTCTGTATCAAAAAGGATAATATAGTCTAAAACCTAAATAATTGTAAAAAATAGTAGACTCTCCTATAAAAATACCCCATGACCTAACTCCCCAGATTAACACGGTAAAAAAAAAAAAAACGGTGCCAAAACATCTAGTTTTGGCACTTTTCCATTTCAATCCGTTTTTTTCCGGTATTAAAGCAAGGGTTAACAACCAAACAAAACTTAATATTTATTACCTTGATATTGCAGTTTACAGAAACGCCACATTTGTGGTCGTAAACTGGTGTATCAGTAAAAGGGAGGCCGCCAAAGGAAAGGACCAACATGGTTTCTGGAAGGCCGATTTTTATGGCCATTTTTAATGACACCATGTCCCTTTTGAAGCCCCCTGATGCCCCCCTAGAGTAAAAACTCCACAAAAGTGACCCATCTAAGAAACTACACCCCTCAAGGTATTCAAAACTGATTTTACAAACTTTATTAACCCTTTTGGTGTTCCTCAACAGTTAATAGCAAATGGAGATGACATTTCAGAATTTACATTTTTGGTAACCTTGCCTCACAAAAATGTAATATAAAGCAACCAAAATCATATGTACCCTAAAAATAATCCCAACAAAAACGCCACCTTATCCCGTAGTTTCCAAAATGGGCTCACTTTTAGGGAGTTTCTACTCCAGGGGTGCATCAGGGGGGTTGAAACAGGACACGGTGTAAATAAACCGGTCCATAAAAATCAGCCCTACAAAAACCAAACGACGCACCTTTCACTCTACGCCCCGCTGTGTGGCCCTACAGTAGTTTATGGCTACATATGGGGTGTTTCTGTAAACGGCAGAGTCAGGGCAATAAAGATACAGTCTTGTTTGGCTGTTAACCCTTGCTTTGTTAGTGGGAAAAAATGGGTTAAAATGGAAAATTAGGCAAGAAAAATAAACTTTCTAATTTCATCCCCATTTGCCAATAACTCTTGTGCAACACCTGAAGGGTTAACAAAGTTTGTAAAATCAGTTTTGAATACCTTGAGGGGTGTAGTTTCTAGAATGGGGTCATTTTTGGGTGGTTTATATTATATAAGCCTCACAAAGTGACTTCAGACCTGAACTGGTCCCTACAAATTGGGTTTTTGAAAATTTCTGAAAAAAGATTTGCTTCCAAACTTCTAAGCCTTGTAACATCCCCAAAATATAGAATATAATTCCCAAAATGATGCAAACATGAAGTAGACATATGGGGAATGTAAAGTGATAACTATGTTTGGAGGTATTACTATGTATTATAGAAGTAGAGAAATTGAAACTTGGAAATTAGCAATTTTTTGCAAATTTTTGGTAAATTTGGTATTTTTTTTATAAATAAAAATGATTTATTTTTACTTCATTTTACCAGTGTCATGAAGTACAATATGTGACGAAAAAACAATCTCAGAACGGCCTGGATAAGTCAAAGCGTTTTAAAGTTATCACCACTTAAAGTGACACTGGTCAGATTTGCAAAATAAGGTGAAATAAGGCTGTGCCCTTAAGGAGTTAAAGGGAGTCTGTCACCTCCATATACAGTGCTTACATGGCTCTGTAGCACATTTATACAGGATTGTAACAGTACAATCTGCCTTTGCCCGCCCTCCAAGTCTCTTGCCTCATCGATAGGTCCGGACTTGGAGGGCGGGCAAAGGAGGCTGGGGAGGAGTAAAGTGAAAAAAAAGGCAGAGCAGCCTGGGCACTTACACACTGAACTCCTCCCCTGGGCACTTGCGAGTGCTCATTTGCATATGAATTAAACTTTGTTTTTCCTACTGGTGCAAGTCTAAAGACAAAGACAAAGGTACCATTACAATCCTGTATAGGTGTGCTACAGAGCCATGTAAGCACTGTATATGGCCATATGGAGGTGACAGACTCACTTTAAATTAGGCATACACTGGTTTAGGCCCTGTGAGATACCCCCTCTACATACAGTAGTTTGATTCAGGCATTTGAAATACAGCTATTTGAAATACAGCCATTTTGGGCAAAGCAATATTTAATTCAGGCCTACACTGGTTCAGACCGTGTGAGATACACCCTCTACATACAGGGGTTTGATTCAGGCATTTGAAATACAGCCTTTTTGGGCAAATAAATATTTAATTTAGGCCTACACTGGTTCAGGTCCTGTGAGATACACCCTCTACATACAGGGGTATGATTCAGGGATTTGAAATACAGCCATTTGAAATACATCAATTTTGGGCAAAGAAATATTTAATTCAGGCCTACACTGGTTCAGACTGTGTGAGATACACCCTCTACATACAGGGGTTTGATTCGGGCATTTGAAATACAGCCATTTGAAATACATCCATTTTGGGCAAATAAATATTAAATTTAGGCCTAAACTGGTTCATGCCCTGTGAGATACACCCTCTACATACAGGGGTTTGATTCAGGCATTTGAAATATAGCCATTTGAAATACAGTTATTTTGTGCAAAGAAATATTTTTTATTTTGTAATTTTTTATTTTAAATATGGAACGCTTCACGGATTTGCGTGTCATCCTTGCGCTGGGGCCATGCTAATCTTCTCTGTATCGTTCCAATTTTAGTATATGTGCTGCCGAAGCAAGCACGCAAAGAAATATTTAATTCAGGCCTACACTGGTTCAGACCGTGTGAGATACACCCTCTACATACAGGGGTTTAATTAAGGAATTTGAAATACCACCATTTGGTGCACCAATATTGAATTCAGGCCTACACTGGTTCAGGCCGTGTGAGATACACCCTTTACATACAGGGGTTTGATTCAGGCATTTGAAATACAGCCATTTTTGGCAAAAAAATATTTTATTGAAGCCTAGTCTAGTTCTGGCCATGTGAGATACACCGTTTACATACTGTCATTCTATTCTACTATTAATTAAACACATATTTAGGGCAAGATGCTAAATTCCAAAAATATGAGGAGAGCGTCAAATAAGGGAAGTGGCCCAGGTTGTGGTGCTGCTGGTGGAGCTCCTGTTGCAGGGTGAGGACGTGGTCGATCTGTGCCAGCTACACGCAAAAGTGAAACCCCTTCCTCAGGTGCGAGTAGGCAACAAAGCCTGCAGCGCTATTTGGTCGGGCCTAATGCTGCTCTACGACTGGTAAAGCCTAAACAAGTACAAGCGATAGTAGATTGGGTCGCTGACAGTGGATCCAGTTTCTTCACATTGTCTCCCACCCAGTCTCCTGCTGAAAGACCACAGTTGGTACCTGAAGGCAATGTCCATCAGTCTTTCACCTCAGCCCCTTGTAAATCAGCCAAGCAATCTGAGCCTCAAGTCATGCAGCAGTCTCTTCTGCTTTTTGATGACTCTGTTAGCAGAGTTTCCCAGGGCCATCCACCTAGCCCTGCCCAAGAAGTGGAAGAGATTGAGTGCACCGATGCCCAACCGCTTATCTTTCAAGATGAGTACATGGGAGGACCATCGGATGATGACGAAACACAGGTGCCAACTACTGGGGCTTTCGAAAGTGTGCAGACCGACAAGGAAGGCAGGGGTGAAGACTGGGTGGAAGATGATGTGGAGGACGATGAGATCCTTGACCCCACATGGAATCAAGGTCATGCCAGTTACCTATGTACAGTGGTTCGGAGGAAGAGGCAGTGGTCACACAGAGCCACCAGCACAGCAGAAGAGGGAGCAGGGTGCAAAACAGGAGCGGCCGTCCTCTAGACAGTACTCCTCCTACTGCCCACTGCAGCAAGGAACCGAGCACACCAAAGCCAGCTCCAAGGAGTTTCCTGGCGTGGCAGTTCTTCAGACAATGTGCTGACAACAAGACACGAGTGGTTTGCACGCTGTGCAATCAGAGCCTGAAGCGAGGCATAAACGTTCTCAACCTGAGCACAACCAGCATTTAAAGGTCTCTGGCTCCTCCTGCTTCCTGCTCTGCTGCATTCGGGGCCTCTTCATCCACCTCTGGAGTGACAGCCTGCTGCCACCTGCCACCCCCCAAACAGAGGATCTGCCAGCAACACCAGGGTCACCAAGCATCTCCACAATGTCCAACGGAAGAGTTCAGCTCTCCATATCCCAAACGCTGGAGAGGAAGAGGAAGTACCTCCCTACCCACCCGTGATCCCTAAACCTGAATGCCAGCATTTCTAAATTACTGGCCTTTGAAATGCTCTCATTCCATCTGGTGGAGACGGATAGTTTTAAAGGCCTTATGGCGGTGGCTGTCCCACAGTACGTCGTGCCCAGTCGCCACTACTTTTCAAGGCGAGCCATCCCTTCCCTGCACAACCAAGTAGGGGACAAAATCAGGTGTGCACTGCGCAACGCCATCTGTGGCAAGGTGCTCCTGGCGACGGATACATGGACCAGTAAGTACGGTCAGTGACGTTATATCTCCATAACAGCACACTGGTTAAATGCAGTGGCGGCTGGGCCTGAGGCAGATAGCAGTTTGGTGCGTGTCCGTCCACCACAGAGGATTGCAGGGTGCTTTAGTTTGCCTCCGGTTGCTTCCTCCTCCTACTCTGCTTCCTCATCCTCTACCAGCTCCTCATCCGGTCAGCGTAACACCTTCACCACCAACTTTAGCACAGCCAGGGGTAAACGACAGCAGGCAGTTTTAAAACTTATCTGTTTGGGGGACAAACCCCACACCACGCAGGAGCTGTGGACGGGCCTTGAACAACAGACCGATGAGTGGTTTGTGCCAGTCAGATTCAAGCCCGGCCTGGTGGTGTGCGATAATGGGCAAAATCTCGTAGCAGCTCAGGGACTAGCCGGTTTGACACACATCCCTTGCCTGGCGCATGTGCTGAATTTGGTGTTGCAGAGATTCCTTAAAAATTACCCTGATATGTCAGAGCTGCTGCATAAAGTGCGGCGTTTCGGCATTCTCATCCTGCTGCTGCTCTCCTAGCAGCGAGGCATCGTAACTTCGGCCTTCCCGCTCACCCCCTCATATGCGACATGCCCACAAGGTGGAACTCCACCTTGCACATGCTGGGCAGACTGTGCAAGCAGCAGCAGGTGATAGTGGAGTTTCAGCTGCAGCACTCACGGGTGAGTCGCTCGGCAGAACAGCACCACTTCACCACCAATGACTGGGCCTCCATGCGAGACCTGTGTTCCTTGTTGCGCTGTTTCGAGTACTCCACCAACATGGCCAGTGCCGATAACGCCGTACTAAGCGTTACTATCCCACTTCTATGCCTCCTTGAAAAAACGCTCCTGGCGATGATGGAAGAGGATGTGGCACAGGAGAAGGAGCAAGAGGGATCATTTTGTAGGGTTTCCGGCCAGTCATTACCAAGTGGCTCTGAGGGTGGGTTCCTGCACCCACAAACCCAAGGTACAGAATTGTCCAGCCAGGGCACAGTTCTGGAGGATGCGGGGGAGGAGATGGAGGAGGAGGATCCATGTTTACAGCAGGGTGGCACCCAGACCAGCTCATGGCCATCACTGGTGCATGGATGGGGGATACAGAGTACACAGACGATACACCTCACACAGAGGACAGCTTTTCGTTGCCTCTGGGCAGCCTGGAACACATAAGCGATTACATGCTGCAGTGACTCCGCAACGACCGCCGAGTTGCCCACATTCTAACTTGTGCTGATTACTGGGTGGCCACGCTGCTGGATCCCTGCTACAAGGACAACGTACCGTCCTAAATTCCGTCACTGGAGTGTGATCGTAAGATGCACGAGTACAAGCGCACGCTGGTAGACGCACTGCTGGTGGCATTCCCACCTGACAGCAGGGGCACAGTGGAAGCACAAAGCAAAGGCAGAGGACGAGGAAAAGGTCACCAACGCAGCTGGTGCACCGCCAGCACCTCAGAAGGCAGGGTTAGCATGGCTGAAATGTGAAAAATAGTGGCGTCGCTAGAGGGGGGCGAGGGGGGGCAACCCCCCCTATGTTGTTCTTTGCCCCCTCTGGTGCCCCCCCACTGATTCCCCCAGGTGGAAGCGCTCATTAGTACCGAAGGCCCAGGAAGTGGTGAACGCTCTGTACTCACCACTTCCTGGTCTTTGGCTGTAGGCTGTGCAGGTCGCTCTGTGACCTCACGCTGTGCGCGCCAGTTTAGAGCACAGTCGACTAAGGAGACGCCGTCCATCCAGGAGCAGGAGAGGTAAGTGTTTTATTTTATTTTATAAAAAATGTGGCTGCTGGGGACATAATGGGGGCTAATTGGAGGCATATGGGGGCTATGGGGGCTAATTGGAGGCATATGGGGGCTAATTGGAGGCATATGGGGGCTAATTGGAGGCCTATGGGGGCTAATTGGAGGCATATGGGGGCTAATTGGAGGCATATGGGGCTAATTGGAGGCATATGGGGCTAATTGGAGGCATATGGGGGCCAATTAGACCATTAGAGGCATATGGGGCTAATGAGGCATATGGGGGCTAATAAGAGGCATATAGGGGCTAATGAGGCATATGGGGGCTAATAAGAGACATAATGGGGGCTAATGAGGCATATGGGGGCTAATAAGAGGCATAATGGGGTTTAATTAGGCATATGGGAGCTAATTTGGCATATGGGGGCTAATAAGAGGCATAATGTGGGCTAATGAGGCATAATGGCTTATAATGGGGGCTAATGAGGCATAATGGGGGCTAATGAGGCATTATGGGGCTAATGAGGCATAATGGGGGATAATAAGAGGAATAATGGGGGCTAATGAGGCATATGGGCTTATAATGGGGGCTAATGAGGCATAAGGGCTGATATGGGGGCTAATGAGAGGCATGGGGGCTGATATGGGGGTGATAAGAGGCATAATGGGGGCTATTAAAAGGAATAATTGGGGCTAATGAGGCATAAGGGCTTATAATGGGGGCTGACAAGTGACAGAAAGAAGGGAAAAGAATCCGCGGAAGCAAGCAGAGGACGGCACAGCAGACGACTAAATAGCTTCTTTTGTAAGTAAATTGTTTTATTATAAATGTATCCCTGCATACCGCAATTCTCTTGTATTTTGTAATCTTATTTATATATACTTATTTTGTTTTTGCCCCCCCCATTTTTGACTGTGGTATCTTTGTGCCCCCCCCCCCCCTTCCCTATATATTGTTCCTAGAGTCGCCACTGGTGGAAAAGGTTTGTCAGCACGCCACAACAACCAGCACCACCAGCTGATATGGAATGTCTTGGCAGGAGGCAGCATTTCACCAACATGGTAGAGCAGTATGTGTGCACACGCCTACATGTACTGAATGACGGGTCTGCCCCCTTCAACTTTTGGGTCTCCAAATTGGACACATGGCCTGAGCTTACCTTTTACGCCTTGGAGGTGCTGGCCTGCCCTGCAGCCAGTGTATTATCTGAACGTGTGTTTAGCACGGCAGGGGGCGTCATCACAGACAAGCGCAGCCGGCTGTCCACAGCCAATGTGGACAAGCTCGCGTTCATTAAAATGAACCAGGCATGGATCCCACAGGACCTGTCCGTACCTTGTGCAGAATAGACATTTATACCGGTACTAAGCAGCTATTGTTATACTGCAGCACAATTGCTCATGTTTGGATTTTGGATATTTCGCACTCTTTTGGAGTGTACCTTAATTTAAAAACAATTAAATTAAATCCAAAAACCTGTGTTGGCAATCTCGTCCTCCTCCACCGCCGCTTCCACCTACTCCGCTACGTCCACCGCCTCCTCAAACTCCTTCTCCATATGGAACTCCACCTCCTTAATACATTTTTGTACGTGTTTTATTTTATATTATTTCACTACTTTGTCATTTACATTTTCGGGTGAAATTCACCAAATTTTCGGGTGTATAGTTCCACTGCTATACTTAGTATGCTGGTTAAAAATAAAATTGTCATTAACATTTTCTAGTGAAATTAACCAATTTTTTGGTGTATAGTACCACTGCTATACCTAGTAGACCGGTTAAAAAAAAAATAATTAACATTTTCTGGTAAAATTAACCAATTTGTGGGTGTATAGTACCACTGGGGGGGAGGGTAATTATGTTATAGAATGGGAAGATAGTGCAGATGGAGACCGGGGGCAAGGTAGTGAGACGGGGGGAGGAATGGAAGGAGGGACTAGAACAGTTCAGAAGGAAAGGTGTAGAGTAAAAAATATACATAAACCTCTCAAATGTATGTATACTAATGCCAGAAGCCTGAATAATAAAACTGGTGAACTGGAATTAGTGATGTGTGAGGAGGACTATGACATAGTGGGAATACCTGAGACATGGCTGGATGATAGCTATGACTGGGCAGTTAATGTACAGGGTTACAGCCTGTTTAGAAAGGATCGTCAAAACCGGAGAGGGGGAGGGGTCTGCCTTTATGTAAAGTCCTGTCTAAAGCCCACACTCCGGGAAGATATAAGTGAGGGACATGAACATGTGGAGTCACTGTGGGTAGAGATACATGGCGCTAAAAACAATAATAAATTACTAATAGGATTTTACTATAAACCACCTAACATAACAGAGTCCACAGAAAATCTACTATTAAATGAGATAGACAAGGCGGCAAATCATAATGAGGTGGTTATTATGGGGGACTTCAACTACCCAGATATAGACTGGGAAACTGAAACTTGTATATCTCATAAAGGAAACAGGTTCTTGGCAATAACCAAAGACAATTACCTCTCCCAACTGGTCCAGGACCCGACTAGAGGGACGGCCATACTGGACTTAGTATTAACCAATAGGCCTGACAGAACAACAGACGTGCAGGTTGGGGGACACCTGGGAAATAGTGACCACAAAGTAATAACCTTCCAATTATCATTCAAAAGAGCGTTTCTACAGGGAGGAACAAAAATACCAAACTTCAAAAAAGCTAAATTTAGCCAACTAAGAGAAGCCATAGGCCTAACTAAATGGGATAAAGTCCTCACAAATAAAAATACAGCCACAAAATGGGATATCTTTAAAAGCATCCTAAAATCTCATTGTGAGAGGTACATACCGTATGGGAATAAAAGGTTAAGGAACAAAAAGAAACCAATGTGGATAAACAGAACTGTAAAGAAAGCAATAAATGACAAAAAGAAAGCATATAGAACACTAAAACAGGAAGGTAGCACGGAAGCACTAAAAAACTATAAGGAAAAAAATAGAACATGTAAAAAACTAATAAAAGCGGCCAAACTAGAGACCGAGAGATTAATTGCCAAAGAGAGTAAAACTAACCCTAAAATGTTCTTCAATTATATAAATGCTAAAAAGTATAAATCTGAAGGTGTCGGCCCGTTAAAGAGTAATGAGGGGGGAGTCGCAGAGAGCGACGAGGAGAAAGCAAAGCTGTTAAATATTTTTTTCTCCAATGTATTCACTGAGGAAAATAAACTGTCAGATGACATGCCGAATGTTGAAATAAATTCCCCATTAAAAGTGGCCTGTCTGACCCAGGAAGAAGTACAACAGCGACTTAAAAAGATTAAAATAGACAAATTGCCAGGACCGGGTGGCATACACCCCCGTATCCTAAGGGAATTAAGTAATGTCATAGCCAGACCCTTATTTCTGATATTTGCAGAGTCTATATTGACAGGGAATGTCCCACAGGATTGGCACATGGCAAATGTGGTGCCAATATACAAAAAGGGTCCAAAAACAGAGCCTGGAAACTATAGGCCGGTAAGTTTAACATCTGTTGTGGGTAAACTGTTTGAAGGTTTTCTGAGAGATGCTATGTTAGAGCATCTCAACAGAAATAAGCAAATAACGCCATATCAGCATGGCTTTGTGAGGGATCGATCATGTCAAACAAATTTAATCAGTTTCTATGAAGAGGTAAGTTCTAGACTTGACAGCGGCGAATCAATGGATGTCGTGTATCTGGACTTCTCCAAAGCATTTGACACTGTACCACATAAAAGGTTAGTATATAAAATGAGAATGCTCGGACTGGGAGAAAATGTCTGTAAGTGGGTAAGTAACTGGCTCAATGATAGAAAACAGAGGGTGGTTATTAATGGTAAATACTCAGATTGGGTCACTGTCACTAGTGGAGTACCTCAGGGGTCAGTATTGGGCCCTATTCTCTTCAATATATTTATTAATGATCTTGTAGAAGGCTTGCATAGTAAAATGAATTTTCGCAGATGACACTAAACTGTGTAAAGTAATTAACACTGATGAGGACAGTATACTGCTACAGAGCGATCTGGATAGATTGGAGGCTTGGGCAGATAAATGGCAGATGAGGTTTAACACTGACAAATGTAAAGTTATGCACATGGGAAGGAATAATGCAAGTCACCCGTACTTATTAAATGGTAAAACACTCAGTAACACTGACATGGAAAAAGATCTAGGAATTTTAATAAACAGCAAACTAAGCTGCAGAAAACAGTGTCAGGCAGCTGCTGCCAAGGCCAATAAGATAATGGGTTGCATCAAAAGGAGCATAGATGCCCGTGATGAGAACATAGTCCTACCACTTTACAAATCGCTAGTCAGACCACACATGGAGTACTGTGTACAGTTCTGGGCTCCTGTAAACAAGGCAGACATAGCAGAGCTGGAGAGGGTCCAGAGGAGGGCAACTAAAGTAATAACTGTAATGGGGCAACTACAGTACCCTGAAAGATTATCAAAATTAGGGTTATTCACTTTAGAAAAAAGACGACTGAGAGGAGATCTAATTAATATGTATAAATATATCAGGGGTCAGTACAGAGATCTATCCCATCATCTATTCATTCCCAGGACGGTGACTGTGACGAGGGGACATCCTCTGCGTCTGGAGGAAAGAAGGTTTGTACACAAACATAGAAGAGGATTCTTTACTGTAAGAGTAGTGAGACTATGGAACTCTCTGCCTGAGGAGGTGGTGATGGTGAGTACAATAAAGGAATTCAAAAGGGGCCTGGACGTATTTCTGGAGTGTAATAATATTACAGGCTATAGCTACTAGAGATGGGTCGTTGATCCAGGGATTTATTCTGATTGCCTGATTGGAGTCGGGAAGGAATTTTTATTCCCCTAAAGTGAGGAAAATTGGCTTCTACCTCACAGGGGTTTTTTTGCCTACCTCTGGATCAACTTGCAGGATGACAGGCCGAACTGGATGGACAAATGTCTTTTTTCGGCCTTATGTACTATGTTACTATGTTACTATGATATACCTAGTAGGCTGTTTAAAAAAAATACAATTGTCATTAATATTTTGGGGGGAAATTCACAAATGTTTGGGTGTATAGTACCATTGCTATACCTAATAGGCCGTTTAAAAAAAACAAAATTGTCATTAACATTTTCAGGTGAAATTTACCAGTTTTTGGGTGTATAGTACCACTGCTATACCTAGTATGCCGGTTTAAAAAAAAATACAATTGTCATTAATATTTTCTGGTAAAATTAACCAATTTTTGGGTGTATAGAACCACTGCTATACCTAGTAGGCCATTTAAAAAAAAAAATTGTCAGTTACATTTTTTGGTGAAATTCAGCAATTTTTTGGTGTGAAGTACCACTGCTATACCTAGTAGACCGGTAAAAAAAATATATACCATTTGTCAGTTACATTTTATGGTCAAATCCACCAATTTCTGGGTGTAATATACCCCTCCTCTACCTAGTTGACAGCTTAATATATTTCAATAATTTTTATTTTACATTTTCGGGGGACAATAAACAATTGTTTTCTGTCATAGACCCCTATTCTACCAAGTAGACATAGTAACATAGTAACATAGTACATAAGGCCAAAAAAAGACATTTGTCCATCCAGTTTGGCCTGTCATCCTGCAAGTTGATCCAGAGGAAGGCAAAAAAAAAGCCTGTGAGGTAGAAGCCAATTTTCCTCACTTTAGAGGAATAAAAAATTCCTTCCCATCTCCAATCAGGCAATCAGAATAACTCCCTGGATCAACGATCCCTCTCTAGTAGCTATATCCTGTAATATTATTACACTCCGGAAATACATCCAGGCCCCTCTTGAATTCCTTTATTGTACTCACCATCACCACCTCCTCAGGCAGAGAGTTCCATAGTCTCACTGCTCTTACCGTAAAGAATCCTCTTCTATGTTTGTGTACAAACCTGCTTTCCTCTAGACGCAGAGGATATCCCCTCGTCACAGTCACAGTGATGGGATAGATCTCTGTATTGACCCCTGATATATTTATGCATATTAATTAGATCTCCCCTCAGTCGTCTTTTTTCGTAAATTTTTTTTTCGTTAATTTTGATAATCTTTCTGGGTACTGTAGTTGCCCCATTCCAGTTATTACTTTAGTTGCCCTTCTCTGGACTCTCTCCAGCTCTGCTATGTCTGTCTTGTTCACTGGAGCCCAGAACTTTACACAGTACTCCATGTGTGGTCTGACTAATGATTTGTAAAGTGGTAGGACTATGTTCTTATCACGGGCATCTATGCCCCTTTTGATGCAACCTATTATCTTATTGGCCTTGGCAGCAGCTGCCTGACACTGGTTTTTGCAGCTTAGTTTGCTGTTTATTAAAATTCCTAGATCCTTTTCCATGTCAGTGTTACCGAGTGTTTTACCATTTAGTATGTACGGGTGACTTGCATTATTCCTTCCCATGTGCATAACTTTACATTTGTCAGTGTTAAACCTCATCTGCCACTTATCTGCCCAAGCCTGCAATCTATCCAGATCCCTCTGTAGTAGTATACTGTCCTCTTCAGTGTTAATTACTTTACACACTTTAGTGTCATCTGCGAGAATGTATATTTTACTGTGCAAGCCTTCTACAAGATCATTAATAAATATATTGAAGAGAATAGGGCCCAATACTGACCCCTGAGGTACTCCACTAGTGACAGTGACCCAATCTGAGTATGTACCGTTATTAACCACCCTCTGTTTTCTATCATTGAGCCAGTTACTTACCCACTTACAGACGTTTTCTCCCAGTCCGAGCATTCTCATTTTATATACTAACCTTTTATGTGGTACAGTGTCAAATGCTTTGGAGAAGTCCAGATACACGACATCCATCGATTCGCCGATGTCAAGTCTAGAACTTACCTCCTCATAGAAACTGATTAAATTAGTCTGATATGACCGATCCCTCACGAAGCCATGCTGATATGGCGTTATTTGCTTATTTCCGTTAAGATGCTCTAAAATAGCATCCCTCAGAAAACCTTCAAACAGTTTACCCACAACAGATGTTAAACTTACCGGCCTATAGTTTCCAGGCTCTGTTTTTGGACCCTTTTTGAATATTGGCACCACATTTGCCATGCGCCAATCCTGTGGGACATTCCCTGTCAGTATAGAGTCTGCAAATATCAGAAATAAGGGTCTGGATATGACATTACTTAATTCCCTTAGGATACAGGGGTGTATGCCATCCGATCCTGGCGATTTGTCTATTTTAATCTTTTTAAGTCGCTGTTGTACTTCTTCCTGGGTCAGACAGGCCACTTTTAATGGGAAATTTATTTCAACATTCAGCATTTCATCTGACAGTTTATTTTCCTCAGTGAATACATTGGAGAAAAAAATATTTAACAGCTTTGCTTTCTCTTCGTCGCTCTCTCTGCGACTCCCCCCTCATTACTCTTTAAAGGGCCAATTAATTTATATAATTGAAGAACATTTTAGGGTTAGTTTTACTCTCTTTGGCAATTAATCTCTCGGTCTCTAGTTTGGCCGCTTTTATTTGTTTTTTACATGTTCTATTTTTTTCCTTATAGTTTTTCAGTGCTTCCGTGCTACCCTCCTGTTTTAGTGTTTTATATGCTTTCTTTTTGTCATTTATTGCTTTCTTTACAGTTCTGTTTATCCACATTGGTTTCTTTTTGTTCCTTAACCTCTTAAGGACATAGGGCGTACAGGTACGCCCTTGTGCCCTGGTACTTAAGGACACAGGGCGTACATGTACGCCCTGTGTATTTCTGATCACTGCCGTGTGGCTGGCAGTGATCGGAACCCGGTGCCTGCTCAAATCATTGAGCAGGCACCTAGGCTAAATGCGCGGGGGGGTCCCGTGACCCCCCCATGTCGGCGATCGCGGCAAACCGCAGGTCAATTCAGACCTGCGGTTTGCTGCGATTTCTGCAGTTTCTGATCCCCGCGGATCAGAAACTTTAGGATTCCAAAAATGTTCCTGCATCCCTCCCCCCTGCACCCCTGAGTTATTTGAGCACGGTGGGAGGTGCAGGGGGAGGGTTGCGGGTGGTGCGGGCGGTGCGGGAGGCGGGCGGTGCGGTAGGCGGGATCGCGATCCCCCGCCCGCCTACCCTTGAATAATCGTTGGTTTCTAGTGGGTATACCAGGGTGCCAGCACATTGCTGGCACCCTGGTATAAACGGCTGACATCTGTGCTGCGATGTCAGCCGTTTAACCCTTTCCATACCGCGGTCCGTACGGACCGCGGTATGGAAAAGGTTAACAGCTCAGGGAGCTCCCTGCCTCTCCCATCGGGGGGCTGCTGTGCCTTTGCAGCCCCCCGAATGGAGAGGGAGAGAGCTCCCAGGCAGCCCCCCCAGAGCCCCGTCCTTACCCTTCCCCGTCTGCGCAGTTCTGACCATAACTGAGCAGACGGGGAAGGTTCCCATGGCAACAGGACGCCTTCTCAGGCGTCCTGCTGTCCATGGTGCTGAACAGATCTGTGCTGAAAGGCATAGATCTGTTCAGACAAAGTGTAAAATACAGTAAAGTACTATATATTGTACTGTACTGTATTATACAGACATCAGACCCACTGGATCTTCAAGAACCAAGTGGGTCTGGGTCAAAAAGAAAGTGAAAAAAAAGTGAAAATAAAGTAAAAATCAAAAAACACATTTATCACTGATTAAAAATAAAAAAAATTAAATTCCCTACACATGTTTGGTATCGCCGCGTCCGTAACGACCTGATCTATAAAACGGTCATGTTACTTTACCCAAACGGTGAACGCCATAAAAATAAAAATTTAAAAACTATGATGAAATTTAAATTTTGCCCACCTTACTTCCCAAAAAAGTTAATAAAAGTGATCAAAAAAGTTGTATGTACTCCAAAATTGTAACAATCAAACCGTCATCTCATCCCGCAAAAATCATGCCCTACTCAAGATAATCGCCCCAAAACTGAAAAAACTATGGCTCTTAGACTATGGAAACACTAAAACATGATTTTTTTTGTTTCAAAAATGAAATCATTGTGTAAAACTTACATAAATAAAAAAAAGTATACATATTAGGTATCGCCGCGTCCGTATCGACCGGCTTTATAAAAATATCACATGACCTAACCCCTCAGGTGACCACCGTAAAAAAAAAAAAAAAAAAAAACGGTGGAAAAAAAGCAATTTTTTGTCATCTTACTTCACAAAAAGTGTAACAGCAAGCGATCAAAAAGTCATATGCACCCCAAAATAGTGCCAATAAAACCGTAATCTCATCCCGCAAAAAATTAGACCCTACTTGAGATAATCGCCCAAAAACTGAAAAAACTATGGCTCTTAGACTATGGAGACACTAAAACTTTTTTTTGTTTTAAAAATTAATTCATTGTGTAAAACTTACATAAATAAAAAAAATTGTATACATATTAGGTATCGCCACGTCCGTGACAACCTGCTCTATAAAATTACCACATGATCTAACCGGTCAGATGAATGTTGTAAATAACAAAAAAAAAAAACTGTGCCAAAAAAGCTATTTCTTGTTACCTTGCCGCACAAAAAGTGTAATATAGAGCAACCAAAAATCATATGTACCCTAAACTAGTACCAACAAAACTGCCACCTTATCCCGTAGTTTCTAAAATGGGGTAACTTTTTTGGAGTTTCTACTCTAGGGGTGCATCAGGGGGGCTTCAAATGGGACATGGTGTCAATAAAACCAGTCCAGCAAAATCTGCCTTCCAAAAAACGTATGGCATTCCTTTCCTTCTGCGCCCTGCCGTGTGCCCGTACAGCAGTTTACGACCACATATGGGGTATTTCTGTAAACTACAGAATCAGGGCCATAAATAATGAGTTTTGTTTTGCTGTTAACCCTTGCTTTGTAACTGGAAAAAAAATATTAAAATGGAAAATCTGCCAAAAAAGTGAAATTTTGAAATTGTATCTCTATTTTCCATTAAATCTTGTGCAACACCTAAAGGGTTAACAAACTTTGTAAAATCAGTTTTGAATACTTTGAGGGGTGTAGTTTCTTAGATGGGGTCACTTTTATGGAGTTTCTACTCTAGGGTTGCATCAGGGGGGCTTCAAATGGGACATGGTGTAAAAAAAACAGTCCAGCAAAATCTGCCTTCCAAAAACCGTATGGCATTCCTTTCCTTCTGCGCCCTGCCGTGTGCCCGTACAGCAGTTTACGACCACATATGGGGTGTTTCTGTAAACTACAGAATCAGGGCCATAAATAATGAGTTTTGTTTTGCTGTTAACCCTTGCTTTGTAACTGGAAAAAAAATATTAAAATGGAAAATCTGCCAAAAAAGTGAAATTTTGAAATTGTATCTCTATTTTCCATTAAATCTTGTGCAACACCTAAAGGGTTAACAAACTTTGTAAAATCAGTTTTGAATACCTTGAGGGGTGTAGTTTCTTATATGGGGTCACTTTTATGGAGTTTCTACTCTAGGGTTGCATCAGGGGGGCTTCAAATGGGACATGGTGTCAAAAAAACTGTCCAGCAAAACCTGCCTTCCAAAAACCATATGGCGCACCTTTCACTCTACGCCCCGCTGTGTGGCTGTACAGTAGTTTACGGCCACATATGGGGTGTTTCTGTAAACTGCAGAGTCAGGGCAATAAAGATACAGTCTTGTTTGGCTGTTAACCCTTGCTTTTTTAGTGGAAAAAAATTGGTTAAAATGGAAAATTAGGCAAAAAAATGAAATTCTCAAATTTCATCCCCATTTGCCAATAACTCTTGTGCAACACCTAAAGGGTTAATGAAGTTTGTAAAATCAGTTTTGAATACCTTGAGGGGTGTAGTTTCTTAGATGGGGTCACTTTTATGGAGTTTCTACTCTAGGGGTGCATCAGGGGGCTTCAAATGGGACATGGTGTCAAAAAAACAGTCCAGCAAAACCTGCCTTCCAAAAACCATATGGCGCACCTTTCACTCTACGCCCCGCTGTGTGGCCGTACAGTAGTTTACGGCCACATATAGGGTGTTTCTGTAAACGGCAGAGTCAGGGCAATAAAGATACAGTCTTGTTTGGCTGTTAACCCTTGCTTTGTTAGTGGAAAAAATGGGTTAAAATGGAAAATTAGCCAAAAAAATGAAATTCTCAAATTTCATCCCCATTTGCCAATAACTCTTGTGCAACACCTAAAGGGTTAACGAAGTTTGTAAAATCAGTTTTGAATACCTTGAGGGGTGTAGTTTATAGAATGGGGTCATTTTTGGGTGGTTTCTATTATGTAAGCCTCGCAAAGTGACTTCAGAGCTGTAGCGGTCCCTAAAAATTTGGTTTTTGTAAATTTCTGAAAAATTTCAAGATTTGCTTTAAACTTCTAAGCCTTGTAACATCCCCAAAAAATAAAATATCATTCCCAAAATAATTCAAGATATCCCATTTTGTGGCTGTATCAGTGGCGTTGCTAGGGCTGGTGTCACCCGGTGCAGTAGAAAATGGTGTCACCCCAACCTGCCCCCCCCCCCCCCCCCCCGGAGAAATAATCTTTTAGTCATATAACCAAAAATATGTTAAAAATAAAATAGGATAAAATATAAATAATTAAATAACACAAAATTCAACATGTATAATAAATAAATAAATAAATAATTAAATAACAGAAAATTGAACAGGAACAAATACAAGTGCACTTAAAGAACATCTCAATCAATGCAAGATCGGAAAGCCTAGACTCTCTCATTGTAGATCGCAGATAATTTTTGATAAGTTTAAGTTTTGAAAAGCTCCTCTCGCACGAAGCCACAGATACGCAGATTGTGAGAAATAATTTCAGACATAGTGAAAGGTGTGGGAGAGACTCAATAAAATCCCATTCAGCTATGAAGGTCAAAACTTGTAAAGCTGCCCAATCTTTGACTTCTTCTAGGTCCAACTTTGCTGCTTTCAGGTGTCTTCTGAACCTTGGTATCTCCAGTAACAGCTCACTCTCAGATACCTCATCATAGAAATTGGTCAGTTTTGGAATGGACACCTTTAATTCTCCTTCAGTGGCAGATATGAGACTCTTTGCTTGAACAGCCTCAAACATGCCTGCTACTTCCATGATGGCTCTTAATCTGGTCTGGAGTTCCAAATGAAAGCGATCAATGCACTCAAACATCGCCCTCTTATTTTCTTCTTGGAGACTTGGGCTTCTAGCATCTCTTGCCAGTTCCCCCGCCATCCTCTTCTTGAACCTGGTCCTTCTCTCTACTGCAATTCCATATTCATCTGCTTTTAAAAGTGCCTGCTTATTTGCATTTTCTACTAGATGACTGCGCTCCTCACACAGAAAAAGTCTTAGTGTCTCAAGCTTTGTCACCACTTTATCGAGACTTAAGCCCTTAGTCTGCAGGTACTGCTGTGCATCATTAACTTCCCTCAGTACATCAGACCAGAAGTGCAGGTAGCATAGAAAAGTAAAGTCACAGACAGCAGGTAGAAGACCTTGTGCTGCTCCTCTTGTGTCCATATTTTCACATTGTTCACAAAGAGCTTCAAGTACCGACACAAACATGTAAAATTTTTCTTTTACTGGCTTAACTGCAGCATAATGAGCACTCCAGCGTGTTGTAGATAGTCTTTTTACTGACACTCCAGCATGGTCAATTAACACATCCCATCGATGGGTGGAAGCAGCAAAAAAAGAAAACATTGTCTGCAGAGTTCCAAAAAAGGTCACGCAAGATGCATTTTGAGCAAAAGAGTGCTGACCGCACAAGTTAAGGGAATGGTCCACACATCCATTAAAAATAGCCTTCCTGTTTTTCCCCTTCAGAATGGATTGTACACCTCCATGGATTCCAGCCATAGTAGCAGCATTATCATAACCCTGAGAACGGCACATCATTATGTCGAGTCCATCACTTTCTAATTTTTGAAGAATGTCAGAACTGAGGTCAGCAGCTTTTTTCCCCTTTAAAGGGAAAAATCCTAAAAAAACTTCTTTTACCTCAACTTTCCTGTTGGTGATGTGTACATATCTGATCACTTCAGACATCTGATCAGTATGCGATACGTCAGGCGTGCTGTCAAACATGATGCCAAAGTACTTTGCAGACTTTATGTCCGTTACAATCTTCGCCTTCACATGATTTGCCAGGACACTTATAAACTCATTCTGAGTTTGTGGAGACAGATAGGAGACAGACAGGTTAAGTTTACAGGTGTGCCACTTTAACCTAATTAGGTGTTCCTTCAGTACCGGATCATACTTGGAAAGCATCTCAACCATCTCAAGAAAGTTCCCTTTATTCAAAGACGACTCATCTTCCTTGTGACCACGAAATGCCAGATTCTGCTTGGCAAGAAACAATGTAATATCCAGCAATCTGTGCTAAATGTCCCTCCACTTTTTCTTCTCAGTCTCCATCCTAGAAATAGTTTGGGCATCAATGGTTCCAGGCAGCCTCAGTCCTGCTGCCAAAGTTTTCCACTTTTCCTGACAGTATAAGTGCTCTTCGGATGTCTCATGATTATATACCTTTAGGCTCAGTTTCCACCACTTCTGAAACCCAGTGACAAATTTGGATGTTGTATCTGTAGTACAGCTGGTAAAGAGTGGGCAACAAATGCAATATAAATTCCCGTTGACAGGTGAGTAATCCATGTCCTCTGAATTTTCTCTCCGTTTGGCATGACCTTGTAAAACCACACTTTTGAAAGTTGCCGCACTTCTCCCTTTGATGCAGCTTTTTCATCTGGCCTTTTGGTGACACTAAAAGGACCATCTTGGTTCTGGAAAGAAGCACTTCCTCTTTTCACAATTTCTACTTGAAAATGATCTGGAACCGGTATCTCCCAGAAGGACACATCAGATAAAATTTGCAAATATTTCTCTGTAACTGCAGTCATGTCTTTCATAGTATACGGACTATGGCTTGAGTCACTTTCAGCACTCTCTTCTGCTTCAGAGTCTGTCATTTCCATTCCTTGCTCTTCTGCTTGAAATTCTTCTATTTTCCCTCCTTGCTCTTCTTCAGATTCTGCCATTTCCACTTCTTGCTCCTCTGCAGAAAGCTTTCTGCGAGGGGCCTAGACAAAAGCAGCGGTGCCCTTAATGGAGTAGGTTCAGTCTCCTCAATGACAAAGTAAAACAGTAGGTACGGGAACCGCGCTATGTATTGGTGATTTATTTCAGTCGTTCGAATGGAATCCTATAAAGATGGGGAACTGTATTCGCATCCAGCTTTCAGAAGCAACAGTCACAGGTACGTATTTCACATACAGGGGAACCGTTATACACCTCCAGCTGTTATACACCTCCCGTCATGATCGCTGATTCCAACACTGGGTCAAAATACGTTCACAGAAGGACAGAAAAGATGGTGCAATACCCTCGATATCTAAAGGTAACAAGGTTTTATTGTACTCACAAATTCAAAGTTGTTAGCATGCACATAGAAATGCCCAATGTGCATGCTAACAACTTTGAATTTGTGAGTACAATAAAACCTTGTTACCTTTAGATATCGAGGGTATTGTACCATCTTTACTGTCCTTCTGTGAAGGTATTTTGACCCGGTGTTGGAATCAGCGGTCGGTGGCTCATGACGGGATCTGAGGACCAGCTGGAGGTGTATAACGGTTCCCCTGTATGTGAAATACGTACCTGTGACTGTTGCTTCTGAAAGCTGGATGCGAATACAGTTCCCCATCTTTATAGGATTCCATTCGAACGACTGACATAAATCACCAATACATAGCGTGGTTCCCGTACCTACTGTTTTACCCACTCCAATCTCACAAACTCCCTACTGCCGCCCGCCGCCTCGGCTCCAGTCACACACCCCTGACCCCGTGTGCTGCTCTCTGTGTGAGTGAGGGGCTGCGCCGCCGTACGGCACATGTAGCACACAACACACCTGTCAGAGCACCCACCCGCAGTGGCGGATCAAGAGCCTGGGCTCAGGAGGAGCACTTCCAGATTGTTTTGTGTCCGCAGACAGAAAATAATAGCAGGCTCTGGCTGGCAAGGCAACTTGAATTATGCTAAAATCATTGGGCTAGGGCCATTTTAATGAACTCTTTTAGTATGGCAGTTGATTTGCATGTGGTCATCACAGGACTGTCGTGCCGGCCATTAGGCCATAGTAGTGTCACTATGACACTATGGCCAGTGTGATGGTCCCGTGATGACCACATGCAAATTGACTGTCACACTAAAAGATTAACTGTAGGCTATATTACAGAAGGCTGGTCCTGGTGTGGTGTGTGTTCTACAAGGCAAATTTACATTACTGAGAAATACAGGGCACACTACAGCATAATATACTGGAATTTACAGTACACACTGTAAATATATCAGTCCTCCAACCAATAATAACACCGCCATACAATGACCAGATAACACCTACTTACAGTGACTGGATAACACCGGCATAAAGTGACTGGATAACACCTCCATACAGTGACTGGATATAGGATATAAGGGGGCACAGTCTAGAGCAGTGATGGTGAACCTTTTAGAGACTGATTGCCCAAACTGCAACCCAAAACCCACTTATTTATCAAAAAGTGCCAATTTAACCTCAATACCAATATGGTCTGTCTTCCATGTACTTTATCATTTACATAGCTATAATATCCTGCCTACAGTCAATGCGCTGCCTGTGCTGTTTATAGCGCGCCCTGCACTGATGAATGGCAGAATAAGTCTAAGGCAAATTGGTACACCATAGACTTTTTCCCAGGGTGTGGGGTGGGTGCCCACAGAGAGGGCTCTGAGTGCCTGACATCTCTCCAGGTCCAACCTGGAGTCCAGGTTAAAGTTTGGAAATGCCCCCCTCCCCCAAATATAATTAAGTAGGCCACAGAGCGGCACAATGACAGAGTGTGGATGTGGCATCAGCATGAGGAGACCACAGAGTGGCCCAATGACTGGCGGGGGCAGGTGAGGTGACACCCCATTGTAGCAGCAGCTGCCAGCCAGACCTACCTAGGTGATTAATTAAATTATGTAACACATTGAAATTGCACTGCAGTAAGTCAGTCCGGCGGCCGGGTAACACCCCATCAGACTAGTGTCACCCGGTGCGGCCCGCAACCCCCTTGCAACGCCACTGGGCTGTATTTTTATTTGTGAGGACTTTATCCCATTTAGTTAGGCCTATGGCCTCTCTTAGTTGGCTAAATTTAGCTTTTTTGAAGTTTGTTATTTTTGTTCCTCCCTGTAGAAACGCTCTTTTGAATGATAATTGGAAGGTTATTACTTTATGGTCACTATTTCCCAGGTGTCCCCCAACCTGCACGTCTGTTGTTCTGTCAGGTCTATTGGTTAATACTAAGTCCAGTATGGCCGTCCCTCTAGTCGGGTCCTGGACCAGTAGGGAGAGGTAATTGTCTTTGGTTATTGCCAAGAACCTGATTCCTTTATGAGATATACAAGTTTCAGTTTCCCAGTCTATATCTGGGTAGTTGAAGTCCCCCATAATAACCACCTCATTATGATTTGCCACCTTGTCTATCTCATTTAGTAGTAGATTTTCTGTGGACTCTGGTATATTAGGTGGTTTATAGTAAACTCCTATTAGTAATTTATTATTGTTTTAGGCTCCATGTATCTCTACCCACAGTGACTCCACATGTTCATGTCCCTCACTTATATCTTCCCGGAGTGTGGGCTTTAGACAGGACTTTACATAAAGGCAGACCCCTCCCCCTCTCCAGTTTTGACGATCCTTTCTAAACAGACTGTAACCCTGTACATTAACTGCCCAGTCATAGCTATCATCCAGCCATGTCTCAGTTATTCCCACTATGTCATAGTCCTCCTCACACATCACTAATTCCAGTTCACCAGTTTTATTATTCAGGCTTCTGGCATTAGTATACATACATTTGAGAGGTTTATGTATACTTTTTACCCTACACCTTTCCTTCTGAACTGTTCTAGTCCCTCCTTCCATTCCTCCCCAGTTCCCACTACCTTGCCCCTGGTCTCTATCTGCACTATCTTCCCCTCCTATAATGTAATTTCCCTCCCCCCCAGTCCCTAGTTTAAACACTCCTCCAACCTTCTAGCCATCTTCTCCCCCAACACAGCTGACCGTTCCCAATTGAGGTGCAGCCCATCCCTACAATAGAGCCTGTAGCTTAGAAAGAAGTCGGCCCAGTTCTCCAGGAACCCAAAACCCTCCTTCACACACCAGTTCTTGAGCCACTTGCTAACCTCTCTAATCTCCTGCTGCATTTTTTCTGTGGCTCCTAGTACCGGTAATATTTTGGAAAATTCTACCTTTGAGGTCTTTGCCCTAAGCTTTTGACCTAAATCCCTAAAATCATTTTTAAGGATGCTCCACCTACCTCTAACTTTGTCATTGCTTCTGATATGGAACATAACTGCTGGATATTTTCCAACCCCTGCCAGTAATCTGTCAACCCGATCCACAATGTGTCGATCTCAATTAAATAGAAACTTTCTGCTGTACTTACCATTTTGTAGTCTGACTCAGGCTTTATCTTTATCCGGGGAACTTCTCCACCTGGCTTCTGAGGCTCTTTGCTCTTTTCTCTTGTTCCAGCAGAGCAGACAGGACTCTGCTGGCTGGCACACAGCCATCCCCTAGAAGGGGGCATTCTAAACGGACTTTGGAAGGGCCCATCCGGTAGGGACGAGGGCCTGCTTCCTACCCCATAAAGGGGATCCTCTAAACTGCCTTGCACTAACTAAAACTCCTCTCTCTCTAGAGAGCGGGCTAGAATGGAAGAAGGCTTTCTTTCTGTGTAACTTAGCTCTACCGAGATTGCTGCCACCTGCTGGTGAACCAGGCACATTACATGTTCATATAACGTTACAGGGAAATGGGAATGCACAATTTGCTGGCCCTGGGAATTAATGCAGGGGATGACACAAGGCCAACTATAAAAGATAGTGGAGATGTGTAGAGGTGGTCATGCGACTCTGGGGCATAACACCAAGGGCCGGGAGATATAGTTATAGCTGCGAGGAGAGACCATGAGCTGAACATCTGGTGGCTTCAACTCTTAACTTTGGCCCTGGGTAGTGAGGCTAGTACATCTTATGGACTGCATATAGTTATAGAGACAGTGCCTCTCCATGAGGACCATTAAGCATGTTAGCCTCTTAGTAAATTAAAGCACCATGCTTACTGTACCTTTAATCCCTTCAGGACCCTGCCATTTTTCACCCTAAGGACCAGGCCATTTTTTGCATATCTGACATGTGTCATTTTGAAAATGTAATATTTATTACCCTGATTCTGTAGTTTAAAGAAACACCCCATATGTGGTCGTAAACTGCTGTACGGGCACACGGCAGGGCGCAGAAGGAAAGGAATGCCATATGGTTTTTGGAGGGCAGATTTCACTGGGATAATTGTAGGTTGCTATGTCATATTTGAAGCCCGGGACAGGAAAAGAAAAAAAGAGTGTTAGTCGCTGGACCTTCAGGTAGAGGGTCCCGGAATAACTTAGCAGGGTGCCAAAGGGAAGGCAAAAAAGAACAATATATGAAAAATATACATTTAAATAAGAAAAAATGATATTATGCAAATATATTTCTTAGTAAAACATAGGTAGGGTAGGCTGCGAATGGTCTCAATGGTCTCAACCTAGCCTTCAGAACTCAGGGTGTAGGTGATAGAGAAAGAGGATAGTGGTGCGTGAAACACGCTAAAAAAGACCAAAAGAGGAGGTGCCAAATTCCCTAGGAGATAATCAGATAAAGGCTATGAGGTGGATCATAAAGACCCGTATAATGTAATCTATATAGACTTGTTTCCTTGTATCTCAAAGGATAGAGATATAGAGTAGCAATACTTACACATATAGAAAATTATGTGTTACAATCAAAATAGGTTCATATAAAATCAAATATTAATATAAAACCATATAGAATCAAAGCCAAAATGTTAGTGACGCACTTCACCCAGGAGGGTAATGTGGGATAAAGCTCAAGACACCCACACCACACCTCCTGCGCCTGGGTCGCCTGTAGAGATGTCAGAAAAGGACAGCAAACACTCAACAGTGTATCTTGAACTTTTTATTTTATTCCAATGCCAGGGTAGGGGAGCTCAGCGCGTTTCGGGGCCTAATAGTGGGTCCTCTTCATCAGGAGCAGATATGAGTACAATAACAAAAGGTAGTATTTAAATAGACATTAAAAAACAGCCAAACAGGCTTCTAGCGACATCACCTCCGGTTTTTGCATGCGTTCCACGCTGGAACGCACCAGAAATGATGCGCCACAAGTTGTCGGCCCATATAGTTAAAATTGGAATTAATACACAAAGTTTAAATTGAAATTAATACACAGACAACTAACACATGGGTAAGTATAAAAGGACACTTAGCCGCTGCTCTATAACATTGCTGTGATCTTCAGATATCCAGTATAGCGATGTTATGGATATGACAATACCAACTTTTTTTGGTTGTTTGCCACACTGCCACCAATGTTAATAATGCAATAGAGGGAGGGAGGGGGGCCAGGGGATGCTGCACACTGCCACCAATGTTAATAATGCAAAAGAGGGAGGGAGGGGGGCCGGGGGAGGCCGCACACTGGCCACCAATGATATTCAAACTGGGGAGGGGGGGGTCTGCCTGGCAGCCCCTGATCTCTTACAGGAGGCTATGATAAGCACAATTAACCTCTTCAGGTGCAGCACCTGAGGGGTTAATTGTACGGATCACAGCCCCCTGTAAGAGATCGGGTGCTGCCAGGCAGCAGGGGGCAGTCATGTACACAGTTCGTTGTATATTCTAACTAGAAGCGTCCCCATCACCATGGGAACGCCTCTGTGTTAAAATATACTGTTGGATCTGAGTTTTCACGATCTTCGGATCCGTCTGTATGAAAGTAACCTACGGCCACGGATCACGGACACCAATCTTGTGTGCATCCGTGTTCTTTCACGGACCCGTTGACTTGAATGGGTCCGTGAATCGTTGTCCGTCAAAAAAATAGGACAGGTCATATTTTTTTGACGGACAGGATACACGGATCACGGTCTCGGCTGCAAAACGGTGCATTTTCCGATTTTTCCACGGACCCTTTGAAAGTCAATGGAGCCGCGAAAAAAAAACGGAAAACGGAACCACGGACGCGGATGCACACAACGGTCGTGTGCATGAGACCTAAAAGTAACACTATAATTATGGCAATGCGACTGAGTGACCTTCTGACAAACTTTTATCCCTCTGTATTGGAGCTATTCACACTACTTGGACTGTACTTTGTATTGCTTTGAGCCGGCAGTCTGCCTGGACTGTAACTAGCTAATGGAACTGAGCTTTGTAATGTCTGAATGTCTATACAGCATGTACAGTAAATCCGTTCTGTAATGCTATTAAGAACTCACATTCTTCTGCCTGCCTTATCCCCACAGCATTCCAAAAGAACCTGTAGGGAGGAGCCCTACCACTACCACCACCACCATCCCAAGGTGCACGTTCCCCCATTTAACATGTTCACTATGGCAAAAACATTCACAATCCTGTCTGTCTTTTAAACAGATCATGTGAACAAATTGGATAACTTTGAAGAATATGCATATATTTATAGTATAAGCTCTTGACATACCTGTGCCATTAAATTCTGTAATAATAACGCTGGGAAAGGAAAAAAACACTTGATCTGCAACATAGAAAAGAATACACAAAATAATTATACTAATAAAAATTATGAAAAACAGAACATATAAAAACTTTATTCCTAGAGATGAGCGAATCAAAGCTGACGAAGTGGAATTCGTTCCGAATTTCAGGAAAAATTTGATTCGCACCGAATGCGAATTTCCTTGCGCTTCGTGGTAACGAATCGCATTTTTTCCTAAAATGGCTGCTGCACGTGTGAGGACATGGGGCAAGGAACTCTGGGAAGGCATGATCACCCACAATGCTATGCATGCAGCCAATCAGCAGCAGGCCAGCCTGTGATGTCACAGCCCTATAAATAGCAGCAGCCATCTTAGATTCTGTCATTTACCAGTGTACTTAGTGCAGGGAGAGACATCTGGGACAGTGATAGAAAAAACGTCATTGTGCTAAAAAATGTAATAAAAAACTATTTACAAGTGCAGGGAAAGATTATTCAAGGTGTAGGAAAAAGGATAGGGAGGAATCAATCCACAGCATTTCTGTTGAACAGGGTTCAGTCGGGAAGCTGACAGCCTGGGTAATAGGAACATTCCTATTACATCTTGCAGCACTAACTGGGGATCCAAATTGCCATTATACAGCTCTGTAATTCCATCAAACCGTTCTTATTAGGGTGCAAGTTCTGAAGCATGTTTTTGGCTTGTATTAGTGGGAAAAAGGGCTCATTAGCCGTTGTGTGGTTAAGTGCAAAAATTATAGCCCGTTTTGTCATGTATTAGTGGCAAAAGTAAAATATATTTGAAACTCAGCGGTGCAGTAATCTGTTTTAAAGCCCTTTTTGTGTGTATTAGTGGAAAAAGCAAAAATAACTTTGCCGCTCAGCGGTGCAAAGTTATCTGTTTTAAAGCCTTTTTTTGCGTGTATTAGTGAAAAAAGGAAAAATATATTTGCCGCCCAGCGGTGCAGTAATTGCGTAAAAGTAGAAAAAAATTAGGGCCTAATTGCCGTTCAGCGGTGCAGCGCGATATTCTAAAACCCAGTTTTCCGTGTATTACTGGCGAAATAAAAATATATTCTCCGTCCTGTGTTGCACTTATCTGTTGAAAAGCCTGTTGTGTTCTGTAAAAGTGTAAAAAATAAATAAATAGGGCCTAATTTCCCTTGTGCGGGGAAGTGCTATACTCTAAGGCCTCATGCACACGACGGTTGTGTGCATCCGTGTCCGTTGTGCCGTTTTCCGTTTTTTTTTCGCGGACCCATTGACTTTCAATGGGTCCGTGGAAAAATCGGAAAATGCACCGTTTTGCAGCCGAGACCGTGATCCGTGTTTCCTGTCCGTCAAAAAAATATGACCTGTCCTATTTTTTTGACGGACAACGGTTAACGGACCCATTCAAGTCAATGGGTCCGTGAAAGAACACGGATGCACACAAGATTGGCATCCGTGTCCGTGATCCGTGGCCGTAGGTTACTTTCATACAGACGAAGGCCGGGAGCTCCTCCTACTGGTAAGTGACAGGTCTGTGCTATAGGCAATGCGCCGCACAGACCATTCATTTACCAGTAGGAGGAGCTCCCGGCCGGTCACAGACATCGCAGCTCGCAGGTAAGTATGAAGCTTCTACAAATTGCTAAGCAACCATGGCAACCGGGACTGCAGTAGCGTCCCGGTTGCCATGGTTACCGATCGGAGCCCCAGCGATTACACTGGGACTCCGATCGGTACTCTCCACTGCCACCAATGATAGGGGGGGCGATTTTAATTAGAAGGGGGAGGGAGGGGAGAGGGCCCACTGGCCACCAACGAGCTAACTACAGGGGAGGGAGGGGGGGCCCACTGGACACCAATGAGTTAACTACAGGGGAGGGAGGGGGGACGGCCGCACTGTCCACCAATGAGTTAAAAACAGGGGGAGGGGTCTGCCCCCTGCTGCCTGGCAGCACCTGCCAGGCAGCAGGGGGCAGTCATGTACACAGTTTTTCAGTATATTCTAACCTGAAGCATCCCCATCACCATGGGAACGCCTCTGTGTTAGAATATACTGTTGGATCTGAGTTTCACGATGTAGCTCATATCCGACAGTATATTCTAACATAGAGGCGTTCCCATGGTGATGGGGACGCTTCAAGTTAAAATATACCAATCCGATGGTATAAAAGAACTCCAGACTTTACATTGAAAGTCAATGGGGACGGATCCGTTTGAAATGGCACCATATTGTGTCAACGTCAAACGGATCCGTCCCCATTGACTTGCATTGTAATTCAGGACGGATCCGTTTGGCTCCGCACGGCCAGGCGGACACCAAAACGACTTTTTTTTCATGTCCGTGGATCCTCCAAAAATCAAGGAAGACCCACGGACAAAAAAACGGTCACGGATCACGGACCAACGGACCCCGTTTTTGCGGACCGTGAAAAAATACTGTCGTGTGCATGAGGCCTTAAGCCCAGTTTGCAGTGTATTAGTGGCGAAATAAAAATATATTTGCCGTTCATTGTTACACTGATCTGTTGAAAAGCCTTTTGTGTAAAAATATAAAAAATTAGGGAGTAATTGCTCTTCAGCAGTGCAGTGAGATATTTTACAGCCCAGTTTGCCATGTATTACTGGCAAAATAAAAATATATTCGCCATTCATCGTTGCACTTATCTGTTGAAAAGATTGTTTTGTTCTGGAAGGCTGGGTTCACACCTGAGCGTTTTACAGCGCGTTCCTACAGGCAAGAACCAATGATTCCCTATGGGAATGGTTCTCACCTGGGCGTAAAACGCCCGACGCTCAAACAAGTGCTTGAGCTTTTTTTTGGGCGTTTGTCGCGCGTTCCCGCACATAGATATTCGGGAATGCGCGCCAATGTGCGCACGCCTGTCTCTGTATGCACGATTGTAAACGCCCGTACAATCGCGCATACAGAGCGCTCGTTTCAGAACGCTCAGGTCTGAACCCAGCCTAAAAGTGTAAAAAAACAACTAGGGTCTAATTGCCCTTGTGCGGTGCAGTGCTATACTCGAAAGACAAGTTTGCCGTATATTAGTGGCGAAATAAAAATATATTCGCCCTTCATCGTTGCACTTATCTGTTGAAAAGCCTTTTGTGTAAAAAAAGGAAAAAATTAGGGAGTAATTGACGTTCAGCGGTGCATTGCTATACTCTGAAGCCCAGTTTGCCATGTATTACTGGCGAAATAAAAATATATTCGCCGTTCATCATTGCACTTATGTGTTGAAAAGACTTTTGTGTAAAAATAGAAAAAAATTAGGACATAATTGCACTTCCAGAGGTCTTAGCTCCTAGTGTCAGCTAGCGGTCGTGTTGTGACCGGCAACCCAGCGGTTCTTGAATGGTTGACTCGATCTTCAACTTCGTCCCAAGTGACATCAGACACCCCCAGCCAAGAATCAGTGGGTTCGTCAGACACAACCCTTAATTGGCATGGCCTGGGAGCAGACCTTGTGCGCTCACCTGTCCTCAACCTGCCACTGTCCTTTTCAGTTACGTCATCCCAAGAAGTAATATATGCTGTAGGCTCAGCTCCACTTTTCAGCGAGGAAGAGCTACTAGAAGACAGTCAGAAGCTACCGCCCAGCCAAGATTTGAAGGAGACATCCGCCGCTTCCTCCACTAGGCGAGCAAATAGTGATGAAGAGAGTGGCGTGGGAGCTGGTGTTGAGAGCCGTCAGGCTCCTGATCCAGAGACGGTTACGGAGGAGCTGGGTGACGAAGGGGCTTCATCATCATCGGGAGAAGAGGGTGGCAGCTTGCCCGTGAGCCAAGAATGGAGCTAGCATATGCAGCGTCGCCATAAAGTGGCCTGGGAGTACTGTGGCTCCGATGTGGTGGTCCAGCCTGCTGCAGCAACCGCTGCATCACCGACTGGCACGCACCCGGTTTCTGGCATTTAAGGCTCCACCACCTCAGCCAAAGGGAGCTGTCTATCAGTCCTGATGCTCCTCTTCCAAGGCAGTACCAGCCCTGCACAAATGCAGTGTCCCAGGGGGTCAGTAGTGTATGCTGGGCTTTGTAGTGCAGATTGACCCACTAACCTGGGATCCACTGTCGTCTTCAATCGGGGCAAATACTGGAACAGGCAGGTATTTAATGTTCGTGACGCCAGTGTCAATTAAACGGTGACACGCCGTGTATAGTAATGTAGAAGAATGAAGCAACCACGGGATAGCCAACCAAAACTGGAACTTTACTGAATGTCAGTGATAATCATACATGGACGCAGTTGGAAGCGCAGTTCCATGGAAGACAGTTGGTTTCTATTTGAATACAGCTGGTTCTTAGAAGTACAGAATGGCCGGTCTTAGCAATGTTCTTTACAGAGTGTTAATTACAGGAGATGCAGTACAGGCGGCTTGCACACTATCCCTGACTGGTCCTGAAACATGTGACTTATTCTCCAAGGTCTAATGCCCTCTATCTGGCGTATCCTTGAAGCTGTCCTTATCTAGTACCTCCTCTGTTATCTTGAGTACCTCTTGCTTTATCAGATTGGCCTCTGTAGTATTCTGTGTCCCGGCTGGTTGCTTGCTTATGATGTTTCAGCTAAACGGATGATGACTCAGGAGGGGAACCTTTTCCTTGGATCCGGAACCCGGTTACAGGGTTTACTACCCTCTCCTAGTCGGCAGGCTTCAGGCCTGCACTACTCTCACAGGCCCATAGCCTGGCCTTGACTCAGACACAGGATCATCTCTGACTCCTTTTCCCACTGTCTGACCTACTACTACTTCCTGACTGGGCCTTATATAAACTAGGGTTCCCTAGCTCCCTCTAGTGACTCAGAGCTGGAATGACACCCTAGCCGGCCTGCACATGCACATTTCACAGTAACAGGAAGTACATAGCATTACATTAACAAGATGTTTTATACCAACCTCCCCATAAATACAGGGGGAACGACAGTACCCAAGTGACCCTTCTGTAGTGACGGGGTATTACTCTCCCGTACACTACACAAATATGTAGAACAGAAGGTGGGCCAGTCCTTGAGCCTGTCGATGTCTGCCAAAGTGCACGGAAGCGCCGACGTGTGGAGCTGTAACTACGGTCAGGGACAGTACGTAGGACAGTACGGAGTCCCTCTGAGTCACTTGCGCAAATGGCACACTGCATGCTCAATTGCTTGGGTAGTGACAGCCAAATTATCACCATTCGGCAGAGGGATGACTTCAGGCTCTGCACCTTGTTGGACCCTTGCTAACGGTCCAAAATGGGGGCCTTTTTTACCCCCTCTGAGAGGTAGGACAAACTGAACTACTATAGAGACATCCTATGTAGTCAATTGGCAGCTGCTTATCTGCGCCATCGTCCATCCTCTCGCAGGTCTGACCGGGGGACCGTCTGCGCTCACGTTCCACTGCCATGGCTGCTGGGGAGGGGTGGGGTGGCAGGAGCAGTACCAGCTCCATCAGCAGTAGCCTGAGTCTACAGTCGCTGATGAGCAGCTTTCTTCACCCGCATAGTGAAGAAACTACTCACCAGCAGCTAGATGTAGAGAAGAACCTAAGCCAGCAGATGGTGGCATACTTGGAGTGCACTCTGCTAGCCGACATTGAAAGCCAACATTGAAGATCCGGTGGATTACTGGGCAGCCAAAATTGATTTGTGGCCGCAACTGGCTGAGTTTTCCCTGGAAAAGCTGTCCTGCCCGGCTAGTAGTGTGGCATCAGAGCGGGTGTTTAGTGCGGTGGGGGCCATAGTTACCCCAAGAAGAACTCGCCTGTCCACCCAAAATGTGCATAGACTGACCTTTGTCAAGATGAATCAGGCGTGGATCAGCCAGGATTTCCACCCACCAATTCCTGATGCATCAGACTAGATCATCCATGGTGCCACACCAACACTTTGACAAAAGAGACTGGATTCTTCTGGCTACCTGCCTTAGCTACTATTCTGATGCTGCCACACGCCTGATGCCACACATCTTATGCCAATTGCTCCTTCTTTTACCCACCATCTTCAGTGGTTACTGGCAGTGGCGTACATATAGGGGTCGCAGGGGTCGCAGTTGCGACCGGGCCCGGCACCCCAGGGGGGCCCGGCCGCCTGCGGACCCCTGGGGCCCCTGCTGCAGCTGTGTCTCAGACTCAGACGGACCGTCACATACGTTGCCCCCCGGCCCGGGCCCGCCCTCCTTCCTCCTCCTTCCAAGTTCCACCTCCTTCTTCCTCCTCCGTCCTCCAGTCCTCCCTCCTCCTCCTCCCAGTCCTCCCTCCTCCCTGCGGTCACTCACGTCAGCGCCGGCGCCGGGCCCGTGAACTCCCGCGAGACCTGTGCGAACTCCTGTGCAGGTCTCTCGGGAACACGCGCCTGTTCTCAGACGGGATCCGGACGTGACGACGAGAGGACGTGTCTTGTGAGAAGAGGACCCGCCGAGGCGCCGACCGGAAGAACAGAAGAAGAAGAACCAAAGTTCCTCTGCCCTGCCCGCGACGGTCGGTAAGTAAAAGCCGGGGGGGGGGGGGCGTGCGGGACCGGGACCGGACCCCGACCCAACCGGACCCTGGGGCCGCCAGCAGATGACGACGGGGGTAGCAGCTGCAGGAGGGCACACTAGGCCCACAGCCCCCCAGGCAAATGACCGGGGGGGGGCAGCAGCAGGCCCACAGCCCCCCAGCCCCCCAGGCAAATGACCGGGGGGGGGCAGCAGCAGGCCCACAGCCCCCCAGGCAAATGACCGGGGGGGGGGCAGCAGCAGGCCCACAGCCCCCCAGGCAAATGACCGGGGGGGGGCAGCAGCAGGCCCCCAGCCCCCCAGGCAAATGACCGGGGGGGCAGCAGCAGGCCCACAGCCCCCCAGGCAAATGACCGGGGGGGGGCAGCAGCAGGCCAACAGCCCCCCAGGCAAATGACCGGGGGGGGGGGGGGCAGCAGGCTCACAGCCCCCCAGGCAAATGACAGGGGGGGGTGCAGCAGCATGGCACACTATGCAGGGGGGGGTTGCAGCAGCCAGCAGGGCACACCAGGCCCCCAGCTCCCCAGGCACCCCCCCTGGCAGATGACCGGGGGGGGTAGCGGGCTAGCGGCAGGGCACACTAGGCCCACAGGCACCCCCCCGGAGTGTCAGATGATCCGGGGGGGGGGGGTTTAGCGGCGGCAATCTTTGGCAGGAAAAGCCTGCAGGGCCGCAGCAACAGAGCACACTAGGCCCCCAGCCCCTCAGGCATCCCCCCTGGCAGATGACCAGGGCAGGGGGGAGTTGGGGGCAGCGGCAATCTCTGGCAGGAAAAGCCTGCAGGGCCGCAGCAACAGGGCACACTAGGCCGCCAGCCCCTCAGGCATCCCCCCTGGCAGATGGCCGGGGGGGGGGGAGTTGGGGGCAGTGGCAATCTCTGGCAAGAAAAGCCTGCAGCAACAGGGCACACTAGGCCCCCAGGCATCCCCCCTGGCAGATGACAGGGGGAGGGTTTACAGTCACTGGCACTCGTCTCTGGCAGGAAAAGCCCGCAACAGGGCACACTGAGTCTGACTGTAAACCCTCCCCCCCCTGTCATCTGCCAGGGGGGATGCCTGGGGGCCTCAGTGTGCCCTGTTGCGGGCTTGTCCTGCCAGAGACGAGTGCCAGTGACTGTAGTCTGTCAGGGGGGGGGGGGGGGGCTCAGTTTGCCCTGTTGCTGCGGGCTTTTCCTGCCAGAGACGAGTGCCAGTGACTGTAAACCCTACCCCCCCCCCTCCTCCCTCCCGTCATCTGCCTTGCTTTGATGTGATTGCCAGATTGGGGCCTGGGCTGATCTGATCATCTGAGGGGGTCTTTGAAAGCAAAGACCGTCTTTGCTTTCAAAGACCCCCTCAGATGATCAGATCAGCCCAGGCCCCAATCTGGCAATCCCATCAATAAATTCAGGCTGCCCCAGGGCCCCACTGCTGCAGGTCATTGTTCTCAGCAGCAGGCCAGCTGCTTTACAGAGTCTGACTACTGCTGAGAGCTGCTGAGAGCCTGAGAACAATGACCTGCAGCAGTGGGGCCCTGGGGGGCAGCCTGAATTTATTCATGGGATTGCCAGATTGAGGCCTGGGCTGATCTGATCATCTGAGGGGTCTTTGCTTTCAAAGACCCCTCAGATTATCAAATCAGCCCAGGCCCCAATCTGGCAATCCCATCAAAGCAAGGCAATTCGGCTGATTGATCTGGTGGCTGATGGGGGGACGACGACTTTGAGTCTGAGGTCTGATGGGCATGGGGGGGTCTTTGGGCTGATGATTGATCTGGTGGCTGAGTGGGAGCGGGTCTTTGGGCTGATGGGGATTGAGGTAGCTGATATGAGGTCTCTTTGCAGAGAGACTCACTGAGGCCAGCAGTAGCCATTTTAGTCAGATTACAGCTACTCTGCAGCTTTGTCTCTAATCTGACTGTAATGGCTGCTGCTGTATTCAGTCTCTGCCACTGCTGCTTTTAGGGTGGCCAGACGTCCGGTTTTAGGCCTGACAGTCTGTTTTTTAGACTCCTGGTCTGACACAAGGCCACGACAGACGGCCATAATAAGTCCCCCTTTTTTGTTGTTAAAGATGATGCGACGGCAGGTCCGGCTTAGGCATAGTCACTGCTCGTCTGCCACTGCCCCCTTGCCTGACTCTATACTACAGTCACTCACCCACCTCATTCTCTCTCTCTCTGCCAGACATTTTTGCCAGCCTGAAACCTGGCCCAGGAGCAGCACTCATTCAGCCAGAGCACACACTGAGCCCATCCAGCCTCCAGCATTCAGCCTTGCCAGACAGTTGCAACAAACTTTCAGCAGGTCGATTCAGCAGCTTTCAGCCGGAGCAAGCTCAGGTAAGAGTTACTATCTGGCCTTGGTATGTTCTGTATATTATTATATGTCAGCTGACCTGGTATAAGGTATACATCTTCTGGTATATTAACATGTATAACTTATACCAGCTGTATATATATATAATCATATAAGGAGATACCAGGTTATACCAGCATGGTCCCTATTACTATATACAGGAAGATGTATAAGTTATACCAGCTGTACATATATATATATTATATACATAACAGTATAGAAAAAATAAACTCCGCGGCACATCCAAGTCGTGAAGAAGTAAAAGAAATTTTAATCACCAAACATGCGACGTTTCAATCCTCTCAATGGGATTTTTCTCAAGCAATCATTGCTTGAGAAAAATCCCATTGAGAGGATTGAAACGTTGCATGTTTGGTGATTAAAATTTCTTTTACTTCTTCACGACTTGGATGTGCCGCGGAGTTCATTTTTTCTATACCGTTTGGAGGTGGATCGCCGACTCAGCCGCTGGCACTCCGTCCGTACTATTCTGATAGTGGTGCTGCCCACATTCCCTGATTTATTATATATACATAACAGGAGATGTCCAGGTTATACCAGCTATACATATATACTTATATACAGGAGATGCATAGGTTATACCAGCATGCTTCATATTGGAGACACATGGAGGAGTTGGGGACGCATATTCAGGGCTGCAGTTTATGGTGGAATTATAAGAATAATTAGGTTAAGGTTTTTTTTTAACTTTATTTACAGAAAACGAATTCTTCAAAGTATGGCATCCTATCAACATAAGAGTGGTGCTCAGAAACGTAAACAAAAAAGGGAAGACAGTTTGAGAACTTCCAAACTTCCAAAAATAAGCAGCTACTTTTCCACTCCTACACCTGCTAGTGTTCCTCCTGTACAGAGTAACACTGAAAGTGAAATGTCTGTGGAAAGTGCTGTTGATGTCCGAGAGGTGGAAATCAGCGAGTGCACTTACTCCAGTTCTTTAGATGTAGCAGGTGACGAGAATCCCGATGAAGGTAGTAGCACAAGTCTACCAACTAAAGAAATAGTGCAGTCAACAGAAAGCACCAAATCAGGTGATGATTTTGAATTGTTGAAATCTGCAGAGGTTTCTATAGAAAGTATTGTGGGAGAGAAACATGTTACTGATAGGGGACATTACCCTATTACAATAATGGATTCAAATGTCAAAAGATTTATAATAGCTCATGGCCCGTGCCGACCTCCAGGACCTTTTCCACGAGATGATGAGAGAAGGTGCTTTTCTGAAAGCTATTATGTACGCGTTACAAAAACAGGCCTTAAGATCCCTGTGATGTGGCTATGCTACTCGCCTAAACTTAACGTAGCCTACTGTGAACCATGCTGGCTGTTTGGGGACCGTAAAAAGACAGGATTTGAACCTGCATGGGCCAAAGGAATACAGAAATGGCAAAGGCTTTCTGCAAGAATTCAGGCTCATGAGTCTTCCAAAACTCATATAGAAGCCTGTGTAGTGTATGAACAGTGGAGGAAGAACAAAACAATAGATGAGGAAAATGAAAAGCAAATTAGACAGGAAAAAAACTATTGGAGACAAGTTTTACATAGGATTGTCAATGTAACATTAACAATGTCAATGGCTAATCTTTCCTTCCGTGGTCATAGAGAAAAACTTGGCGAGGTAAACAATGGGAATTTTCTCTCCATTATAGAGCTGCTCGCGGAATATGACCCTGTTCTAAAGCAACTCCTCCAGTTACCCCAAAAATCAGTAAGATACTTGAGTCCTAGAATCCAAAATGAAATTATAGACATACTTTCAAATAAGGTCCGGAACATCATTGTGTCTGAAATAAAACAGTGTCATGGAACCATGAACCAGACGTACAACAAGAGATAAGTGGAAATAAGAAGGCTTTATTGAAAAACAAGCTGTAAGCAAAAGTCCAAACGGATGGCTAAACCGAAGCAGGGTCTTGCGTAGACAGAGGTCAGGAACCAGAAGGGTAGTCAGACGAAGCCTGGATCAGGAACCAGCAGGGTAGTCAGACGAAGCCAGGATCAGGAACCAACGGGGTAGTCAGACGAAGCCTGGATCAGGAACCAGCAGGGTAGTCAGACGAAGCCAGGATCAGGAACCAACGGGGTAGTCAGACGAGGCCAGGATCAGGAACCAGAAGCAGCAGCAGTCTTAGAAGCATGTGAACACAGGAGGACCAAGCAAGGAACTGAAGCCACAGACCTCCTATATATATGAGCTAGGCATCCAGCTCCTCCCAGTGGGAAGGAGAAGCCGCAGGGTGGGAGGCTACAAGAAACCCAGAAACCAAGATGGCCGCCAGCACATGTCAAACGAAGGAGAACAGTAAGAAGGTAAGACCATGACAGTACCTCCCCCTCAAGGGCCCCTCCTCCGCGGAGTAAGGAACGGTTTCTGAGGGAAGCGTGCGTGGAAGGCTCGGAGCAAAGCAGGAGCATGGACATCTGCGGAGGGAACCCAGGAACGCTCCTCTGGACCATAACCACGCCAATGGACCAAAAACTGCAACCGACCGCGGACCAGGCGTGAGTCCAGGATATTGCTCACCTCATATTCCTCACGATTGCCCACTTGGACCGGACGGGGCCGAGGAACCGAGGAAGTGAAACGATTACACACCAATGGCTTCAACAGGGAGACATGAAACACGTTGGAGATCCGCATGCCAGGAGGAAGCGCAAGGGCATAGGCTACCGGGTTTACCCTGCGAAGCACTCGGAAGGGACCAACAAAGCGAGGCGCCAGCTTGGGAGTGGGCACTCGAAGGTTGAGGTTGCGGGTGGACAACCATACACGGTCTCCGACCGGGTAGGAAGGAGCGGGCGCTCGTCTGCGATCAGCCTGGAGTCTCTGGCGCTGCGCAGAGACCTCAAGGGACCTCTGGATCTGTACCCAAGAAGCACGTAGGACGGAAAGGTGATCCTCCACAGCCGGAATATCCTGGGGAGAGAATACCTCCGGTAACACGGCAGGTTGGAACCCATAATTGGCCATGAAGGGAGACGTCCCAGAGGAAGAGTTCACCGCCGTGTTCCTGGCAAACTCAGCCCAAGGCAGGAGGTCAACCCAATTGTCTTGGTGATCGGAGACATAGCAACGAAGGAATTGCTCCAAGGCCTGATTGGATCGTTCTGCTGCCCCATTGGACTGAGGGTGGTAGGCCGAGGAGAAAGAGAGATGAATCCCCAACTGGGAGCAAAAGGCGCGCCAGAACCTGGACACAAACTGACTCCCCCGATCCGACACAATGTCCTTGGGCAAACCGTGCAACCGGAAGACCTCCCTGGCGAAAATCGTGGCCAACTCTTGTGCAGAGGGTAACTTCTTGAGAGGAACACAGTGGCACATTTTGGAAAACCGATCCACAATCATGAGAATGACCGTATGGCCTCGGGATGCAGGGAGGTCCACAATGAAATCCATCCCCAGGTATGACCATGGGCACTCCCCGGTGGCTATGGGTTGCAAAAGGCCCAACGGAAGGTGCCGAGGGGACTTACTCTGGGCACAAACGGAGCATGCCGCTACATATGCGGCGATGTCGGAACGTAGAGAAGGCCACCAGAACAGACGTGAAACAGCCCAGGACAGCTGATTCTTTCCAGGATGCCCCGCGGCCTTGGAGTTATGGTAGGTTCGCAACAACCGAGTGCGCAACTCCTCAGGCACAAAACATCTGCCGTTGGGTCTCCCAGAGGGAGCACCAGATTGAGCCGCCAAAATCTGCTCACCCAGGGGAGAGGTCAGGCTGGTGCGAATGGCGGCCAGGATCTGATTCGGAGGTATGACCGAAGTCGGAATCGACTCCTCCCCGGACAGCTCGGAGTACTGCCGTGATAAGGCATCCGCTCTGATGTTCTTGGAACCGGGTAGGTAGGAGACCACGTAATTAAAACGTGACAAGAACAGAGCCCATCTGGCCTGACGTGGTGTCAATCTCTTGGCCTCAGAAAGGTAGGTCAGATTCTTGTGGTCCGTCAGGATGAGAACCGGAACCACCGAACCCTCGAGCAAGTGCCTCCATTCTTTAAGGGCCTGCACGATGGCCAATAACTCTCTGTCACCAATCTGATAGTTGCACTCCGCGGAAGACAGTTTCCGGGAGTAAAACCCACAAGGAAGCAGAGGACCCTCGGGTGTTCTACGCTGAGACAGAAGGGCGCCTACTCCCGTCTCAGACGCGTCCACCTCGAGGACAAAGGGCAACCCAGGGTTGGGATGCGACAGAATCGGAGCTGACACAAAGGCGGACTTTAGAGCCTCAAAAGCTCGGATGGCCTAGAGCGGCCAGACCTGGAAATTACTGCCCTTCCTGGTCAGATCCGTGAGAGGCTTGGCTAGCATAGAAAAGTCCCTGATGAACTTCCGATAATAATTGGCGAAGCCCAAAAAGCGCTGCAGGGCACGGAGACCACTGGGCTGGGGCCACTGTAAGACAGCCGAAACCTTCTCAGGATCCATGGAGAACCCCTCAGCGGAAATGATGTAACCTAAGAAGGTTACCTGGGATCGGTGAAATTCGCATTTCTCAAGCTTACCGAACAGCCTGTTCTCTCGTAACCGTTGCAACACTCGTCTGACATCCATAATGTGGGCCTCCATGGATTCAGAATATACCAAGATGTCATCCAAATAGACCACCACACACTGCTGCAACAGGTCACGGAACACATCGTTGATGAATTCCTGGAAGACTGCGGGCGCATTGCACAACCCAAAGGGCATAACCAAGGATTCATAATGACCGGTCCTGGTGTTAAACGCGGTCTTCCACTCATCGCCCGCCTTGATCCTTACCAGGTTATATGCCGCCCTCAGGTCGAGTTTGGTAAAGACCGTGGCCCCTTTGAGGCGATCGAACAGCTCGGAAATCAAGGGTATCGGGTAAGCGTTCTTGATCGTGATGCGATTGAGACCCCTGTAATCGATACAAGGCCTTAACTCACCGCCCTTCTTTTTCACAAAGAAAAATCCAGCCCCTGCCGGGGACGAGGATTTGCGAATGTGTCCGCGTGAAAGCGCCTCCCTCACGTACTCCTCCATGGCCTCATTCTCCGCTACCGACAGTGGATAGACTTTGCCACGAGGAGGAACGGCACCAGATTGTAACTGTATGGCACAATCGTATGGGCGGTGCGGAGGTAGGGCAACCGCGCGCACCTTATCGAATACATCCCGGTACTCTTCGTATTCAGGAGGCAACAGAGAGTCCGAGGAAGTACACAGCAACTTGACAGGCCCATGGATGCAACTAGCCCCACACTGCGGTGACCACGAGAGGATCTCGGCCGATCTCCAATCGAAAGTCGGATTATGCTTCTGGAGCCAGGGGTACCCCAAGACCACCGAGTAGTGTGGAGACGAAATCACCTGGAAACAGACCGACTCTCTGTGAACGGCACCAATGGCTATCCCCACTGGAAGGGTCTCATGAGTCACGTGTGGCGGCAGAAGGGGTCTGCCGTCTATCGCCTCAAGAGCCAGTGGGGAACCTCGAGGCTGCAGAGGAATGGAATTGGCGGCAGCGAACACACTATCAATGAACAAACCACCAGCACCAGAGTCCACCAACGCCTGGGTCGTCACCGAGCCCCCGACCCAGGAGAGGACAACAGTGATCAGTGGTTTGTCAACACGGGAAACCGGGGACGAGGAGACTCCACCCAAGATCTGCCCCCGACAGGATCTCAGGTGCGAGCGTTTCCCGGACGGTTCGGACATGCCAACCGAAAATGCCCACCGAGACCACAGTACATGCATCGGCCCTCGCGTCTCCGGAGTACCCTCTCCCCCTCGGACAGGCGAGCAAACCCCAGCTGCATGGGTTCACCCCCAGACAAGTCATCCCCAGGAGGCGTGGGAGGAGAGGGAGGCACGAGTGGGACAGCAAACGTAGGCGCCAATCTGTTAGAAGACCTCCGCAGGCTCTCCTTAAAGGAAGGTCTCTCCCTGAGTCTGGTGTCAATCAAAATCAGGAAAGAAATAAGAGACTCGAGCTCCACCGGTAGGTCCTTAGCTGCAACCTCATCCTTCAAGGCATCCGAGAGACCATGAGAGAAAGCAGCGACCAGAGCCTCATTATTCCAGCCCACCTCTGCTGCCAGGGTACGAAACTCAATGGCGTATTCAGCTACGGATCGTGAACCCTGTCTGATGGACATAAGCAGGGTTTGCAACGCCACAGCGAACCGACCCAACAGGTGATCCTGCTGATCAAGTCTGGCAACCAGCGTAGGTAGCGAGGATGGCCCTGTACCGTCAAAATTCATGGCTTGGTCCTAATGTCATGGAACCATGAACCAGACGTACAACAAGAGATAAGTGGAAATAAGAAGGCTTTATTGAAAAACAAGCTGTAAGCAAAAGTCCAAACGGATGGCTAAACCGAAGCAGGGTCTTGCGTAGACAGAGGTCAGGAACCAGAAGGGTAGTCAGACGAAGCCTGGATCAGGAACCAGCAGGGTAGTCAGACGAAGCCAGGATCAGGAACCAACGGGGTAGTCAGACGAAGCCTGGATCAGGAACCAGCAGGGTAGTCAGACGAAGCCAGGATCAGGAACCAACGGGGTAGTCAGACGAGGCCAGGATCAGGAACCAGAAGCAGCAGCAGTCTTAGAAGCATGTGAACACAGGAGGACCAAGCAAGGAACTGAAGCCACAGACCTCCTATATATATGAGCTAGGCATCCAGCTCCTCCCAGTGGGAAGGAGAAGCCGCAGGGTGGGAGGCTACAAGAAACCCAGAAACCAAGATGGCCGCCAGCACATGTCAAACGAAGGAGAACAGTAAGAAGGTAAGACCATGACAAACAGGCACCTTTTTTTTCTATTATAATGGATACTACACAGGATATATCAAAAGTAGACCAAATGAGTCAAATAATAAGATATGTTTCTGTGGAAAGAGATGAAAGCCAGAGAGCAACTAGTGTGGAGATCAAAGAGGTTTTCCTAGGGTTTCATGCCGTTGAGGACCAGAGTGCTGCAGGCCTTGAACATGACATTGTCTCGTGCATAGAGAGCAACGGCCTCAATATAACAAAATGTCGTGGCCAGGGGTATGATGGGGCAGCGACAATGAGTGGGGTGTATTCTGGTGTTCAGGCTCGAATTGCACAGAGAGAAAAAAATGCCTTGTATGTACATTGTGCAGCTCACAATCTCAACCTGGTACTTCAGGATGCTGTTGGGAACATACCAGAAATTTCTAGTTTTTTTGAAGTGGTCCAGGAATTGTATGTTTTTTTTGGGGAAAGCATACGCAGATGGAACATTCTTTCATCATTCTCTACAGAGTCCTCAATTACATTGAAAAAACTTTGCCCCACTCGATGGTCATCTCGCCATGATTCACTGCTTGCTCTACGCTTTCGTTTTGTGGACATTATGCAAGCTTTAACAAAAATAAACTTGATGTCATCCAAGCCAAAAGAAAGGGATGATGCTGCTCGCCTTAGAAAAAAATTAGGATCTTTTCAATTTGTTTGTCTCGTTGTCCTGCAAAGCAAGATTTTTGACACCATAAATGTGGTTTCTAAATTGTTGCAGTCAAAAAATATAGATTTATCCAGTGCAGCACATCTTATACAAAAGGCAGCTCAAGTCCTTACAAAATATAGGGATAATTTTGATGGAGCAAAACAAACAGCGGTAGAATTGGCAGAAAAGTGGAACATCCAGCCGCAGTTTGAAAACAAGAGAGCAAGAAAAGTGAAGCGTCACTTTGATGAACTTTCAATAGATGAAAGGTTGCAGGATCCAGAACAATACTTTAAAACGGGTGTGTTTTATAGGTGTTTAGACATTGTGACCAACCAGCTGTCTAACCGATTTGCTGGAATGAGCAATGTCATGCAGCGATTTAATATACTACAGCCTACATGTCATGGTCTTACCTTCTCACTGTTCTCCTTCGTTTGACATGTGCTGGCGGCCATCTTGGTTTCTGGGTTTCTTGTAGCCTCCCACCCTGCGGCTCCTCCTTCCCACTGGGAGGAGCTGGATGCCTAGCTCATATATATAGAAGGTCTGTGGCTTCAGTTCCTTGCTTGGTCCTCCTGTGTGCACATGCTTCAAAGACTGCTGCTGCTTCTGGTTCCTGATCCTGGCCTCGTCTGACTACCCCGTTGGTTCCCGATCCTGGCTTCGTCTGACTACCCCGTTGGTTCCTGATCCTGGCTACGTCTGACTACCCTCCTGGTTCCTGACCTCCGTCTACGCATGACCCTGCTTCGGTTTAGCCATCCGTTTGGACTTTAGCTACGGCTTGATTTTCAATAAAGCCTTCTTATTCCACCTATCTCTGTTGTACGTCTGGTTCATGGTTCCATGACATTAGGACCAAGCCATGAATTCTGACGGTACAGGGCCATCCTCGCTACCTACGCTGGTTGCCAGACTTGATCAGCAGGATCACCTGTTGGGTCGGTTCGCTGTGGCGTTACAAACCCTGCTTGAACGCACGGCTCATTTAGCTTCCGTTGCCGATGGGTCGGTTGTCGCTCCTGGGCCCGCTCCTACTGCCGCTCCGGTTGTTGCGCCAGAGTCTACCCCGACACCTGTTGCTGCACCTGCGGTGTTTCGGGGTATGACCGGTTCTGCCCCCCTTCCACAGCGCTTTGGGGGAGAGCCAACTCAGTGCCGAGGTTTCCTTAACCAGGTGGCCATTTATTTCGAGTTGCTGCCACATGCCTTTCCTACTGAGAGATCAAAGGTGGGCTTCTTGATCTCGCTGCTCTCGGACAAGGCCTTGGCCTGGGCCAGCCCTTTATGGGAGAACAACAATCCGGTGGTTGCCGAGTTTTCCGGTTTTGTTGCTTCTCTTCGGAAGGTATTCGATATGCCGGCTCGTGCTGCCTCTGCTGCGAAGCTCCTTATGTCCATCAGACAGGGTTCACGATCCGTAGCTGAATACGCCATTGAGTTTCGTACCCTGGCAGCAGAGGTGGGCTGGAATAATGAGGCTCTGGTCGCTGCTTTCTCTCATGGTCTCTCAGGATGCCTTGAAGGATGAGATTGCAGCCAAGGACCTACCAGTGGAGCTCGAGTTTCTTATTTCTTTCCTGATTTTGATTGACACCAGATTCAGGGAGAGACCTTCCTTTAAGGAGAGCCTGCGGAGGCCTTCTAACAGATTGGCGCCTACGTTTGCTGTCCCACCCGTGCCTCCCTCTCCTCCCACGCCTCCTGGGGATGACTGGTCTGGGGGTCAACCCATGCAGCTGGGGGTTGCTCGCCTGTCCGAGGGGGAGAGGGTACTCCGGAGACGCGAGGGCCGATGCATGTACTGTGGTCTCGGTGGGCATTTTCGGTTGGCATGCCCGAACCGTCCGGGAAACGCTCGCACCTGAGATCCTGTCGGGGGCAGATCTTGGGTGGAGTCTCCTCGTCCCCGGTTTCCCGTGTTGACAAACCACTGATTACTGTTGTCCTCTCCTGGGTCGGGGGCTCGGTGACGACCCAGGCGTTGGTGGACTCTGGTGCTGGTGGCTTGTTCATTGATAGTGTGTTCGCCGCCGCCAATTCCATTCCTCTGCAGCCTCGAGGTTCCCCACTGGCTCTTGAGGCGATAGACGGCAGACCCCTTCTGCCGCCACACGTGACTCAGGAGACCCTTCCAGTGGGGATGGCCATTGGTGCCGTTCACAGAGAGTCGGTCTGTCTCCAGGTTATTTCGTCTCCACACTACTCGGTGGTCTTGGGGTACCCCTGGCTCCAGAAGCATAATCCGACTTTCGATTGGAGATCGGCCGAGATCCTCTCGTGGTCACCGCAGTGTGGGGCTAGTTGCATCCATGGGCCTGTCAAGTTGCTGTGTACTTCCTCGGACTCTCTGTTGCCTCCTGAATACGAGGAGTACCGGGATGTATTCGATAAGGTGCGTGCGGTTGCCCTACCTCCGCACCGCCCATACGATTGTGCCATAGAGTTACAATCTGGTGCCGTTCCTCCTCGTGGCAAAGTCTATCCACTGTCGGTAGCGGAGAATGAGGCCATGGAGGAGTACGTGAGGGAGGCGCTTTCACGCGGACACATTCGCAAATCCTCGTCCCCGGCAGGGGCTGGATTTTTCTTTGTGAAAAAGAAGGGCGGTGAGTTGAGGCCTTGCATCGACTACAGGGGTCTCAATCGCATCACGATCAAGAACGCTTACCCGATACCCTTGATTTCCGAGCTGTTCGATCGCCTCAAAGGGGCCACGGTCTTTACCAAACTCGACCTGAGGGCGGCATATAACCTGGTAAGGATCAAGGCGGGCGATGAGTGGAAGACCGCGTTTAACACCAGGACCGGTCATTATGAATCCTTGGTTATGCCCTTTGGGTTGTGCAATGCGCCCGCAGTCTTCCAGGAATTCATCAACGATGTTTTCCGTGACCTGTTGCAGCAGTGTGTGGTGGTCTATTTGGATGACATCTTGGTATATTCTGCATCCATGGAGGCCCACATTCTGGATGTCAGACGAGTGTTGCAACGCTTACGAGAGAACAAGCTGTTCGGTAAGCTTGAGAAATGCGAATTTCACCGATCCCAGGTAACCTTCTTAGGTTACATCATTTCCGCTGAGGGGTTCTCCATGGATCCTGAGAAGGTTTCGGCTGTCTTACAGTGGCCCCAGCCCAGTGGGCTTCGTGCCCTGCAGCGCTTTTTGGGCTTCGCCAATTATTATCGGAAGTTCATCAGGGACTTTTCCATGCTAGCCAAGCCTCTCACGGATCTGACCAGGAAGGGCAGTAATCCTCAGGTCTGGCCGCTCGAGGCCATCCGAGCTTTTGAGGCTCTAAAGTCCGCCTTTGTGTCGGCTCCGATTCTGTCGCATCCCAACCCTGGGTTGCCTTTTGTCCTCGAGGTGGACGCGTCTGAGACGGGAGTAGGCGCCCTCCTGTCTCAGCGTAGAACACCAGAGGGTCCTCTGCTTCCTTGTGGGTTTTACTCCCGGAAACTGTCTTCCGCGGAGTGCAACTATCAGATTGGTGACAGGGAGTTATTGGCCATCGTGCAGGCCCTTAAAGAATGGAGGCACTTGCTCGAGGGCTCGGTGGTTCCGGTTCTCATCCTGACGGACCACAAGAATCTGACCTACCTCTCTGAGGCCAAGAGATTGACACCACGTCAGGCCAGATGGGCTCTGTTCTTGTCACGTTTTAATTACGTGGTCTCCTACCTACCCGGCTCCAAGAACATCAGAGCGGATGCCTTATCACGGCAGTACTCCGAGCTGTCCGGGGAGGAGTCGATTCCGACTACGGTCATACCCCCGAATCAGATCCTGGCTGCTATTCGCACCAGCCTGACCTCTCCTCTGGGTGAGCAGATTTTGGCGGCTCAATCTGATGCTCCCTCTGGGAGACCCAACGGCAGATGTTTTGTGCCTGAGGAGTTGCGCACTCGGTTGTTGCGAACCTACCATAACTCCAAGGCCGCGGGGCACCCTGGAAAGAATCAGCTGTCCTGGGCGGTTTCACGTCTGTTCTGGTGGCCTTCTCTACGTTCCGACATCGCCGCATATGTAGCGGCATGCTCCGTTTGTGCCCAGAGTAAGTCCCCTCGGCACCTTCCGTTGGGCCTTTTGCAACCCATAGCCACCGGGGAGCGTCCATGGTCACACCTGGGGATGGATTTCATTGTGGACCTTCCTGCATCCCGAGGCCATACGGTCATTCTCATGATTGTGGATCGGTTTTCCAAAATGTGCCACTGTGTTCCTCTCAAGAAGTTACCCTCTGCACAAGAGTTGGCCTCGATTTTTGCCAGGGAGGTCTTCCGGTTGCACGGTTTGCCCAAGGAGATTGTGTCGGATCGGGGGAGTCAGTTTGTGCCCAGGTTCTGGCGCGCCTTTTGCTCCCAGTTGGGGATTCATCTCTCTTTCTCCTCGGCCTACCACCCTCAGTCCAATGGGGCCGCAGAACGATCCAATCAGGCCTTGGAGCAATTCCTTCGTTGCTATGTCTCCGATCACCAAGACAATTGGGTTGACTTCCTGCCTTGGGCTGAGTTTGCCAGGAACACGGCGGTGAACTCTTCCTCTGGGACGTCTCCCTTCATGGCCAATTATGGGTTCCAACCTGCCGTGTTACCGGAGGTATTCTCTCCCCAGGATACTCCGGCTGTGGAGGATCACCTTTCCATCCTACGTACTTCTTGGGTACAGATCCAGAGGTCCCTTGAGGTCTCTGCGCAACGCCAGAGACTCCAGGCTAATCGCAGACGAGCGCCCGCTCCTTCCTACCAGGTCGGAGACCGTGTATGGTTGTCCACCCGCAACCTCAACCTTCGAGTGCCCACTCCCAAGCTGGCGCCTCGCTTTGTTGGTCCCTTCCGAGTGCTTCACAGGGTAAACCCGGTAGCCTATGCCCTTGCGCTTCCTCCTGGCATGCGGATCTCCAACGTGTTTCATGTCTCCCTGTTGAAGCCATTGGTGTGTAATCGTTTCACTTCCTCGGTTCCTCGGCCCCGTTCGGTCCAAGTGGGCAATCGTGAGGAATATGAGGTGAGCAATATCCTGGACTCACGCCTGGTCCGCGGTCGGTTGCAGTTTTTGGTCCATTGGCGTGGTTATGGTCCAGAGGAGCGTTCCTGGGTTCCCTCCACAGATGTCCATGCTCCTGCGTTGCTCCGAGCCTTCCACGCACGCTTCCCTCTGAAACCGTTCCTTACTCCGCGGAGGAGGGGCCCTTGAGGGGGAGGTACTGTCATGGTCTTACCTTCTCACTGTTCTCCTTCGTTTGACATGTGCTGGCGGCCATCTTGGTTTCTGGGTTTCTTGTAGCCTCCCACCCTGCGGCTCCTCCTTCCCACTGGGAGGAGCTGGATGCCTAGCTCATATATATAGAAGGTCTGTGGCTTCAGTTCCTTGCTTGGTCCTCCTGTGTGCACATGCTTCAAAGACTGCTGCTGCTTCTGGTTCCTGACTACCCCGTTGGTTCCCGATCCTGGCTTCGTCTGACTACCCCGTTGGTTCCTGAACCTGGCTACGTCTGACTACCCTCCTGGTTCCTGACCTCCGTCTACGCATGACCCTGCTTCGGTTTAGCCATCCGTTTGGACTTTAGCTACGGCTTGATTTTCAATAAAGCCTTCTTATTCCACCTATCTCTGTTGTACGTCTGGTTCATGGTTCCATGACACTACAGTACTTGCCTCTGAAACCGATGATGATTTGTTCAAAGCTGCTTCACAGCTACAGGAATGCTACCCAGAGGACATGCCACCAGCTTTCCCAGAACAGCTTCTGAGCTTCCGATCAACATTTCAGGAAGAGATTCGTAGATGCTCCACTGTAAAGGACCTTTCTCACCTTCTAATTGTTGAAAATTGTGCCTTGTCATCCAATCTACAAGATGTGTGCATAGCGTTGCTGCTGTTCCTCACCATTCCAGTTACAGTTGCAAGTGCAGAAAGGTCCTTTTCAAAATTAAAGTTTATAAAAAATTACTTGAGAAGCACCATGTCCCAACAGAGACTTTCTGGCCTGGCTCTGTTAAGTATTGAAAATCAGAGAGCTAGAAGACTTAACATTGAAGCCATTGTGGACAACTTTGCTGAAATGAAAGCACGGCAGCGTCCATTTTAAAGAGATTCGTAAGTTTTCAGTTCGGCCTTGATGTTCGGCCCTCAGTTCTGCCTTGTGTTCGGCCTTGATGTTCGGCCCTCAGTTCTGCCTTGTGTTCGGCCTTGATGTTCGGCCCTCAGTTCTGCCTTGTGTTCGGCCTTGATGTACGGCCCTCAGTTCTGCCTTGTGTTCGGGCCTCGTTCTGGCCCTTAGTTTGGCTTGCCGTTTTGAGTTTATACTAACCTTTGTTGCATGGTTTTAAATTGTTGTACTAACCAAGTTATTAACAGTTTATTCTTTATTGTTACTAAAAGGTGCTAATACATGGTTCTTCTTTGGTTACTTTCTGCAGATCGATCTTCTCGTTATGTTGTGGATGTTTGTTGAAAAGTTCTGTTAAAGAAGATTTTAATGTTATGGAGCTGGAAGGCATCACGTTTGAATTTACCAAGTTGGAAGTTACCATTGTTTGTCTAGCAATCCTGTTTCATGAATAAGATTCCTCGTTATGGAAGATTTGAGTAAGTTACTTCTATTATGTGTCTGAACTACAGTGGAAATAGTATAAAGTGGTAAGTTATTGCTGTTTCTTATTTCTGCAGGTTCAGACTTCATCCAGCTTGCTGTAGCAAATAAAATACGGTTTGGAACCAGCGGAGAATTTGAGTAAGTTGTTGTTTTTTTTTTTTCTTGGTCCAATTGTACAATAATTGTCACAATAGAGGCAAAGGCAAAAGGATAGTAAATAAAAATGTCTTTAATTGGTGAATGAAAATTAGCTTCATAGACTAGTTTAGCACAACAGAATTAAATTTCCTGTAGTAATGTGTCTGCCTTTTTCTTATTTTGTAGGTATGTCTCTTTTCAAGAAGGATGAGGATAGTTTTTGGAAGAACACCAAACTGTTAATGCCCCTAAATAAAGTTTGTTTTTGGTGGAATAAGTACAGTATGCATCCATTTTTTTTTTTCATTCTGCATGCTTATGACATATAATGTACATACCTCCCAACTCTTACCCCTGGCAATTCGCTCAGAGGTGGAGCTTGGCAGGACAGCAAGATTGGCATTCAAAATCAGACTTTACCGCACAAAGTGGTACTATTGGGACTGGAGGCATGTTGAGTGAATGGTAGGGGCGGTAGTGGCGGTGGGTGCGGCGGCGGGTTGGGGGGGGGGGCCCATGGATCAATTTCGCACCGGGGCCCCATGGAATGTGTGTACGCCACTGGTTACTGGTATTACTACCCACCTCCACACTATGTCACCTTGCCACTCTGCGGCTTCCTGCTGCTGCCGCAACCTACAGACTCTGTGATTGGGGCACTCTGCGGTCTCCTCATACTGCTTCCACCTCACCACTATGTCACATTGCCACTCTGTGGCCTCCTGATGCTGCTTGCCACCTCCACACTTTGTCACCTTGCCACTCTGTGGCCTCCTGATGCGGCCGCCACCTCCACAGTATGTCACCTTGCAACTCTGTGGCCACCTGATGCTGCCGCCACCTACATACTATGTCACCTTGCCACTCTGTGGCCTCCTGATGCTGCCTCCACCTCCACGATATGTCACCTTGCCACATTGTGGACTCCTGATGCTGCCTCCACTTCCACACTCTGTCATTGTGCCACTCTGCAGCCTCCTGATGCTACCGCCACCTACAGACTCTGTGATTGGGCCACTCTGTGGTCTCCTCATGCTGCTTCCACCTCACCACTATGTCACCTTGCCACTCCGTGGCCTCCTGATGCTGCTGCCACCTCCACACTCTGTCACCTTGAAACTCTGTGGCCTCCTGATGTTGCCTCAACCTCCACACTATGTCACCTTGCCACTCAGTGGCCTCCTGATGCTGCCGCCACCTCCACAATATGTCACCTTGCCACTCAGTGGCCTCCTGATGTTGTCTCCACCTCCACAATATGTCACCTTGCCACTCTGTGGCCTCCTGATGCTGCCGCCACCTACAGACTCTGTGATTGGGCCACTCCGTGGTCTCCTCATGCTGCTTCCACCTCCCCACTATGTCACCTTGCCACCTTGTTGTCTCTTCCTACTGTGTATCGCCTTGAGCCTGCAGTCTGCCTGGACTGTAAATAGCTAATGGAACTGAGGTTTGTAATGTCTGAATGTCTATACAGCATGTACAGTAAAGCTGTGCTGTAATCCTACCAAGAACTCTCATTTTTCTGCCTGCCTTATCCCCACAGCATTCCAAAAGAACCTGTAGGGGGGAGCTCTACCCCTACCACCACCACCATCCCAAGGTGCGCATTCCACCGTTGCACATGTTCACTATGGCAAAAAACATTCACAATACTGTATGTCTTCTAAACAGATTATGTGAACAAATTGAATAACTGAATAATTTAAATATATATTTATAATATAAGCTTTTGACATACCTGTTTGATTAAATTTTGCAGCAAAGCTGGGAGAAGAGTCAAACACTCGACCTGCAACATAGAAAAAAATACACAAAATAATTATACTAATAAAAATGATCAAAAACAGAACATATAAAAACATTATTCCTAGAGATGAGCGACTCAAAGCTGACGAAGAAAAATTCGATTTGCACTGTGAGGAATATGGATTAATATTTACTGTCAGCCATGTCCTCACACCCCCAGTTGCTGACAGATAGCGGAGGTAGTGAACTCCACAGGAGGGCCCTGCTTCAAAGCCTCCCAGCCCTGATTGTCATTTGATGCACCTCTTGGCATGTTCAGTGTACATGCAAAATAAGTTTCCACCCCCCCCAGCCATCTGAGTGTCAGTTGGCAAGGAAGAAAGCCCCAGGGGGTCCAGGCTTCAAGGAGAAGGTCACACCTCAGTCCACCAGTTTGGAGCCAAGCTGAATCCTGCAGGAAAACCCCCAGCATGGGGTATCAGCCCTTGCCCAGGATCTATGAAACCTCCCAGACATGTTGGCACCTACCTTTCATAAGGAATTATGAATCGCCTGGCCATCGCAGGCGCAAACCGGATACATATTTGTGTCCCGATGGCCGCGAGGTACGTTTTCTTTGTTTAATGGGACGAGGTCAGGGGAGGGAGGTATCAATATCTCACCATAGAAACCACATAACAGTACCAGGTTTGGGCTCTACTTGTAGCCGGAACCCAGGCAGGTCCATTGGTCCCAGAACCATCTCCCTGTGACCCTCTGGTCTGGAGCTATGAACCCTAAAGGGTTTTGTGGGTCATTTGCTGCCAGCCCAGAAGAGGGGGAGTGGACCCCTCCCTGAGGCCGGGAGGGGAGGGCCTGGCTACAGGTTAAAAGTCTGGTGCCAGCAAGTAGGCGCATCTTTCTCGGAAGAGGGGTCACATCCTACAAATGTGTTTTAAGGGACCCAGAAAATAGCTGAGATCATGGCCCTTCATGTGGACTCCAGCAAAGAACATCTCAAAGGAACTTTCATCTTACCTGGTAACTGACTTTTACACTACTTAACCTTGTTGTAACCATATAACCTGTATCTGTAACCTCAGACCACTGTATATATTGTCTGTGTATATTGTGCTAAATCTAGTGTGCCCCTACGGCGATTAAATCTATAATTATCTATAAATAATCAAACGAGAACTGGTGGCAGATACCCGGGCTGAGGAGGCGCAGTTTTCACTGCGGCAGTGAAAAGTCTCTCTCAGCTTGTTGCCTCTCTGTGCCCGTGTGGACAGGAGGTGTGTGTGTAAACTATACTAACCTGACCTTACGTGCTCCTCTGGAGGGCGTAACTCCACGTTTTTGGTAAACCCGTGACCATACCATTCATGAGCTCGACGTAGTTGACGTCAAGCGGGCACGAGGTGTGGTATTCATCACATGCATCGATTGTGATTTTCCTCGGGCTTCGTGGTAACGAATCACATTTTTTCCTAAAATGGCTGCTGCACGTGTGAGGACATGGGGCAAGGAACTCTGGGAAGGCGGTATCACCCACAATGCCATGCATGCAGCTAATCAGCAGCCAGCTCTGTGATGTCACAGCCCTATAAATAGCAACAGCCATCTTAGATTCTCCCATTTACCAGTGTACTTAGTGCAGGGAATGACGTCTGGAGGCGACAGTGACCGAAAAATCGTCATTGTGCTAAAAAAAAAATATATACAGTACAGACCAAAAGTTTGGACACACCTTCTCATTCAAAGAGTTTTCTTTATTTTCATGACTATGAAAATTGTAGATTCACACTGAAGGCATCAAAACTATGAATTAACACATGTGAAATTATATACATAACCAAAAAGTGTGAAACAACTGAAAATATGTCATATTCTAGGTTCTTCAAAGTAGCCACCTTTTGCTTTGATTACCGCTTTGCACACTCTTGGCATTCTCTTGATGAGCTTCAAGAGGTGGTCACCTGAAATGGTCTTCCAACAGTCTTGAAGGAGTTCCCAGAGATGCTTAGCACTTGTTGGCCCTTTTGCCTTCACTCTGCGGTCCAGCTCACCCCAAACCATCTTGATTAGGTACAGGTCCCGTGACTGTGGAGGCCAGGTCATCTGGCGCAGCACCTCATCACTCTCCTTCATGGTCAAATAGCCCTTACACAGCCTGGAGGTGTGTTTGGGGTCATTGTCCTGTTGAAAAATAAATGATGGTCCAACTAAACGCAAACCGGATGGAATAGCATGCCGCTGCAAGATGCTGTGGTAGCCATGCTGGTTCAGTATGCCTTCAATTTTGAATAAAAACAGTGTCACCAGCAAAGCACCCCCACACCATCACACCTCCTCCTCCATGCTTCACGGTGGGAACCAGGCATGTAGAGTCCATCCGTTCACCTTTTCTGCGTCGCACAAAGACACAGTGGTTGGAACCAAAGATCTCAAATTTGGACTCATCAGACCAAAGCACAGATTTCCACTGGTCTAATGTCCATTCCTTGTGTTCTTTAGCCCAAACAAGTCTCTTCTGCTTGTTGCCTGTCCTTAGCAGTGGTTTCCTAGCAGATATTCTACCACGAAGGCCTGATTCACACAGTCTCCTCTTAACAGTTGTTCTAGAGATGTGTCTGCTGCTAGAACTCTGTGTGGCATTGACCTGGTCTCTAATCTGAGCTGCTGTTAACCTGCGATTTCTGAGGCTGGTGACTCGGATGAACTTATCCTCCGCAGCAGAGGTGACTCTTGGTCTTCCTTTCCTGGGGCGGTCCGCATGCGGAGCCAGTTTCATTGTAGCACTTGATGGTTTTTGTGGCTGCACTTGGGGACACTTTCAAAGTTTTCCCAATTTTTCGGACTGACTGACCTTAATTTCTTAAAGTAATGATGGCCACTTGTTTTTCTTTACTTAGCTGCTTTTTTCTTGCCATAATACAAATTCTAACATTCTATTCAGTAGGACTATCAGCTGTGTATCCACCTGACTTCTCCACAACGCAACTAATGGTCCCAACCCCATTTATAAGGCAAGAAGTCCCACTTGCCTAAAACCTGACAGGGCACACCTGTGAAGTGAAAACCATTTCAGGTGACTACCTCTTGAAGCTCATCAAGAGAATGCCAAGAGTGTGCAAAGCAGTAATCAAAGCAAAAGGTGGCTACATGGAAGAACCTAGAATATGACATATTTTCAGTTGTTTCACACTTTTTTGTTATGTATATAATTCCACATGTGTTAATTCATAGTTTTAATGCCTTCAGTGTGAATCTACAATTTTCATAGTCCTGAAAATAACGAAAACTCTTTGAATGAGAAGGTGTGTCCAAACTTTTGGTCTGTACTGTATATATATTTACAAGTGCAGGGAAAGATTATTCAAGGTGTAGGGAAACCATAGGGTGGAATCATTCCACACCATTTATGTTGAACAGGGTTCAGTAGGGGAGGTTACAGCCTGGGTAATAGGAACAATCCTATTACACCTTGCTGCACTGACTGGGGACCCAAATTGAAATTATACAGCTCTGTAATTCCAGCAAACCGTTCTTGTTATTGGGGTGTTACAGCCATTAACAGGATTTATTACAAGAAAATATTTCTATGTCTTATTTGCCCTTGTGCGGTGCAGTTATATGTTCTAAAGCATTTTTTGGCTTGTATTAGTGGGAAAAAGGGCTTATTAGCCGTTGTGTGGTTAAGTGCGAAAATTACAGTCCTTTTTGTCGTGTATTAGTGTCAAAAGTAAACTATATTTGCCGTTCAGCGTGCAGTTATCCGTTTTAAAGCCCTTGTTTGCTTGCATTAGTGGAAAAAGGAAAAATACATTTGCTGCTCAGCGGTGCAGTAATCTGTTTAAAAGCCCTTTTTTGTGTGTATTAGTGGAAAAAGGAAAAATATCTTTGCCATTCAGCAATGCAGTTATTTGTTTTAAAGCCCCTTTTTTGCATGTACCGTATATACTCGAGTATAAGACGAGTTTTTTGGCACATATTTTTGTGCTCAAAAAGCCCCCTCGTCTTATACTTGAGTCTAGGTCTGTATTATGGCAACTTACATTGCCATAATACAGACCATGACATGTTGGGGGCCGGAGAAGCTGTTACTTACCTTTACAGCTGCTCCGGTCAGCTCCCAGCACGTCGGCGCGGCACCTCTGTTAAGCTCCCAGTGTAAATCTCGCGAGACACACAGGCCGCGAGATTTACACTGGGAGCAGACCGCGATATTTACACCGGCAGTAAGTACCGGCCCCTGCACAGCCTCCCCTCTACCTGGACAGCCCTCCCTCCCCTGGACATCCCCCCTCCCCCTGGAAAGCCCCCCCTCCCTGGCCAAGTATGAAGTAGGGAGGGTTTTCTTGATTGCGAAAATTCGCCAAAAAAATCGCATTCAAATTTTCGCATAAAAAAATCGAATATTCGCAATTACGAATATATTTTGCGATATTCGAAATATTCGCAAATTCTCAAAGTGACGATATTCGCGATTAAAATTCGCAATTCGAATATCAGTCTTTTTTTTTTAACTTTTAACCTACTGATGCCTCAATTAATGTAATTTTATTGGTACGGTATCTATTTTTATTTTTGAAATTTACCAGTAGCTGCTGCATTTCCCACCCTAGTCTCATACTCGAGTCAATAATTTTTCCCATTTTTGGGGGGTAAAATTAGGGGCCTCGGCTTATATTCGGGTCGGCTTATACTCGAGTATATACGTATTAGTGGAAAAAGGAAAAATATATTTGCCGCCTAACGGTGCAGTTATCTGCTTAAAGACCTTTTTTGCATGTATTAGTGGAAAAAGGAAAAATATCTTTGCCGCTCAGCGGTGCCGTGTTATATTCTAAAGCACAGTTTGCCGTGTATTATTGGCGAAATACAAATATATTCGCCGTTCAGCGTTGCACTTATCTGTTGAAAAGCCTGTTGTGTTCTGTAAAAGCGTAAAATAAACTAGGGCCTAATTGCCCTTGTGTGGTGCAGTGCTATAGCCCAGTTTGCCATGTATTAGTGGCGAAATAATAATATATTTGCCGTTCATCGTTGCACTTATCTGTTGAAAATACTTTTGTGTAAAAAATAAATAAAAATTAGGGAGTAATTGCTGTTCAGCGGTGCAGTGAGATATTTTACAGCCCAGTTTGCCATGTATTACTGGCGAAATAAAAATATATTCGCCATTCATCGTTACACTTTTCTGTTGAAAAGCCTTTTGTGTAAAAATAGAAAAAAGTTAGGGCCTTATTGCCGTTCTGCGGTGCAGATACATTCTAAAGCCCAGTTTGCTTGTATTACTGGCAAAATTAAAATATATTCGCCGTTCATCGTTGCACTTTTCTGTTGAAAAGCCTTTTGAGTAAAAATAGAAAAAAGTTAGGGCCTTATTGCCATTCAGCGGTGCAGATATATTCCAAAGCCCAGTTTGCTTGTATTACTGGCAAAATAAAAATATATTCACCGTTTATCGTTGCACTTATCTGTTGAAAAACCTGTTATGTTTTGTAAAAATGTAAAAAAAACTAGGGCCTAATTGCCCTTGTACAGTGCAGTGCTATACTCTAAAGCACAGTTTGCCGTGTATTACTGGTGAAATAAAAATATATTCGCCGTTTACAAAAAAATTGTACGTAATTTCCATTCAGCGGTACAGTGAGACATTTTATAGCCCAGTTTGCCATGTATTACTGTCGAAATAAAAATATATTTCCCGTTTAGCGGTGCAGTGATATATTATAAAGCCCTGTTTGTTGTGTATTAGTGGTGAAATAAATATTTGATCTAACATTTGGTTATTTGATCTAACAGTATGTCAGGCAGAGAAGTGCCAGGCCCTGCATAGGGAGTGGCAGAGGCCTAAATGTTTCTGGCGCAGGCAGAGATTGCAGCAGAGCAAGGGGCCGTGGCAGCAGGGGTCACTTCCAGAGGCCTTAGCTCCCAGTGACAGCTAGCGGTCGTGTTGAGACTAGCAACCCAGCTGTTCTTGAATGGTTGACTCGATCTTCGACTTCGTCGCAAGTGACATCAGACACCCCCAGCCAAGAGTCAGTGGGTTCGGTCAGACACAACCCTTAGTTGGCATGGCCCGGGAGCAGGTCTTGTGCCCTAACCTGTCCTCAACCTGCCACTGTCCTTTTCTGTTACCTCACCCCGAGAAGTATTAAATGCTGTAGGCTCAGCTCCTCAGCTAGGTGGGCAAGTAGTGATGAGGAGAGTGGCGTGGGAGCTGGTGTTGAGAGCAGTAAGGCTCCTCACCTAGAGACGGTTGAGTAGGACATTTGTGACGTGCAGACAGTGCTCGATGATGATGATGTAGCTGATCGCATTTGGGAGCCGGGTGACGAAGGGGCTTCATCATCATTGGGAGAAGAGGGTGGCAGCTTGCCCGTGAGCCAAGGGCGGAGCCAGCAAGTTGCTAGCGTGGGCGGGAGTCAGCAGGGTGGCAACAGAGGGAGGTTGGTAGCCAAACTCGCCCGGTGTAGACCACAGTAGCGGTGTAGGGGCTCAAGGAGTCAACGGCAGTAGCAGTCAGTCAGTGTGTAGTGTTGGGGGTAAAATCACCTACTCAGCGGTGTGGCAGTTTTTTTTAAGCCGCCCAAAGAGGTGAACGTGGCCGTATGTAGAATATGTTGGTAGAGGGTGAAGCGTGGCTAGGGTGCCAATGTTGGCACTACAGCCCCGCGTCAATATATGCAGCGTTGCCATAAAGTGGCCTGGGAGAACCTTGGCTCAACCACCTCAGCCGAAGGAAGCTGTCTATCATTCCCATCATCTGCCGGTCCTGATGCTCCTCCTCCAAGGCAGTACCAGCCCTGTACAAATATGTAGAACAGAAGGTGGGCCAGTCCTTGAGCCTGTCGGTGTCTGCCAAAGTGCATGGCAGCGCCTGCACAGCCACACCAGCAACTTTGACAGGTGATGCCGCTTCCACTTCCACGTTGCCATGCCGTTGGTCCAGCGACAATGTCCGCCTCTGCCTCCTCATCCTCCACCGTGTCCTCAGCCTTCACTGCAGAGACAATACAAAGTACCCATCTAGCATACCACATGTGCAGGTCATGCTGTTCTGCACCTCGTGTCCTTCAGCAAGAAATCAAATCCTGGCTTTCTCCGCGACAACTGAAAATCGGAACCATGGTGACCGACAACGGGAAGAACATTGTGTCGGCGCTGCGTCAGGGAGGGCTGAGCCATGCACCCTGCAATGCACACATGTTCAATCTGGTTGTCAAGCGGTTCCTGAAGTCTTCCACCCATCTGCAAGACATCCTAGAAATGGCCAGGAAACGTTGCATGCACTTCAGCCACTCGTACACCGCAAAGCACACCCTCCTTGAGCTGCAGCGGCAGAACGGCATCCCCCAACATAGGGTGATATACCCATTGGAATTCCACCATCCATATGTTGGACTGACTGTACGAACAGAGAAAGGCCATCAATGATTTCCTTATGATCCAAGCGGACAGGAGTACTACCCTGTGTAACTTCAATGTCAGCCAGTGGCAGCTCATGCGTGACATCTGCCGTTTGCTCAGGCCCTTTGAGGAGGCCACGTTATTTGTCAGTCGCCAGGACTACGGGATGAACGATGTCATTCCACTGCTTCATATCCTGGCAAATATGGCTGGTCAGGGGACTGGAGACGTGGCGCCTAGATCACACAGCCACATGAGCCCTTTGGGGGCTGAACTGGAGGAGGAGGACATTGGAGCACAATCAATGTCTAGTGAAATGGTTGGTTTTTCTACACAAGAAACAGGAGAGGAGGAGCAGGAGCAGCCAGAGGAGCTACAGGGCGATTAGGACAGAGGACCAAGACCCATCGTGGCAGTATGCGGTGGAGATGGAGGCAGGTAGTCTCTCTGAGTCACTTGCGCAAATGGCACGCTGCATGCTCAATTGCTTGGGTAGTGACAGCCAAATTGTCACCATTCGGCAGAGGGATGACTTTAAGCTCTGCACCTTTTTGGACCCTTGCTAACAGTCCAAAATGGGGGCCTTTTTTTACACCCGCTGAGAGGTAGGACAAACTGAACTACTATAGAGACATCCTATGTAGTCAGTTGGCAGCTGCTTATCTGGACCATCGTCCATCCTCTCGCAGGTCTGACCGGGCGATCGTCTGCGCTAACCTTCCACTGCCATGGCTGCTGGGGAGGGGTGGGGTGGCAGGAGCAGTACCAGCTCCATCAGCAGTAGCCTGAGTCTACAGTTGCTGATGAGCAGCTTTCTTCACCCGCATAGTGAAGTAACTACTCACCAGCAGCTAGATGTAGAGAAGAACCTGAGCCGGCAGATGGTGGCATACTTGGAGTGCACTCTGCTAGCCGACATTGAAGATCCGGTGGACTACTGGGCAGCCAAAATTGATTTGTGGCCGCAACTGGCCGAGTTTGCCCTGGAAAAGCTGTCCTGCCTAGCTAGTAGTGTGGCATCAGAGCGGGTGTTTAGTGCGGTGGAGGCCATAGTTACCCCAAGAAGAACTCGCCTGTCCACCCAAAATGTGCATAGACTGACATTTGTGAAGATGAATCAGGCGTGGATCAGCCATGATTTCCACCCACCAATTCCTGATGCATCAGACTAGATCATCCATGGTGCCACACCAACACTTTGACAAAAGAGACTGGATTCTTCTGGCCACCTGTCTCAGCTACTATTCTGATGCTGCCACACACCTGATGCAACACATCTGATGCCAAGAGCTCCTTCTTTCACCCACCATCTTCAGTGGTTACTGGTATTACCTCCACACTATGTCACCTTGCCACTCTGCGGCTTCCTGATGCTGCCGCAACCTACAGACTCTGTGATTGGGCCACTCTGTGGTCCCCTCATACTGCTTCCACCTCCCCATTTTGTTACCTTGCCACTCTGTGGCCTCCTGATTCTGCTGCCACCTCCACACTTTGTCACCTTGCCACTCTGTGGCCTCCTGATGCTGCCCCCACCTCCACACTATGTCACCTTGCCACTCTGTGGCCTCCTGATGCTGCCTCCACCTCCACAATATGTCACCTTGCCACTCTGCGGCCTCCTGATGCTGCTGCCACTTCCACACTCTGTCATTATGCCACTCTGCAGCTTCCTGATGCTGCCGCCACTTCCACACTCTGTCATTATGCCACTCTGCAGCCTCCTGATGCTGCCGCCACCTACAGATTCTTTTATTAGGCCACTGTCACGAGGGTGTCAAGAGCCACGTCTGACTCCGTTATACCCGGGGTCAGGAAGTCTCAGCGGGTGGCTGCGCGCTCTATGTCTAAAGATCACGGTGTTTCTTAGTGTTTGTTTTCTGTGTTTGCCTTGCTATCCTTTTTGTCTCACTCAGGGATCCGTAGCTTCTCCTCCTCAGCTGTTTCTTGTCTGCCACTCCCAAACTCCTTATATTCTCCTCTCACACTTCTCTTGTTGCCAGTTATAGAGCTTCCTGCCTGGACATCTATGCTGACCCACTGGAGCTGAGAATCTGGTTGTTGTTCCAGAGTGCTACCCTCCGGATCCCTGTTGGGCTTTTGTTGTCTCCTGTTGTTGCCCTCCTGGGATTATATGTTTAGTTTGTATTGTCTGTCCTCCCCTTGGTGTTTTCCTTTAGAGCTAGTGGTGCGGACTAGTGTTCCCACCGCCCTGTTCACTATCTAGGGCTCATCCTAGGGAAAGCCAGGGTTTTAGGCACGTGATCGGCGTACGGGTGAGGAACCCGTCTAGGGACGACAGGGCAGCCAGGCGCCAGTCGCAAGGTGAGTCAGGGGTCACCACCTTCCCTCTCACTAGGGCAGGGCCTCCCTCTTTTCCTCCCTCCGTGTCACGTATGTGACAGTTACGCCGATCGTGATATTATAACTGGCCCTTATTTTTTTTGAGAAAAAAAAAAAATATAGAATTTTTTTTTTTTCTCTACTTAGAATCCAATATGGATCCTATTGCTGCTTTGGCAAAACAGCTTCAAGGCCTGTCTTTGGAGGTGGCAGGATTGAAGGCGTCTGTCCTCCAACAGCAGCAGCAAATGCAGCAGACCGTAAGCCCAGCGGTTGCTATGGGTAACCAGGTTGTTACAGAACCCAAGGTTGTTCTTCCTGACAGATTCTCTGGGGGAAGGGACAAATTTGTATTGTTCCGTGAGGCCTGCAAATTATATTTTAAGCTGCGCCCTTACTCCTCAGGTAATGTGGAACAGCGGGTGGGGATTGTTATTTCCCTGCTTCAGGGGGACCCGCAATCCTGGGCGTTCTCGTTACCCCCTGGTTCCCAGGCTCTCCAGTCAGTGGAGGGATTTTTTGGGGCTTTGGGTCTCATATATGATGACCCTGACCGTGTCGCCCTGGCTGAGTCGAAGTTACGGAGACTCCTACAGGGAGATCGGCCAGCAGAGGAATATTGCTCAGAGTTCCGCAGGTGGGCTACGGATACTCAGTGGAACGACCCGGCTCTCAGGAGTCAGTTCTGCTCTGGGTTATCTGAAAGGGTTAAGGATGCTGCTGGCGCTGTATGAGACCCCCCTTTCCCTTGATGCTGTTATGTCCCTCTCTATCAGGATAGATAGACGTCTTAGGGAGAGATCGAAAATTCCTGAGCAATCGGTAACCTCTCCCAAGCAGCAGTTAGTCTGTACTGACTTGGATGAGCCTATGCAGCTAGGAGGAACTTCTCGTCAGGTCCGTCCTCCTGAGGTTCGCCGTAGGTGGGGGGCTTGTTTTTTCTGTGGGGGGAAGGGTCATTTCATTAATGTCTGTCCCTCCTTTTCCCAAAAACAAAAGACCGTCGGAAAACTACTAACCCCAGGCTGTGCGGAGGATGTCAGCCGGGGGGTATACGTTTCCTCCATACGAACATCTCAATTTGTGTTGCCAGCGGTTATTGTTTTTGGTGTTAAGACGGAGTCTATTTCTTTTTTTCTAGACAGTGGTGCAGGGGTAAATTTGATAGATGCCCATTTTGCCCGCACTATGGGTTTGTCTCTCTGTACGCTGCAGAGACCCATTCCCATATTCGCTATTGACTCTGCTCCTCTGTCTCAGAGAAACCTCACTCACGTTGTCCATAACTTACATCTTCGGGTAGGGGACCACCATAAGGAGCGTCTTTCATGTTACGTTCTGGAGGGCCTTCCCTCTCCTGTGGTATTGGGTCTTCCCTGGTTGGTAGCGCACAATCCAGTGGTGGATTGGCAGGCCAGGGAGATATTGGAGTGGAGTGAGCATTGCAGAGAGAATTGCTTAAATAACAATTGCTTAATCGCCTCCATAGCTTCCCTACCTACATTTATTTCGGACTTTGAGGACGTTTTTTCTGAAAAGGGTTGTCAGAAGCTACCACCTCATCGTCCTTATGATTGCCCGGTTAACCTGATTCCCGGTGCAAAATTACCCAAGTCCAGGTTGTATAATCTTTCGGGTCCCGAGAGACAAGCCATGAAAGATTATATCTCCGAGAGTCTGGCCAAGGGACACATCAGACCCTCTTCTTCACCCGTGGCTGCAGGGTTTTTCTTTGTTAAAAAGAAAGATGGGGGCCTGCGTCCTTGCCTAGATTTCCGTGAGCTAAACCGGATAACCGTCCGAGACCCATACCCTCTTCCTCTCATTCCTGACCTTTTTAATCAGATTGCGGGTGCTAGGTGGTTCTCCAAACTTGATCTTAGGGGGGCCTACAATCTGATTCGTATCAAGGAAGGGGATGAGTGGAAGACAGCTTTTAACACCCCTGAGGGGCATTACGAAAATTTAGTCATGCCTTTCGGTCTGACCAATGCCCCTGCTGTCTTCCAACATTTCGTTAATGATATTTTTAGTCATCTCATCGGCAGGTTTGTAGTCATATACCTAGATGATATCTTAATTTATTCGGCTGATCTGAAAACACATGAAGTACATGTCAGGCAAGTACTGCAGGTCCTACGGACGAATAAATTATATGCGAAAATTGAAAAATGTGTCTTCGCCGTTCAGGAAATACAATTCCTGGGATATCTATTATCTGCTTCAGGTTTCCGTATGGATCCTGGGAAGGTCCAGGCAATTTTAGATTGGGATCTTCCTGAGAACCTTAAAGCTCTACAACGGTTTTTGGGTTTCGCAAATTTCTACAGAAAGTTTATTAAAAATTATTCAGTGATCGTTAAACCCCTTACTGACATGACTAGGAAGGGGACTGATTTTTCTAAATGGTCTGACGCCGCTAAAATTGCATTTTCCTCTCTAAAAGAGAGATTTACCTCGGCACCTGTCCTAATTCAACCTGATGTCTCCCAGCCTTTTATTGTTGAAGTTGATGCGTCGGAGGTGGGAGTGGGGGCTGTATTGTCTCAGGGTCCGTCTCCTGGCAAATGGCGTCCTTGCGCTTTCTTTTCCAAAAAATTATCTGCAGCAGAAAAGAATTATGATATTGGAAATAGGGAACTGTTGGCGATTAAACTGGCGTTTGAAGAGTGGCGTCACTTCTTAGAGGGAGCAATCCACCCCGTCACGGTAATTACGGATCACAAAAACCTTCTGTACCTAGAATCGGCTAAGCGTCTCACCCCTAGACAAGCTAGGTGGTCGCTATTCTTTACCAGATTTAACTTTGTAATCACCTATCGTCCTGGGGCAAAAAATACCAAGGCAGACGCATTGTCTCGTAGTTTCCCTGGAGGGGGTAATGTTAGTGATCCGGTACCTATTTTACAAAGAGGAGTGGTTGTCTCTGCTGTACACTCTGTTCTAGAGGGAAAGGTGTTAGAGGCCCAGGGGGACGCCCCGGCCTCTTGCCCCTCAGAGAAATTGTTTGTACCGTTAAACCTGCGTCTTGAGTTATTGAAGGAACATCATAATTCGGCACTTGCTGGGCACCCGGGTAGTAAAGCAACCTTGGAGCTATTGTCTCGTCGTTTTTGGTGGCCAAGGTTGCGTCAGGATGTAATAGATTTCGTGTCTACTTGTTCTACTTGTGCACGCGCGAAAGTCTCTCATACACGTCCAGCAGGGTCTTTATTGCCACTTTTCATCCCCAATAGACCATGGACACATCTATCAATGGATTTCATCACTGACTTACCTTTGTCTGCGGGTAAAACAGTTATCTTGGTAGTAGTAGACAGGTTTAGCAAAATGGTACACTTTATTGCGCTACCCGCACTTCCTAATGCTAAGACTCTTGCTCAGGTGTTTATCAGTGAAATCGTGAAGCTTCACGGGGTCCCTTCCGATGTGGTTTCGGATCGGGGAACCCAGTTTATTTCTAAGTTTTGGAAAGCTTTTTGTACCCGTTTAGGGGTACACTTATCCTTTTCCTCAGCTTTCCATCCTCAGTCGAATGGACAGACTGAGCGTACCAACCAAAACCTAGAAACATATTTAAGGTGTTTTGCGTCTGAAAACCAAGAGGTGTGGTCATCATATTTACCGTTAGCCGAGTTTGCCATAAATAATCGCCGTCAGGAATCCACTGGCAAGTCACCATTTCTTGGTGCATACGGTTTTCATCCCCAATTTTGTACTTTCAAAGAGGGGGGGTCTTCTGGGGTTCCCGAAGAGGAACGGTTTTCTTCATCTCTTTCATTGGTATGGCAGAAGGTGCAAGCTAACTTGAAAAATATGAGTGGTAAATACAAATGCATGGCCGATAAGAAACGGTCGCCAGGTCCGGACCTAGGAGTGAATGACTATGTGTGGTTGTCTACTAGGAATATTAAGTTGAAGGTTCCCTCTTGGAAACTGGGTCCTAGGTTCATTGGTCCTTATAAAATTGTAGCCGTCATTAACCCTGTGGCTTTTCGCCTGGAGCTACCTCAGACTTTTAAGATCCATAACGTCTTCCATAAGTCGCTGCTCAAGAAGTATGTTCCACCTCTAGAACCATCACCGCTGCCACCTCCTCCTGTTGTTGTGGATGGTAATCTGGAGTTTCAAATATCCAGAATTGTTGATTCTCGTCGGGTCCGCCGCTCTCTTCAGTATCTGGTGCATTGGAGGGGTTACGGTCCCGAGGAAAGAATGTGGGTTCCAGCGTCAGAGGTAAACGCCAACAGGTTGATTCAGGCTTTTCATGTCTCTCATCCGGAGAGACCTGGTCCTGAGTGTCCGGAGGCCCCTCGTGAAAGGGGGGGTACTGTCACGAGGGTGTCAAGAGCCACGTCTGACTCCGTTATACCCGGGGTCAGGAAGTCTCAGCGGGTGGCTGCGCGCTCTATGTCTAAAGATCACGGTGTTTCTTAGTGTTTGTTTTCTGTGTTTGCCTTGCTATCCTTTTTGTCTCACTCAGGGATCCGTAGCTTCTCCTCCTCAGCTGTTTCTTGTCTGCCACTCCCAAACTCCTTATATTCTCCTCTCACACTTCTCTTGTTGCCAGTTATAGAGCTTCCTGCCTGGACATCTATGCTGACCCACTGGAGCTGAGAATCTGGTTGTTGTTCCAGAGTGCTACCCTCCGGATCCCTGTTGGGCTTTTGTTGTCTCCTGTTGTTGCCCTCCTGGGATTATATGTTTAGTTTGTATTGTCTGTCCTCCCCTTGGTGTTTTCCTTTAGAGCTAGTGGTGCGGACTAGTGTTCCCACCGCCCTGTTCACTATCTAGGGCTCATCCTAGGGAAAGCCAGGGTTTTAGGCACGTGATCGGCGTACGGGTGAGGAACCCGTCTAGGGACGACAGGGCAGCCAGGCGCCAGTCGCAAGGTGAGTCAGGGGTCACCACCTTCCCTCTCACTAGGGCAGGGCCTCCCTCTTTTCCTCCCTCCGTGTCACGTATGTGACAGTTACGCCGATCGTGATAGCCACTCTCTGGTCTACTCATGCTGCTTCCACCTCACCACTATGTCACCTTGTCACTCTGTGGCCTCCTGATGCTGCCGCCACCTCCACACTATGTCACCTTGCCACTCTGTGGCCTCTTGATGCTGCCTCCACCTCCACAATATGTCACCTTGCCACTCTGCAGCCTCCTGATGCTGCCGCCACCTACAGACTCTGTGATTGGGCCACTCTGTGGTCTCCTCATGCTGCTTCCATCTCACCACTATGTCACCTTGCCACTCTGTGGTCTTTTCCTACTGTGTATCGCTTTGAGCTGGCAGTCTGCCTGGACTGTAAATAGCTAATGGAACTGAGGTTTGTAATGTCTGAATGTCTATACAGCATGTACAGTAAAGCTGTGCTGTAATCCTACTAAGAACTGTAATTTGTCTGCCTGTCTTATCCCCACAGCATTCCAAAAGAACCTGTAGGGGGGAGCTTTACCACTACCACTACCACCATCCCAAGGTGCGCATTCCACCATGTTCACTATGGCAAAACATTCACAATACTGTATGTCTTCTAAACAGATTATGTGAGCAAATTGAATAACTTTGAAGAATATAAATATATATTTATAATATAAGCTTTTGACATACCTGTGTCCTCATATTCTGCATAAAAGCTGGGAAAAGATAAAATCGCTTGACCTGCAACATAGAAAAAATGCACAAAATAATTGTACTAATAAAAATGATCAAAAACAGAACATATAAAAACGTTATACCTTGAGATGAGCGAATCAAAGCTGACAAAGTGAAATTCATTCAGAATTTCAGGAAAAATTTGATTTGCACCGATTGCGATTTCCTCGGGCTTCGTGGTAACGAATCGCATTTTTTCCTAAAATGGTTGCTGCACGTGTGAGGACATGGAGCAAGGAACTCTGGGAAGGCGGTATCACCCACAATGCCATGCATGCAGCCAATCAGCAGCCAGCCAGCCCTGTAATGTCACAGCCCTATAAATAGCAGCAGCCATCTTAGATTCTGTCATTTACCAGTGTACTTAGTGCAATAAATGACGTCTGGAGGTGCTAGGGACAGTGACAGAAAAAACGTCATTGTGCTAAAAAAATAAATATATATTTACAAGTGCAACGAAAGATTATTCAAGGTGTAGGGAAAGCATAGGGAAGAATCATTCCACAGCATTTATGTTAAACAGGGTTCAGTGGGGGGAGTTTACAGCCTGGGTAATAGGAACATTACACCTTGCTGCACTGACTGGGGACCCAAATTGCCATTATACAGCTCTGTAATTCCAGCAAATCGTTCTTGTTATTGGGCTTATTAGCCGTTGTATGGTGAAGTGTGAAAATTGAAGCCTTTTTTGTTGTGTATTAGTGTCAAAAGTAAAATATATTTGCCGCTCAGCAGTGCAGTTATCTGTTTTAAAGCCCTTTTTTGCTTGTATTAGTGGAAAAAGGAAAAAATATATTTGCCGCTCAGAGGTGCAGTATTCTGTTTTAAAGCACTTTTTTGTGTGTATTAGTGGAAAAAGGAAAAATATAGTTGCCGCTCAGTGGTGCAGTTATCCGTTTTAAAGCTCTTTTTAGCTTGTATTAGTGGAAAAAGGAAAAATATTTTTGCAGCTCAGCGGTGCAGTGATATATTCTAAAGCACAGTTTGCCATGTATTATTGGCAAAATAAAAATATATTCGCCGTTCAGCTTTGCACTTATCTGTTAAAAAGCCTTTTATGTAAAAGTAGAATTAAATTAGGGCCTAACTGCCGTTCAGCATTTGACTTATCTGTTGAAAAGTCTTTTGTGTAAAAATATAAAAATTTAGGGCATAATTTCATTCAGCGGTGCAGTGAGATATTTTACAGCCTGCCGTGTATTACTGGCGAAATAAAAATATATTCGCCATCCTGCGTTGCACTTATCTGTTGAAAAGCCTGTTGTGTTCTGTAAATGTTTAAAATAAACTAGGTCCTAATTGCCCTTGTGCGGTGCAGTGCTATACTCTAAAGCCCAGTTTGCCATGTATTACTGGCAAAATAATATATATATATATTTGCCGTTCATCGTTGCACTTATCTGTTGAAAAGACTTATGTAAAAATAGAAAAAAATTAGGGCATAATTGCGCGGTGCAGTGAAATATTTTACAGCCAAGTTTATAAAAATAAAAATATGTTTGCCGTTCATCGTTGCACTTATTTGTTGAAAAGCCTGTTGTGTTCTGTAAAAGTGCAGTGCAGTGCAGTGCTATACTTTAAAGCCCAGTTTGCCGTGTATTAATGGCGAAATAAAAATATATTTGCCGTTCATCGTTGCACTTATCTGTTGAAAAGCCTTTCATAAAATAATTGAAAATAATTGTGGCATAATTGCCGTTCAGCCGTGCAGTGAGATATTTTACAGCCCAGTTTAAAATATAAAAATATAATCGCCATTCATCATTACACCTTTCTGTTGAAAAGCCTTTTTTTTTAAATAGAATAAAATTAGGGCCTTATTGCCATTCTGCGGTGCAGTGATATAGTCTAAAGCCCAGTTTGCTATCTATTACTGGCAAAAAAATATATATTCGCCGTTCATGATTGCACATATCTGTTGAAAAGCCTGTTGTGTTTTGTAAAAGTGAAAACAAAAACTAGGGTCTAATTGCACTTGTGTGGTGCAGTGCTATACTCTAAAGCCAGGTTTGCCTGTGTGTTACTGGTGAAATAAAAATATTTGCCGTTTATAGTTGAACTTATCTGTTGAAAAGCCTTTTGTGAAAAAATAGAAAAAAATTAGGACGTAATTGCCATTCAGTGGTGCAGTGACATATTTAATAGCCCAGTTTGCTATGCACAACTGGCGAAATCAAAATATATTCGCCATTCATCGTTACACTTTTCTGTTGTAAAGCCTTTTGTGGAAAAATAGAAAAAAATGAGGGCCTAATTGCCGTTCTGCAGTGCAGTGATATATTCTAAAGCCCGCTTTGCTGTGAATTACTAGCAAAATAAAAATATATTTGCAGTGCACTTATCTGTTTAACAGCCTTTTGAGGTAAAATAGAAAAAACTAGTGCCTAATTGCCATTCAGCTGTGCAGTGAGCTATAATATAGCCCAGTTTGCCGTTTATTACTGGCAAAATAAAAATATATTCACCATTCATAGTTGCACTTATCTGTTGAAAAGCCTTTTGTGTAAAAAATAAATAAATAAATTAGGGCCTAATTGTCGATTTAGTGGTGCAGTGAGATATTTTACAGCCCAGTTTGTCATGTATTAGTGGCAAAATAAAAATATATTCACTGTTCATCGTTGCACTTATCTGTTGAAAAGCAGTTGTGTTTTGTAAAAGTGTAAAAAATGTCCCTGGTGCGTTGTGGTGTGGTGCTATTTTCTAAAGCCCATTTTGCTATGTATTACTGGCGAAAAAAATTTTTATTCGCCATTCATCGTTGCACTTATTTGTTTATCACCCTTTTAGAAAAAATAATGGCCTAATTGCCTTTCAGCGGTGCAGTGAGATATTTTACAGCCCAGTTTGCCATACATTACTGGCGAAATAAAAATATATTTGCCATTCATCATTGCACTTATTTGTTGAAAAGCCTTTTGTGTAAAAATAGAAAAACATTTGGGCCTAATTGCCGTTCTGCGGTACACTGATATATTCCAAAGCCCAGTTTGCCATATATTACTGGCAAAATAAAAATATATTCACTGTTTATCGTTGCACTTATCTTTTGAAAAGCCTGTGTGTTCTGTAAAAGTTTTTTTTTTTTTTTTAAATATGTTTTATTAATTTATAATGCAAAAATTCATATCCATATTACAATTATAATATTATAAAATCCTTCAGTCCGTAAATTTGTGATTTGCAACATGATTAAGAATAATTTCATGCAAGTATCCATGCTTATGGAGACAAAAAAAAAAGTAAAAATGGAGATCTCGCTTGCTGGGGGAAAGGCAGGATACGTCCGCCATTCACAGCCTAATAGGCAAAACAAACACACAGAGCATCCCACTTGACATATTGTTATCTATAAAGGGGAAAAAAGGTTAGGGGCCCTCAGCCCGGGCGACAGCCAGGGAGCGAGCGCGCGCCCCGCGCTCTCTCCCCCGATCATAGACGGGAAATTGACAGGATTGACCATCATGTAACCATTCATCCAGTACTCACATTAACCGTACGTAGCGGGCCTACTGCGATCTTTGATCGCAAGCATTTCATAAAACAAATTTGGGGGTCCAGCAGTCTTCCATCGCAGTAGAGAAGGAACTTCTTGCATATTTTGCTGCCTCATCCCCATGTAGTTAAATTGAGAGTTTAATGCCCGACTTAACCGTAGCTCACATATGTCCACACCAGTGTCTCGCATATAAAGGGACTCAGCTCGAGTATCACTCGGTGATCACCGGCATTTAGGCAAGATGTAGACATAAGCATTACCTAAAACCGGCTCTGTCCCGCTAAGAGAACACCTCTTGGTACCCATACAACCTGTGTCATATCACTGCCTGCAGTCGAGCCACATGTCTGTCAGAGAGAGCCGCGTCCTAGGGCACACCCATTCGCCGGGCTGCCCAATATCCCGGGCCCCGGATCCCCACCCATAACCGGCACGGTGTAGTGGTTCAATTAACCATTTTGGTTCGTTTTTAAAACAAATTTAACCGTTATTTAATGGCGGAAGGTCCTGCCATCCCCCAGCATTCCTAGAGATACTCCAGTTCCCAAGTGCAACTTCACCTCCTTTACTATTTATAATTCATATAGAAAAGACCGGACCAATAGGATCATTCCCAACCCACCCCGCCCAATCTTGGACTCCCGGGTCACTGCTGGGAACCATGTTGTCCGAGTTGTACGCTACTTTTACAGACTGACAAAAATAAGCACAAAACCCCCCCAAAAAATCTATTTTAAAGGAAAAATTGTTAGGAAACATTCTTTCATGTATATTCAATTGTATATAAAGTGCAAGTGCTGCAATAAAATTACAAGGAACCGGCAATCCAAAACACCCTTTGTTACACATAAAGGAGGGCATCTTACACACCCTTAAAAAATTTTGATTGATGGCCTACTGTGACCCTCAAAAACATTTGCAGCAAGGGCCTGCTGATCTGACCATCTAAAACCTTAGGGGCGAGGGCCTGCTGCCGCATTGGTGACTCTAGATAACCTCTGGGTGATCGCACGCCCCCATGATGTCGACGATCCATTTGGATGACTGCCCTATCAACTTTCGATTTTCTTTTCTGTGCCTACCATGGTGTTCACGGGTAACGGGGAATCAAGGTTAAATGGCTGAAATCTGATTGGGTGGAGAGGGTGGGTCAAGTTATTAAAGCAGAAACATCCAAGGACGGCAGCAGGCGCGCGGCAATTACCCACTCCGACTCAGGGAGGTAGTGACAAGAAATAACAATACAGGACTCTTAAGATGCCCTGTTATTGGAATAAGTAATGAAAAATTACAGGGAAGGTATTTTGGATGAGGAAACGTTATACAGGAGAGGCCCTGCTGTCGCTTTGTTGACTCTAGATAACTTCTGCCTGATCGCACGTCCCTGTGACGTCCACGATCCATTTGGATATCTTCCCTATCAACCTTCGATGTTCTTTTATGCACCTAACATGGTGACCACCGGTAATGGGGAATCATTGTTCGATTTCGGAGAGGGAGTGTAGCTGGCCAGCAAAGACCTGTCCTAGGTTGCCAATATAGCTTATATGTGTATATAGCCAGACCTGCCAATAGCCTTAATACAGTTCCTATGTTTATGTGTTAAAATAAAAAACAGAGTTATTTACTGTGACATCATGTTTTGGATGTCATATAACTGTTATATTTTGTGTTCACAAAAGCAAAAAAAGATAATATGCCTTTAAGATGCATTTTGTTATGTAAGGTAAGCTCAGTGACACAGCAGAAACAACAGAAAGTGTAGTGTTAATCTGTTGTTGCTGGGCAGAAGTCTAGACCAATCACAGCCAGCTTCTCTTCTCACACAGCAAGTTTTCACCAATCACAGCCAGCCTCACACACAGCATGTCTGGGAATTCCCCCAGCTCCTGCTGCTAGAATATTATTCACCGGAAGACAGGAGCTGAAGAAATATACACTTCACTGAGATCTGATTTTTATGGGAACAAGAGGCCAATATAGGTATTTAAAACCGTAATATAATGTTCATTAAGTTAGTATTGTATTTAGAACTGTATACTGAACTATATATATATATGTTTACTTACAGTTCCACCAATTGCTAATACAATTGCAAACTATAAAACCATACAAATTTAATTGCAAGCTACAATTGCAACCATACTGAGTCATGCAATTATATAATCCATACAAATTGCAAAAGCTAACTGCAAACAGCAAGTGAACTATTAGTTAGAGCTCAGATATACAGTTGTGGACAAAAGTTTTGAGAATTACATAAATATTGGAAATTGGAAAAGTTGCTGCTTAAGTTTTTATAATAGCAATTTGCATATACTCCAGAATGTTATGAAGAGTGATCAGATGAATTGCATAGTCCTTCTTTGCCATGAAAATTAACTTAATCCCAAAAAAACCTTTCCACTGCATTTCATTGCTGTCATTAAAGGACCTGCTGAGATCATTTCAGTAAATGTCTTGTTAACTCAGGTGAGAATGTTGACGAGCACAAGGCTGGAGATTATTATGTCAGGCTGATTGGGTTAAAATGGCAGACTCGACCTGTTAAAAGGAGGGTGATGCTTGAAATCATTGTTCTTCCATTGTTAACCATGGTGACCTGCAAAGAAACGCGTGCAGCCATCATTGATAAAAAATGGCTTCACTGGCAAGGATATTGTGGCTACTAAGATTGCACCTCAATCAACAATTTATAGGATCATCAAGAACTTCAAGGAAAGAGGTTCAATTCTTGTTAAGAAGGCTTCAGGGCGCCCAAGAAAGTCCAGCAAGCGCCAGGATCGTCTCCTAAAGAGGATTCAGCTGCGGGATCGGAGTGCCACCAGCGCAGAGCTTGCTCAGGAATGGCAGCAAGGCAGGCAGGCAGGTGTGAGCACATCTGCACGCACAGTGAGGCGAAGACTTTTGGAAGATGGCCTGGTGTCAAGAAGGGCAGCAAAGAAGCCACTTCTCTCAAAAAAAACCATCAAGGACAGATTGATCTTCTGCAGAAAATATGGTGAATGGACTGCTGAGGACTAGGGCAAAGTCATATTCTCCGATGAAGCCTCTCTCCGATTGTTTGGGGCATCAGGAAAAAGGCTTGTCCAGAGAAGAAAAGGTGAGTGCTACCATCAGTCCTGTGTCATGCCAACAGTAAAGCATCCTGAGACCATTCATGTGTGGGGTTGCTTCTCATCCAAGGGAGTGGGCTCACTCACAATTTTGCCCAAAAACACAGCCATGAATAAAGAATGGTACCAAAACACCCTCCAACAGCAACTTCTTCCAACAATCCAACAACAGTTTGGTGAAGAACAATGCATTTTCCAGTACGATGGAGCACCGTGCCATAAGGCAAAAGTGATAACTAAGTGGCTCGGGGACAAAAACGTTGACATTTTGGGTACATGCCCTGGAAACTCCCCAGATCTTAATCCCATTGAGAACTTGTGGTCAATCCTCAAGAGGCTGGTGGACAAACAAAAACCCACTAATTCTGACAAACTCTAAGAAGTGATTATGAAAGAATGGGTTGCTATCAGTCAGGAATTGGCCCAGAAGTTGATTGAGAGAATGCCCAGTCGAATTGCAGAGGTCCTGAAAAATACTTTGCATAAATGTCATGTAATTGTCGATAAAAGCCTTTGAAATGTATGAAGTGCGTGTAATTATATTTCACTACATCACAGAAACAACTGAAACAAAGATCTAAAAGCAGTTTAGCAGCAAACTTTGTGGAAACTAATATTTGTGACATTCTCAAAACTTTTGGCCACGACTGTACCTCTCAGAGAGATCATAAAGTGCTTAAAGCGAGAGTACAGATATTCAAGAGAGAAATATTTCCACCATTTCATGTTGAATGACAAGATTGAATAGTTGAACCACCATCTTATGCATACTGCCATTTTGTGATATCTTTTCAACACGTGTTTTGTACATGCACTATCTGCTGCGGAGGTGGCAGTGTAATATCTGAAGAAAAGTTGAAGTTAATAAAGAAGTTATTTGAAGCATTTGGTGTGCTCTTTAACCACTTCACATCTGGGCCATTTGCCCCCTTCCTGACCAGGCCTAATTTAGCAAATCTGACATATCTCACTTTATGTGGTAAAAACTTTGGAACGCTTTTACTTATCCAAGCCATTCAGAGATTGTTTTCTCGTGACACATTGTACTACATGCTAGTCATAAATTTGAGTCAATATATTTCACCTTTATTTATGAAAAAATTCAAAATTTACCAAAATGTTTGAAAAATTCGCAATTTTATAAATTTCAATTTCTCTTCTTTTACAACAGAAAGTGAAACCTCATAAAATATTTATGACTTAACATTCTCCATATGTCTACTTTATGTTGGCATCACTTTGGAAATGTCATTTTAATTTTTTAGGACGTTAGAAGGCTTAGAAGTTTAAAAGGAATTCTTAACATTTTTAAGAAAATTGCCAAAACCCACTTTTTTTTAGGACCAGTTCATGTCTGGAGTCACTTTGTGGGGCCTACATAGTGGATACCCCCATAAATGACCCCATTGTAGAAACTACACCCCTCAAGTTACTTAAAATCGATTTGACAAACTTTGTTAACCCTTTAGGTATTCCACAAGAATTAAATGAAAATGGAGATCAAATTTTTAAATTTCACTTTTTTGACAGATTTTTCATTTTAATCCAATTTTTTCTTTAAGACATCGATGGTTAACAGCCAAACAAAACTCAATATTTATTACCCAGATTCTGCAGTTTACAGACACATCCCACATGTGGTCATAAAATGTGTTGTTTTAGCACAGTTTTTATTTATTTATCTTTACAGCGTTCACCTGAGGGGTTCGGTCAAGTGACATTTTTATAGAGCAGATCGTTATGGAGGTGGCAATACCTAATATGTATACTTTTTCTTATTCATTAAAGTTTTACACAATAATAGCATTTTTTAAACAAAAAATTATGTTTTAGTGTGTCCATGTTCTATAGTTTCTATGTTCTATAGTTTTTTTATTTTTTGAGAGCTTTTCTTATGTAGGGGCTCATTTTTTGCGGGATGAGGTGACGGTTTTATTGGTACCATTTTGTGGGACATACGCCTTTTTGATCACTTGGTGTTTCACTTTTTGTGATGTAAGGTGACAAAAATGGCTTTTTTGACACATTTTTTATTTTCTTTTACGATGTTCTCCCAATGGGTTAGGTCATGTGATATTTTTATAGAGCTGGTTGTTACAGACGCGGCGATACCAAATATGCATTATTTTATTTATTTATTTCACTTTAACACAATAATAGCATTTTTGAAACCCAAAAAATGATGTTTTAGTGTCTCCATGTTCTGAGAGCTATAGTTTTTTCATTTTTTGAGAGATTTTATAATGTAGGGGCACATATTTTGCAGGATGAGGTTACGGTTTTATTGGTACCATTTTGTGGGACATACGCCTTTTTGATCACTTAGTGTTGCACTTTTTGTGATGTAAGGAGACAAAAATTGCTTTTTTTGACACAGTTTAAAAAAAAAATGTATGTTGTTTATCGGACTAGGTCCATCATGTGATATATTTATAGAGCCGGTCGTCACGGATGCGGCAATACCAAATATGTCTATTTTATTAAAAATTTTTCTATTTTTAGCATTTTTTTATTCCTTACATGGTGAATTTTTTTTTACATGTGAACCCTTTTTTTATTTTTATTTTTTAACACTTTATTTTTTTTATTTTACACTTTTCGTCCCCAATAAGGTTATACAAGACCTCTGGGGGACATTTAACTTCACATATTTTTTTTTTTCAATGTTGATTTCTCCTGTAACTGGGACGGACGTAGTAGCCCCAGTTACAGGAGAAATACATCCCCCAGAGAGGCTGTACATCTCTGTCTGTGAAAGACCTCACAGCTCCTGCACTCTCTTGGCCCCGGCGATTACATGACCGCCGGGCCAGAACAGGAAGCGCATAGCGCTTCCTGCTCTGTATACACAGCGTTCGGTGAGCGATGTGTATACAGCGATCTAGAAGGCAGGGACACCTGGGCACTGTCCCTGCCTTCTCTAAGGGTGGCCCTGCTATCACTGACAGTGGACAACCCGATCTGCAGCTGCACGATTAGCATGCAGCTGCAGTTTCTGAATGGACGTTCAGGAACGTCCATTCAGAAATAGAGAACCAGCTCCCGGACATTTATAGTCTATGGGCGGACAGGATGGGGTAAACCTACTGTTTCCATAGAATGGAGCTAGAGGAAATGCAGAGTAATAGACAGTCTGGTTAGACTAAAAGTCAGAGATATTAAAATTCTTCTAATGCCATAGTGCAAAAGGCACTTCATAGTGATGCGCCTGCCACGGGGAGCCTGATAAACGGCTACAGCTACTACTTCAAAGCAAGGCAGCATGAGTTGCAGGCCTGTATGCGATCTGATCCTGCAAAAGATTTAAGTCGTGGCCTGCATGTGTGCTGACCCAGTAAAAGATTCGAGTTGCGGGCCTGCAGGTGAGCTGAACCAGTAAAAGATTTTAGGTGCGGGCCTGCTGGTGAGCTGAGGTGGAACCGACAAACCCAACTTGAGTTTGGTGGCTGCATTAATCTGCAGGTGACGGTGATACAGCTCCACAGATTGTTTCCATCTGCATCTTCCAGACTCAGTCATTGTGCCACTATGAGGCCTCCTCATGCTGCCATCTCCACACCATGTCACCTTGCCACTCATTTTTATCACCATGCTGCTGCTGATGCAGCTTAAAAGGGATTAAAGTGATCACCAGGTCCACAATCTAATTAAGGTTTTACACACAAAACCAAAGTAAAAAATTGATTTTATAGGAAAAATTGATTGAAAACATTCTTTCCTGTATATTTACTTGTATATAAAGTACAAGTCCTGCCAAAAATTACAATGAAGAGGCATTCCGATACAACCTGTATATCACATATAGGAGGGCCTCATTCACATTGAGTCGCAGGCCTGCAGATGAGCTGACCCTGTAAAAGATTTTAGGTTTGGGCCTGCAGGTGAGCTGACCAAGTAAAAGAATTTAGGTGCGGGCCTGCTGGTGAGCTGACCCTGTAAAACATTATATTCGAGGTCCTGCTGCTGAGCTGACCCTCTAAAACATTAGGGGCAAGGGCCTGCTGGTGAGCTGACCCTGTAAAACATTATATGCGATGGCCTGCTGCTGAGCTAACCCTCTAAAACATTAGGGGCGAGGGCCTGCTGCTGAACTGACCCTCTAAAACATTAGGGGCAAGGGCCTGCTGGTGAGCTGACCCTGTAAAACATTATATGCGATGGCCTGCTGCTGAGCTAACCCTCTAAAACATTAGGGGCGAGGGCCTGCTGCTGAACTGACCCTCTAAAACATTAGGGGCAAGGGCCTGCTGCTGAACTGACCCTCTAAAACATTAGGGGTGAGGGCCTGCTGTTGAGCTGACCCTGTAAAACATTATATGCGATGGCCTGCTGCTGAGACGACCCTCTGAAACATTAGGGGCGAGGGCCTGCTGCTGAACTGACCCTCTAAAACATTAGGGGCGAGGGCCTGCAGTTGAGCTGACCCTATTAAAAAAAATTAGAGTCGAGGGAATATATACAATCTGGATGAGGAGGAGGAGAAAATAAGATTCAACCATATACTATTTTTTTGTGGTGGAAAAGGTGCATGGGAATACACTACAGTAGATTGAGTACATTATAAATGATAGATTGAAATTGCCTTTATGTTCATCATCAGCTCGGCTATCCTCTGGTGGAGTCGAGATGTCAGGGGCAATCCAGGCCTTGTTCATTTTCATAAGAGTCAACCTGTCAATATTGCCAGTGGACAAGCGGATACGCTTATCTGTTATAATGCTACCAGCAGCACTAAATACACGCTCCGACAAAACTCTGGTGGCAGGGCAGGCCAGCACCTCCAAGGCGTAGAGCGCAAGTTCGTGCCAGGTGTCCAGCTTAGACACCCAGTAGTTGTAAGGCACTGAGGGATCATTTAGGACGCTGACACGGTCTGCTATGTATTCCTTCACCATCTTCCAAAACGTTTCCCTCCTTGTACCACTAGGCCGCGCTTCAGGGTGAGGTTGCTGGCGGGCTGTCATGAAAGTGTCCCATGCCTCGGAGAGTGTTGCCCTGCCTTTGTAGGAACCTTTGTGTTCCCCTTATCTCCCTTCCTCGGTTGGCTAAAGAAGTACGGACTCTGCCGCCAGCATTATCAGATGGAAAATTTTGGAGCAATTTTCCAACAAGGATCTTCTGTTATTGCACCATTTTGCTCGTCCTGTCCAGCAGAGGAATGAGAGATAAAAAGTTCTCTTTGTAGCGGGGGTCGAGAAGGGTGAACACCCAGTAATCCGTGTTATCTAAAATGCGTATAATGCGAGGGACGCTGGAAAGGCAGCCTAACATGAAGTCAGCCGTTTGTGCCAGAGTACCAACAGGCAAGACGTTGATGTCGACATCAGAATGACTCTCCATCTCCTCCTCCTCCTCTTCTGCCTATCCACGCTGAACAGATGGAATTAAAGTTCCATGGGTACTACCCTCTGTAGCAGAGGCAACTGTCTCCAGCTCTTCCTCCTCCTCCTCTTCATGGTCCAATCCGCGCTGAGAAGACAAACTGACGGTGGGTTGGCTATCACCCGATTTCCTTGTCTGCCATGTTCAGAGCGTTGTCCTTAATTGTGAGCAGCGATCTTTTAATTAGACACAGCAGTGGGATGGTTATGCTGATAATAGTGTTATCACCACTAACCATCTGTGTGGATTCATCAAAGTTTTTTGAAACTTTACAGAGGTCTGACATCAATGCCCACTCCTCGCTTGTGAATAGTGGCAGTTGACTCGAAAGGCGACGACCATGTTGCAGCTGGTATTCCACAACTGCCCTTTGCTGCTCACAAAGCCTGGCCAACATGTGGAATGTAGAGTTTCAGCATGTGCTCACGTTGCACAACAGTCTGTGAGCTGGAAGCCGCAACGCTGCTGCAGTGTTGATAGAACGGCTGAAGCTGTGGACGACTTGCGGAAATGGGCACACACGCGTCGCGCCTTCACTAGTATCTCTGGTAATTTGGGGTAGGTTTTGATAAACCGCTGAACAACTTAGTTTAAGACGTGGGCTAGGCATGGGATGTGTTTCAGGTTGCCAAGCTCCAAAGCCGCCACCAAGTTACGGCCATTGTCAGACACAACCATGCCTGGTTGTAGGTTGAGTGGCGAGAGCCACAGCTCGGTTTGGTCCCTTATACCCTGCCACAGCTGCGGCGGTGTGCTGTTTGTCCCCTAAACAGATCAACTTCAGCACGGCCTGTTGACTCTTACCCACAGTAGTGCTACACTGCTTCCAGCTAGCGACTGATGGCTGACTGCTGCTGGAGGTGGAACTGGAGGAGGAGGCGGCGGAGGAGGAGAAGTGGGGGTTTGAGCCAGTAATATAGCTGCTGGTGGAGACCCTGATGGACGTAGGGCCCGCAATCCTGGGCGTGGGTAGCACCTGTGCCATCCCAGGGTACGACTCACTCCGGGCCTCCGCAACATTCACCCAGTGTGTCGCAATGTAGCGTCCCTGGCCACCAGCACTTGTCCATGTGTCCATGGTTAAGTGGACCTTCCCAGTAACTGCATTGGTCAGGGCACAGGTGATATTCTGGGACACATGCTGGTGTAAGGTAGGCACGGCACACCGTGAAAAATAGTGGCGGCTGGAGACTGCCTACCGAGGGTCGGCTGCCAACATCAGGCTGCGGAAGGCCTCAGTGTCCACAAGCCTAAACATTTCAAGGGCCAATAATTTCGAAAGTTGCGCATTTAGTGCTATGGCCTGTGGGTGGGTATTTGTGCTTGCGTTCAAATGACTGTGTTATGGACATTTGGACGCTGAGCTGGGACAGCGAAGTGGATGTTGTTTCTGATGGTTCATGCGAAGGTCCAGGTGCAGGGTGAGGGGCATCCGGGCCTGTGCCATCGACAGGGGATTTGCCAGCAGTGCGTAACACAGGGGAAGAGGAGGCAGTGACCCGCAGACCCAGATTGTGGACCCAGGGGTACGGCCCACTTGTTAGAGTACTTGGATGCCATGTGGCGGATCATGCTGGTGGTGGTGAGATTGATAGTGTTCACACCCTGGCTCATTTTGGTATGACACAGGTTGCAAACTACCACTCTTTTGTCGTCTGCACTTTCCTCAAAAAAGCGCCATACTGCGGAACACCTACCCCTTGGCAAGGTAGATTTACGCATGGGGGTGCTCGGTGTAACGGTTGCGGGCCTGTTTGGTGTGGGCCGACTTCTCCCTTTTGCAACCCCACTGCCTCTTCCAGCCTGTTGCGGTGCTCCGGATCCCTCCCCCTCTGTACTGCTGTCCTCGCTCGGCTTTTCACCTTCCCATGTTGGATCAGTGACCTCGTCGTCAACCACCTCCTCCTCCACTTGACTCTGCTCATCCTCCTGACTTGACCTAACCACAACCTCAGTGATTGGTAACTGTGTCTCATCATCATCCACCTCATGAATGAATGATTGCCGTTCACCATCATCATCTTCTTGAGACTGTGAAGGCTCAAGAGGTTGGGAATCAGGGCACAATATCTCAGGTCCCAAAAATATATATAGAACCACAGCCGGCACTACTCAGCGTAATATGATACCAACAGAACTCCCGTCCAAGAAACATGCAGTGATACCGGTGTTGCTCTGCTGAACAAATGATCCAAATCACATGAATAAAAAAGTTGAAGAAAAAGCGGCACTCATCGAATGTTCACAAACCGCTGCTTTATTGTCAGTCAAAACACAGCGGATGCGGGTCACTAGTGCAGAAATGTAAGGCAACAATATCTCAGGTCCCTCTTCAAGCGTGCTGGGTGCGAAGGCCAAATGTAATAGTGGTGCTGGATAGAGCTCCTCGGAATATCTGAGCGTGGGATCACTCATTTGGCAAGCCTCTCCACGGTGTGAGGAAGGATGATCAGAGAGAGGATTCGGTTGACCAGACTCTTGGCTACAGAGACTGTACTTGGTGGAAGAGAGGGTGGTGTTTAACCGACTGGAAGCATTATCTTCTGCAATCCAACCGACCAACTGTTCGCACTGGTCCGACTTGGACAGTGCTGTCCTGCGCTGCCCAGCTAAGTTGGACATGAAGCTGGGTACTGTGGATGTTTTTTTCTGGTGCACCGGCAGCAGGCACAGTTTTATTGTGCCCAGGGCCGTGGCCTCTGCGTGCACCATCAGCATCACGCCCACTTCCCCATCCCTTAGTGCTGGCCTTCTTCATATTAATGGTTTTGTCACTAGAAGTGGCGCAGATTGTTTTACAGTCCGCTAAAGACACCGTTTTCTGATGCAGGACAGTATACAGTATGTCACAGAAACACACAGAATATGGACACTAGATTAGGCCCAGATTTTGGGAATTTGCAAAACAAACTCAGTTTTTGGATGCAGGACAGTATATGTCACAGAAACACACAGAATATGGACACTAGATTAGGCCCAGATTTTTGGAATTTGCAAAACATACCCAGTTTTCAGGATGCAGGACAGTATATGTCACAGAAACACACAGAATATGGACACTAGATTAGGCCCAGATTATTGGAATCTGCGGTACAGACACTGTTTTCTGATGTAGTTTATATTTATATTTTTCACTATATCTGGGCCTGACAACCACACAATGTATTGAAGCGCAGATCACACAATTCACGAATTGCACTGTTGACAGCAAAAAAGTGGATAGGTTATGGGAAAAAAAATAGTGTTTTCTGTATTACAATTTTTTCCCTCTATCTGGGCCTGAAAACCACACAATGTATTCAAGCGCAGATCACACAATTCACAGATTGAACCGTTGACAACAAAAATGTGGATTATGGGAAAATTGCTGCACAGATGTCATAAGTCACTGCAGACACCTTCTATATAGCAAAATAATTGCTATTTCGAAAAGCATAAAAAAATAATTTAAAACAACTTTGCACAATTAAATTGCTGCCACCACACACAATAGTCCTTGGGTCTTTGAAACGTTTTAAAATTGAATAAATTGCAATCACAAACTCCCTACACTATCTGTCCTTTGCTAAGCGCAGCTCTCCCTGACTCGCAATGAGCCGAACCCGTGTCATCGGGTGCTATATAGCACCTGATGACGCGTTCCAGCCAGCCAATCACTGTAATGCCAGCAGCCAACATGGCTACTGGCATTACAGTGATGGCAGTACTTACCTGCACGCTTATTGGCTGCTTAGCAGCCGCAAAATGTGCGGGGAGGAGAGTCGAGCATGCCGCTCGAGCACATGTGGTACTCGACCGAGTACCGCCATGTGCCGAGCATAGCGATACTTAAGCCGAACAAGTATTCAGCCGAGCATGCTCGCTCATCACTTATCGTTGCACCTATCTGTTGAAAAACCTTTTGTGAAAAAATAGAAAAAAATTAGGAGGTTATTGCCGTTCTGCGGTGCAGTGATATATTCTAAAGCCCAGTTTGCCATGTATTACTCGCAAAATAAAAATATATTCACCGTTCATCGTTGCACTTATCTGTTGAAAAGCCTTTTGTGTAAACATTGAAAAAATCAGGGCCTAATTGCCGTTCTGTAGTGCAGTGATATATTCTAAAGCCCAGTTAGCTGTGTATTACTGGCAAAATAAAAACATATTTGCCGTTCATCGTTGCACTTATCTGTTGAAAAGCCTTTTGTTAAAAAAATAGGGCATAATTGCCGTTCAGCGGTGCAGAGAAATATTTTACAGAACAGTTTGTCATGTATTACTGGCGAAATAAAAACATATTCGCCATTCATCGTTTCACTTATCTGTTAAAAAGCCTTTTGTGTAAAAATAGAAAAAATCAGGGCCGAATTGCCATTCTGCGGTGCAGTGATATATTCTAAAGCCCAGTTTGCCATGTATTACTGGCCAAATAAAAATATATTCACTGTTCATCATTGCACTTATCTGTTGAAAAGCCTTTTGTGAAAAATAGAAAAAATCAGGGCCAAATTGCCATTCTGCAGTGCAGTGATATATTCTAAAGCCCAGTTAGCTGTGTATTACTGGCGAAATAAAAATATATTCGCTGTTCATCGTTGCAGTTATATGTTGAAAAGCCTGTTGTGTTCTGTAAAAGTGTAAAAAAAATAGGGCCTAATTGCCCTTGTGCGGTGCAGTGCTATACTCTAAAGCCCAATTTGCCATCTTTTAGTGGCGAAATAAAAATATATTCGCCATTCATCGTTGCACTTATCTGTTTAACAGCCTTTTGTGTAAAAATAGAAAAGCGTAAGGCCTAATTGCCGTTCAGTGGTGCAGTGAGATATTTTACAGCCCAGTTTGCCGTGTATTACTGGCGAAATAAAAATATATTCACCGCTCACCGTTGCACGTATCTGTTGAAAAGCCTGTTGTGTAAAAATAGAAAAAAATCAGGGCCTCCGTTCTGCAGTGCAGTGATATATTCTAAAGCCCAGTTAGCTGTGTATTACTGGTGAAATAAAAATATATTCGCCGTTCATCCTTGTACTTATCTGTTAAAATGCCTGTTGTGTTCTGTAAAAGTGTAAAAAAAAATAGGGCCTAATTGCTCTTGTACGGTGCAGTGCTATACTCTAAAGCCCGAATTTGCTGTGTATTACTGGCGAAATAAAAACATATTTGCCGTTCATCGTTGCACTTATCAGTTGAAAAGCCTTTTGTGTAAAAATAGAAAAAATTAGGGCCTAGTAGCCATTCAGCGGTGCAGTGAGATATTTTACTGCCCAGTTTGCTGTGTATTACTGGCGAAATAAAAATATATTCGCCGTACATCGTTGCACTAATCTGTTGAAAAGCCTTTTGTGTAAAACTAGAAAAAATGTAGGGCCTAATTGCCGTTCTGCAGTGCAGTGATATATTCTAAAGCCCAGTTTGCTGTGTATTACTGGCGAAATGACATCAGACACCCCCAGCCAAGAGTCAGATGATTCATTAGACACAACCCTTAGTTGGCATGGCCCGGGAGCAGGCCCTGTGCCCTCACCTGTCCTCAACCTGGCACTGTCCTTTTCTAATCCCTCACCCCGAGAAGTATTATATGCTGTAGGCTCAGCTCCACTTTTCAGCGAGGAAGAGCTACTAGAGGACAGTAGGCAACTACTGCCCAGCCAAGATGTGGAGGAGACATCCGCCACTTCCTCCGCTAGGCGGGCAAGTAGTGTTGAGGACAGTGGCATAGCAGTGCAGGGGCTCAAGGAGGCAACGACGATAGTAGTCGGTCAGTGCGTAGTGTTGGGGGTAAAATCACCTACTTGGCAGTGTGGCAATTATTTTTAAAGCCGCAGGAGGAGGTGAACATAGCCGTATGTAGAATCTGTGGGCAGAGGGTTTAGCGTGGCCATGGTGCCAATGTTGGCACTACGGCCCTGCGTCAACATATGCAGCGTCGCCATAAAGTGGCCTGGGAGAACCATGGCTCCAATGTGGTGGTCCAGCCTGCCGCAGCAACTGCTGCATCACCCACTGGCATGCACCCGGTTTCTGGCAGTTAAGGCTCTACCACCTCAGCTGAAGGGAGCTGTCTGTCATTCCCGTCATCTGCCGATCCTGATGCTCCTCCTCCTCCTACTCCTTGTCATGCATTCCATCACTAATCGATCACCGAAGCGATTGCCAATAGACAACAGTATGCGTGCACTCATCCAACGGAGCAGAAGCTGAATGTGCTTCTGTCCAAGTTGCTGGTGCTGCAATCCCTCCCTTTCCAAGTGGTGGACTCTGCACCTTTTATAGAACTGATGGCTTGTGCTGAGCCGAGGTTGAGAGTACCAAGCAGTCATTTCTTTGCCGAAAAGGCAGTACCAGCCCTGTACAAATATGTAGAACAGAAGGTGGGCCAGTCCTTGAGCCTGTCGGTGTCTGCCAAAGTGCACGGCAGCGCCAACGCTTGGAGCTGTAACTACGGTCAGGGACAGTACATGTCCTCTACAGCCCACTGGGTGAATGTGGTTCCTGCACAGACCCACCAGCAACTTGGCCAGGTGACGCCGCTTCCGCCTCCACGTGGCACACAGGGGAGGAACTGCTCCGTGTCCTTCAGCAAGAAATCGAATCCTGGCTTTCTCCACGACAACTCAAAATCATAACCATGGTGACCCACAACAGGAAGAACATTTTGTCGGCGCTACATCAAAGAGGGCTGAGCCATGCACCCTGCATGGCTCACGTGTTCAATCTGGTTGTCAAGCGGTTCCTGAAGTTATCCACCCATCTGCAAGACATCCTAAAAATGGCCAGGAAACTTTGCATGCACTTCAGCCACTCGTGCACCGCAAAGCACACCCTCCTTGAGCTGCAGCGGCAGAACAGCATCCCCCAACATAGACTGATATGCGATGTTTCCACCCATTAGAATTCCACCCTCCTTATGTTGGACCGACTGTATGAACAGAGAAAGGCCATCAACGATTTCCTGTTGATGCAAGCGGACAGGAGTACTCCCCTATGTAACTTCGATGTCAGCCAGTGGTAGCTCATGCATGACACCTGCTGTTTGCTCAGGCCCTTTGAGGAGGCCACGTTATTTGTCAGTCGCCAGGACTACGGGATGAATGATGTCATTCCACTGCTTCATGTCCTGGGGACTGGAGAAGTGGCTCCTAGATATCACGGTCAGATGAGCCCTGTGGGGGCTGAACTGAAGGAGGAGGATGACATTGGAGCACAAGCAATTTCTAGCGAAATGGATGGTTTTTCTACACAGGTGACAGGAAAGGAGGAGCAGGAGCGCCCAGAGGAGATACAGGGCGATGAGGAAGATGAGGCAGAGGACCCAGTCACACAGTGGCTGTATGCAGTGGAGATGGAGGCAGGGAGTCCCTCCGAGTCACTTGCAAAAATGTCACGCTGCATGCTCAATTGCTTGGGTAGTGACAGCCAAATTGTCACCCTTCAGCAGAGGGATGACTTCTGGCTCTCCACCTTGTTGGACCCTTGCTAACGGTCCAAAATTGGGGCCTTTTTTACACCCCCTGAAAGGGAGGACAAACTGAACTACTATAGAAACATCCTATGTAGTCAGTTGGCCACTGCCTATCTGCACCATCGTCCATCCTCTCGCAGGTCTGACCGGGGAAGGGGGCCCTCTGCGTTCACATTCCACTGCCATGGCTGCTGGGGAGGGGTAGGGTGGCAGGAGCAGTACCAGCTCCATCAGCAGCACCCTAAGCCTACAGTCACTGATGAGCAGCTTTCTTCGCCTGCATAGTGAAGAAACTACTCACCAGCAGCTAGACGTAGAGCAGAACCTAAACCAGCAGGTGGTGGCATGCTTGGAGTGAACCCTGCTAGCCGACATTGAAGATCTGCTGGACTACTGGGCAGCCAAACTGGATTTGTGGCCGCAACTGGGCGAGTTTGCCCTGGAAAAGCTGTCCTGCCCGGCCAGTAGTGTGGCATCAGAGCGGGTGTTTAGTGGTTACCCCAAGAAGAACTCGCCTGTCCACCCAAAATGTGGAGAGACTGACATTTGTCAAGATGAATCAAGCATGGATCAGCCAGGATTTCCACCCACCAATTCCTGATGCATCAGACTAGATCATCCATGGTGCCACACCAACACTTTGACAAAAGAGACTGGTTTCTTCTGGCTACCTGCCTCAGCTACTATTCTGATGCTGCCATCCGCCTGATGCCACACATCTGATGCCAAGGGCTCTTTCTTTCACCCACCATCTTCAGTGGGTACTGGTATTGCCACCCACCTCCACACTTTGTCACCTTGCCACTCTGCAGCCTCCTGATGCTGCCGCAACCTACAGACTCTGTGATTGGGTCGCTCTGTGGTCTCATGCTGCATTCACCTCACCACTGTCACCTTGCCACTCTGTGGTCTCCTCATGCTGCTGCCACCTCCACACTATGTTACCTTGCCACTCTGTGGCCTCCGGATGCTGCCGCCACCTTCACACTATGTCACCCTTCCACTCTGTGGCCTCCTTATGCTGCCGCCACCTCCACACTCTATTATTGTGCCTCTCTGTTGCCTCCTGATGCTGCCGCCACCTCCACACTATGTCACCTTGCCACTCTGGCCTCCTGATGCTGCTGCCACCTCCACACTCTGTCATTGTGCCACTCTGCTGCCTCCTGATGCTGCAGCCACCTACAGACTCTGTCATTGGGCCACTCTGTGGTCTCCTCATGCTGCTTCCACCTCACCACTATGTCACCTTGCCACTCTGTGGTCTCCTCATGCTGCTGCCACCTCCACACTATGTCACCTTGCCACTCTGTGGCCTCCTGATGATGCTGCCACCTACAGACTGTGTCATTTGGCCACTCTGTGGTCTTATCCTGCTGCTTCCACCTCCACACTATGTCACCTTGCCACTCTGTGGTCTCCTCATGCTGCCACCACTTCCACACTATGTCAACTTGCCACTCTGTGGCCTCCTGATGCTGCTGCCACCTCCACACTGTCACCTTTCCACTCTGTGGCCTCCTGATGCTGCTGCTACCTCCACACTCTGTCATTGGGACACTCTGTGGTCTCCTCATGCTGCTTCAAACTCACCACTATGTCACCTTGCCACTCTGTGGTCTCCTCATGCTGCTTCCAACTCACCACTATGTCACCTTGCCATTCTGTGGTCTCCTCATGGTGCTACCACCTCCACACCATGTCACCTTACTACTATTGTGGCCTCCTGATGCTGCTGCCACCTCAACAATATGTCACCTTTCCACTCTGTGGCCTCCTTATGCTGCTTCCACCTCCACACTCTGTCATTGTGCCACTATGTGGCTTCCTGATGCTGCCACTACCTACAGAGTCAGTCATTGGGCCACTCTGTGGTTTCCTCATGCTGCTTTCACCTCACCACTATGTCATAAAGCCACTCTGTGGACTTTTCATGCTGTTCTTAACCTCCTTACTTCATGACTTTTTACAACGGATCCTAGCAGCTGTAAGGCCTGTATAGTCCCATCAGAATTGGATTGTGATTTGGTAGCCCAAAGCAGGAGTGGGTACAAAACACAGAAGACTTGCAAATATTATGTTCACATGACATCTCTGTTTTGGAACCACAGTTTTTTTGGCATTAGCAATACTGATGGAGTACTGACTAGGGATGAGCGAACCCGAACTGTATAGTTCGGGTTCGTACCGAATTTTGGGGTGTCCGTGACACGGACCCGAACCCGGACATTTTCGTAAAAGTCCGGGTTCGGGTTCGGTGTTTGTCGCTTTCTTGGCGCTTTTTGAAACGCTGCAAAGCAGCCAATCAACAAGCATCATACTACTTGCCCCAAGAGGCCATCACAGCAATGCCTACTATTGGCATGGCTGTGATTGGCCAGTGCAGCATGTGACCCAGCCTCTATTTAAGCTGGAGTCACGTAGCGCCGCACGTCACTCTGCTCTGATCAGTATAGGGAGAGGTTGCAGCTGCAACGTTAGGGCGAGATTAGGCAGTGATTAACTCCTCCAAAAGACTTCATTCAGAGATCGATCTGCAGCTGTGGATGATTGAACTGCTGCTATTGAATTTCTCACTGTTTTTAGGCTGCCCAGAGCGTTTTTCAGTCACTTTTTTTCTGGGGTGGTCGGCGGCCATTTTGTGTATTGTGGTGTGCCAGCACAAGCTGCCACCAAGTGCATTTAACCCTCAATAGTGTGGTTGTTTTTTGGCTATATCCTACATCAGGGTCAAGCTGTCACACCAAGTGCATTTAACCATCAATAGTCTGGTTATTTTTTGGCCATATCCCAGTCTAATTCTGACTGTAAACGTATACCTGTCACCCAGCGCCTAAATAATAGGCCTCAAATTTATATTCATCCAAATCTGTCATTATTGCTGTAGCTGGTCAAGTTATTTAGTGTCCGTCAAAGCACAGTTTTTGTTCTGGGTTGAAATACAATTCCCAATTTAGCAATTCTCTAAATTAGTGGTTTCTGCTGTATCAGACCTCCTTTAAATCTATCCCTAAAAGGGTATATAAGATTCAAGGTGCACATAGGGTCATTCTCAATAACTTCACACACACGCTACTGTGCATATCCCAGTCTAATTCTGTCTGTAAACGTATACCTGTCACCCAGCGCCTAAAAAATAGGCCTCAAATTTATAGTCAGCTAAATCTGTGGTTACTGCTGTGCCTGTATTAGTGTATTACGGTACCTAAATAGATAGCCAGATAGTGTTAGGTGTCTTTAAAAAAAGGCCTGAATTTGAATTCAATACATTGGGCCAAATAATATTTTTGTTGTTGTGGTGAACATCTAGTAAAGGACGCGGACATGGTCGTGGTGGTGTTAGTGGACCCTCTGGTGCTTGGAGAGGACGTGGCCGTTCTGCCACAGCCACACGTCCTAGTGTACCAACTACCTCAGGTCCCAGTAGCTGCCATAATTTACAGCGATATTTGGTGGGGCCCAATGCAGTTCTAAGGATGGTAAGGCCTGAGCGGGTACAGGCATTAGTCAATTGGGTGGCCGACAGTGGATCCAGCACGTTCACATTATCTCCCACCCAGTCTTCTGCAGAAAGCGCACAGATGGCGCCTGAAAACCAAGCCCATCAGTCTGCCACATCACCCCCATGCATACCAGGGAAACTGTCTGAGCCTCAAGTTATGCAGCAGTCTCTTATGCTGTTTGAAGACTCCGCTGGCAGGGTTTCCCAAGGGCATCCACCTAGCCTTTCCCCAGCGGTGGAAGACATAGAATGCACTGACGCACAACCACTTATGCTTCCTGATGATGAGGACATGGGAATACCACCTCAGCATGTCTCTGATGATGACGAAACACAGGTGCCAACTGCTGCGTCTTTCTGCAGTGTGCGGCATAGAAGGTATATGCAGCGAGTGAGGGAGCCCATCGGGCTGCTGTGGCGGGGACCCAATGGGTGAGAAGGCAGCACAATGCCATGCACAGGCTGCCCAATGCCTTGCACGGCATCAGGACCTGCTTTCTACAGAGGCTGAGGAGATCCAGCCCCAGGCTGGGTCTCCTAGGCAACCTGTTAGTGTATTACTCTGTGTAATACACTAACAGGCAATGCATTACAATACAGATGTATTGCAATGCATTGCAGAGGGGATCAGACCCCCCAAAAGTTGAAGTTTCAGGCTGGGACAGAAATAAAATTTGAAAAACTAAGTAAAAAATAAAGTGTTTTAATAAAAAATAAATAAAGTTTAAAAAAAAACAAACGCCCCTTTCCCCTGATTTTATAATATAAAATATATAAAAAAAAAAAAAAAAAACACACGTTAGGTATCACTGCATCCGTAAAGACCGGCTCTATAAATATTAGTGTTGGGCGTGAATATTCGAATCACAAATATTAATCCCGAATATCTGCATTTCGAGAATTCGCTAATCTTTAGACTATAGTGATATACACTCACCTAAAGAATTATTAGGAACACCTGTTCGTTTTCTCATTAATGCGATTATCTAGTCAACCAATCACATGGCAGTTGCTTTAATGCATGTAGGGTTGTGGTCCTGGTCAAGACAATCTCCTGAACTCCAAACTGAATGTCAGAATGGGAAAGAAAGGTGGGCTACAACAGCAGAAGACTCTACTGGGTACCACTCATCTCCACTACAAATAGGAAAAAGAGGCTACAATTTGCACGAGCTTACCAAAATTGGACTGTTGAAGACTGGAAAAATGTTGCCTGGTCTGATGAGTCTCGAATATTCTAGATTTTTTTTCATCTGAACCCATGATCTCTCCCTGCTTCTTGCTTGTGGGCCAATGAGAAGGCTGCAATGTCTTTGTTTGAGCTTAGCAACATCTCTAGCAACTAATAGGAAAGTTGCCTTGCCTACCCCTTACTATATAAGAACCTCCCCAGCAGCCATTTTCTACAGTTTTTTAAAGTTCTGAAAGAGACAGCAGTGTGTCACGGTCAAATTGTTGTTTAACTGTGACGCGTTTGCCGTGCTGGTGGCAACGTGTAGTTTTTGGTTTGCACGTGCAATTCCCTTTTAAGGTGTGCATCCCTGCTGTTTGGTGTGCTAGGGGTTAATCTTCTAGCTAGTGGGGATTATAGTGCGTCCTGGGTGTCGCCGCAAGTTTGTTATATACTTGTGGCTTGCAGGCTAGGGGCAGTTGTTCTACAGCTTTGTTTGGTGATGGAGCTCTGCTCCTTGCCTGGGTGATTCTGCCCAGTCCTTGAGGGCCACCTTATTGGACATAAATTGTCTTTCCTTATGTTTGCTCCTGGTTCCCTACCTCACTTAGTTAGGTGTGGGTTTATGTTGAGGGTGTGTTGTATGTCTTCATGGTTGTTACATGTCTGGGCTATTTGGGGGATTTGTCCCTATATGTATGTTTGACATTTGCCCTGTATGTTGAAGCCTGTTTGCAGCGCTGCTTGGGGCTGCCATGCACTGTGTGAGCATGGGGGGCTCTGGCAGAGTTGGTATGCTGGATTCCTGTGTGGGTTGTTTGTACTGTGACCTGCTGTGTGTTCGGGCTCCTGTACTGATGCTCGGGTTCCAGTTGTGGAGGCTTCGGCAGGTAAGTGAGTTGTCTTGTTGTTCTTATCTGCCGATCTTCTTGCTGTGAATGGTCTCTCCTTTTCCCTTTGTTGCTAGGCCTGTGGAGACTCTGGTTCATCCGTGTCTTGGATGAACCTGGTTGTCTCAGGTCCCTGTCTCCTAACCTCAGGGAAATTCAGGGATTTCAGAGTTCTGAGGTTCCAGCGTATGGGCCCTCCTACCTTATGGGTCGGCTCATACAGTTAGGAGAACAGGGCTAGATTAAAGGGTTTCTACCACCAGATTTTGTCCTATTTAGCTGACTGACACTAGCGATGTGCTAGTGTCAGCAGTCCATAACAGTGTTCTTGCTTATCATCTGTCTGCTGCCGTTCACCTTAAAAACGTACTTTTATAGATATGCTAATGAGCCTCTAGGTGCTATGTGGGCATCATTAGCACCTAGAGGGCTCCGTCCACTAACCATTTCAGCCGCCCATTACGTCCCTCCAGCCCGCCCCGCTCCAGTTGATTGACGTGAAACTTCTCAGTATCTCGTACCAATTCCCGCGCCTGCGCTTCTGTATTCGGCGCAGGCGCAGCAAGTGAATGCCGCTCTCCTGGTGCCGGCTTCCTTACTGTAACGTAGTTGGCGCAGGCGCAGTGAGGAAGCCGGCGCCGGGAGAATACAGAAGCACACGGCGCAGGCGCGGGAATTGGTTGTGCTCCACTAGCTTCCCCTTTTCTGTTTGGGGGGGCTTTGAGGGGTGGGAGTGTAACGGCCTATAGTGTACGGGTTTTGCTGTGTGCACCGTGACTTACTTGCCACACATGCTGTTGCCTGCGGCAACTTGTTGCCTTTTGCTTGTGTGTGCAATTCCCCTTCAGTTGCTTCTTCCTTGTGTTTGGTTAACTTGGGGTTAATGTGTGTTCTTGGTGTGGGTGGGGTCGCTTTGGGCTATTTAGTTTCTGCTGGATGCCTGTAGCTCAGGGTTCCTCCAGACTTGGTGTGCGCTGGTGGTTCACTGCTCCTGGCTTTACCATCTGTCCAGTGAGGGCCACCCTTGTGGTCATCAAGGTATTCCCAGTTTCTCCTTCCCATCCTTCACTTTGTTGATTGGTGTGGGTTTTGTCCAGGGTGTATTTATGTCTAGTGTGTTGTGACTGTCTGGTCTGTTTATGTTGTTTCCAGCATGTCTGCTAGCTATTCCCCTGTTGTATGTTGTACCTCCGTGAGGGGGCTGGTTTCCCGGAGGGGTGAACCATAAGCCTTTATGCAGCACTGCCTTGCAGTACCTGGTATGCTGATTTCCTGTATGCGTTGTTTGTGTGGTGCCCTGTTTGGTGTGTTGGCTCTGGTTTGTATGCATGGATTCCAGTGGTGGCAGCGGCAGGTAAGTGAGTTTTCCAGTGTTCTTACCTGCCAATCCAGTTGCTGCATATGATATTTTCCACCTGTTGCTAGGCAGCTGGAGACTCCGGTTTGTCTGAGTCCCTGAGGAACCGGTTGTCTCCTATTCCTGACCTGTATGCCAGGGACCGTCAGGGTCAGCAGGATCCAGGTTCCAGTGCATGAGCCTCCCACCTTCAGGGTTTGCTAATGCAGTCAGGAGATCAGGGTCAGAATTAGGGTGGCTGTAGGTTGTGGCCTGCTCCTTTCACTGTAGTTTGGCCTAGTAACAGTTCCCACTATACGGTGGGGAGTTTCCCCCACTCTCCACTGTGATAGTGTCATTGCTCTGCTCTGTGCTTTCTACTCATTACATTAGATAGATAGTTAGATAGCTTTTATATATATATATATATATATATATATATATATATATATAATACCGATAATTAGTGGGAGATAGTCAGTGTAGGTTATATTCTGATATAGTGTAGCTGTTGCAGTGCGTTAGGTTCTGCTGTCCTTACTGTGGTGAGCTGAACAGAAAAGTGTACGGTAAAGTCCTGGAAGGGGTGTATATCCCACCCAGCTTCCTCAACTGAGTGAGGTAAATAAAATCCAGGACAGGTTTTCCCCTAGCCTGAGGGATCCCAGCTGAAGCCAGCTGGGATCATCAAGGGGAAATAAAGCACAGTCCAGGCTGTCAGTCTGAGGAGAGGAATGCCTGGGAAGCTGGCTGCCCTGCTGGCTAGAGAAGCCGAGTGCTCTGTGTGACCTGTGTTCAATAGGTGAGCTAGGATCCTTACTGTATTAGCCAGGGCCCAGACGGGCAGGTGTTTATTTTAGTTTGGTTTATGTGTTGTGGTGCTGGTCCTTCACCTTACCCAGTGAATTATAACTGGGGTTGCCTGTATTGCCGGAGTGTGATAAATAAAGCAGCATTTGGACTTTAACCCTGTGGTCTGCAAGAGAATCTGTCATCGCCGCCCAGCCTGAGAGTGTAACCCCTTACAATACATACATGCTACAAACATGGTGCTGTGATGTCACAACAATACATAGTGCACTAATCAGTAATATGTAGTCAGACCTGCAAAAATGTGAAGTTTCACGTATTGCGCCAAAATATTTGCATCATTAGTGCCGATTAGTGAAATCGCAAATATATTGGAGCACTGTATCTGCATATAATGCCATTTTTTATGTTCTGCTGTGCCACCCATTTTCTTCAGTCTCAGGAAACTTCTAGCAGCTTGGAAAATGTAGCAAAAGTGATCCACGCCTGTATTGAGCATGCATAATGCGATTATTACATTGCCGATTTTCACAATCAAGAAAATAGCAAAATCTCGAATTTGCAAATATTTGACGAATATACTGCAAGTTATTCGTGAAATATTGCGAATTCAAATCTCGCCCCTGCTGCTCATCCCAAATAAATATACAGTATCTCACAAAAGTCAGTACACCCCTCACATTTTTGTAAATAATTTATGATATCTTTTCATGGGACAATGTAAAGTAGTCAGTGTACAGCTTGTATAACAGTGTAATTTTGGTGTGCCTACTTCCGCTCACAAGGGACAGTGATATTATATTGATCTATGCATTGTAATGTATTTTCTGTGTGTTTTTACATTGGTATGTTCCCCCTGTTAATGCTTAGCAGGCCTAGTTGGGTGTAATTAGATATCCCAGACACTAGAGGGAGATAGGGAGCCCCTAGTATAAATGTCCAGGACCAGACAGGGAGAGGTTAGGTCATAGTCAGGAGTCTGTGGAGACAGAAGTGAGAAGGCACCAGCCCAAGATATGCTGAGGGCCTCCTCCTGACATGCAGCTAGATAGTCCTGGTTTCTAGTTGCACCAGGAGGCTAGAAGGAGTACAGCCTGCCTGGAGACCAGTAATCCAGCCAACACAGATGAGACACCCCAGTAGTAGGAGAGCACCTCCTGGGAGAAACCTGCAGCCACCTTTCCAATCCAGCAGAGAATTCAGCTAATAAGCAAAGGTACTGTAATATTTAAAGCAAGTGCCAATACTGGAGGAAGATTATATATACCAAGGATTCAAGCCAGCAATTAGGCATCCGGGCCCTGGGATCCAGTCAGCTAGAATAGCTGAGGGGATAGAGCAGCATTGTACTGCAAAGCATTAACTGTATACCCTCCAAGTATCTTGCAAGATTGAAACCTGCTGTGCTGTGAAGTAAACCCGCTGTGCATTTGTACTATAAAGGACTGCATTATCAACTACTGCAATTGCTTGTATAAAGTTGAACTGTTTCACAAAGTAAAGCAACGTTTGGTTTACCATCTGTGTACTCCATTAATCCTCCTGCAAACCAGTGTGCCACCGTTACAGGCACTGGCGTCACGATTCTTAAAGGGACCTTACCTAAGGCACTCAAAATACCTGCAACATCCAGGGCATCTCACACACCATCAGGCCTGGTCCCTATTTACAGAGTGTGTCCCAGAGGAACTAGTGTCTACCTCTCCTTCACTGTCGCATGCCTGCCCAGGGTTCCCCTTTTAAAAAGTGAGTAACCCTCGATTGCCCATAACCGTGACCTCACTATCGCTATACCCTGCAGGTCTGGCGTGCTGCATAAATACCCCAAAATAGTACCAATAAAACTGCCACCTTTTTCCGTAGTTTCCAAAATGGGGTAAATTTTTTATTATTCCTACTATAGGGTGCTTCAGGGGAGCTTCAAATGGGACATGGTGTCTAAAAACCAGTCCAGCAAAATCTGCCTTCCTAAAACCATACGGCACTCCTTTTCTTTTGCACCCTGCCGTGTGTCATTACAGCAGTTTACGACCACATATGGGGTGTTTCTGTAAACCGCAGAATCAGGGTAATAAATATTGAGTTTTGTTTGGCTGTTGTTCCAAAGTTATTACCACATAAAGTGATACATGTCAGATTTTTTTAAATAAGCCTGGTCAGGAAGGTGCAAAATGGCCCAGTCATTAAGGGGTTAAAATTAACACTGCTGTCTAAAAATGCAACTTCACTTTGTCGCCTTTTCATTTTTTTTCTTCCCCATATTCCATGAGCCATAACTTTTTGAATTTTCTTATTTTTTGAGGGACAAGTTGTATTTTTAATGGCACAATTTAATGCTTGAAAATGGGAAACATTTCTTGGTGGGGTGAAAAAGATGCAATTCTAACATTTGTTTTTGTTTAGTGTTTATGGCGTTCATTGTGTACCAAAAGTTCATTGCGAGATTTTGCACAGTGTCTTCAATCAAGATGGCCATGGTGGCCTCTTCACGATCAGCTGAATAAGGTGAGTATTTTTTATATTTTTTTTTACTGATTAATCCCTGAAAGTCTCATTTTTAATCTCAGATGCCACGATCAGGGATGAAGGCGAAATCTGAGGGGTTCAATGATGGGGGACGTCATTCCTCGTCATTGCGTCTGGTATATACAATGAAATCGGTTTGTAATGAAGTAATTCACCCATGATGCAAGAGGAATGGTCACCATCGTGGGCTGCTATTGGCTGCATCCTCTATCACCAGCGGCCATGCAAGGATCTGGAGTGACACGGGTGCCATGGAGCTGGTTAGGTATGATCCATAGGAGATGCTCTGGCATTGTGGGGGGCACTTTTGGAATTGCATAACCCCTTTAAAGAATAGTAAAAATGTATACACGATTATATATACTATTATATTTATATGAGATATAGATGGTTAGTAAATTATTTAGTATCCTCCAGTAGTATTGTGTGTGTTCCAGTTTCAGTGTTGAAATACACCATTTTTTTTTACCAGGTTTCCATAACAACTCAACCATTTTTCTTCACTGTTACAGGTTATTATTAAGAGGTCAGGCCTCTATGGAGGTCAATGTTAAGGTATGGCGGGCCACTGTGTAGGTCACTGTTAAGGGGGCAGGCTGCTGTGGAGGGCCACTGTTAAAGGGGAGGGCTGTTGTTGAGGACACTGTTAAAGGGGTGGCTGGCTGTAAAGGTCATTGTTAAGGGGGTGAGTGTCACGGATGGTGTGACAGAAAACAAGAAGTTACAAATAAGGATCCGAATGGCTTGATCCAATACTAAGGAACAAAAAGGGTGACCCCTATTAAAGCCCTGAAGCTCTCCCTGTCTTCTCAGCCCATGCAAAGATCTCAGTGATAGAAGGTTGCATGTCCACGTACCTAGACTGAATGACACCTGCAAACCCTATAATAGTGAGTGGACACGACCACCAGCTCCCTGCACTTAATACGGAGGGAGTCAGGGTCACCTAGAACCAAGCCAACAGGAAAACAACAAATACAAAAATAGACTTATCTGAAAACCCAGCTGTAGCATCTTCCAGCAGAGAACACAATCCAGGATGTAATATAAACCGCAAGGTGAGGCAGTATGGGGAGGAGATAAATAGGGAGGCAATCACTGCTAATAGATGACAGCTGGGAGAGGGAGGAGAGATGTCAAAACGAAAGCAAAACAAAAGAAGATCATGCAGGAGGTACTGAAGAACGTCTATCAGAAATTCTCAAAGATCTGGTGGTGACAGTGAGTGGCTGTAAAGGTCATTGTTAAGGGGGTGAGCGGCTGTCAAGGTCACTGTTTAGTGGGCGTAGTGCTGTGGAAGTCAAGGGGACAGGGTACTGTGGAGGTCATTGTTAAGGGAGCAGGCTGCTGTGGAAGTCACTTTTATTGGGAAGGGTACTGTGGAGGTCTCTGTTACGGTGGTGGGTCGGGGGTGCTGTGGAGATTAGTGTTATATGGGACACTGTGGATATCTTTTAACCACTCACACAAACATTAAATAAAATAGACAAAATATACTTGTGCAAAGCAGGGTTATTCTGCTAGTCCAATCAGAGCCCCACAATTTTTCTGGTGGAGTTCTGATCGAAAGACAAAGGGAGTACCCTCCCTCTGCTGCGCTTACTATTGATGCGGCATTTGAGGGGTTTAATGACCAGGATCAGAAGAACCACCTTTCCCAGTTACTGCGGGTTCGTACCAAACTTTGCGAGTTTGGGTACCCGGACCCGGACTTTCACTGAAGTCCGGGTACAGTTTTCGGGTGATTTTATTATTTTCTGTTATAACGGAAAATAATAATATTCTTAAGTCAGAATGCAAAAGAATATAGCCATTTAGGGGGGAAAAAAAGAAAAAAGAAAAGCAACTCGCTAAACATCATAGCTATCTATGTCCACTTTCCCATCCACTTTCCAAAATTAGAATGAGTGTTGTAAAAATGCAAATAGTCGCAAAGTCCTAATTTATGACTTTTTCAAATCAGAATTCTGCAGTGCAGGGCTTCATAAATTCTCTTCATGAGTTTCTCAAACCAAGTATTGACATTATGTATCCTGGCTCCTAAAGAGAATGTCCAAGATTTGATATTGATGAACTATCCTCGGGATAGGTCATCAATATCAGATGGAAGACACTGTCATGGTCTTACCTTCTTGCTGTTCTCCTTCGTTTGACATGTGCTGGCGGCCATCTTGGTTTCTGGGTTTCTTGTAGCCTCCCACCTTGCGGCTTCTCCTTCCCACTGGGAGGAGCTGGATGCCTAGCTCATATATATAGGAGGTCTGTGGCTTCAGTTCCTTGCTTGGTCCTCCTGTGTTCACATGCTTCTAAGACTGCTGCTGCTTCTGGTTCCTGATCCTGGCTTCGTCTGACTACCCTGCTGGTTCCTGATCCAGGCTTCGTCTGACTACCCTGCTGGTTCCTGATCCAGGCTTCGTCTGACTACCCTTCTGGTTCCTGACCTCTGGCTTCGCAAGACCCTGCTTCGGTTTAGCCATCCGTTTGGACTTTTGCCTTACAGCTTGATCTTCAATAAAGCCTTCTTATTTCCACTTATCTCTTGTTGTACGTCTGGTTCATGGTTCCATGACATTAGGACCAAGCCATGAATTCTGACGGTACAGGGCCATCCTCGCTACCTACGCTGGTTGCCAGACTTGATCAGCAGGATCACCTGTTGGGTCAGTTCGCTGTGGCGTTGCAAACCCTGCTTGAACGCACGGCTCATTTAGCTTCCGTTGCCGATGGGTCGGTTGTCGCTCCTGGGCCCGCTCCTACTGCCGCTCCGGTTGTTGCGCCAGAGTCTACCCCGACACCTGTCGCTGCGCCTGCGGTGTTTCGGGGTGTGACCGGTTCTGCCCCCCTTCCACAGCGCTTTGGGGGAGAGCCAACTCAGTGCCGAGGTTTCCTTAACCAGGTGGGCATTTATTTCGAGTTGCTGCCACATGCCTTTCCTACTGAGAGATCAAAGGTGGGCTTCTTGATCTCGCTGCTCTCGGACAAGGCCTTGGCCTGGGCCAGCCCTTTATGGGAGAACAACAATCCGGTGGTTGCCGAGTTTTCCGGTTTTGTTGCTTCTCTTCGGAAGGTATTCGATGTGCCGGCTCGTGCTGCCTCTGCTGCGAGGCTCCTTATGTCCATCAGACAGGGTTCACGATCCGTAGCTGAATACGCCATTGAGTTTCGTACCCTGGCAGCAGAGGTGGGCTGGAATAATGAGGCTCTGGTAGCTGCTTTCTCTCATGGTCTCTCGGATGCCTTGAAGGATGAGGTTGCAGCTAAGGACCTACCAGTGGAGCTCGAGTCTTTTATTTCTTTCCTGATTTTGATTGACACCAGACTCAGGGAGAGACCTTCCTTTAAGGAGAGCCTGCGGAGGTCTTCTAACAGATTGGCGCCTACGTTTGCTGCCCCACCCGTGCCTCCCTCTCCTCCCACGCCTCCTGGGGATGACTTGTCTGGGGGTGAACCCATGCAGCTGGGGTTTGCTCGCCTGTCCGAGGGGGAGAGGGTACTCCGGAGACGCGAGGGCCGATGCATGTACTGTGGTCTCGGTGGGCATTTTCGGTTGGCATGTCCGAACCGTCCAGGAAACACTCGCACCTGAGATCCTGTCGGGGGCAGATCTTGGGTGGAGTCTCCTCGTCCCCGGTTTCCCGTGTTGACAAACCACTGATTACTGTTGTCCTCTCCTGGGTCGGGGGCTCGGTGACGACCCAGGCGTTGGTGGACTCTGGTGCTGGTGGTTTGTTCATTGATAGTGTGTTCGCTGCCGCCAATTCCATTCCTCTGCAGCCTCGAGGTTCCCCACTGGCTCTTGAGGCGATAGACGGCAGACCCCTTCTGCCGCCACACGTGACTCAGGAGACCCTTCCAGTGGGGATGGCCATTGGTGCCGTTCACAGAGAGTCGGTCTGTCTCCAGGTTATTTCGTCTCCACACTACTCGGTGGTCTTGGGGTACCCCTGGCTCCAGAAGCATAATCCGACTTTCGATTGGAGATCGGCCGAGATCCTCTCGTGGTCACCGCAGTGTGGGGCTAGTTGCATCCATGGGCCTGTCAAGTTGCTGTGTACTTCCTCGGACTCTCTGTTGCCTCCTGAATACGAGGAGTACCGGGATGTATTCGATAAGGTGCGTGCGGTTGCCCTACCTCCGCACCGCCCATACGATTGTGCCATAGAGTTACAACCTGGTGCCGTTCCTCCTCGTGGCAAAGTCTATCCACTGTCGGTAGCGGAGAATGAGGCCATGGAGGAGTACGTGAGGGAGGCGCTTTCACGCGGACACATTCGCAAATCCTCGTCCCCGGCAGGGGCTGGATTTTTCTTTGTGAGAAAGAAGGGCGGTGAGTTGAGGCCTTGCATCGATTACAGGGGTCTCAATCGCATCACGATCAAGAACGCTTACCCGATACCCTTGATTTCCGAGCTGTTCGATCGCCTCAAAGGGGCCACGGTCTTTACCAAACTAGACCTGAGGGCGGCATATAACCTGGTAAGGATCAAGGCGGGCGATGAGTGGAAGACCGCGTTTAACACCAGGACCGGTCATTATGAATCCTTGGTTATGCCCTTTGGGTTGTGCAATGCGCCCGCAGTCTTCCAGGAATTCATCAACGATGTTTTCCGTGACCTGTTGCAGCAGTGTGTGGTGGTCTATTTGGATGACATCTTGGTATATTCTGAATCCATGGAGGCCCACATTCTGGATGTCAGACGAGTGTTGCAACGGTTACGAGAGAACAAGCTGTTCGGTAAGCTTGAGAAATGCGAATTTCACCGATCCCAGGTAACCTTCTTAGGTTACATCATTTCCGCTGAGGGGTTCTCCATGGATCCTGAGAAGGTTTCGGCTGTCTTACAGTGGCCCCAGCCCAGTGGTCTTCGTGCCCTGCAGCGCTTTTTGGGCTTCGCCAATTATCGGAAGTTCATCAGGGACTTTTCCATGCTAGCCAAGCCTCTCACGGATCTGACCAGGAAGGGCAGTAATCCCCAGGTCTGGCCGCTCGAGGCCATCCGAGCTTTTGAGGCTCTAAAGTCCGCCTTTGTGTCGGCTCCGATTCTGTCGCATCCCAACCCTGGGTTGCCTTTTGTTCTCGAGGTGGACGCGTCTGAGACGGGAGTAGGCGCCCTTCTGTCTCAGCGTAGAACACCAGAGGGTCCTCTGCTTCCTTGTGGGTTTTACTCCCGGAAACTGTCTTCCACGGAGTGCAACTATCAGATTGGTGACAGGGAGTTATTGGCCATCGTGCAGGCCCTTAAAGAATGGAGGCACTTGCTCGAGGGCTCGGTGGTTCCGGTTCTCATCCTGACGGACCACAAGAATCTGACCTACCTCTCTGAGGCCAAGAGATTGACACCACGTCAGGCCAGATGGGCTCTGTTCTTGTCACGTTTTAATTACGTGGTCTCCTACCTACCCGGTTCCAAGAACATTCAGAGCGGATGCCTTATCACGGCAGTACTCCGAGCTGTCCGGGGAGGAGTCGATTCCGACTTCGGTCATACCTCCGAATCAGATCCTGGCCGCCATTCGCACCAGCCTGACCTCTCCCCTGGGTGAGCAGATTTTGGCGGCTCAATCTGGTGCTCCCTCTGGGAGACCCAACGGCAGATGTTTTGTGCCTGAGGAGTTGCGCACTCGGTTGTTGCGAACCTACCATAACTCCAAGGCCGCGGGGCATCCTGGAAAGAATCAGCTGTCCTGGGCTGTTTCACGTCTGTTCTGGTGGCCTTCTCTACGTTCCGACATCGCCGCATATGTAGCGGCATGCTCCGTTTGTGCCCAGAGTAAGTCCCCTCGGCACCTTCCGTTGGGCCTTTTGCAACCCATAGCCACCGGGGAGCGTCCATGGTCACACCTGGGGATGGATTTCATTGTGGACCTCCCTGCATCCCGAGGCCATACGGTCATTCTCATGATTGTGGATCGGTTTTCCAAAATGTGCCACTGTGTTCCTCTCAAGAAGTTACCCTCTGCACAAGAGTTGGCCTCGATTTTTGCCAGGGAGGTCTTCCGGTTGCACGGTTTGCCCAAGGAGATTGTGTCGGATCGGGGGAGTCAGTTTGTGTCCAGGTTCTGGCGCGCCTTTTGCTCCCAGTTGGGGATTCATCTCTCTTTCTCCTCGGCCTACCACCCTCAGTCCAATGGGGCCGCAGAACGATCCAATCAGGCCTTGGAGCAATTCCTTTGTTGCTATGTCTCCGATCACCAAGACAATTGGGTTGACCTCCTGCCTTGGGCTGAGTTTGCCAGGAACACGGCGGTGAACTCTTCCTCTGGGACGTCTCCCTTCATGGCCAATTATGGGTTCCAACCTGCCGTGTTACCGGAGGTATTCTCTCCCCAGGATATTCCGGCTGTGGAGGATCACCTTTCCGTCCTACGTGCTTCTTGGGTACAGATCCAGAGGTCCCTTGAGGTCTCTGCGCAGCGCCAGAGACTCCAGGCTGATCGCAGACGAGCGCCCGCTCCTTCCTACCAGGTCGGAGACCGCGTATGGTTGTCCACCCGCAACCTCAACCTTCGAGTGCCCACTCCCAAGCTGGCGCCTCGCTTTGTTGGTCCCTTCCGAGTGCTTCGCAGGGTAAACCCGGTAGCCTATGCCCTTGCGCTTCCTCCTGGCATGCGGATCTCCAACGTGTTTCATGTCTCCCTGTTGAAGCCACTGGTGTGTAATCGTTTCACTTCCTCGGTTCCTCGGCCTCGTCCGGTCCAAGTGGGCAATCGTGAGGAGTATGAGGTGAGCAATATCCTGGACTCACGCCTGGTCCGCGGTCGGGTGCAGTTTTTGGTCCATTGGCGTGGTTATGGTCCAGAGGAGCGTTCCTGGGTTCCCTCCGCAGATGTCCATGCTCCTGCCTTGCTCCGATCCTTCCACGCACGCTTCCCTCAGAAACCGTTCTTTACTCCGCGGAGGAGGGGCCCTTGAGGGGGAGGTACTGTCATGGTCTTACCTTCTTGCTGTTCTCCTTCGTTTGACATGTGCTGGCGGCCATCTTGGTTTCGTCTGACTACCCTTCTGGTTCCTGACCTCTGGCTTCGCAAGACCCTGCTTCGGTTTAGCCATCCGTTTGGACTTTTGCCTTACAGCTTGATCTTCAATAAAGCCTTCTTATTTCCACTTATCTCTTGTTGTACGTCTGGTTCATGGTTCCATGACAGACACCCTCGCCGATCAGCTGAAGATGCCACAGCACTCTGGTGAGTGCCACAGCCTTTTTCTAGGCAAATAATGTCACAATTGTCAGTCAAGTGGCCTAGGTGCAGCTCAGTCTCATTCAAGTGAATGGGGCTGATCTGAAATACCAAGTTCAGCCAATATGAAATGGACAACACTGTGCTTGGTAAGCAAGGAGGCAACAGCACTTACCGAAGTGCCACTGACTCCTCAAACAGCTGATTGCCGGGGTACTGGGAGTTGGACCCCCACCGATTTGATATTGATGACCTATCACAATTTCTGAAGACTCCTTTAACCTTCTACTTTGTTTGGACTTTTAGCATAGCCTTGCTTGACTTTCTCATCAGACTATTCATTGAGGCCAGAGAGGGAAGGGAGATGAGAATTAGAGTTTCACACATTACACTGATCAATGCAATGCTCTTCTGTGGCCATCTTTATCTAGGCCTATCAGGAGAACAATAGAGATTGATGTCATTCTATCATCCCAATTCTACTAATCTAATTTTACTAGAAGATAGCATCTTTGCCTTACAGAAGCAGTAAAGTAAATAATAGATTACATACTGATATAGGAGTTTTTCCTCTGTGTAAACTGATAAAAAACAATATTTTGTATTTTTTATAGCATTATTTGTATGTGTATAATATGCATATTTGTGTGCGTTGTACTTTATGTATATACCATTTCAGGGACTACCTGAATGTCAAGAGCAAAGTTCTCAGCCTAGCAAAAGAGGGCTACTTTACTACTACTTTAGAATATAAAACATATTCTGATTTGTTGTTTACTACTTAATTCCACATCCTTTATGGTTTTCATGTCTATAAAACACAGGCATCTGTGTTGGTACCATGTTCACATGTGCCCACATAATATATGCAAATGAGAATAAGCCTCTAGGAGCAACTGGGAGTTGCTGTTACACCTAGAGGATCAGCTCTCTCTGCAACTGCTGCACCCAGGGCTGCACCGCCAACTAGGTGAGGTTAGGTGATTACCTCAGGCAGCGCGGCCCTGGGGACAAGTGGGGGGGTGGCAATGCAGTAAGAGATGAGCGCTTCCATTGTGGAAGTGCTCATCTCTATATTCATCTGTATCGCCGTCCTTAGGACAGCGATACAGATGGGTGTGCTGCGGGGCAGGGAAGAGGCGTCTGCCTTCCCCATTCCTCTGATAGTCCACAAGCACTAGGCCTGCACCCTGTCAAAGGCTGGTGCAGGTGGCGCAATGAAGTCATCGCGCTGCCTGAGCCGCACAGAGCGGGAAACAGGCTGTAAGAGGCCTGCATCACTAAACGTAGCATGTAGGTAAGTATTTGTGTTTATTTTTATACTTTTCTTGAGTAATCCCCATTTAGTATGTGTTCCATATTGAGAGCGCAGTCCAATGCACATCTTGTCTAATGTATGCAGTCCTGGAAGAGCTGTTTGAGGGTGCATATCTTTGTTCAAAATGTGAGCAAATTGCCAGTTTGGAATTTCACATAGAGTATCTAACCAGGTGAGTTTCAACACTGAGACGAGTTGACAATTTGGAAAAGAGTTTGCTGCTCACTGAGAAAGCACTCTATGGGGTAGATATGGGGGAGGGTGGTAGCGGGGAGGCTCAGGAAAGTGAGGTAGCTAGCTGGAGGTAGAGGGAAGAGTTCCAGGGAGGCAAGCTCTGATCTGACACACCGCAACAAGTTTGCATGGTTGGCAGATGAGGGGGATGTCGGTTCAGTGAGAGCACTGTTGCAGCCAGACACTTCCTCTGCCAGTCAGGGGAATGTCAGCTCCAGTAAGCAGGGGACTAGGAGAGCAGGGCAGGCCAGACAGGTGCTGGTAGTGGGAGACTCAATTATTAGCGGTACAGATGGGGCCATATGTCACAAAGACTGGGATCGTCAAACGGAGTATTGCCTTTCTGGCGCTCGAATTTGACACATCGCGGATCGGGTTGACAGATTGCTGGCAGGGGCTGGAGAAGATCCAGCGGTCATTGTCCATATCTGAGCCAATGACAATGTTAGAGGTAGGTGGAGCGTCCTTAATGATTTTAGGGATTTAGGTCAAAAGCTTAGGGCAAGGACCTCAAAGGTAGTATTTTCTGAAATACTACCAGTACCACGAGACACACAAGAAAGGCAGCAGGAGATTAGGGAGGTTAACAAGTGGCTCAAGAACTAGTGTAGGAAGGAGGGTTTTGGGTTCCTGGAGAACTGAGCTGACTTATCTGTTGGCTACAGGCTCTATCATAGGGATGGGCAGCACCTCAATGGGGAAGGGGCAGCTGTGTTGGGGGAGAAGATGGATAGAAGGTTGGATGAGTGTTTAAACTAGGGACTGGGGTGGAGGGTAATTATGTTATAGGATGGGAAGATAGTGCAGATTGAGACCGGGGGAAAGCTAATGGGACTGGGGGAGGGATGGAAGAAGGGGGTTCTGGAACAGCTAAGTAGAAAAAGTGTAGGGTAAAAAATATACATGAACCTCTTAAATGTATGTATACTAATTTCAGAAGCCTGACTAATACAACTGGGGAATTGGAATTAGTGATGTGTGAGGAGGACTATGACATAGTGGGAATAACTGTGACATGGCTGGATGATAGCTACAGTGCCTTGCAAAAGTATTCACCGCCCCCCCCCCCCCTTGACTTTTTTCGTATTTTGGTGCCTCGCAACCTGAAATTAACATGGATTGTTTAAGGATTTGCATCATTTAATTTACAGAACATGCCCACAACTTTGAAGATCTGTGCTTTTTTATTGTGAAGCAAACAACAAATAGGACAAAATTACAGAAAAAGTCAATGTGCATAACTATTCACCCCCTAAAGTCAATACTTTGTAGAGCCACCTTTTGCGGCAATCACAGCTCCAAGTCGCTTTGGATAAGTCTCTATGAGCTTGCCACATCTTACCACTGGGACTTTTGCCCATTCCTCCTTGCAAAACTGCTCCAGCTCCTTCAAGTTGGATGGTTTCCGCTTGTGAACAGCAAGTCTGATCACAGATCTTCTATTGGATTGAGATCTGGGCTTTGACTAGGCCATTTCAACGCATTTACATGTTTCCCCTTAAACCACTCAAGTGTTGCTTTAGCAGTGTGTTTGGAGTCATTGTCCTGCTGGAAGGTGAACCTCCATCCTAGCCTCAAATCACCACAGGTTTTGCTCAAGAAATATCCTTGTATTTAGCACCATCCATCTTTCCCTCAACTCTGACCAGTTTCCCAGTCCAGGCTGCTGAAAAACATCCCCACAGCATGATGCTGCCACCACCATGTTTCACTGTGGGCATGGTGTTCTTTAGTTGATGTGATGTGTTGGGTTTGCGTCAGACATAGCGTTTTCTTTGATGGACAAAAAGTTCAATTTTTGTCTCATCAGACCAGAGCACCTTCCTCCATACATTTTGGGAGTCTCCCACATGCCTTTTTGCAAACTCACACCGTGCCTTTTTGTTTTTTGCTGAAAGTAATGGCTTTCTTCTGGCCACTCTGCCATAAAGCTCAACTCTATGGAGCATACGGCTTATTGTCGTCCTATGTACAAATACTCCAGTCTCTGCTATGGAACTCTGCAGCTCCTCCAGGGTTACCTTAGGGCTCTGTGCTGCCTTTCTAATGCCCCCCCTTGTCCGCTCCGTGAGTTTTGGTGGGCGGCTGTCTCTTGGCAGATTTGCTGTTGTGCCATGTTCTTTCCATTTGGTTATGATAGATTTGATGGTGCTCCTGGGGATCATCAAAGATTTGGATATTTTTTTATAACCTAACCCTGACTTGTACTCCTCAACAACATTGTCCCTTGCTTGTTTGGAGAGTTCCTTGGTCTTCATGGGAGTATTTGGTTAGTGATGCCTCTTGCTTAGGTATTGCAGCCTCTGGGGCCTTTCAAAAAAGGTGTGTATATGTAATGACAGATCATGTGACACTTAGATTGCACACAGGTGGACATCATTTCCCTAATTATGTGACTTCTAAGGGTAATTGGTTACACCAGAGCTTATCATGGGCTTCCTAACAAAGGGGGTGAATACATACGCACATGCCAATTTTCTGTTTTCTATTTCTAAACAACAGTTTTATTTATATATTTTTCTCATTTCACTTCACCAACTTAGACTATTGTGTTCTGATCCATCACATAAAATTCAGATTAACAAAACATTGAACTTAAGGCTGTAATGTAACAAAATATGAAAAAAGTCAAGGGGGGTGAATACTTTTGCAAGGCACTGTATGACTGGGCAGGTAATGTACAGGGTTACAGTCTGTTTAAAACAGATTGCAAAAACCATAGAGGGGTCTGCCTTTATGTAAAGTCCTATCTAAAGCCCAAACCCCGGGAAGATATAAGTGAGGGACCTGAACATGTGGAGTCACTGTGGGTAGAAATACATTGAGGCAAAAAAAATAAAAAAATACTAATAGAAGTTTATTATAAACCACCTAATATACAGAGTCCACATAAATTATACTATTAAAGGAGATAGACGAGGCGGCATTCATAATGAGGTGGTTATTAATGAGGGACTTCAACTACCCAGATATAAACTGAAACTTGTATATCTCATAAAGAAAAAACAGGTTCTTGGCAATAACCAAAGACAATTACTTTTCCCAACTGGTGCAGGACCCAACTAAAGGGACGGCCATACTGGAACAACAGATGTGCAGGTTGGGGGACTCCTGGGAAATAGTGACCATAAAGTAATAACCTTCCAATTATCATTCAAAAGAGAGTTTCTTCAGGGAGGAACAAAAATTCCAAACTTCAAAAAAGCTAAATTTAGCCAACTAAGAGAGGCCACAGGCCTAACTAACTGGGACAAAGTCCTCAAAAATAAAAATACAGCCACAAAATTGGATATTTTTAAAAGCATCCTAAAATCTAATTATGAGAGGTACATACCTTATGGGCCTAAAAGATTAAGAAATAAGAAAAAATTTATGTGGATAAATAGAACTGTAAAGAAAACAATAAATAAAAAAAGAAAGCATTTAAATCACTAAAACAGGAGGGTAGCAAGGAAGCACTGAAAAATTATAAGGAAAAAAATAGAATATGTAAAAAACAAATAAAAGCAGCCAAACTAGAGACCGAGAGATTAATTGCCAAAGAGAGCAAAACTAACACTAAAATTTATTTCAATTAAATAAATGGTAAAAAGTATAAATCTGAAGGTGTTGGCCCTCTACAGATTAATGAGGGGGGAGTTGCACAGAGCGATGATGAGAAAGCAAAGCTATTAAATATTTTTTTCTCCACTCTATTCACTGAAGAAAATAAACAGTCAGATGAAATGCAGAATGTAAAAGTTAATTGCCCATTAAAATTGCCCTGTCTGACCCAGGAAAAAGTACAGCGGCGTCTTAAAAAGATTAAAATAGACAAATCGCTAGGACCAGATGGCATACACCCCCGTATCCTAAGAGAATTAAGTAATGTCATAGCCAGACCCTTATTTCTGAATTTTAGGACTCTATAATGATAAGGAGTGTTCCACAGGATTGGCACATAGCAAATGTAGTGCCAATATTCAAAAAGGGTCCAAAAACAGAGCCTGGAAACTATAAGCCGCTAAGTTTAACATCTGTCGTGGGTAAACTGAAGGTTTTCTAAGAGATGCTATCTTGGAGTACCTCAATGAAAAGAAGCAAATAACGCCATATCAGCATGGCTTCATGAGGGATCGGTCATGTCAAACTAATTTAATCAGTTTCTATGAGGAGGTAAGTTTTAGAGTTGGCAGCGGCGAATCAATGGATGTCGTATATATGGACTTCTCCAAAGCATTTGGCACTGTACCGCATAACAGGTTAGTATATAAAATGAGAATGCTCGGACTGGGAGAAAATGTCTGTATGTGGGTAAGTAACTGGCTCAGTGATAGAAAAAAGAGGGTGGTTATTAACGGTACACACTCAGATTGAGTCACTGTCACTAGTGGAGTACCTTAGGGATCAGTATTGGGCCCTATTCTCTTCAATATATTTATTAATGATCTTGTAGAAGGCTTGCACAGTAAAATATAAATTTTTGCAGATAACACTAAACTGTGTAAAGTAATTAACACAGAAGAGGACAATATACTGCTACAGAGGGATCTGGATAGTTTGGAGGCTTGGGCAGATAAGTGACAGATTTAACACTGACAAATGTAACTCTTTCACACGGGCGTGTTTTCCGCACGGGTGCAATTCATGCAGTGAACGCATTGCACCCGCACTGAATCCGGACCCATTCATTTCAATAGGGCTGTGCAGATGAGTGGTGATTTTCACGCATCATTTGTGCGTTGCGTGAAAATCACAGCATGCTCTATATTGTGCATTTTTCACGCAACACAGGCCACATAGAAGTGAATGGGGCTGCGTGAAAATCGCAAGCAAGTGGGAATGCGTTGCGATTTTCACGTATGGTTTCTAGGTGACGATCAGGATGGGGACCCGATCTTTATTATTTTCCCTTATAACATGGTTATAAGGGAAAATAATAGTATTCTTAATACAGAATGCTAAGTAAATTAGTGATACACACATACATACACACACGCACATTATACATTCCTCTGTCGCATACAGCTCTGCTACATACACCACACACACTGCTGTGCTGGATTCACACTATACACCTATCCAGGGCCAGTAGCGAATCTACATTTTGGCGCCCCCCCCCCCCCCCAAATTTCACATTTCTGCCCCCCATGATTCATGTCCATTTCTTCCCCCCCCCCCCATCATTTCACATTTCTGCCCCTCATGATTCCTGTCCATTTCTTGCCCCCCTATCATTTCTGCCCCTCATGATTCCTGTCCATTTCTTGCCCCCCCCCCATCATTTCACATTTCTGCCCCTCATGATTACTGTCCATTTCTTGCCCCCCCATCATTTCACTTTTCTTCCCCTCATGATTCATGTCCATTTCTTGCCCACCCATCATTTCACATTTCTGCCCCTCGTGATACCTGTTCATTTCTTGCCCCCCCCATCATTTCACATTTCTGCCCCTCATGATTCCTGTCCATTTCTTGCCCCCAATCATTTCACATTTCTGCCCCTCATGATTCCTGTCCATTTCTTGCCCCCCAATCATTTCACATTTCTGCCCCTCATGATTCATGTCCATTTCTTGCCCCCCCCATCATTTCACATGTCTGCCCCTCATGATTCATGTCCATTTCTTGCCCCCCCATGTGCCAATATCATAGTGCCATCCTCTCCCCCTGCCCCCTAATGTGCCAGTATCAAGTGCCTCTCTCCACCCCCCCTCCATGTGCCAGTATCATGGCGCCAATAGCCCCCCTCCCCCGTGGCAGTAAAGTAACAGTCCGGTATTAAAAAAAAAAAAACATTTATACTTACCTCCATGTCAGCGATGCAGGCCTCTTCCTCTTCCTGTGTTCCCACCAGCCTCTAGTGTTGAAGATTTGGTGCTTGTGTTCTTATTTAGCCTGTCTTTCAGAAAAGTTTATGATGGGATTCGAACCCATGACCTTCTGTATCAGAGGCAAAGCACTTAGCCATACAGCTATGACAGCTGTACAGGCAGTTACTTAAAAAAAAAAAAATATATATATATATATAGATACAAAAAATTGGACTGCACTTCCAGCAATTCGTGAAGAAAATCTGAGTTTATTCACCCATCTGTGGCAAAGCGACGTTTCGGCTCCAACTGAGCCTTTCTCAAGCATTGGTGAACAGTACATAGCAAACATATATAGGTGTGTCAAATATGCAATCAATATAATTACCTAATTGGTACTTTACAAATAGTATCTATATATGGTACATGTCAGTACAAAAATACATTTCATTAATATGATATCAAGTGACCTGTGCTAAATAAAATGACAAAAGATCAAAACTGTGCACTGGTTAAAAGAAATATCGAAGAATACACAATTATATGCACCTGTAGCCAATTATCATAACATTAGTGTATCAGCTGTAACGGTAGCCAAGTGCAACAATATAAGGGATTGATGGATTTTAACCTGGTAGACGGATGGAGCCCACATATACTGTAGCGCCGATCGGCGCGTCCTGTGCAGTCCAATGCGCATGTTCCAGCCTGTCAGCGTCATCGGAGGAAGCCGCATCCAAGCGCCACGTCGTCGCTCACTGATGACATCAGCCGCACCTTAGTGACGCCCACCGATGTCAGCAGCAGGCGGCGCCTGCGCTCTGCCCTTACCACCCCATGTCCACCATATTGGTTGAGGGAATCCTGTCCAGGAAGGATCTTCATTACAAATCATAATGATAGAAAGCATTCTATAGTATCAGTTGCTGTGGTCACTTGCCACAATACAGCAGGTGGTATGCGACAACGTCTTTATCCAAAACGATGAACGCACATCCTGAGATCCCACATCGGTCCCCGGCACGTCAGTGTCGTTGGCCCCATGGGATCAAACCCAGCTCCTTTAAGCAACTCAGAGGGTACTCCTCATTATATCAGAGCGCTATCCACATAAGGGTAATCTGTACAAAACTAGATCCATTCCCCTATTAATGTATGTTACCACCTGGATGGAACAGACGTTTGGGCTGCACAAGAAAATAGAGTCATGTAGATCACACTAGATTAACAAATCAAAAAAAGGGTAAATAATTTATTCTGGGGCTTATCATCCACTGTCAGGTTCATCCATCTTCCACAATATCTTCGAAATCGCAGTTGTCTGAAAAGACAGTGAAAAGTGTGTTAATGACAATGTGTATTGAATCGTGTTAATAAATTTTTTTTTGAAAAATATATATAAAACCAATGTTTCTGTACTATACATAGGATTTTATACAAAGGTCATACAAGTTGCATCAGGGCAAACTGCTATCCTCACGTAATCCCTCCATATCTGTAATCAATATTTAAGCCTACAGGATAAAGGCTTTTCAATGTTTGGATCCACTGCATTTCTTTTTTCTTTAATAACGCTATCCGGTCCCCACCTCTCCGGGGCATTGGAACATGGTCTATGACCCAACACTTAAGGTCTTTCTCCCTATGTTTAAATAGCCCAAAATGTCTTGGGACTGGTAGGTCCTTACGGCCTTTCCTGATTGAATGACGATGGTTGTTTAGTCTAGTTTTTAGGTCTGTGGATGTTTCTCCTACATATAAAATATCACATGGACAAGATAGCACATAAATAACGAATGAGGTATCGCAAGTGAGATGGAATTTAATGGGAAATACTTGCCCTGTCTTAGGGTGTACAAATGCCCTGGATCTCTGGATCAACCCGCAGTTGACACAATGGAGACACGGGTAACACCCCGTGCCCAATGGTGCCAATGTGGTTTGTATAGTCCTGGTTTTTGGACCCAAATCGGCCCTCACTACTTGGTCTCTAATGTTACGAGGTCGACGGTAAGCGCACATAGGAGGAGTTAGAAACTCGGGTATCTTTTGGAGACAGCTCCCCAATATGGGCCAGTGTCTCTTTATGATTTTACTAATGGAGTCACTATGCTCCGTGTACGTGGAGACAAACGTAATTCTCTCTGGTCTATCTTTATTGGCCTTGCCTCGCATTATAGTGTCGCAGTCCATAGCCAGCACTCTCTGTTTTTGCTCAATGAGTAATTTATTGGGATAACCCCGTTGTTTAAATTTGGAGACCATATTGTCTACCGTCTGCTCTAAAGTATCATTATTATCCACAATGCGTTTAGCTCTTAAAAACTGTGAGTGGGGGAGATGCTTTACCATACTGCGTGGGTGGCAGCTTTCATATCTTAGAATCATGTTCCTATCCGTAGGTTTCGTATATAGTGATGTGGTAAGCTTGCCTTCACAAATCTCTACATTAGTGTCAAGGAACTGGACTGCGATATTGGAGTGTGTCAAAGTAAATTGTAGTTCACCATCAATCCCATTAAGGTAATGGTGAAAATCAAACAATTGTTCCTCAGTACCGGTCCAGATGAGGAAGATGTCGTCTATGTACCGCCACCAGCCCAGAAGATACTGGGCATGGTCGGACCCATAGACGACATCTTCCTCATAATGGCGCATGAATATGTTGGCGTACGTTGGGGCCACATTGGACCCCATCGCCACGCCACGTTTTTGAATGTAAAACGTATCCTGAAAAAGAAAATAATTGTATTCCAATACTATCCTCAAGAGTGATATGATAAATGAGCTCGCCTCAGGCGTCATGGATGACATATCCAACATATTTTGTACCGCCATGATGCCCTTGTAATGGTTGATAGAAGTGTATAATGACACCACATCAAATGATGCCAGAATGATCTCTTTTGTCATATCAAGTTTCACAGAGTTAAGTTTGTTCAAAAAATCGGATGTGTCCCTAATATAGGATCGTCCCCCTGTAGAAAAGTTACGTAATATTCTGTCTAGAAAGATGGATATGGGACAGAACACTGAATCAGTGCCTGAAACAATGGGGCGCCCGGGTGGGTCCACCATTGTTTTGTGCACTTTCGGCAGGACATAGATCACCGGAGTGATGGGGTGGGAGACCGTAAGGTATTCCCTCAGACCCTCATCTATGATACCCGCTTGTGTTGCATCTGCCAAACATTCATCTATTAGGCGCATGATATTGAACTTAGGATCACAAGATATCTCACAATATACATTCACATCACTGAGTTGTCTTAAAATCTCCTTGGTATATTTGGAGGTATCAAGCACTACAACGGCACCGCCTTTATCGGCCGGTTTTATAGTGAGCTCAGTATCCCTCTTCAATTCAGTCAATGCATGTATCTCAGCCGCAGTGAGATTGGGGAACCTGAAGCTCTCATTAGACAGAAGAGCCCTCAGGGCACCAACCTCATTTTTTACCGCCGAGATATATGCATCGACAGCTGGTTCGTTTACATTTGGATTAAACAGGCTTCTCTTCGACAGATTAAACATCCCACATGTAAATTCATTGGACCTTGTTGTCTGCTCACCACCCTTCCCCTGAAACCATACTTTGAGCTTAATAGAGCGAAAGAAATTACATAGATCAGATTCTTGGACATTATTATAAGGAACAACGTATTCCGAGAGGTATGCGGTCTCATCTCCGCCCTAATTTGTTCTCACATAGTGATCCTTACTGCAAACGCTTTGAAACTCTGTCCAACAAATATTCCATGGACTTTATACTATTAAATATTGAATTTTTGCAAGAAGAGGTTGCAGCATTGACCATAGATATGACACACATTGAACAGCAACTCTGTGCACACATGACAGATGATGCAGTCGTTGAATTTAAAGAAAATCTAAAGGTACAACTTCAACAACTGCAGATTGAGCTTGAAGATGGAAAAAGGAGTAAATGGGCACGCAACATTGAAGATTACAAGAAGGGTGACATCTACAGCTGGCAACCTGCTAATCCTCCGTTTGGTAACACAAGGGATAACAAAAAAGTGAGAAAAAACATCCAGACACATAAAGGGGAGCCAGAAGCTTTTTTAGGGAGCAGAACGGATTCCACTACTACAGGAGGAAACGAATTAGAAGAGGCGGTCGCCGTCACAGAGGAGACCAACAAAAGCCGCAATATGAAAACAAGGACACAAATACAGAAAAGGAAGAAATAGCGGTAATTAATCTCTCTTCTAAATTGTTGACACCTGCACAGGTCTCTGTTTTATCAAAAGGTTTATCTTTTTGTCCCAATGCAAAGATTAATTGGTTAGATGTTGAATCTGATCTATGTAATTTCTTTCGCTCTATTAAGCTCAAAGTATGGTTTCAGGGGAAGGGTGGTGAGCAGACAACAAGGTCCAGTGAATTTACATGTGGGATGTTTAATCTGTCGAAGAGAAGCCTGTTTAATCCAAATGTAAACGAACCAGCTGTCGATGCATATATCTCGGCGGTAAAAAATGAGGTTGGTGCCCTGAGGGCTCTTCTGTCTAATGAGAGCTTCAGGTTCCCCAATCTCACTGCGGCTGAGATACATGCATTGACTGAATTGAAGAGGGATACTGAGCTCACTATAAAACCGGCCGATAAAGGCGGTGCCGTTGTAGTGCTTGATACCTCCAAATATACCAAGGAGATTTTAAGACAACTCAGTGATGTGAATGTATATTGTGAGATATCTTGTGATCCTAAGTTCAATATCATGCGCCTAATAGATGAATGTTTGGCAGATGCAACACAAGCGGGTATCATAGATGAGGGTCTGAGGGAATACCTTACGGTCTCCCACCCCATCACTCCGGTGATCTATGTCCTGCCGAAAGTGCACAAAACAATGGTGGACCCACCCGGGCGCCCCATTGTTTCAGGCACTGATTCAGTGTTCTGTCCCATATCCATCTTTCTAGACAGAATATTACGTAACTTTTCTACAGGGGGACGATCCTATATTAGGGACACATCCGATTTTTTGAACAAACTTAACTCTGTGAAACTTGATATGACAAAAGAGATCATTCTGGCATCATTTGATGTGGTGTCATTATACACTTCTATCAACCATTACAAGGGCATCATGGCGGTACAAAATATGTTGGATATGTCATCCATGACGCCTGAGGCGAGCTCATTTATCATATCACTCTTGAGGATAGTATTGGAATACAATTATTTTCTTTTTCAGGATACGTTTTACATTCAAAAACGTGGCGTGGCGATGGGGTCCAATGTGGCCCCAACGTACGCCAACATATTCATGCGCCATTATGAGGAAGATGTCGTCTATGGGTCCGACCATGCCCAGTATCTTCTGGGCTGGTGGCGGTACATAGACGACATCTTCCTCATCTGGACCGGTACTGAGGAACAATTGTTTGATTTTCACCATTACCTTAATGGGATTGATGGTGAACTACAATTTACTTTGACACACTCCAATATCGCAGTCCAGTTCCTTGACACTAATGTAGAGATTTGTGAAGGCAAGCTTACCACATCACTATATACGAAACCTACGGATAGGAACATGATTCTAAGATATGAAAGCTGCCACCCACGCAGTATGGTAAAGCATCTCCCCCACTCACAGTTTTTAAGAGCTAAACGCATTGTGGATAATAATGATACTTTAGAGCAGACGGTAGACAATATGGTCTCCAAATTTAAACAACGGGGTTATCCCAATAAATTACTCATTGAGCAAAAACAGAGAGTGCTGGCTATGGACTGCGACACTATAATGCGAGGCAAGGCCAATAAAGATAGACCAGAGAGAATTACGTTTGTCTCCACGTACACGGAGCATAGTGACTCCATTAGTAAAATCATAAAGAGACACTGGCCCATATTGGGGAGCTGTCTCCAAAAGATACCCGAGTTTCTAACTCCTCCTATGTGCGCTTACCGTCGACCTCGTAACATTAGAGACCAAGTAGTGAGGGCCGATTTGGGTCCAAAAACCAGGACTATACAAACCACATTGGCACCATTGGGCACGGGGTGTTACCCGTGTCTCCATTGTGTCAACTGCGGGTTGATCCAGAGATCCAGGGCATTTGTACACCCTAAGACAGGGCAAGTATTTCCCATTAAATTCCATCTCACTTGCGATACCTCATTCGTTATTTATGTGCTATCTTGTCCATGTGATATTTTATATGTAGGAGAAACATCCACAGACCTAAAAACTAGACTAAACAACCATCGTCATTCAATCAGGAAAGGCCGTAAGGACCTACCAGTCCCAAGACATTTTGGGCTATTTAAACATAGGGAGAAAGACCTTAAGTGTTGGGTCATAGACCATGTTCCAATGCCCCGGAGAGGTGGGGACCGGATAGCGTTATTAAAGAAAAAAGAAATGCAGTGGATCCAAACATTGAAAAGCCTTTATCCTGTAGGCTTAAATATTGATTACAGATATGGAGGGATTACGTGAGGATAGCAGTTTGCCCTGATGCAACTTGTATGACCTTTGTATAAAATCCTATGTATAGTACAGAAACATTGGTTTTATATATATTTTTCAAAAAATTTTTTATTAACACGATTCAATACACATTGTCATTAACACACTTTTCACTGTCTTTACAGACAACTGCGATTTCGAAGATATTGTGGAAGATGGATGAACCTGACAGTGGATGATAAGCCCCAGAATAAATTATTTACCCTTTTTTTGATTTGTTAATCTAGTGTGATCTACATGACTCTATTTTCTTGTGCAGCCCAAACGTCTGTTCCATCCAGGTGGTAACATACATTAATAGGGGAATGGATCTAGTTTTGTACAGATTACCCTTATGTGGATAGCGCTCTGATATAATGAGGAGTACCCTCTGAGTTGCTTAAAGGAGCTGGGTTTGATCCCATGGGGCCAACGACACTGACGTGCCGGGGACCGATGTGGGATCTCAGGATGTGCGTTCATCGTTTTGGATAAAGACGTTGTCGCATACCACCTGCTGTATTGTGGCAAGTGACCACAGCAACTGATACTATAGAATGCTTTCTATCATTATGATTTGTAATGAAGATCCTTCCTGGACAGGATTCCCTCAACCAATATGGTGGACATGGGGTGGTAAGGGCAGAGCGCAGGCGCCGCCTGCTGCTGACATCGGTGGGCGTCACTAAGGTGCGGCTGATGTCATCAGTGAGCGACGACGTGGCGCTTGGATGCGGCTTCCTCCGATGACGCTGACAGGCTGGAACATGCGCATTGGACTGCACAGGACGCGCCGATCGGCGCTACAGTATATGTGGGCTCCATCCGTCTACCAGGTTAAAATCCATCAATCCCTTATATTGTTGCACTTGGCTACCGTTACAGCTGATACACTAATGTTATGATAATTGGCTACAGGTGCATATAATTGTGTATTCTTCGATATTTCTTTTAACCAGTGCACAGTTTTGATCTTTTGTCATTTTATTTAGCACAGGTCACCTGATATCATATTAATGAAATTTATTTTTGTACTGACATGTACCATATATAGATACTATTTGTAAAGTACCAATTAGGTAATTATATTGATTGCATATTTGACACACCTATATATGTTTGCTATGTACTGTTCACCAATGCTTGAGAAAGGCTCAGTTGGAGCCGAAACGTCGCTTTGCCACAGATGGGTGAATAAACTCAGATTTTCTTCACGAATTGCAGGAAGTGCAGTCCAATTTTTTGTATCTACAAACGTGGGGTAAGCACCTGCTGCCGTCCTTGGATTTTGCACCCATTTACTAAGGGTGGTGCCGCCTGTATTTTTTCTTTTTTATATATATATATATATATATATATATATATGACTTCTACTGTAGATAACTTTGATACCTAGTGTACAACCATACACATGACAGTTGCCCCAACACACCCAGCTCTGCTACATCCATACACAGTGTGCTGGGGCAGCTGTCATGTGTATGGTTGTACACTAGGTATCAAAGTTATCTACAGTAGAAGTCATATATATATATATATATATATATATATATTTTTTTTTTTTTTTTTTTTTAAAGTAACTGCCTGTACAGCTGTCATAGCTGTGTGGATAAGTGCTTTGCCTCTGATACAGAAGGTCTTGGGTTCAAATCCCATCATAAACTTTTCTGAAAGACAGGCTAAATAAGAACACAAGCACCAAATCTTCAACACTAGAGGCTGGTGGGAACACAGGAAGAGGAAGAGGCCTGCATGTACACTAGGCATCAAAGTTACCTACAGTAGAAGTCATATATATATATTTTTTTTAAGTAACTGGTAATACAGCTGTCATAGCTGTGTGGATAAATTCCTTGCCTCTGATGTAAAAGGTTGTGAGTTTGAATCCCAGGAGAAACTTTTCTGAAAGACATGCTCATTAGATTTAAATACACCAGGGTCTCATAGCTCAGAGTCTGTGTTGCTGCCTCAGCCTGTCAGCTCTGCAGGGATAGACATGGCATGCTGCCAGGTGCCGGGCCCCGAAGCAGTCGCTTCCCCTGCTTCCCCGGTAGTTACGCCACTGTGTATATGTATATATATGCAGAGGAAAGTGTATTAAACATTCCCTATCAACTCTTATACAGGCCCACGTTTAGCCTGTAGGCCATGGCTTGCATTGTTAGGTTTATAACAGCTGTTACAAGGCCAGCAGCCATGTTGGGGGTAATTAATTTAGGTTGCATAGAGAGTCGAACTGTGTGCCTAGTACCTGGGAGACAAGCAAACTGCTTCCCGGCAGGTAGTTAGCACAGAGATGCTAACGAGGATGGGCTCCTTTGCTGGTCACCTCAGGACAGGAGATTGCATACTATCTGGCACCTTTTGTCAGCAGGGGTCTTCCTAACCAGAGTTCTAGTCAGACCCCAAACAAGACATGCTAAACCTGTTTTTATAGCATGGGTTAGCCACACCTCTGCCCCATGGCCAAACTCCTTCCCCCCAACTTATGATAGATAAATAGTGCAGCATTTGGGACTAGGGGAGGAGGGTTTTCATGACCACAAAAGGAGACAGATGGAAGAGAAAGAGATGGACCGAGCAGCTCCATGAAGGAAGAAAGGTTGAGCCGTGCAGCCCCTGCATTAACCCTTTGAATGGCTAAGTAACCCTCTCCCTATAACACCAAAGATTATGCCCCCTGCCCTGTATTACCCCTCTGATAATGTATCCCTGGCCTGCACCGTATTAAACCTTGCAGTGCCAACCCCTGCAGCCCCAGCCTTAACCCCTGCACAACCATTACCCCGTCACTGCATTGCCCTGATCACCCCTGACCCGGTGTTAACCCACCAACCCTAGGTTCACCCTTTCTGTATTAAGTGCCATATTGTATTTAACCCTTTCTACCCTGTAGGGACAGCGTGTAGACAGGTTGGGTTGGACGCTGTTATTTACGTGTGTGTATGTTAGTGTGCTATTTAGGTAGCTTTGGGGAGGAATTGTGTAAAATATTGTACTGTGTGTAGCGTAGTTTAGGTATATTGTAGTGTTGTTAACAACATATATTACTGTGTGCGACTATAAGTATATATGTTTATATGTCCATTGATATAAATATGTATACTTATAGCAATAATTAAACTGTAGATTGTAATTGTTTTAATAAATTCCTTTTATTATTTAAAGAACAGCATGTAGTCATTTATTGGGAAAAAGTGTAAGTGCAACAGAGTTAGTAAGTATTTATAGTATAAATAGGCGGAGTCATCAAGAGACGACTCACGCCTATTTCTGAATATTAATTATTGAGATTATCCAAAATATCAATAATTAATATTTCTTTTACATTAATAATATTACAGGCTATAGCTACTAGAGATGGGTCGTTGATCCAGGGAGTTATCTGATTGGAGTCAGAAAGGAATTTTTTTTCCCCTTAACCACCTCAGCCCCCCTAGCTTAAACACCGTTAATGACCAGACCACTTTTTACAATTCTGCACTACACTACTTTCACGGTTTATTGCTCGGTCATGCAACTTACCACCCAAATGAATTTTACCTCCTTTTCTTCTCACTAATAGAGCTTTCATTTGGTGGTATATCATTGCTGCTGACATTTTTACATTTTTTGTTATTAATCGAAATTTGCTGAATTTTTTGCAAAAAAACGTCATTTTTCACTTTCAGTTGTAATTTTTATTTTTAAAACTACATTTCTATATAATTTTTTCTCTAAATTTATTGTTCTACATATCTTTGATAAAAAAAAATGTTTGGGTAAAAAAAAATGATTTGGGTAAAAGTTATAGCGTTTACAAACTATGGTACAAAAATGTGAATTTCCGCTCTTTGAAGCAGCTCTGACTTTCTGAGCACCTGTCATGTTTCCTGAGGTTCTACAATGCCCAGACAGTAGAAACACCCCACAAATGACCCCATTTCGGAAAGTAGACACCCTAAGATATTCGCTGATGGGCATAGTGAGTTCATATAACTTTTTATTTTTTGTCACAAGTTAGTGGAAAATTATAATTTTTTTTTTCCCTTACAAAGTCTCATATTCCACTAACTTGTGACAAAAAATAAAAACTTCCATGAACTCACTATGCCCATCACGAAATACCTTGGGGTGTCTTCTTTCCGAAATGGGGTCACTTGTGGGGTAGTTATACTGCCTTGGCATTTTAGGGGCCCTAATGCTTGAGAAGTAGTTTGAAATCAAAATGTGTAAAAAAAATGCCCTGTGAAATCCTAAAGGTGCTCTTTGGAATGTGGGCCCCTTTGCCCACCTAGGCTGCAAAAAAGTGTCACACATGTGGTATCGCAGTACTCAGGAGAAGTTGGGCAATGTGTTTTGGTGTGTCTTTTTACACATGCCCATGCTGGGTGAGATAAATATCTCTGTCAAATGACAACTTTGTATAATAAAAATGGGAAAAGTTGTCTTTTAGAGAGATATTTCTCTCACCCAGCATGGGTATATGTAAAAAGACACCCCAAAACACATTGCCCAACTTCTCCTGAGTACGGCGATACCACATGTGTGACACTTTTTTGCAGCCTAGGTGGGCAAAGGGGCCCACATTCTAAAGAGCACCTTTAGGAATTCACAGGGCATTTTTTACACATTTTGATTTCAAACTACTTCTCATGCATTAGGGCCCCTAAAATGCCAGGGCAGTATAAATACTCCTGTGTGCGCGCGTTCACAGGAAATCTCGCGTCTCGCCGATGCGTCAAGGAGGAATGAATCGACCGCCTCCGGAACGCAATCCTGCGTTAGGCGGTCCGGAGGCGGTTAAGTGGGGAAAATTGGCTTCTACCTCCACAGTTTTTTGTTTGTTTTTTGCCTTCCTCTGGATCAACTTGCAGGATTACAGGCCGAACTGGATGGAAAAATTTATTTTTTTGGCCTTATATACTATGTTACTATTTTTTTGCACTGGCACACAGAAGGACTAGGAGGGATTTTTTTGTACTGGTTCTCATTTTAAGGGGGCATTTTTCTACTGTCACATTATAAGGAGAATTATTACTAAGGGGGGGCATTATGGTGGGCTTTATTACTACTGGGGGACTATGGGAAACATAATTGCTAGTATGGGCACTATGGGAGCATTATTACTTCTGGGACACAGTGGGGACATGCTGGGGGCACTGTAGGACCACTATTACTGCCAAGTGTGCTCTAGCAGAGAATAATTACTATTGGTGGGACTTTGGGGAGCATTCTTACACTATTAGCATCAGGGACACTATTTGCTGGGCACAGTAATTTTAGGACACTGTGTGCCAATAATTGTTGAAGGGCACTATCTGCATGGTACTAGTATTTTCAGGGGGGTTTTCTGCAGTATAATATTGGGGAGCACAGCGGCACAGTATTGGGGGTGGTAGGATGATTTGTCCAGAAGATGGGAGAGAGGGCATGAACCTTTAGCCACACTGTGGCATTTATTTACCTGTGAGGTATTTAATGATGCACAGTGGTATCAAATGTTGCTGGGAGGTATTTTGAGCTTTATCATGGTTTCTGTTGCTGTTGGGGAAGGTATTGTATGTCACTAACACGTGATTAGGCATTTATGTGCTTCACTTTATTTGCTTTTTAGTACTTGAAAGAATGTTATCCGTCTCTCTATGCACCGTGATTCCTTTCTGTGTCCCCGAAGACAGACGTCTGGAGAACGTGTCAATGACAGATGCAGAATTATGTCAGAAACAGTTCTATTTATTGTTGTCGTACAGGGCCTTTTATACTTTCAAACATACATACAAGAATAGCTTGAGTTCTTATTACATTAACAGCAGTACCTTATAGAGAAAGAAAGGCATCTCTCATTATAATAATGCTGACTAGAAACTTTCCTTATAAAGACAGAAGGTAATTGTATACATAGTCACCCTTCAATATGATGTCACCCAACCTCTTGTCCTTCATACAGATCACACAGCTAATTCTGTTTAACCCTTCAATCCCCTCTTTAGTCATAAATATGACTTATCTTTTCTCTCTCGTAGAGAGGTAAGTAGCATATGCTTGACCAGGGTCTGTGGGTTTTGGACACATTGCACAAAACATCTGTATGAGGGAAGGGATACATTGGATGCAACAACATATACCAATCAAGGAAGCAATTATAATTGCAATACTGATCAATAATGTTCTTAACCATTTCAAATCCGGCAGCCAGCTCAATAACCAGTCCCACCAAGAGGATGACTCAACATCTTTCCTGATCACCATATCCATATGGAATTTCATACTCTTTATTCACTCTGTCCATACTGCCAGAGTATCAACCCAGGGAGTAACTAAACAACAATAATCAGTCCCACAGACCCGGGCTACATAATCCTTACAAGTGTCACCTACATTCGGAGGGGGTGGAGAGACCTTTCCTTGCTTTGCACCCATGTTATATAACTGAATTAAGATGGAGGCAGAGCAAAATTGACCCCAGGGCTAGCCGTACAGAATCTATGCACAACGTCCTGCACAATTGTCAGGTAGTATAATCCCTTAAAACAGTTACTTGCGTTCACCAGTTGCTGGGTTAGAAGGTCATTCAGGACACACATAATAAAGTTAGTGCAGTGGTCACAGTTTCAATTGCTGCTTACCTTCAGCATAAAAAACTACTTAATGCTTTATAACATCAGAACATAACAGAAAGCATAAGAAAGCGACAGAAAAGAAGCAACAGACAAGGGGTGACAAAAGAAATCAAGGTGCAGACACTATATGAAGTCTTCCCAAAAGACTACCTCTGGTATATCCTTCCCGAAAAGATATAACTAACTATAAAATACTTCCCCAAAGTATCTGTGTGACCTGGCCAGGAGTCTATTTTCAGTCTATCTTCCCTAAAGACAGACACTATCATTTTTCATTCTATCTTCCCTAAAGACAGATTTCTAATATTCTATCTTCCCTAAAGACAGATTTCTAATATTCTACCTTCCCTAAAGACAGATTTCTAATATTCTACCTTCCCCAAAGTAGAGTCTACCTTCCCTAAAGATAGCTTGTCTATTTCTTTCAGAGTGTCTAAAGCGGATTCAAAATAGAAGTAACAGAAAATTTTACGGAAAGCATCGGAATGTCCCCAGTCTTTTAGACAGGAATGTTCCGTTACTTACCGAATTCCTGTATTTCTATTACACGGACGAGCTCCCAACTGAAAGAATGTTATCCGTCTCTCTATGCACCGTGATTCCTTTCTGTGTCCCCGAAGACAGACGTCTGGAGAACGTGTCAATGACAGATGCAGAATTATGTCAGAAACAGTTCTATTTATTGTTGTCGTACAGGGCCTTTTATACTTTCAAACATACATACAAGAATAGCTTGAGTTCTTATTACATTAACAGCAGTACCTTATAGAGAAAGAAAGGCATCTCTCATTATAATAATGCTGACTAGAAACTTTCCTTATAAAGACAGAAGGTAATTGTATACATAGTCACCCTTCAATATGATGTCACCCAACCTCTTGTCCTTCATACAGATCACACAGCTAATTCTGTTTAACCCTTCAGTACTGATGCTTGATCAAAAGCTGTTGAAAAGCAATTGAAGATATCTGCTTAACACATCTAGTTTAGATAACGCATCTAGTTAAAGGGGTTCTGCACTTTCATTTAACTGATGATCTATCCTCTGAATAGATCATCAGCTTCTGATCGGCAGGGGTCCGACACCCGGGACCCCCGCCGATCAGCTGTTTGAGAAGGCAGCAGCGCTCCAGCAGCGCCGCAGCCTTCTCACTGTTTACCGCCGGGCTGCCCGCCCACTGACGTCACGACTAGTATCAACTAGTGTGGGCGCGGCTAAGCTCTGTTCACTAGTTGATACTAGTAGTGACGTCAGTGGGCGGGCGGCCCGGCGGTAAACAGTGAGAAGCGACGTGGGGCTTAGCCGTGCTCATGCTAGTTGATACTAGTCGTGACGTCAGTGGGCGGACGGCGGTAAACAGTGAGAAGGCCGCGACGCTGCTGGAGCGCTGCTGCCTTCTCATACAGCTGATCGGCGGGGGTCCCGGGTGTCGGACCCCCGCCGATCAGAAGCTGATGATCTATCCAGAGGATAGATCATCAGTTAAATGAAAGTGCAGAACCCCTTTAAGCATGTGTGTTAACTCTAGTACATCTGTATGTTATTATGTCTGAATACTTGTTTTTGTCTAGAAAAACTGCTTTGTCATTCCCATTAGGTATCATTGAACTCAGGGGCATAGCTAAAGGCTCATGGGCCCTGGTGCAAAAGTTCAGCTTGGGACCCCCTTCCCGGGAAGCACATAGCCTTTGTGCTGCCTGAGGCAAAAATTGAAATGGTCCTCCTCCCCATACCAAATTTTTAACCGAGGGAAGGGATGCAAATGAGCTCTTAACAAGCTCAGCCTCTAATGCCACCAGATGTAAGGCAGCTATCCTATAAGTCAATGTTTAGCTATTAAAATAAGCCTTGAAACATGACTTGGATATTAAGTAAGCTAGCACCTCATCTGCAGACAGCTGTTTCGGGGTGATTGCCCCTCATCAGTGCAGAGCAGAGAGAACTAGCTTAACTGGGTGAGAGGCCTGTGTCCGGGTCAGGGGGGAACTAACTCTCCTTAGGGAGAGAGCACCTTAATCAGTGTGAGGAGACTTATAGGCCATACATGCTCCTCTGGAATTCTAAACCCTTTCCTCCAGCCAGATGTGTAACTTGACCTAAATGCACTTTCTATAATACTGGTGTTTTTTTATGCACCACAAGAGTCTTAGGGCTCCCTCAGGCTCCTGGGCCCATTAGAAACAGCTACCTCTGCACCCTCTATAGCTACGCCTCTGATTGAACCCCTAATGCAAGTCTATGAGAGATGGGAAATTGTAATTTTGTATCAGTTTGGGTTGTGTTTCTCCACTCATTCCACTATAAGGTTCTAGTTCAGCTAGAAACTTTATATAAAGAGAGCAGTCAGAGCCCCTAGTGTTTACGCAGTTAGGGATCAGTGCATAGAAGAAGAGACTCTGCCAGACTATTTGAGTTACCAGAAGAAGACACTGAGATGGGGATACTCGGCCACAGACCCTGGATCACCAGCCTTTTTTCAAGGTACCAGCCTTCTGAGAGAGGGAAAGAGGAACAGCTAGCTCAAGCCTTTCCTCAGCTTCAAACCCTTCTTCTGCCCAGGATGAGATTGGTGAAGCCAGCCTAGTGCCTTATCTGCACTGTTTTGCACTTCAATTCCTTAGGTAAAAAAGCACACTGGTTAACTGCAGACCCTGACTCTCTGGATTGGGGTGCACCACACCTAACCATTCCTTCCGTAGAGCAGCAACACATGTTGACACCTTGACTGCGTATAGATGGGGCCACCCCAAACCTGGCCACGGCAGTGATGCCCACATTGTGTCCCATCACACTGATCACAGTAGTAATGCCCACATTATGCCCCCATTTAAGCAGTTATGCCCACATTGAGACTCCTTTCAGTAGCTAGGCTCACATTGTTCCCTTCTTTTAGTAGTAATGCCCACATTTTGCCCCCTATTTATTAGTGCAATCTCATTTAAAATAAAATGAAAAAGGCCTGGGAATCAGCCTGTGCTCCTCCTACACAGCCCAGCAGCATGATGTTTGTGTGACTGCATCGTGCCTGCTGGTAGGTGCCAGCAGTTGAACGGTGCAGCAGGGAGCGCACAGTCAACTGTCTGAGTCCTAAAGATGCAAAGACAGTTGAGTGGGGCTGGGGGATAGCCGCTAACATCCAGGACTGTCCCCCTGGATCTGAGATGGTTGGGTGGTATGCATTTAGAGGATCATTTTGTGGCTTATATCTGGTGCAGATTCTGTCACACGCCATGGTGCGGCAGAATCTGCGACTTCTTCCCCATTCACGCTAGGTCTAAAAATGTGGCCGTTGCAAGGTCATGAGAGGCCCATCTCATTCATCATTTTCTACGCCTGGTTTAGGCATAGAAAATGGTCTAAATTTAAGACAGCAAGGTAGCTGTTTTACATTTAGAAGCTACATTGGATCCACAGACATTATGTAGAGGCTGGCACCTCTACATAACTTCGGCGATCCACCGCCAGCTATAGGGCTTGTCAAGACCAGCGTCTAAAGTGCCCCTTACTCTTACCTTAATTTGCACTGGGTACAACTATACAAATGTTTATTTTGTTTGTAATTATAACTTGGTTTCCAAATGTAGATCTCTAGACTGAAATGCTCTTTGTGTTTTGTCATTACCTTCTGGATCTTCACCATAAATGAACATATTTGAAGTGCGGTTTCCTGCTGAAAAATTACCTGTTAAAAAAAAAAAAGAGACTCTAAAGATAGGTGTATTGTTCACAATAGAGATTGATTGCGCAAAATGGAAAACTGCATGGGGAACAAATGATTGCTGCTACGAAAGTTGGTTCCTTATTTAGTTAACATTATGTCAGCAGCACATCTCATGTAGGGTAGAACTGAAGTTCCCTGGGCCCACTTTCTGGGGGATATTTATCAAACTGGTGTAAAGTAGAACTGGCTTAGTTTCCCATTACAACCAATCAGATTCCACTATTCATAATTGACAGCTCCTTTGGAAAATGAAAGGTGGAATCTGATTGGTTGTAATGGGAAACTAAGCCAGTTCTACTTTAAACCAGTTTGATAAATATCCCCCTTTGTTTATACCTAACATGTGCACTCCCACTTTTAGGTCATCACTAGAGACGAGCGAATTTCCGCTTCTGAAATTCGTTCACACTTCGTTTGTTGGTTAAAGGTGAATTGCGTTATGGATTCCGTTACCACGGACCATAACGCAATTCTATGACGGAATGCATAACGGAATTTTACCAACCTAAACGTTGGTAAGTATGCTGTATAGGCATAATAAATAAGCCCTTATACCTGAGTGTGAGCCAGACATGGTGAGCTATAGCCAGACACCAAGAACAATGTGGTGATGGGTGTGTATATGACATGGCTGCTGCTCTGATCTGTGATTCTCCATTGTGTATATTGGCAGCCGCACTGCTTAAATATGCACAGTCGGCAGCAGATAAGGAATAAAGATTAATTTATAACTCCATATACGGAGAGGTTGAATGGCTCGAACCCCTCTAAGTAAACACTTTCAAATGCACATTTATATTTCTTACCACAAACTCAGATTACCAAGCACAGTCATATACGGTACATCATGCATAGTTTCCCAAATATCATGCAGCGCTGGCCATTTTTGTTCTGTTGGTGGTGGCTTTTTTGTGGCGAATGTATTTTTGCTCAGCCGATACAAAAAGGACATTATTTTCACAGATGGCAGGTCCTTGGCAAGCTTGGCACATACTGAACGAGCAGATGTGTGCATAGATGGGTTACACACTTTGTATTACAGCAAACACTAGGGTTCAGGAAGCCTTGTCTGCTCAGCATTTGTTCTCTGTCCCACAAGCCATGAAAAATGGTGCTAATTGACTTTGATGAACAGAAGCTTTGTACTTCAGACCACATTCCAGGAGAAGGAACATACAGAGGTGGAAGAAGGTGTGCACCACATCTGCTGGACGTTTGTTCCAAGCATCTACAACTCTTTCAGTAAAATAATATTTTCTGACATTAATTATTTGAGATTCTGCCTTTAGTCATTACTATCCAAACACTACTTTTGGTTCAAATGTGAACCAAGGCATGACTCTTGTGGCTTTCTGCCCATATGATCACATAGGGGTAGATTTATCAAAACTGGTGTAAAGTAGAACTGGCTTAGTTGCCCATAGTAACCAATTACATTCAACCTTTCATTTCCCAAAGGAGCACTGAAAAATGAAAGGTGGAATCTGATTGGCTGCTATGGGCAACTAAGCCAGGTCTACTTCAAAAACTCAATTCGGCTGCTTCGCTGAACTTAGAATACTTTGTAACGAATCGACGGGGTAAGGTGATCGCACCGTCCGCTGTCATTCAACCCCTCAGATGCTGCGTTCATCAATGATGACATCACTGCGCCCGGCCAGTATAATAACGTGGTAATTTTAACGTCGGATTTGGCACATTTTCTTTAATGAAGATGGATCTCCGTGATCAAATGGATGAGGTGAGTATGTTTTTTTTATTTTTATTTTTTACTGCTGTTTCAGGAAAAATTGATTCGTTACCACGAAGCGTGAGGAAAATCACCTTCATGACAAATATAATTTTTCCTGAAATTCGGATCAAAGTCCACTTTGTTAACTTTGATTTGCTCAAAACTAATTACAGCCAATACATGGTATTAACATGGTTCAGGTTCTGGTGCTTGTCCCAAGCATGACACATTCCTGATATATAGTAAGCCAATTATACTGGTGCCATTAAGGGTCCATTCACACGTCCGTAATTTGGGTCCGCATTCGTTCCGCAATTTGCGGCCCCATTAACTTTCAATGGGGCTGGAACAGATGCGAATCCGCATTTCCGGGATCCGCATCCGTTTTTTCGGGATCCGAAATTCCATTCCTGCAAAAAGAAAATAGAATATGTCCTATTCTTGTCCGCAATTGCGGACCAGAAGAGACATTTTCTATTATAGGGTCTGTGATGTGCAGTCCGCAAATTGCAGATCGCACATTGCAGGTGTCCGTGTTTTGCGGATCCGCAAAACACTTATGGACGAGTGAATGGACCCTAAGTCTTCTGACAGCATATGGTAATAAAGAAGTGATGAACGTGTTCCAAAGAAATTCAGTCTTCCCACAGCTCACTTCTTAACAGTGCCTGACTGATAATCAGTTCTATAATGTAGTTTCACAATGTCCTACCTGATGATGGATCATCACAGAGCACTGCACACAGGTTGCTAAATGCTCCGAGAAGGTAGAGTGGTAGCAGGGCTGAGGTCCTCATGGCTGGATTCTTATTTCTTCCTGTTCTCTATGAAGATTGTGCACACTGTTATCAGTACAGTGAACGTTACAGGACTGATGGTATCAGGCAGCTTCTCACAGGCTGGGTGCAGCCTTCCTGCTGTTTAATGGGGGTGGAAATCTAAGTACATTACAACTCCACCTCTGTCCATCACTTGGCTCTCCTGAAATTTCATGCTGCATTGGTGAAGTGATACATTATTTTACAATACTCTTTTACATTCATACTATTTTTGCAGCATTTGTAAACTCTCGTAAAATATGCATTTTAACACATTCAGGACCCTACAATTTTTCACATTAGGGACCAGGCCATTTTTTGCAAATCTAACGTGTGTCACTTTATGTGGTGATAACTTTGAAAAACGCTTTTACTTATTCAAGCCGTTCTGATATTGTTTTCTCATCAAATATTGTACTTCATGACAGTGGTAAATCTGAGTCCAAATATTTCATTTTTATATATTAAAAAAATACAAAATTTACCAAAAATTTGGAAAAATTCACACAAATTTCAATTTCTCTGCTTTTAAAACGGATAGTGAAGACATCCCAACCTGCAAAAACTCATTTCCGGGAGGTTTTCTTTTTTTTTTCTTTCACGAACGAGCTGATGACGGAAGCTTCGATTCACTTGCTGACTCACTGAGTCGGCTCTTGGTCTGAGTCAGGAAGTTTATTCTTTAAAACCCTGTGTGTAATTATCTACCCCACTGTAGGGAAAAATACAAGCATCCAGGGGGGTGAATTTACACTGAGGTAAATAATATAATTAAAATGGAGGGTTAAATGTGTAAATGTATTCTCCTTGAGAAGCCAAATGGACTCTAAACGGTTAATTCAACCTGTAATCTAAACTCTGTCCTGTCACTTCTCTTATCTCTCTGCTGACTGCCGTCTGTCCCTTAACCTTATCACTGCTGCAGCCTGGTCATCGGCCTCAGTGTAAACTGTTCTAGTGACTCTGACTCTTTTAACTCAAAGAATCAAATGAGTCTCTAACTAAGTCAGATCTTTAGATTCTTTTAACCTGTGGCTCATTCTTAGACTGTTTTAGTGTCTCAATAGTCTGAGAGCCACAGATTTTTTTTATTTTTTGGGCAATTGTCTTAGGTAGGGGCTCACTTTTTGCGGTATGAGGTGACTGTTAGATTGGTACTATTTTGAGAGGCATTCGCCTTTTTGAACGCTTGGTGTTGCACTTTTAGTGATGTAAGGTGACAAAAAAAATTATTTTTAGCACAGTTTTATTAAATTTTTTTGACGGAGTTCACCTTCGGGGTTAGGTCATGATATATTTTTATAGATCCAGTCAATATGGACGCGGCGAAACCTAATATGTCTACTTTTCTTTTTTTCCCTATTTAAAAAAAAAATTTGGAAAATTACCCTTTGTTTTCATGAAACTTATTTATTTGTAAAACTATATTTTTTTTTTCACTTTATTTTTTTTCCCACTCTTGAACTTCAACTTTTGGGGGTCTGATCCCCTTTACAATGCATCACAATACTTCTGTATTTTGATTTATTGGCTGTAAGTGTATTACACACTGTAATACACTTCAGCCTGCTTGCGTGTGAGATCCAGGTGGCTGGGTCTCACAGGCAGTCATGGAAGGCAACCACCATGCCTAAGGAAGGCATCGGGCTGCCTTCCCTGCCAGTGGGTCCTCGTCACAGCAGCGCAGGGACCCGATGGCAACCCCGCACCCGGCATGATCCCGCATGTGCCGCGGTCAGCGCTGACCGCGGCAGTGCGAGGGTTAATGCGCCAACATCCATGTTTTCACCGATGCCGGCGCATACACCAGTGGTCCGGCTATCAGTGACTGCCAGACCCCTGCCGCTGATCAGGCGGACGCAGCTCCTGCGTTTCAGTGTAGACTTTAACCCCTTAAGGACCCTGAGATTTTCAATTTTTTGCATTTTTTTTTTCACTCCCCGCCTTCCCATAGTCCTAACTTTTTTATTTTTCCATTCACATAGCCTTATGAGGGCTTATTTTTTTGTGGGACAAGTTGTACTTTCTAATGGCACCATTTACGGTTGCATACCATGTAATCGGTTATTTTCAGTGATATCAATTTGAAGTGTGTTCGACTTTTTGATCACTTTTTTATAAAAAATGTATTCGTTAGTTGAAGTGACAGAAAATGGCAAATTGGCTGTTTTTATTTTTTTCCCGTAACGCCATTTGCCGCCATTAATATTGTTATATTTTAATTATATGGACATTTTCGCACGCGACGATGCCCATGATGTTTATTTTTTTATTGTTTAAATATTTTTATTTTTATTTTAAGGAAAGGGTGGTGATTTGAACTTTTTAGTTATTTTTTATATTTGTAAAAAACTTATTTTTTTTAACTTTTTTTTTAAGTCCCCTTGGGTGACAATAACTGGCAATCATTAAATTGCCCATTGTGTTCATTGATGGCTAAATGGCCATTATTGAAAACATAATTTGCATTATACCAATACAATGCTGCCACCTAGTGGCCTGTATTGGTATAGTCCTGAAAAAGACACCGAAGCCTCAAGCAGGCTTCAGTCTATTTTAGACATGTAACAGGTTCCCTGATCTCATTCGGGGAACGCTGTTAGCGGAGCACATTTGACCACAGCATCTGAAGGGGAAAATGTATGCAATTATCCTTATGGCTGATCACATACATGTGCCGCGGGTCTCTGCCATTTAAAATAGCAGAAATCCCACAGCTATGGCCATGTTTGGGGAACAGATTTCTGCTGTACATATACAGCGGAGGTCTTTAAGGGGTTAAAGGGAGTCTGTCACCTACTTTGGACATTAGGGACGGATTGGGAACTTAAAGTGGCCCTGGAAAAAAAAAACATACCATAGTGCAAAATACCATATACTACTGTGCAGGACAGTGTATTGCCCCAGAAGCTGTCCCTTTGTTGTGGTCATCAATAGATGCCATTTTCTCCTTCTCCTGTTGTCTCTGAATCAGATATGGAGCAGGGGGTTTATTAAGTGTGACCCGGGCAATAGTTGAATTCGGAAGGACATGTGCGGTCACTGGCTGGGTACATGAGTACTTGATTTTCCCAGCATTAATTACTGCTAAGAGCTCATTATGTACCCAGCCAGCAGCAGAGAGGGGGGCTTGGGTGGCCCCCTGGGCATCGGCACACTGGGAAATTTCCCTGTAAGGTCAATGGCCAATCCGCCCCTGTTGGGCATATTAAACTGTTATCACTGTCCTGTAGCCATAAACAGTTAACAGATCGTACCTTTCTTTGTGATTTCTGTATCTTTAACATTGAATAAACAAAGTTTGAAGATATATGCAAATGAGCTGCAAGTGCCCAGGGGCGTTCCTCTCCGAATGCAAGTGCCCATGTCCTCCTGAGAATGCCGTTATCGCTCCTCCCATGTTTCAATGTAAGCCAGCCCAGTGCCCTGACATCATAGACTCTGCTCTCTGAAATCCCGCAGCAGCTTGCATCAGTGCCAGGCCTGGGCATGCGCAGTCAGTTTACTGATGCAGCTGCCCACAGTGGGCAGTGTACAGTGCATGCCCATGTCACCTACAGGACAGTGATAACAGTTTAATATGTCCAAAGTATGTGATAGACTCCATTTAAGACCACAATGTCGTGGATGATCTCACAAAAATATTTGCATTTCTGCTCCATATCATCACCTAAATCCGCAATTTAGCATGGGAATCCGGACTGAAAAAATTTGTGTATTCCGCAACATATGCAGGTGGCCTAAAGTAGCTGGTTGCAAAAAATGCTGTTAAAAAGCCAATGAGAACAAGGTTAAAATAGTTATTTGTATATCCAGGTTTAAAGGGTTTTGCCAAGTTTAAAAGTTATTCCCTAGTCACAAGATCTCATCAGTTGAGGGTCAACCTCTTTAAGGACACATGCACACAAACATATTTTTGGTCCATATCCTATCCGCATATTTTGCAGGTCTGATGTGGACCTATTCACTTCAATGGGACCACAAAAGATGTGGACAGCACACTCATGTGCTGTACGCATCCATATGTCTGTTCCATGGCCCTGCAAAAAAAACACAGCATGTACTATTCTTGTCTGTTCTATGAATAAGATAGCACTGTTCTTTTAGGGGTCGTGTGGCAGGCGCAGCACTATGCGCTGTGGCATTAGAAGAATTTTGATATCTCTGACTTTTTAGTCTAACCAGACTTTCTATTACTCTGTAATTCCTCTAGCGCCGTTCTATGGAAACAGTAGGTTTAAAGAGCACACCAAATGCTTGAAATAACTTCTTTATTAATTTCAACTTTTCTTCATATATAACACTGCCGCCTCCGCAGCAGATAGTCCATGTACAAAACACGTGTTGAAAAGTTATCACACAATAGTGGTATGCATAAGATGGTGGTTCAACTGTTCAATCTTGTCATTCAACATAAAATGGTGGATATATTTCTCTCTTGAGTATTTGTACTCTCACTTTAAGTTATTTAAGCACTTTATGATCTCTCTGAGAGGTCTGAGGTCTAACAGTTCTACTTGCTGAATTTGGTCGTGATTTGCAGTATGCAGTTAGCAGTAACTATTTGAAGATTGGTTGAGTATAATCTGGTATGGTTGTATGCAATTTGGATTGCCATATAGAATTTGAATGAATGCAATTGGTGGAACTATAAGTAAACACATATATAACTATTTCAATATACAATTCTAATTACTATATTAACAGTAGGAACATTATATAACTTTTAAATACCTATTTTGGCCTCTCTGCTTCCATAAAACACAGCTCTTAGTGGAGTGAATGTCTGTTCAGCTTCTCTCTCTGGTGAATAATAATTTCAATACGCTCCTGCTAGGGAATTTCCAACACAGGCTGTGTGTGAGGCTGGCTGTGATTGGTCTGGACTCCTGCCCAGCAACAACAGTTTAACTCTATGCTTTCTGTGGTTTCTGCTGTGTCATTGAGCTTACCTCACATCGATATAATGAATCTTAAAGGCATATTATCTTTTCTGCTTCTGTAAACACAATATATATAACAGTTATATGACATCCAAACATGAAGTCACTGTAAATAACTCTGCTTTTGTCTTTAACACACAAACATAGGAACTGTATTAAGGTTATTGGCAGGTCCAGCTGTATAAACACGCAAGCTATATTAGCAACCTAGGACAGGTCTTAGCTGGCCAGCTGCAGGTCGGCCATTGCGTTCCGCAAAAAGAAGAATGCACAATGCCTGTGTACATGAGCCCTAAAGAAGATCTTCCCAAAAAATTCCAGAGAACAAACCTGTTATTTCATCATAATTACATAAAACGAAGGCTTCATCTCCCTACATGTGAGCGCTGCTGTGCATTATGTGCTCTGCAGCCTGGCTACAATGTTTTGGAAGGCATAAGCCTTGCATGTTAGAAATGTCTGTTTCCAAGGTACATATACATTCTTCAGTTTTGATTAGTTTAATATGGTGGTTATTGCTGCATGTCCTTGACTAGGGTATTGTATTTGTGCCATTATTCACTCAGTGAATACCCCCAACTCAGCCCCCCTCCCTCCCAAATTCTTCCCTGATATAATAACACTGACACACTGTGTGACATGGAATAAAGATAGGCCACAGCAGCCTCTTTATAAAGAAACCGATATAATATCAAATAAATAACATTAAGGGGGTTGGCCACTCTCCATGTATTTTCTGCAACTGTGTGGGAGGCAGGGAAAAAGGATATTTCCTAATATATGTCTTTAAGTAGATATGCCTATTTTTTCAACAATCTGAAGCCACGCCCCCTGAGCCCCGCTCTGATGTGCAGCCAGTCCGTCCATGGCTGCACGCGACATGGAGAAGCTCCGTCCATGCCTACTGTGTAAATGAGCATGCGCTGCTTTTCCACATTGATTTGCAGCGCATGCCCAGTCTACCCCTGCCATAGCATGCCCAGCTTGCCACAGAGTGCATGGAGGAAAGGTTCTGATCTCCACAGTTCGTGGAGAACCTTCTAAAATGTAGATATAATATCCTTCCCCCCCCCCCCCCATCAGCCTTCAATGTGCTCCCTCATTTTCTTTACTTACCGGGCGCGCGATTACCCGATCCTCCCCCTGCAGCCCTCAATGTGCCTCCATACCCGGCCCCCGGCGCCGCCTCCTAGCTAATTTATTTAAGGGGTGAAGGATTACAGGGCAGCTACAGGGGTAACTGGGGCTGCCTCAAGGGTACAGAGATGAGGTTCATGCTGCAGGAGTTCAGCAGCCAGGGTTAGGGGATAGTTCGTGAGGACAGGGCCTGCAGGGATAGGGATTGCAATGGGATGTGTTGGTGGCAGGGAAGGGGTTACTATTGTTGGGGATATAGGGGGTATGTGAGGTGTAGGTAGGGGCTAGACAGGTAGATACTTAGCCCTTCCAGGGTTACTAGGCCTTCTCCAGGTGCACGTCATGGAGCTGCTCTCTACCATGTGTGTCTGTTTGTAGTCCAGTTCCAAGAGCCCTTGTTCCTGGCTTGGGGCTCCTATATCAGCCTCAGAAACAGCTCACCTCCCCCCTCCTCAGGCATGTGACATCATAGTTCGCCTTCCTCAAGTCCCAAGAGTCCTCCCCCCTAGTTCCAAAATGGTGGAAGTAGAGGCCTGGAGTTTAGCCATGGGGCAGAGGTGTGGAAAACAGGTTTATGATGTCTCTGGTCAGAAAGCCCCCTGACAAACGGTGCCAGAGAGTCTGCAATCTCTTTGTCCTGAGGTGGCCAGCAAAGAGGACTAGATACTAATCAGCTGTTATCCTACAGGCTATTAGCACAAGTTGTTCTCTAAACATGGGGGATGAACTGTTGATAAGAGTTGATAGGGAATTTAATCTAGGTAATATTTAATATACTTCCCTCTACATATATACATATACAGTATATATATATATATATACTTATTTGGGGGCACATATTTTCCACAGGGGCCACAATGAGTCCCTGTGGACCACTAGAGACAGATGTGCGCAGATGCTGGGCACATCTGCGCACATAATCCAATAATGAGGCTATTTAAGTATGCATATCTATTATACATGCATGCACGTGTTTGAATATATATATATATATATATATGCATACGTCTCAACTCTTCCTCAACAATCCCCCTGTTGTCGGAAATACGACAATATATCTTGGGGGAAAGGGTTGAGATATATTTGCCCCCCTCCCGCCCCCTCAACCCCATCCTTGGTGATAGTTCAGGAAGAACTGTAGTGTCCAACAGATTGTTAGGCACCTAGACATCACCCCTCCAGACCTACTTCCTCCGACCTGCCGTTCACCGTAACCTACTCCTCCATCCACCGTATACACCGTCTTCTTCTTTAGAACTTTCTTGACATCTTTTGCTTTGATCGTTTTGGTATCAGTCCCTCCTACTGTCATTTTTATTGACTTTCGGAGCGGCTTGACCCTCGCAGTCTTTGACTGGCCTTCCTTACAGGTAACCGTCTTCCGGTGTTCGCCACCCCTGGTGTTGGGGTGACCACACCCTCACTATCTCTCGGTAATGCTGCCGATCTTCAGGTATGGCCCGCCCCCAAGGAATCTGGAGCGGGTTAACCTCCACAACCTCAGTCTCTTACTGAGCCAACTTTCTTCAAGCACGACTTTCGTCCAACATCTCTTGTTCCATCTTGATGGGTGCAATTCTCCCATGGACAGATTAATAGGTCTTTACAAGGCAGGTCAGATTTTTCATTGAGCGAGGTGATGTCATGGTACATAAATTCTAACTGCAGAGAACACCTCCGCCACACTACACATCCAGCCCTTCCCTTAAGAACTTCACCGTTCCAGGGTTCAAGGTGGCAAATGGCAAACAGAGGAGGCCTGTCCCTATTGTGTCCTAATCTTATCCCCATTCACACAAAAACAGGTCACATCCCTCCCAATACCACCAAATTCCATTAAATGTGTGTACCCATAGAGACTCATGCAACCTGGCCTATCTCTCTACACCTCCAAAGACACAGGTAGGTCGTAGACCCACGTGTCAATGGGAAACTACTATAGGATGCAAATGTGTACCGCCAAGTTATAACTCACCGCAGTGTGTTGGGCGAGTTTCCCTGGGTATAGGCTGTCAAACATTTTTACCTAGAGTGTCCATGGGTACACAATCAACAACAAACAAAATCAATATATGTACATAGTGCTATGGGGTTTCAGGATAGCACAAGTTATACGTCCTGAACCCTCATAGGAAACAAAGTGTGTCCATAAGATATTTGGCTACAGGACTATGTTGGAGTTATGTCCTGAGCCTCCTCCTCCGGTTAGTTCGGTAATGTTCTGTCTGGTTCTGGTGTGTGGTGTCAATAAGTCCCTTGACCCTCCGAGATGATGATGCCCAGAACCAGGAGAAGTTTCACTGGGTGAAACAAGAGATCGTAGCTGTCTAAGCTCTTCCACCCGAACATCTCCAAGTCTTTCTCCAGAGCCTGTGATAATGCTCCCGCTGGATTGTGGCACAGTCCTCCATCTCTTGAAAACCTCTGAACAAAGGTCGCTTGATTGCCAAAATCCAGTGGGATCCTCTGGAGCCTCACAAGAGTGTCAAGGGGGATAGTTAGTTTCTTCTGTGGTGTCATCTGGGTTTTTCATCTGCTCCATAGTGAACACACCTATGACAGAAGAAAATACCAGGCGCCCCTGGGGGATTTCTCCCCTCCGGTGCAGTTAGTTGCACTACCCCGACCCCTATACCTTTGACCCATGAAGAGAAAAGGCATTGGGCTGACCTCCATCTCGTAGGACCCCTCGTTATCCCAACACTGGTGTGAGAATACCCTACCACGTTTCCCCATCCCTCTGCACCAACAGATCAGGATGGGTACCTTATTAAGTTAGGACATCTGAAGGGAGCTGCGGATGAGGCACCATCTAGTAATTAATGGCACTGTATCCCTGTCCACTCATGTGTACTCAAGCTTATTTCCCCCTGTCATCCTGTTTTGTGGAGGCCAGAAGAATCTATGGCATAAGTACTGCCTAGACTCTTCAGGACTCCACAACACAAGAACACAGTCCACACTCCGCCGCCAGTCACCCTGCGTCCAATCCCAATCAGAGCTGTGCCACCTAATCGGACCAGAGTGCGCAGCGCAACATTACACCAATGTTGCCTGTCCGCCTTAGTCCCCAGTATAACACAGCCCCACCGAAAAACTTTAGCACAAACAGTGTTATCTGTATTGATCTGATTGCCCAGAATAATATCACACCATCCTTTGTGTGCTGCATGGAGAAGCTCCTTTAATCCGGAACGCCTTCTCCCGACCAGCAGGAATTCCCGTGCGAAATTATCTGCTTGCGAACCTCTACGTTCCCGATCCACAGTATAACACTGTCCCACTCCAAGGGGGACACAAGAATGAATCGAAACAGCAGCGACTGGACTCACAGCGGGGAATGCAAACTACAACAATCAGCAGGGTGAGACACATTCATAGACAAGGACCGCTGCCGTACACATAAAAAACATACAAACAGGTAAAAAACACACAACATGGACATACACGGGGAACAAACGGTGTAACAAATAGTACAGGGGTTTCAAATGTTGCCTAGCCTAGCTTGGCCATTCTGACCCCTCAGGGCCTGATGAGGTATGTGTCGCTGAGAGGTAACCCCTTTATGGCCAAACTGACTAGATCCCACTGCACGATTTGTTACCTGGATCCCATCACTGGACACATTGCAATTACTTGCACAAGGACAATTCCTTGTAATGTGTCCTTTGTTCCCACACCTGAAGCACCTGATTGGGCTTTCTGTCCTGTGTGCTTTGTTCTTACTTGTTTTGTAGTGCTTCGCTATATGACCCAAGCCACCACACGCAAAACATTTGATGTTTGCACGGCATGGCTTAGGTCCGTCCACACTGCATCTGCGCTCCCTGAATTGTTCCATCCTCAGGGAGGCACTTTTCACAATCTTTCTTTTTCCCAAAGTCAGGGAAAAATCTCTGTTAATGTGGACAGGCTTGGTCTGGTGATTTGGCCTGTAACAGACTACTCTCCCCCCCCCCCCCCTTTTTGCCCTGCACAGGGCAAAGTTTTGGGAGATTCCGACCCTGACTTTACGGAAAAAGAAAGGGCCGGCACCAACTTGGTGATGACCTGTTGCATGCCAGTCATTATCTGGGAGCTTACAGCAACCTGAGCCTTCAATTTGGCTACCGTCACATTAGTAGAGGCAGTCTGCTCCTTGAAGGCCTTGACCTCAGTATAAGACTGAGTCAACTTAGCCTCAATTTCCTCCTTCTGCCTCTGCAGCTCAACTAACTGTGGAAGCTTGGCTGTGAGCTGGATTTCATCACCTTCAGACTGTGTTCACACCATAGTTAGCGTAGTGGTAGGACCCTTGCCATGCTGAGAGACCGTGTCCTGGTGCATGATGGGCTCCGATGTGTTCCTGACAGGAATATATTGGCAAGAGTCTCAGCTTTTAATATCTGCTTGTATGACTAGCTAGTATAATCAGTGGCATATCCGTTTGGTGCATTTTCTTCTGTGATTTATATAATGATATTTTCATCCACACAATGCTCCGTTTTGTGTGGGATGTCTTTGTGGTGCATGTGGACCGCGCCGGTATCCTCCATTGTACGCATTTTTTGCTGGGGATGGTCGTTCGCTGTGGTCCACATGCAGTGGGACTGCTCCTCCAATGAGAAACACGCTACAGTGTTTGGGGTTTGAGCAGTTCCCCCATATTTGCCACTATACTTCTGTGATTTTGTTTTAACTGTGACTCTAACCTAGCCACCTGCGCATCTCGGTCCACGGTAGACTGTACATTCTCTGCCAGCTGTGCTCACAATTCCGAAACCTGGTCCGAATTACTGGCACAGCACTGGCAGTGAATGGTCGGAGGAATTGTCTCCGAGACACCAGCGCAACTTCCTTTGGCTTGCAGATGCTAACCTTAAATGTATGCACAAGTTTGGCTAGCATCCAAAGCCGTTTGGTGGCCTTGGTCAACACCGTCCGTTTGTTAACACATAGCTTGTCATAGCTACAAGCCTGAGCTAACAAATCGGACCACAGCATTTCTGCTGACTTGTATGTGGTGGGGAGGATGGGATTGAAAGTGCTGTGTCTGCTCAAGTGTTGCCGTATGGAGAAGTCCATACTCACTTTTTGATGAGCATCCATCTTCTCATTGGTGCCGTACCTCTTCGTCCTACACAGCTGCTTGGAAGAAGTCCTTTTTCTCCCGGATCGCCTCTTCCTGACCAGCCGGACTTGTACGCAGCTCCAACGAAGATGGATCTCTTCCAGTGACGTGTCCTCTTCTCCCTTGCAACACTCGAGCGATGCAGTGTCCGTGTAAAGCAAATAGCAAAATATTAGTACACAGATAGATAATAGATTCTCTGCTAGAGATTTTGATCTGCGTTTGCTACTATAAGGAAGAGTCGCGTTACCTGTCCGAATTATCAGGTCCTAGATGCTCATACCGCTGACCGCGTCTCTCTCGCCTGACAATTCACAGTATAAGCGACCTCTAGCCTCAAAACCAAACACAGATTTCAAAATCTAAGCAATGGGCCTGGCTCGCCAATGTAAAGGGGGAATATTAATCATCAATATTTATGCAAATATCAATAATTAATATTCATAAATCGGAGGAGCCGTCTATTGATGACCCCGCCTATTTATACCTTTATATTAATTACACTACTTTCACTTTGCCTTACGCTAATCACTAAACTAGCTGCGAGCACCTAACTGAGCTAGCTACCGCTAATAACAACACGTTACACAGTAGGTATAATGCAAATAATACAATATATTTATTATCAACCTACAATGCACAATACACACAATACAGCACCATGAATACAATACTCACTACACTACACAGTTCCCAAATTCCACCCACAAAACTATCTAATACAGTGCACACACACATACATTAGCAGCCCACCCAACCTGGCTCTATGCTATCCCTATGGGAGGCAAAGGGTTAACACACACTCAACTGCTGCTGGGGTAAGCAGGCAGCAGTGAAGGGGTGAAAGATTACAGGGCAGCTACAGGGATACCTGGGCTGCCTCAAGGGTACAGGGCTGAGGTTCATGCTGCAGGAGTTCAGCAGCCAGGGTTAGGGGATAGTTGGTGATGACAGGGCCTGCAGGGATAGGGATTGCAATGGGATGTGTTGGTGGCAGGGAAGGGGTTACTATTGTTGGGGATATAGGGTGTATGTGAGGTGTAGGTAGGGGCTAGACAGGTAGTTACTTAGCCCTTCAAGGGTTACTAGGCCTTCTCCAGGTGCACGTCATGGAGCTGCTCTCTACCATGTGTGTCTGTTTGTAGTCCAGTTCCAAGAGCCCTTGTTCCTGGCTTGGGGCTCCCATATCAGCCTCAGAAACAGCTCACCTCCCCCCCTCCTCAGGCATGTGACATCATAGTGTGCCTTCCTCAAATCCCAAGAGTCCTCCCCATAGTCCCAAAATGCTGGAAGTAGGGGCCTGGAGTTTAGCCATGGGGCAGAGGTGTGGAAAACAGGTTTATGATGTCTCTGGTTAGAAAGCCCCCTGACAAACGGTGCCAGAGAGTCTGCAATCTCTTTGTCCTGAGGTGGCCAGCAAAGAGGACGAGATACTAATCAGCTGTTATCCTACAGGCTATCAGCACAGATAAGAGTTGATAGGGAATTGAATCTAGGGAATATTTAATACACTTCCCTCTACATATATGTATATGTATATATATATATACAGACGTGGACAAAATTGTTGGTACCCTTTGGTCAATGAAAGAAAAAGTCACAATGGTCACAGAAATAACTTTAATCTGACAAAAGTAATAATAAATTAAAATTCTATAAATGTTAACCAATGAAAGTCAGACATTGTTTTTCAACCATGCTTCAACAGAATTATGTAAAAAAATAAACTCATGAAACAGGCATGGACAAAAATGATGGTACCCCTAGAAAACACAGAACATAATGTGACCAAAGGGACATGTTAATTCAAGGTGTGTCCACTAATTAGCATCACAGGTGTCTACAACCTTGTAATCAGCCATTGGGCCTATATATATGGCTCCAGGTAATCACTGTGTTGTTTGGTGATATGGTGTGTACCACACTCGACATGGACCAGAGGAAGCAAAGGAAAGAGCTGTCTCAAGAGATCAGAAAGAAAATTATAGACAAGCATGTTAAAGGTAAAGGCTATAAGACCATCTCCAAGCAACTAGATGTTCCTGTGAGTACAGTTGCACATATTATTCATAAGTTTAAGATCCATGGGACTGTAGCCAACCTCCCTGGACGTGGCCGCAGGAGGAAAATTGATGACAAATCTAAGAGACGGATAATCCGAATGGTAACAAAAGAGCCTAGAAAGACTTCTAAAGAGATTCAAGGTGAACTTCATGCTCAAGGAACATCAGTGTCAGATCGCACCATCCGTCGTTGTTTGAGCCAAAGTGGACTACATGGGAGACGACCAAGGAGGACACCATTGTTGAAAACGAATCATAAAAAAGCAAGACTGGAATATGCCAAACTACATGTTGACAAGCCACAAAGCTTCTGGGAGAATGTCCTGTGGACAGATGAGACAAAAATCGAAGTTTTTGCCAAGGCACATCAGCTGTATGTTCACAGACGAAAAAATGAAGCATATCAAGAAAAGAACACTGTCCCTACTGTGAAACATGGAGGAGGCTCTGTTATGTTCTGGGGCTGCTTTGCTGCGTCTGGCACAGGGTGTCTTGAATCTGTGCAGGGTACAATGAAATCTCAAGACTATCAAGGAATTCTAGAGAGAAATGTACTAGCCAGTGTCAGAAAGCTTGGTCTCAGTCGCAGGTCATGGGTCTTGCAACAGGACAATGACCCAAAACACACCGCTAAAAACACCCAAGAATGGCTAAGAGGAAAAAATTGGACTATTCTAAAGTGGCCTTCTATGAGCCCTGACCTCAATCCTATTGAGCATCTTTGGAAGGAGCTGAAACATGCAGTCTGGAAAAGGCACCCTTCAAACCGGACACAACTGGAGCAGTTTGCTCATGAGGAGTGGGCCAAAATACCTGCTGAGAGGTGCAGATGTCTCATTGACAGTTACAGGAAGCGTTTGATTGCAGTGATTGCCTCAAAAGGTTGCGCAACAAAATATTAAGTTAGGGGTACCATCATTTTTGTCCATGCCTGTTTCATGAGTTTATTTTTTTACATAATTCTGTTGAAGCATGGTTGAAAAACAATGTCTGACTTTCATTGGTTAACATTTATAGAATTTTAATTTATTATTACTTTTGTCAGATTAAAGTTATTTCTGTGACCATTGTGACTTTTTCTTTCATTGACCAAAGGGTACCAACAATTTTGTCCACGTCTGTATATATATATATATATATATATATATATATATGCATACGTCTCAACCCTTCCTCAACAGTTGCTAAAAGCAGGAGTAGGTACAAAACACAGAAGACATGCAAATATTTCATTCATGTGTCATCTCTGTTTTGGATGCTCTCGTGTTTTTTTGGCATTAGCAATACTGATGGATTACTGACCAAATGCTGACCAAGTGAAGGCGGATGCTCAACAGACAGGATCCGTTTTTTGGGGGTTATTGTTCTGACTCTGATAGGCTCTGCGAGACGGTGCACAGCATAGGAGGGCCTCACCGCAGGTGCTGACACTAAAGGTGGCCGGCTGGCAAGGACAGGTACTCTCACCTCAGACCCGGAGACGTCCGAGTCCTTAAGTCCACTCTCTTTCTGCTTAGGTGGAGTCTGGATCCTGGCGGAGGCAATCTGGCGCAGCTCCCGTAAGTGTTGCTCCAACCGCACGATCTGGTCGTCCAGGCTTTCGAATTCGTGATCGCTGTCCTCCGATGTTTCTGCCGCCACAGGTGTAGAAGTTGGTGCATCCTGCGCAGCCGCTGCAGGTTCAGGTGAGGCGTCCGCTCTTTTTCCTTTTCGGATGTTGTCCAAGGCAGCATGGAATCGCTCCACGTCTTCCAATTCTCTGATAGTCTTCTCCCTGCGAGGCAGCTCACTTCTCACTTCTGTCTCCACAGACTCCTGACTATGACCTAACCCCTCCCTGTCTGGGCCTGGACATTTATACTAGGGGCTCCCTATCTCCCTCTAGTGTCTAGGATGTCTAACTACGCCAAATAGGCCTGCTGAGCATATAACAGGGGAAACAACACATGTAAAAACACATTAAATGCATATAGGAATATAACATCACTGTCCCTTGTGAGCAGAAGTAACACGTGACCCAATTAACTCTTGTGTAGTGCCCACTCCTACCTAGTGGGACACTACAGTAGCACCTGTGCCATCCCAAGGTATGACTCGCTCCCGGCCTCCACAACATTCACCCAGTGTGCCATCAGGGAAATGTAGTGTCCCTGGCCGAATGCTCTTGTCCATATGTCCGTGGTTAAATGGACCTTTCCAGTTACTGCGTTGGTTAGGGTTACAGGACACATGTTGGTGTAAGGCAGGCACGGCACACCTTGAAAAATAGTGGCGGCTGGGTACTACATAACGTGGGACGGCTGCCGACATCAGGCTGCGAAAGGCCTCGGTGTCCACAAGCCTAAATGGCAACATTTCCTGGGCCAGTAATTTGGAAAGCTGCTCATTTAGTGCTATGGCCTGTGGGTAGGTGGCTGGGTATTTTTGATTACGTTCAAAGACCTGGGGTAAGGACATTTGGATGCTGCGCTGGGACACGGAAATGGATGTGATGGATGTAATGGATGTGAATGATGGTGCTTGCGAAGGTCCAGGCGCAGGGTGGGAGGCATCCAGGCCTGCACCTTCAACAGGGGATTGGCCAGCACGTAACATAGGGGAAGAGGAGGCAGTGGTGTGACCCGCAGACACAGATTGTGGACTCAGGCATTCGTCCCACTTATTACGGTGCTTGGATGCCATGTGGCGGATCATGCTGGTGGTGGTGAGGTTGCTAGTGTTCACGCCCCGGCTCATTTTCGTATAGAATAAGTTTCAAATTACTATTCTTTTGTCGTCCGCACTTTCCTCAAAAAAACACCATACTGCCGAACATCTACCCCTTGGCAAGGGAGATTTCCGCAAAGGGGTGCTCCGTGGAACAGTTGCGGGCCTGTTTGGTGTGGCCTGTCTTCTCCCTTTTGGCACCCCACTGCCTCTTACAGCCTGTTGCGGTGCTGCAGATCCCTCCCCCTCTGTACTGCTGTCATCACTCGGCTTTCCACCTTCCCAGGTTGTGTCATTGACCTCATCGTTCACCACATCCTCTTCCACTTCCTCATTCTGATCATCCTCCTGATTTGTTGACCTATCCACAACCTCAGTGATTGACAACTCTGTCTCATCCTCTTCATCAACCTCTTGAGACAGTAATTGCGGTTGACTCATTGGCAACTGCGTCTCATCATCATCATCCACCTCATTAAACACTAATTGCCATTCCCCACCGTCATGTTCTTGTGACTGTGGATGCTCAAGAGGTTGGGAATCAGGGCACAAGATCTCATGTCCCTCCTCAAGCGTGCTTGGCAAGAGGGACAAATCAAGTAATGGCGATGAAAAGAGGTCCTCGGAATATCTGAGTGTGGGATCACTTGTTTGGCCAGACTGTACATGATGGCAGGAAGGATGATCAGGGTGAGGATTGTGTTGACCAGACTCCTGGCTACTGAGACTGGACAGGGTGGTGCTTAACCGACTGGAAGCATTATCTGCTGCAATCCCACCGACCACCTGCTCACACTGGGCTGACTTTTCGAGCGTTGTCCTGCGCCGCCCTGCAAACTGGGACATGAAGCTAGGTATCGTGGATAATTGTTTTTCTTGTGCTCTGGCAGCAGGCACAGTTTCTCCACGCCCAGGGCCACGGCCTTTGCATGCACCATAAGCATCACAGCCACTTCCCAGTCCCTTACTGCTCACCTTCTTCATTTTTTCTATTTTTATTTTTTTCTATTTAAATTAGTTTTTATTTCAATTTCATAGAAAGAATACATCCATAAAAAAACACATTACTCTAACAATAAGTAAAAATCAACTATTAACGGTTAATAATTACAATTCCTTTTTTCTTTCTTTCTCCCCTTTCCCTCCCCCCCTCCCTCCACAAAACCCTCCCACCCCTAAAGTGAGGGGAGGGGGGGTCGTGAGAAAAAAAAAAAAAAAAAAACACAACATCCTCCGACCCTAAAGTAACCAGTTTTTCCATACTTGGTCGAGATTTGGTGATTTTTTTGTGTGATTCTTCATCACACGTTCTTCTTTAATTAAATGATCTATTATTTTTCTCCACTGTCCCACCGTCGGTGAATCTGCCTTTATCCATTTCCTGAGTATAAGAAGTCTGGCTTGAAATAATACTTTATTCAAAACCAATCGTATTTTTTTATTTAACTTCAGATGTTCAGTTGCCCCTAGAATACAGATTACTGGATCATTGGGCAACCGAACCTTCAGGAGCAATAACACGGTTTCCATTATTTCTGTCCAATATCTATGGAGCTTGGGACATCTCCAGAAACAATGTATCAAATCTGCTCTCTCCTCCCAGCATTTTGGACACTTATCTGTTACTCTTACTCCCATTCTTTTCAACATCCATGGAGATCGATGTAATCTGTGCACTATGAAGAATTGTGAGATCTTATGTGAGCCCCTATCCGAGATTGTCGCATAGTTTCTAAGGGCATCTCTCCAGTTTTCTTCCGTAAAGGAATCTAGATCTTTCTCCCATTTTTCCGCAGCAAGCATTGTAATCCTTTTTCTCTTTCCTTCCATCAAAAGCCTATATCTCCTTGCGGTTGTTCCTCCTCCTTCCCCTACTGCAGTAAAATTGTCCAGCCTGTCTGATTTTTCCCTTCTATACCTGTCCTCCTGTACCACTGTCCGCAGTGCATTCCTAAGCTGGAAATATTTATACATATCACTGGGGGATCCCAAATTCCAACACCATTATATTAAAGTCCTTCAGCTTATCTTCCTCAAAGATCTGGTCTAGATTAGGGATGAGCGAACTCGAACTGTATAGTTCGGGTTCGTACCGAATTTTGGGGTGTCCGTGACACGGACCCGAACCCGGACATTTTCGTAAAAGTCCGGGTTCGGGTTCGGTGTTCGTCGCTTTCTTCGCGCTTTTGTGACGCTTTCTTGGCGCTTTTTGAAAGGCTGCAAAGCAGCCAATCAACAAGCGTCATACTACTTGCCCCTAGAGGCCATCACAGCCATGCCTACTATTGGCATGGCTGTGATTGGCCAGAGCACCATGTGACCCAGCCTCTATTTAAGCTGGAGTCACATAGCGCCGCCCGTCACTCTGCTCTGATTAGCGTAGGGAGAGGTTGCGGCTGCGACAGTAGGGCGAGATTAGGCAGATTAACTCCTCCAAAGGACTTGATTAACTGATCGATCTGCAGCTGTGGATCATTGAGCTGCTGATCCTCAATTGCTCACTGTTTTTAGGCTGCCCAGACCGTTTGTCAGTCACATTTTTCTGGGGTGATCGGCGGCCATTTTGTGTCTTGTGGTGCGCCAGCACAAGCTGCGACCAAGTGCATTTAACCCTCAATGGTGTGGTTGTTTTTTGGCTAAAGCCTACATCAGGGTGAAGCTGTCACACCAAGTGCATTTAACCAGCAATAGTCTGTTCATTTTTTGGCCATATACAAAATCAGGGGCAAGCTGCGCCTGTCACCAAGTGCATTTAACCCTCAATGGTGTGGTTGTTTTTTGGCTAAAGCCTACATCAGGGTGAAGCTGTCACACCAAGTGCATTTAACCAGCAATAGTCTGTTCATTTTTTGGCCATATACAAAATCAGGGGCAAGCTGCGCCTGTCACCAAGTGCATTTAACCCTCAATGGTGTGGTTGTTTTTTGGCTAAAGCCTACATCAGGGTGAAGCTGTCACACCAAGTGCATTTAACCAGCAATAGTCTGTTCATTTTTTGGCCATATACTAAATCAGGGGCAAGCTGCGCCTGTCACCAAGTGCATTTAACCCTCAATGGTGTGGTTGTTTTTTGGCTAAAGCCTACATCAGGGTGAAGCTGTCACACCAAGTGCATTTAACCAGCAATAGTCTGTTTATTTTTTGGCCATATCCCAGTCTAATTCTGTCACTAAATCCATACCGGTCACCCAGCGCCTAAATACTAGGCCTCAAATTTATATCCCGCTAAATCTGTCCTTAGTGCTGTAGCTTGGCGAGTTATTTAGTGTCCGTTCAAGCACATTTCTTGTTCTGGGTTGAAATACAATTCCCAATTTAGCAATTTCATAATTTAGTGGTTTCTGCTATATCAGAGCTATTTGAAATCTATCCCTAAAAGGGTATATAATATTCAAGGTGCACATTGGGTCATTCAGAATAACTTCACACACACCCGCTACTGTGTATTTCCAAGTCTAATTCTGGCACTAAACCCATACCTGTCACCCAGCGCCTAAATACTAGGCCTCAAATTTATATCCAGCTAAATCTGTCCCTAGTGCTGTAGCTGGGCGAGTTATTTAGTGTCCGTTCAAGCACATTTCTTGTTCTGGGTTGAAATACAATTCCCAATTTAGCAATTTCATAATTTAGTGGTTTCTGCTATATCAGAGCTATTTGAAATCTATCCCTAAAAGGGTATATAATATTCAAGGTGCACATTGGGTCATTCAGAATAACTTCACACACACCCGCTACTGTGTATTTCCAAGTCTAATTCTGGCACTAAACCCATACCTGTCACCCAGCGCCTAAATACTAGGCCTCAAATTTATATCCCGCTAAATCTGTCCTTAGTGCTGTAGCTGGGCGAGTTATTTAGTGTCCGTTCAAGCACATTTCTTGTTCTGGGTTGAAATACAATTCCCAATTTAGCAATTTCATAATTTAGTGGTTTCTGCTATATCAGAGCTATTTGAAATCTATCCCTAAAAGGGTATATAATATTCAAGGTGCACATTGGGTCATTCAGAATAACTTCACACACACCCGCTACTGTGTATTTCCAAGTCTAATTCTGGCACTAAACCCATACCTGTCACCCAGCGCCTAAATACTAGGCCTCAAATTTATATCCCGCTAAATCTGTCCTTAGTGCTGTAGCTGGGCGAGTTATTTAGTGTCCGTTCAAGCACATTTCTTGTTCTGGGTTGAAATACAATTCCCAATTTAGCAATTTCATAATTTAGTGGTTTCTGCTATATCAGAGCTATTTGAAATCTATCCCTAAAAGGGTATATAATATTCAAGGTGCACATTGGGTCATTCAGAATAACTTCACACACACCCGCTACTGTGTATTTCCAAGTCTAATTCTGGCACTAAACCCATACCTGTCACCCAGCGCCTAAATACTAGGCCTCAAATTTATATCCCGCTAAATCTGTCCCTAGTGCTGTAGCTGGGCGAGTTATTTAGTGTCCGTTCAAGCACATTTCTTGTTCTGGGTTGAAATACAATTCCCAATTTAGCAATTTCATAATTTAGTGGTTTCTGCTATATCAGAGCTATTTGAAATCTATCCCTAAAAGGGTATATAATATTCAAGGTGCACATAGGGTCATTCAGAATAACTTCACACACCCGCTACTGTGCATTTCCAAATCTAATTCTGTCACTAAACCCATACCTGTCACCCAGCGCCTAAATACTAGGCCTCAAATTTATATCCCGCTAAATCTCTCGTTACCGCTGTCCTGTTGTGGCTGGGAAAGTTATTTAGTGTCCGTCAAAGCACATTTTTTGTTCTGGGTTGAAATACAATTCCCAATTTAGCAATTTCATAATTTAGTCGTTTCTGCTATATCAGAGCTATTTGAAATCTATCCCTAAAAGGGTAGATCATATTGAAGGTGCACATAGGGTCATTCAGAATAACTTCACACACACGCTTCTGTGCATTTCCAAGTCTAATTCTGTCACTAAATCCATACCGGTCACCCAGCGCCTAAATACTAGGCCTCAAATTTATATCCCGCTGAATTTGAATACAATACATTGGGCCAAATAATATATTTGTTGTTGTGGTGAACCATAACAATGAGAAAAACATCTAGTAAGGGACGCGGACGTGGACATGGTCGTGGTGGTGTTAGTGGACCCTCTGGTGCTGGGAGAGGACGTGGCCGTTCTGCCACATCCACACGTCCTAGTGTACCAACTACCTCAGGTCCCAGTAGCCGCCAGAATTTACAGCGATATATGGTGGGGCCCAATGCCGTTCTAAGGATGGTAAGGCCTGAGCAGGTACAGGCATTAGTCAATTGGGTGGCCGACAGTGGATCCAGCACGTTCACATTATCTCCCACCCAGTCTTCTGCAGAAAGCGCACAGATGGCGCCTGAAAACCAACCCCATCAGTCTGTCACATCACCCCCATGCATACCAGGGAAACTGTCTCAGCCGCAAGTTATGCAGCAGTCTCTTATGCTGTTTGAAGACTCCGCTGGCAGGGTTTCCCAAGGGCATCCACCTAGCCCTTCCCCAGCGGTGAAAGACATAGAATGCACTGACGCACAACCACTTATGTTTCCTGATGATGAGGACATGGGAATACCACCTCAGCATGTCTCTGATGATGACGAAACACAGGTGCCAACTGCTGCGTCTTTCTGCAGTGTGCAGACTGAACAGGAGGTCAGGGATCAAGACTGGGTGGAAGACGATGCAGGGGACGATGAGGTCCTAGACCCCACATGGAATGAAGGTCGTGCCACTGACTTTCACAGTTCGGAGGAAGAGGCAGTGGTGAGACCGAGCCAACAGCGTAGCAAAAGAGGGAGCAGTGGGCAAAAGCAGAACACCCGCCGCCAAGAGACTCCGCCTGCTACTGACCGCCGCCATCTGGGACCGAGCACCCCAAAGGCAGCTTCAAGGAGTTCCCTGGCATGGCACTTCTTCAAACAATGTGCTGACGACAAGACCCGAGTGGTTTGCACGCTGTGCCATCAGAGCCTGAAGCGAGGCATTAACGTTCTGAACCTGAGCACAACCTGCATGACCAGGCACCTGCATGCAAAGCATGAACTGCAGTGGAGTAAACACCTTAAAACCAAGGAAGTCACTCAGGCTCCCCCTGCTACCTCTTCTGCTGCTGCCGCCTCGGCCTATTCTGCTGCTGCCGCCTCGGCCTCTTCCTCCGCCTCTGGAGGAACGTTGGCACCTGCCGCCCAGCAAACAGGGGATGTACCACCAACACCACCACCACCACCTCCGTCACCAAGCGTCTCAACCATGTCACACGCCAGCGTTCAGCTCTCCATCTCACAAACATTTGATAGAAAGCGTAAATTCCCACCTAGCCACCCTCGATCCCTGGCCCTGAATGCCAGCATTTCTAAACTACTGGCCTATGAAATGCTGTCATTTAGGCTGGTGGACACAGACAGCTTCAAACAGCTCATGTCGCTTGCTGTCCCACAGTATGTTGTTCCCAGCCGGCACTACTTCTCCAAGAGAGCCGTGCCTTCCCTGCACAACCAAGTATCCGATAAAATCAAGTGTGCACTGCGCAACGCCATCTGTGGCAAGGTCCACCTAACCACAGATACGTGGACCAGTAAGCACGGCCAGGGACGCTATATCTCCCTAACTGCACACTGGGTAAATGTAGTGGCAGCTGGGCCCCAGGCGGAGAGCTGTTTGGCGCACGTCCTTCCGCCGCCAAGGATCGCAGGGCAACATTCTTTGCCTCCTGTTGCCACCTCCTCCTTCTCGGCTTCCTCCTCCTCTTCTTCCACCTGCTCATCCAGTCAGCCACACACCTTCACCACCAACTTCAGCACAGCCCGGGGTAAACGTCAGCAGGCCATTCTGAAACTCATATGTTTGGGGGACAGGCCCCACACCGCACAGGAGTTGTGGCGGGGTATAGAACAACAGACCGACGAGTGGTTGCTGCCGGTGAGCCTCAAGCCCGGCCTGGTGGTGTGTGATAATGGGCGAAATCTCGTTGCAGCTCTGGGACTAGCCAATTTGACGCACATCCCTTGCTTGGCGCATGTGCTGAATTTGGTGGTGCAGAAGTTCATTCACAACTACCCCGACATGTCAGAGCTGCTGCATAAAGTGCGGGCCGTCTGTTCGCGCTTCCGGCGTTCACATCCTGCTGCTGCTCGCCTGTCTGCGCTACAGCGTAACTTCGGCCTTCCCGCTCACCGCCTCATATGCGACGTGCCCACCAGGTGGAACTCCACCTTGCACATGCTGGACAGACTGTGCGAGCAGCAGCAGGCCATAGTGGAGTTTCAGCTGCAGCACGCACGGGTCAGTCGCACTACAGAACAGCACCACTTCACCACCAATGACTGGGCCTCCATGCGAGACCTGTGTGCCCTGTTGCGCTGTTTCGAGTACTCCACCAACATGGCCAGTGGCGATGACACCGTTATCAGCGTTACAATACCACTTCTATGTCTCCTTGAGAAAACACTTAGGGCGATGATGGAAGAGGAGGTGGCCCAGGAGGAGGAGGAGGAGGAGGAGGAGGAAGAGGGGTCATTTTTAGCACTTTCAGGCCAGTCTCTTCGAAGTGACTCAGAGGGAGGTTTTTGGCAACAGCAGAGGCCAGGTACAAATGTGGCCAGCCAGGGCCCACTACTGGAGGACGAGGAGGACGAGGATGAGGAGGAGGTGGAGGAGGATGAGGATGAAGCATGGTCACAGCGGGGTGGCACCCAACGCAGCTCGGGTCCATCACTGGTGCGTGGCTGGGGGGAAAGGCAGGACGATGACGATACGCCTCCCACAGAGGACAGCTTGTCCTTACCCCTGGGCAGCCTGGCACACATGAGCGACTACATGCTGCAGTGCCTGCGCAACGACAGCAGAGTTGCCCACATTTTAACCTGTGCGGACTACTGGGTTGCCACCCTGCTGGATCCACGCTACAAAGACAATGTGCCCACCTTACTTCCTGCACTGGAGCGTGATAGGAAGATGCGCGAGTACAAGCGCACGTTGGTAGACGCGCTACTGAGAGCATTCCCAAATGTCACAGGGGAACAAGTGGAAGCCCAAGGCCAAGGCAGAGGAGGAGCAAGAGGTCGCCAAGGCAGCTGTGTCACGGCCAGCTCCTCTGAGGGCAGGGTTAGCATGGCAGAGATGTGGAAAACTTTTGTCAACACGCCACAGCTAACTGCACCACCACCTGATACGCAACGTGTTAGCAGGAGGCAACATTTCACTAACATGGTGGAACAGTACGTGTGCACACCCCTCCACGTACTGACTGATGGTTCGGCCCCATTCAACTTCTGGGTCTCTAAATTGTCCACGTGGCCAGAGCTAGCCTTTTATGCCTTGGAGGTGCTGGCCTGCCCGGCAGCCAGCGTTTTGTCTGAACGTGTATTCAGCACGGCAGGGGGCGTCATTACAGACAAACGCAGCCGCCTGTCTACAGCCAATGTGGACAAGCTGACGTTCATAAAAATGAACCAGGCATGGATCCCACAGGACCTGTCCGTCCCTTGTCCAGATTAGACATTAACTACCTCCCCATAACCATATATTATTGGACTCCAGGGCACTTCCTCATTCAATCCTATTTTTATTTTCATTTTACCATTATATTGCGAGGCTACCCAAAGTTGAATGAACCTCTCCTCTGCCTGTGTGCTAGGCCTAAATATATGCCAATGGACTGTTGCAGTGGTGGGTGACGTGAAGCCTCATTCTCTGCTATGACATGCAGACTAATTCTCTGCTGACATGAAGACAGATTCTCTGTTACGGGACCTCCCTCCTCTGCCTGGGTGCTGGGCCTAAATATATGCCAATGGACTGTTGCAGTGGTGGGTGACGTGAAGCCTGATTCTCTGCTATGACATGCAGACTAATTCTCTGCTGACATGAAGACAGATTCTCTGTTACGGGACCTCTCTCCTCTGCCTGTGTGTGTGCTGGGCCTAAATATATGCCAATGGACTGTTGCAGTGGTGGCTGACGTGAAGCCTCATTCTCTGCTATGACATGCAGACTAATTCTCTGCTGACATGAAGCCAGATTGTCTGTTACGGGACCTCTCTCCTCTGCCTGTGTGTGTGCTGGGCCTAAATATATGCCAATGGACTGTTGCAGTGGTGGCTGACGTGAAGCCTCATTCTCTGCTATGACATGCAGACTAATTCTCTGCTGACATGAAGACAGATTCTCTGTTACGGGACCTCTCTCCTCTGCCTGTGTGTGTGCTGGGCCTAAATATATGCCAATGGACTGTTGCAGTGGTGGCTGACGTGAAGCCTCATTCTCTGCTATGACATGCAGACTAATTCTCTGCTGACATGAAGACAGATTCTCTGTTACGGGACCTCCCTCCTCTGCCTGGGTGCTGGGCCTAAATATATGCCAATGGACTGTTGCAGTGGTGGCTGACGTGAAGCCTCATTCTCTGCTATGACATGCAGACTAATTCTCTGCTGACATGAAGACAGATTCTCTGTTACGGGACCTCCCTCCTCTGCCTGGGTGCTGGGCCTAAATATATGCCAATGGACTGTTGCAGTGGTGGGTGACGTGAAGCCTCATTCTCTGCTATGACATGCAGACTGATTCTCTGCTGACATGAAGCCAGATTGTCTGTTACGGGACCTCTCTCCTCTGCCTGTGTGCTAGGCCTAAATATATGCCAATGGACTGTTGCAGTGGTGGCTGACGTGAAGCCTCATTCTCTGCTATGACATGCAGACTGATTCTCTGCTGACATGAAGCCAGATCGTCTGTTACGGGACCTCTCTGCTCTGCCTGTGTGCTAGGCCTAAATATATGCCAATGGACTGTTGCAGTGGTGGGTGACGTGAAGCCTCATTCTCTGCTATGACATGCAGACTGATTCTCTGCTGTCATGAAGCCAGATTGTCTGTTACGGGACCTCTCTGCTCTGCCTGTGTGCTAGGCCTAAATATATGCCAATGGACTGTTGCAGTGGTGGGTGACGTGAAGCCTCATTCTCTGCTATGACATGCAGACTGATTCTCTGCTGACATGAAGCCAGATTGTCTGTTACGGGACCTCTCTCCTCTGCCTGTGTGCTAGGCCTAAATATATGCCAATGGACTGTTGCAGTGGTGGCTGACGTGAAGCCTCATTCTCTGCTATGACATGCAGACTAATTCTCTGCTGACATGAAGCCAGATTGTCTGTTACGGGACCTCTCTCCTCTGCCTGGGTGCTGGGCCTAAATTTATGACAATGGACTGTTGCAGTGGTGGCTGACGTGAAGCCTGATTCTCTGCTATGACATGCAGACTGATTCTCTGCTGACATGAAGCCAGATCCTCTGTTACGGGACCTCTCTCCTCTGCCTGTGTGTGTGCTGGGCCTAAATATATGCCAATGGACTGTTGCAGTGGTGGCTGACGTGAAGCCTCATTCTCTGCTATGACATGCAGACTGATTCTCTGCTGACATGAAGCCAGATTCTCTGTTACGGGACCTCTCTCCTCTGCCTGTGTGTGTGCTGGGCCTAAATATATGCCAATGGACTGTTGCAGTGGTGGCTGACGTGAAGCCTCATTCTCTGCTATGACATGCAGACTAATTCTCTGCTGACATGAAGACAGATTCTCTGTTACGGGACCTCCCTCCTCTGCCTGGGTGCTGGGCCTAAATATATGCCAATGGACTGTTGCAGTGGTGGCTGACGTGAAGCCTCATTCTCTGCTATGACATGCAGACTAATTCTCTGCTGACATGAAGACAGATTCTCTGTTACGGGACCTCTCTCCTCTGCCTGGGTGCCGGGGCCTAAATATCTGAGAATGGACTGTTCCAGTGGTGGGTGACGGGAAGCCAGATTCTCTGCTATGGAACCTCTCTCCAATTGATTTTGGTTAATTTTTATTTATTTAATTTTTATTTTAATTCATTTCCCTATCCACATTTGTTTGCAGGGGATTTACCTACATGTTGCTGCCTTTTGCAGCCCTCTAGCTCTTTCCTGGGCTGTTTTACAGCCTTTTTAGTGCCGAAAAGTTCGGGTCCCCATTGACTTCAATGGGGTTCGGGTTCGGGACGAAGTTCGGATCGGGTTCGGATCCCGAACCCGAACATTTCCGGGATGTTCGGCCGAACTTCTCGAACCCGAACATCCAGGTGTTCGCTCAACTCTAGTCTAGATATTTCTTTCCTTTTTTTTCCCAATCTATATAGTCCCTTATTGTTTCCAATTCTTTTAAATTAAGATTTTTCCATATCGGTGTGTAATTCAAAAACCCTTTAATCTCCAATATCTTCTCAATTTCCCCCCATACGTATTCTACTGAGTTTAATATCCTGTTATCAGTATTTTTTTCCCCCCAAGAAACCTGACTCCAACACCTCTAAGTGGTTACATTCCTCTTTCCATCCCCATCTATTTAATTCTTGCCTACCCACCTGACTATCTAAACTACCCTTTATATTCCCGTATTGTGTTATTAAATAATAAAAAAACAAATTGGGGACCGCTAATTCTCCCTCCTGCACTGGAAGCTGAAGGACTTCCTTCTTTATCCGAGGGATCGCTCCCTTCTAAATAAAGTCCCCCATTAGACTATCAAATAATTTAAAAATATTCTGCGGTATTCTCGCTGGGGCATTTTGCAATACATAAAGTATCTTTGGGAGAAGGACCATTTTTATTAGATTTACCCTACCTTGTATTGACATTGGTAATCTTTTCCATATATGTATTTTAGTTCTTAATTCTTTTATTAGGGGAAGGACGTTTAATTTTTCATATTCTTCTATATTTCCGGAGATTTGTATGTCGAGATATTTAAAATTTTCGTGTTTTTTAAGAACGTGCACCCGAGTGTCTCCCTGTAATTGTCTATCTCCTAATAATAACATATGTGATTTCCCCCAGTTAATATTTAGGCTAGAGAAGAACCCAAACTTATCTATTATCTCTATCACTCTATTAAACTGATCCCCAGTGTTTTGCAGAAAAAGTAAAATATCGTCCGCATACATTAACAGTTTTTCTTCTCCACCCACATATTGAAAACTTTTGATCTCCCTATCGTTTCTTATTATATTTGCCAAGGGTTCAATTGCAATAGCAAATAACAGTGGGGAGAGAGGGCATCTCTGCCTTGTGCCACGAGATAGGGCAAACGGCGGGGACAAGCTCCCATCCACAACCACTCTAGCCCTAGGGTTTAGATATATTAACTGGATCCACCCTATAAATCCCTCCCCTATACCAAATCTCCTTAATACTGCCCATAGATACTCCCATTCAATACAATCAAATGCCTTTTGGGCATCCAATGAGAGTATCGCTTTCTCCCCTGCATCTAATCTATTGGCTTCGATGTTAAGGAATAACCTTCTTATATTAGAGTATATTGTTCTACCCGGTATAAATCCTGTCTGATCTTTATTTATTATTACTTTGATAACCCTTGAAAGCCTATCAGCTGGGACTTTTGCCAGAATTTTAACATCCGTATTCAACAGGGATAATGGCCTATATGAACCGGGATCTGTTTGCTCTTTTCCCTTTTTTGGAATTAATGTAATAATTGCTTCCTTCATAGAGTTCGGTAGATCGCCTAGTTTTCGAGCCTCGTCCAGTGTTATTTTTAATTCTGGTACTAAAACCTGGGAGAAGGTTTTATATATTTCAAAAGGAAGCCCATCTCCACCTGGTGTTTTCTCAAGTTTAACCTTCCCCAGAGCTAGATTTATTTCTGCCACCGTTATTTCTTTTTCCAGATATTCTTTTTGGACCTTAGATATCCTACTAAGAGCAATCTTGTCTAAGTATGAATCTAACACTTGTTTTGAGTATTGTACCCTGGACTTATATAGCTCTAGGAAGTACTCCCAGAACACTTTTTTAATACCTTCGGGTGTGGTGATTAATTTACCCGTTTTATCTTTAATTGCACTAATCCATGATTTCCCTTTTTGATTTCTCACTATATTTGCTAGTATTTTACCGACCTTTTCACCCTCCGAGGCTAACCGGATCCCTTGAAAAAGCAATTCTTTCCTACTTTTCTCTAATTGATATATCTTCAACTTTTCCTGTTCTTCCTCCCAAACTCTCTTGTTAAGTGCAGTAGGGTATCTCATACATGCCATTCCTGCCTCTTGCAGTTTTTTCTCCAATGCCTTCCCGTTCTCTCTAGTACTTTTTTCCCCAGTAATTTACCTTTTTAAACAGTACTCCCCTCAAAAATGCCTTGAAAGTGTCCCAGACCACAAGTCTATTGGCAGAACCGTTATTTTCCATAAAAAAGAATTTTAGCTCCTCAATTATACTCTCTTTATCTGAGATCAATAATAGCCAATGGGAATTGAACTTGAACAACGGCAGAGTATTATTTTTATTCAAGTCCAGCTCAATTACCATTGCATTATGGTCTGACAAAGCCATAGGTATATATTTTGTCGTAATCCTATTTTGAGACATTAAATTTTTATTTCCAAAAGTCATATCTATTCTCGACCAAGTTTGGTGTGTTTTTGAATAACAGGAATACATAGTTTCGTCCGGGTTCTGAACCCGCCAAACATCTACCCAATTAAATTCATGGGCTAATTTACATAAATCTACATTTTGTGCTCCTCCCCCTCTACTGGACATCCTATCCCTGAGTGGATCCATAACCGCATTATAGTCGCCTACCGCGATCAATATACATTCCTGTTTATTCAACATAAATCTATACAATTGATACAAGACATCTGGTTTATATGGTGGTGGAATATATATATTTGCAATTACAGTTTTAATCCCTTCTACATAACAATGTAAAAAAAGGTATCTGCCATAGTCATCAGTCTCACATGCCAGAACTTCAAATTTAATCTTATTATGTATCAGAATTGAGACCCCTCTGGAGTAAGTAGTATATACAGAATGATATCCCGCCACCATCCATCTCCTCTCCAACCACCTTACTGATTCCTTATCCAAATGTGTCTCCTGGAGGCAGATGATGGCTGGCAGAAACCTCTTCATCCACTCAAAGATAGCATATCTTTTAACCCTCTCACGGAGCCCTCTCACATTCAATGAAAGGATCCTAACCATCTAACCAAGGGGGAGGAAAAAAAAAAAAAAGAATGTTTTCTCCACGTCCCCCCCACCCGCATCCCGTATATACCCTCCCATCTATATAGTCCCCCCTTCTGCTGACCAGCAGTCCGGGCGACTCCATAACTTAGCATAATGGCTCCTGTCGCCTCCTCCCCCCCCCCCCAGCCTCAAAGGCCCTCCCCATCCGCCCATTCGCTAACTTCCTCCGGAGTCTGAAAAAAATAAATCTTGCCATTGTGTTCCCCCCTAATTTTGCCGGAAAAAGTAGGCTATACTTTATACCTGCCTCCCTTAATCTTTTTTTGACCGATATAAATTCTCTTCTTTGTGCGTTAGTACTAAATGAATAATCTGGAAAGAGTTTAATCTTTACACCCTGTATATGATATTTTTCTGAGGTTCTGGCATCAGATAGTATTCCGTCTCGATCCTTATATAATAAACATTTCACCAATATCGGTCTAGGGTAGTCCCCTGGCACCCTATTTTTTGTGGGGACCCTGTGTGCTCTTTCAATAGAGAATAAGGGGGAAAGAGTACCTGCTTTACTATTTTCCCTCAACCATTTTTCCATAAATTCAGTACAGTTTTCTCCCTCCGCTCGCTCTGGGATCCCCACACATCTTATATTAGCCCTTCTTGATCTATCCTCCTGGTCTACCAATTTTTGTTCCATCTTGACATTTGTTTGTTTTAAGAGAGCCACCTCCTTCTCTAATTTCTGCACAGATTTCTCTAGGGTGGGAATCCTTTTTTCCATCTCTTGCAAACGCTGCCTTACTTTTTCCATCTCAGCTCGTATAACCATAACATCCGTTTGCACTGCCCCGAGCTGGGTTACTAAATTACCCATTAAATTTTCCATCCGTGAGACCGTGCAAAGTATGTCCTGCACCATTCTTACATCTGTTTCTGTGTATGTCACTGGTGTTCCCCTCTCCCCCTCTCCCCCTTCAGCTGACGTCTCATGTGTCGGATCCTGCAGTCTGGCGTCCGCAGTTTTTTCTTTTTGTGGGGATCTAGGCCCGGGTGAGTTCGGGACCAAATACTTATTTAGACCCAGTTGTTTAGGCCCACTTTCCAACCCTACTGCTGATCGCCTAGCAGTACTCCCCGTAGGGCCACGCTGTTCTTCCCTTTTTTTTGACGGCATTTTAAGTTCTCTTCCCTCTTTTCTTTTTCTTTTTTCCCTTTTTTTTCTCCCTTTTTCTCTTTCTTTTTCTCCCTTTCTCCCCCCTCTCTCCCCCCTTCCTTTCCTTATCCTTCTCTTTTCTTTTTCTTTTCTCCTTTTTTTTTTTTCTTTCTTTCCCCCCCTTTTTCTCAGTGTGACAACACCTTATTTATAAAAATCAAAAAAAGGGGGGAGAAAAAAAAAGCTCACTTACTAAAATACTTAACAAAACCAAATATGATACAGTTAGTTTAGCTTGAGACCTGAGGGGGGTAAGGACTTTCTCAACCGGGGTTATTAGGGGTTATACTCCAGAATCCAGACCCCCCCGCTCTTTTCTCTCCACATTCAATTCAATTCACTCTGGTACAGTCCACCCTCAATAACTGCCTCTAATACCAGCCGGGTATCTCAGAGCAGGTATCGGTGTCTGCTATCATTTAATCTGCGGCAGCCTCAAACTGCACCCCCATAATCGCAGCCACAGTGGCAGACAAACCATCTGTCAACTGCAGTCTCAGGGGTATTACCCAACATCACAGCGATAGCAAACCTATGGACGGTCCTCTGCAGATCTCGAATCCAAAAAACTGGGGGGGCCGCCCTTCAGGTACTGCGATCAGAGTTAGCCTCACCGCTAAGAGCCAGCAGGAATCAACAGGGATCAGTAGGGCAGGACCTCAGGAACCGACAGCAGCACCCCCGGACGCCATCTCTGTGAGATCCAAAATTCCACCATTAACAGGCAACGATCGACCGGTGCTCCCCTTTAGCGCTGATAGTTAGTGCACCATGCTCCGACTCCACCAACCTTCACCGCGCCACCACTTCTATTCTCGGTCCTCTCCCACAGCACGAATGCTGCGGTACCTCACCACCCGACGACTCCTAGCATCGAGGGACGGAGATCCGGGTCCGGACACCAGCGTCGGCATCTAGGGCAGTCCAGGGTGGCCTCGGCACAGCAGACTCGCGGCGGTCAGGTATTCCGAGCGGCGATGCAGGCGGGTACACTGGATGTCACTGATATTCTAGGGATGCGCACACTTTAAACAGGAGATGTGGTGCAAATAATTTAACTGTCCGCAGCGGCCTATTACATGGTATTTAGTGCAGGATGCGCTAAAAATATATATTGCTGCTGTCACACACAATAGTCCTTAAAAGGACTTTTGGGTCTCTGAAAAGTTTTTTGTGTAAAATCTTCCTATTACACTCCCTACACTGTCCCTGCCTATGGAAAGCGCTCCCTAACACTGAGCAATTTAGCACAGGTTGTGCTACAAACATATATTGCTGCTGTCACACACATTAGTCATACAAGGACTTTTAGGTCTCTGAAACGTTTTTGTACAAAAAAATATTCAATTTCACTCCCTACACTCGCTGTCCCTTCCTATGCTCAGCTCTCCCTGACTACGAATGAGCCGAACATGCGTCATCAGCTCGAGCATGGCGCTCAAGCACATACGGTACTCGGCCGAGTACCGCCATGTGCTGAGCATCGAGATTCTCGAGCCGAACGGGTGTTCAGCTGAGCATGCTCGATCAACACTAATAATTAGAGTTGAGCGAACACCTGGATGTTCGGGTTCGAGAAGTTCGGCCGAACATCCCGGAAATGTTCGGGTTCGGGATCCGAACCCGATCCGAACTTCGTCCCGAACCCGAACCCCATTGAAGTCAATGGGGACCCGAACTTTTCGGCACTAAAACGGCTGTAAAACAGCCCAGGAAAGGGCTAGAGGGCTGCAAAAGGCAGCAACATGTAGGTAAATCCCCTGCAAACAAATGTGGATAGGGAAATTAATTAAAATAAAAATTAAATAAATAAAAATTAACCAAAATCAATTGGAGAGAGGTTCCATAGCAGAGAATCTGGCTTCCCGTCACCCACCACTGGAACAGTCCATTCTCAGATATTTAGGCCCCGGCACCCAGGCAGAGGAGAGAGGTCCCGTAACAGACAATCTGGCTTCATGTCAGCAGAGAATCAGTCTTCATATCATAGCAGAGAATCAGGCTTCACGTCAGCCACCACTGCAACAGTCCATTGTCATAAATTCAGGCCCAGCACCCAGGCAGAGGAGAGAGGTCCCGTAACAGACAATCTGGCTTCATGTCAGCAGAGAATCAGTCTGCATGTCATAGCAGAGAATGAGGCTTCACGTCACCCACCACTGCAACAGTCCATTTTCATAAATTTAGGCCCAGCACCCAGGCAGAGGAGAGAGGTCCCGTAACAGAGGATCTGGCTTCATGTCACCAGAGAATCAGTCTGCATGTCATAGCAGAGAATCAGGCTTCACGTCACCCACCACTGCAACAGTCCATTTTCATAAATTTAGGCCCAGCACCCAGGCAGAGGAGAGAGGTCCCGTAACAGAGGATCTGGCTTCATGTCACCAGAGAATCAGTCTGCATGTCATAGCAGAGAATGAGGCTTCACGTCAGCCACCACTGCAACAATCCATTGGCATATATTTAGGCCTAGCACACAGGCAGAGGAGAGGTTCATTCAACTTTGGGTAGCCTTGCAATATAATGGTAAAATGAAAATAAAAATAGGATTGAATGAGGAAGTGCCCTGGAGTCCAATAATATATGGTTATGGGGAGGTAGTTAATGTCTAATCTGGACAAGGGACGGACAGGTCCTGTGGGATCCATGCCTGGTTCATTTTTATGAACGTCAGCTTGTCCACATTGGCTGTAGACAGGCGGCTGCGTTTGTCTGTAATGACGCCCCCTGCCGTGCTGAATACACGTTCAGACAAAACGCTGGCTGCCGGGCAGGCCAGCACCTCCAAGGCATAAAAGGCTAGCTCTGGCCACGTGGACAATTTAGAGACCCAGAAGTTGAATGGGGCCGAACCATCAGTCAGTACGTGGAGGGGTGTGCACACGTACTGTTCCACCATGTTAGTGAAATGTTGCCTCCTGCTAACACGTTGCGTATCAGGTGGTGGTGCAGTTAGCTGTGGCGTGTTGACAAAAGTTTTCCACATCTCTGCCATGCTAACCCTGCCCTCAGAGGAGCTGGCCGTGACACAGCTGCCTTGGCGACCTCTTGCTCCTCCTCTGCCTTGGCCTTGGGCTTCCACTTGTTCCCCTGTGACATTTGGGAATGCTCTCAGTAGCGCGTCTACCAACGTGCGCTTGTACTCGCGCATCTTCCTATCACGCTCCAGTGCAGGAAGTAAGGTGGGCACATTGTCTTTGTAGCGTGGATCCAGCAGGGTGGCAACCCAGTAGTCCGCACAGGTTAAAATGTGGGCAACTCTGCTGTCGTTGCGCAGGCACTGCAGCATGTAGTCGCTCATGTGTGCCAGGCTGCCCAGGGGTAAGGACAAGCTGTCCTCTGTGGGAGGCGTATGGTCATCGTCCTGCCTTTCCCCCCAGCCACGCACCAGTGATGGACCCGAGCTGCGTTGGGTGCCACCCCGCTGTGACCATGCTTCATCCTCATCCTCCTCCACCTCCTCCTCATCCTCGTCCTCCTCGTCCTCCAGTAGTGGGCCCTGGCTGGCCACATTTGTACCTGGCCTCTGCTGTTGCCAAAAACCTCCCTCTGAGTCACTTCGAAGAGACTGGCCTGAAAGTGCTAAAAATGACCCCTCTTCCTCCTCCTCCTCCTCCTCCTCCTCCTGGGCCACCTCCTCTTCCATCATCGCCCTAAGTGTTTTCTCAAGGAGACATAGAAGTGGTATTGTAACGCTGATAACGGTGTCATCGCCACTGGCCATGTTGGTGGAGTACTCGAAACAGCGCAACAGGGCACACAGGTCTCGCATGGAGGCCCAGTCATTGGTGGTGAAGTGGTGCTGTTCTGTAGTGCGACTGACCCGTGCGTGCTGCAGCTGAAACTCCACTATGGCCTGCTGCTGCTCGCACAGTCTGTCCAGCATGTGCAAGGTGGAGTTCCACCTGGTGGGCACGTCGCATATGAGGCGGTGAGCGGGAAGGCCGAAGTTACGCTGTAGCGCAGACAGGCGAGCAGCGGCAGGATGTGAACGCCGGAAGCGCGAACAGACGGCCCGCACTTTATGCAGCAGCTCTGACATGTCGGGGTAGTTGTGAATGAACTTCTGCACCACCAAATTCAGCACATGCGCCAAGCAAGGGATGTGCGTCAAATTGGCTAGTCCCAGAGCTGCAACGAGATTTCGCCCATTATCACACACCACCAGGCCGGGCTTGAGGCTCACCGGCAGCAACCACTCGTCGGTCTGTTGTTCAATACCCCGCCACAACTCCTGTGCGGTGTGGGGCCTGTCCCCCAAACATATGAGTTTCAGAATGGCCTGCTGACGTTTACCCCGGGCTGTGCTGAAGTTGGTGGTGAAGGTGTGTGGCTGACTGGATGAGCAGGTGGAAGAAGAGGAGGAGGAAGCCGAGAAGGAGGAGGTGGCAACAGGAGGCAAAGAATGTTGCCCTGCGATCCTTGGCGGCGGCAGGACGTGCGCCAAACAGCTCTCCGCCTGGGGCCCAGCTGCCACTACATTTACCCAGTGTGCAGTTAGGGAGATATAGCGTCCCTGGCCGTGCTTACTGGTCCACGTATCTGTGGTTAGGTGGACCTTGCTACAGATGGCGTTGCGCAGTGCACACTTGATTTTATCGGATACTTGGTTGTGCAGGGAAGGCACGGCTCTCTTGGAGAAGTAGTGCCGGCTGGGAACAACATACTGTGGGACAGCAAGCGACATGAGCTGTTTGAAGCTGTCTGTGTCCACCAGCCTAAATGACAGCATTTCATAGGCCAGTAGTTTAGAAATGCTGGCATTCAGGGCCAGGGATCGAGGGTGGCTAGGTGGGAATTTACGCTTTCTATCAAATGTTTGTGAGATGGAGAGCTGAACGCTGGCGTGTGACATGGTTGAGACGCTTGGTGACGGAGGTGGTGGTGGTGGTGTTGGTGGTACATCCCCTGTTTGCTGGGCGGCAGGTGCCAACGTTCCTCCAGAGGCGGAGGAAGAGGCCGAGGCGGCAGCAGCAGAATAGGCCGAGGCGGCAGCAGCAGAAGAGGTAGCAGGGGGAGCCTGAGTGACTTCCTTGGTTTTAAGGTGTTTACTCCACTGCAGTTCATGCTTTGCATGCAGGTGCCTGGTCATGCAGGTTGTGCTCAGGTTCAGAACGTTAATGCCTCGCTTCAGGCTCTGATGGCACAGCGTGCAAACCACTCGGGTCTTGTCGTCAGCACATTGTTTGAAGAAGTGCCATGCCAGGGAACTCCTTGAAGCTGCCTTTGGGGTGCTCGGTCCCAGATGGCGGCGGTCAGTAGCAGGCGGAGTCTCTTGGCGGCGGGTGTTCTGCTTTTGCCCACTGCTCCCTCTTTTGCTACGCTGTTGGCTCGGTCTCACCACTGCCTCTTCCTCCGAACTGTGAAAGTCAGTGGCACGACCTTCATTCCATGTGGGGTCTAGGACCTCATCGTCCCCTGCATCGTCTTCCACCCAGTCTTGATCCCTGACCTCCTGTTCAGTCTGCACACTGCAGAAAGACGCAGCAGTTGGCACCTGTGTTTCGTCATCATCAGAGACATGCTGAGGTGGTATTCCCATGTCCTCATCATCAGGAAACATAAGTGGTTGTGCGTCAGTGCATTCTATGTCTTTCACCGCTGGGGAAGGGCTAGGTGGATGCCCTTGGGAAACCCTGCCAGCGGAGTCTTCAAACAGCATAAGAGACTGCTGCATAACTTGAGGCTGAGACAGTTTCCCTGGTATGCATGGGGGTGATGTGACAGACTGATGGGGTTGGTTTTCAGGCGCCATCTGTGCGCTTTCTGCAGAAGACTGGGTGGGAGATAATGTGAACGTGCTGGATCCACTGTCGGCCACCCAATTGACTAATGCCTGTACCTGCTCAGGCCTTACCATCCTTAGAACGGCATTGGGCCCCACCATATATCGCTGTAAATTCTGGCGGCTACTGGGACCTGAGGTAGTTGGTACACTAGGACGTGTGGATGTGGCAGAACGGCCACGTCCTCTCCCAGCACCAGAGGGTCCACTAACACCACCACGACCATGTCCACGTCCGCGTCCCTTACTAGATGTTTTTCTCATTGTTATGGTTCACCACAACAACAAATATATTATTTGGCCCAATGTATTGTATTCAAATTCAGCGGGATATAAATTTGAGGCCTAGTATTTAGGCGCTGGGTGACCGGTATGGATTTAGTGACAGAATTAGACTTGGAAATGCACAGAAGCGTGTGTGTGAAGTTATTCTGAATGACCCAATGTGCACCTTGAATATTATATACCCTTTTTGGGATAGATTTCAAATAGCTCTGATATAGCAGGAACCACTAAATTATGAAATTGCTAAATTGGGAATTGTACTTCAACCCAGAACAAAAAATGTGCTTTGACGGGCACTAAATAACTTTCCCAGCTACAACAGGACAGCGGTAACGAGAGATTTAGAGGGATTTAAATTTGAGGCCTAGTATTTAGGCGCTGGGTCACCGGTATGGATTTAGTGACAGAATTAGACTTGGAAATGCACAGAAGCGTGTGTGTGAAGTTATTCTGAATGACCCTATGTGCACCTTCAATATTATATACCCTTTTAGGGATAGATTTCAAATAGCTCTGATATAGCAGAAACCACTAAATTATGAAATTGCTAAATTGGGAATTGTACTTCAACCCAGAACAAAAAATGTGCTTTGACGGACACTAAATATCTTGCCCAGCAACAACAGTACAGCGGTGGGTAACGAGAGATTTAGAGGGATTTAAATTTGAGGCCTAGTATTTAGGCGCTGGGTCACCGGTATGGATTTAGTGACAGAATTAGACTTGGAAATGCACAGAAGCGTGTGTGTGAAGTTATTCTGAATGACCCAATGTGCACCTTGAATATTATATACCCTTTTTAGGGATAGATTTCAAATAGCTCTGATATAGCAGGAAACCACTAAATTATGAAATTGCTAAATTGGGAATTGTACTTCAACCCAGAACAAAAAATGTGCTTTGACGGGCACTAAATAACTTTCCCAGCTACAACAGGACAGCGGGTAACGAGAGATTTAGAGGGATTTAAATTTGAGGCCTAGTATTTAGGCGCTGGGTCACCGGTATGGATTTAGTGACAGAATTAGACTTGGAAATGCACAGAAGCGTGTGTGTGAAGTTATTCTGAATGACCCAATGTGCACCTTCAATATTATATACCCTTTTAGGGATAGATTTCAAATAGCTCTGATATAGCAGAAACCACTAAATTATGAAATTGCTAAATTGGGAATTGTACTTCAACCCAGAACAAAAAATGTGCTTTGACGGACACTAAATATCTTGCCCAGCAACAACAGTACAGCGGGGTAACGAGAGATTTAGAGGGATTTAAATTTGAGGCCTAGTATTTAGGCGCTGGGTGACAGGTATGGGTTTAGTGACAGAATTAGACTTGGAAATGCACAGAAGCGTGTGTGTGAAGTTATTCTGAATGACCCAATGTGCACCTTCAATATTATATACCCTTTTAGGGATAGATTTCAAATAGCTCTGATATAGCAGAAACCACTAAATTATGAAATTGCTAAATTGGGAATTGTACTTCAACCCAGAACAAAAAATGTGCTTTGACGGACACTAAATATCTTGCCCAGCAACAACAGTACAGCGGGTAACGAGAGATTTAGAGGGATTTAAATTTGAGGCCTAGTATTTAGGCGCTGGGTGACAGGTATGGGTTTAGTGACAGAATTAGACTTGGAAATACACAGTAGCGGGTGTGTGTGAAGTTATTCTGAATGACCCAATGTGCACCTTCAATATTATATACCCTTTTAGGGATAGATTTCAAATAGCTCTGATATAGCAGAAACCACTAAATTATGAAATTGCTAAATTGGGAATTGTACTTCAACCCAGAACAAAAAATGTGCTTTGACGGACACTAAATATCTTGCCCAGCAACAACAGTACAGCGGGTAACGAGAGATTTAGAGGGATTTAAATTTGAGGCCTAGTATTTAGGCGCTGGGTGACAGGTATGGGTTTAGTGACAGAATTAGACTTGGAAATACACAGTAGCGGGTGTGTGTGAAGTTATTCTGAATGACCCAATGTGCACCTTCAATATTATATACCCTTTTAGGGATAGATTTCAAATAGCTCTGATATAGCAGGAACCACTAAATTATGAAATTGCTAAATTGGGAATTGTACTTCAACCCAGAACAAAAAATGTGCTTTGACGGACACTAAATATCTTGCCCAGCAACAACAGTACAGCGGGTAACGAGAGATTTAGAGGGATATAAATTTGAGGCCTAGTATTTAGGCGCTGGGTCACCGGTATGGATTTAGTGACAGAATTAGACTTGGAAATGCACAGAAGCGTGTGTGTGAAGTTATTCTGAATGACCCTATGTGCACCTTCAATATTATATACCCTTTTAGGGATAGATTTCAAATAGCTCTGATATAGCAGAAACCACTAAATTATGAAATTGCTAAATTGGGAATTGTACTTCAACCCAGAACAAAAAATGTGCTTTGACGGACACTAAATATCTTGCCCAGCAACAACAGTACAGCGGTGGGTAACGAGAGATTTAGAGGGATTTAAATTTGAGGCCTAGTATTTAGGCGCTGGGTCACCGGTATGGATTTAGTGACAGAATTAGACTTGGAAATGCACAGAAGCGTGTGTGTGAAGTTATTCTGAATGACCCTATGTGCACCTTCAATATTATATACCCTTTTAGGGATAGATTTCAAATAGCTCTGATATAGCAGAAACCACTAAATTATGAAATTGCTAAATTGGGAATTGTACTTCAACCCAGAACAAAAAATGTGCTTTGACGGACACTAAATATCTTGCCCAGCAACAACAGTACAGCGGTGGGTAACGAGAGATTTAGAGGGATTTAAATTTGAGGCCTAGTATTTAGGCGCTGGGTCACCGGTATGGATTTAGTGACAGAATTAGACTTGGAAATGCACAGAAGCGTGTGTGTGAAGTTATTCTGAATGACCCAATGTGCACCTTCAATATTATATACCCTTTTAGGGATAGATTTCAAATAGCTCTGATATAGCAGAAACCACTAAATTATGAAATTGCTAAATTGGGAATTGTACTTCAACCCAGAACAAAAAATGTGCTTTGACGGACACTAAATATCTTGCCCAGCAACAACAGTACAGCGGTAACGAGAGATTTAGAGGGATTTAAATTTGAGGCCTAGTATTTAGGCGCTGGGTGACAGGTATGGGTTTAGTGACAGAATTAGACTTGGAAATACACAGTAGCGGGTGTGTGTGAAGTTATTCTGAATGAACCAATGTGCACCTTCAATATTATATACCCTTTTAGGGATAGATTCCAAATAGCTCTGATATAGCAGGAACCACTAAATTATGAAATTGCTAAATTGGGAATTGTACTTCAACCCAGAACAAAAAATGTGCTTTGACGGACACTAAATATCTTGCCCAGCAACAACAGTACAGCGGTAACGAGAGATTTAGAGGGATTTAAATTTGAGGCCTAGTATTTAGGCGCTGGGTGACAGGTATGGGTTTAGTGACAGAATTAGACTTGGAAATACACAGTAGCGGGTGTGTGTGAAGTTATTCTGAATGACCCAATGTGCACCTTCAATATTATATACCCTTTTTGGGATAGATTTCAAATAGCTCTGATATAGCAGGAACCACTAAATTATGAAATTGCTAAATTGGGAATTGTATTTCAACCCAGAACAAGAAATGTGCTTGAACGGACACTAAATAACTCGCCCAGCTACAGCACTAGGGACAGATTTAGCTGGATATAAATTTGAGGCCTAGTATTTAGGCGCTGGGTGACCGGTATGGATTTAGTGACAGAATTAGACTGGGATATGGCCAAAAAATAAACAGACTATTGCTGGTTAAATGCACTTGGTGTGACAGCTTCACCCTGATGTAGGCTTTAGCCAAAAAACAACCACACCATTGAGGGTTAAATGCACTTGGTGACAGGCGCAGCTTGCCCCTGATTTTGTATATGGCCAAAAAATGAACAGACTATTGCTGGTTAAATGCACTTGGTGTGACAGCTTCACCCTGATGTAGGCTTTAGCCAAAAAACAACCACACCATTGAGGGTTAAATGCACTTGGTGACAGGCGCAGCTTGCCCCTGATTTTGTATATGGCCAAAAAATGAACAGACTATTGCTGGTTAAATGCACTTGGTGTCACAGCTTCACCCTGATGTAGGCTTTAGCCAAAAAACAACCACACCATTGAGGGTTAAATGCACTTGGTGACAGGCGCAGCTTGCCCCTGATTTTGTATATGGCCAAAAAATGAACAGACTATTGCTGGTTAAATGCACTTGGTGTGACAGCTTCACCCTGATGTAGGCTTTAGCCAAAAAACAACCACACCATTGAGGGTTAAATGCACTTGGTCGCAGCTTGTGCTGGCGCACCACAAGACACAAAATGGCCGCCGATCACCCCAGAAAAATGAGACTGACAAACGGTCTGTGCAGCCTAAAAACAGTGAGCAATTGAGGATCAGCAGCTCAATGATCCACAGCTGCAGATCGATCAGTTAATCAAGTCCTTTGGAGGAGTTAATCTGCCTAATCTCGCCCTACTGTCGCAGCCGCAACCTCTCCCTACGCTAATCAGAGCAGAGTGACGGGCGGCGCTATGTGACTCCAGCTTAAATAGAGGCTGGGTCACATGGTGCTCTGGCCAATCACAGCCATGCCAATAGTAGGCATGGCTGTGATGGCCTCTTGGGGCAAGTAGTATGACGCTTGTTGATTGGCTGCTTTGCAGCCTTTCAAAAAGCGCCAAGAAAGCGTCACAAAAGCGCCAAGAAAGCGACGAACACCGAACCCGAACCCGGACTTTTACGAAAATGTCCGGGTTCGGGTCCGTGTCACGGACACCCCAAAATTCGGTACGAACCCGAACTATACAGTTCGAGTTCGCTCATCCCTACTAATAATGCCTCTTTATAGTTCCCCCAGTAGTCCCAAAATATCATATTATTCTTCCCCAGAAGTGCCAACATATTATAGAATTCTTCTTCTCCCCCTGTAGTGCCCCTCATAATGCCAACATATAAATAAGGAACACTCACTTGTGAACCATTCTCCATTGCCATCTACGATGCAGGCCACTGGTCTCTTCCCATCTGTGGCCTAAGTTGCCGCATCCCGTCACAGGCGTTCACGATGACATAGCTGAAACCTCCTGTTCAGAGTCATGGACGGTGGTCACTAATGCCTCATTAAGCAGGTTTTATAAGGCTTTGATTCTCTAAGCGCACACATTTTTGCGGTCAGAACAGATGGCTTATTTTTCTAAATTTCTTGTAATACTAATAAGTACTTGAATATATGATAAGTGGATTCAGCGGGAATAGACCTGTGGAAAATGCCCTTAGTTTTTCACATTAAACAAAGCACTTACAGTAAAACCTCATAATTACCAGAAAGAATTCTCAGAGCCCACAGGAAGTCCTATTGTTGCTGATTAGCATGATTTATTTATGTAAGAAAATAAGAGAGCAGCCACATGATGTGATCTAGCAAAAGCAAATACATCTATGCACACCTTCATAACTAGTGTTGAGCGACCTTCTGTTTTCAAGTTCGGCGTACAAGGTTCAGGTTCATATAAGGATTCCGCTACCACTGACCATAACTTATGGAATCCATAACGGAATTCTTAGATAAACCGAACCAGAACCTTGTACATCGAACTTGAAAACAGACGCTCACTCATCCTTATACATAACCAGTTACTGTATTTAATGGTAAACTATAGTTACACCTCATCAGTCCATGTTCCCCAAATAATCATGTGGTTGCACCCTTGTTATTCATGCCTACTACAAAAAATATAGGCTTAAGTTATGGCTATGTACCTGTACAGTCTGCATTTGTCATATTTCTTCAAGAAATTTCCATATATTTGTAAATTGTGATACTGTAGTTTTGACAGATATTTTCATGTAGACAACCACATTGTCTGTTCAGATAAGCAAATGAGATCTAAATGTAAAATTTATCTAAATTAAATGGAAGATAATTGCAACTCTAGTTTCGTATCTTAAAGGGGTTGTCTGAGATAAGTAAACACCTTGGGCAAGTAACATAAAATAAATAAGGTTTTATATATTTATAGGTATTCCCTGTGAAATGTAATTAGCATTAATACAGGTGTCTATGGATATATTAAAGGGGTTCTCTGGGCTTTTAGGTCATCAATATCAGATCGGCAAGGGTCTGACACCTGGAACCCCCGACTATCAGCTGCAGCAGGTACCTATCACGACCGGCGTGCCTATCACATACGTGACACAGAGGGAGGGAAAGAGGAAGGCCCTGTCCAAGGGAGAGGGAAAGGTGGTGACCCCTATCTCACCTCTAGGCTGGCACCTGACTGCCCTGATGTCCCTAGACGGGTTCCTCACCCGTACGCCGATCATGTGCCTAAAACCCTGGCTTTCCCTAAGATGAGCCCTAGATAGTGAATAGGGCGGTGGGAACACTAGTCCGCACCACTAGCTCTAATGGAAAACACCAAGGGGAGGACAGACAATACAGACTAAACATATAATCCCAGGTGGGCGACAACAGGAGACAACAAAAAGCCCAACAGGGATCCGGAGGGTAACACTCTGGAACAACAACCAGGATTCACAGCTCCAGTGGGTCAGAATAGAAGTCCAGGCAGGAAGCTCTATAACTGGCAACTAGAGAAGTGTGAGAGGAGAATATAAGGAGGTTGGGAGTGCTGGACAAGGAACAGCTGAGGAGGAGAAGCTACGGATCCCTGAGTGAGACAAAAAGGATTGCAAGGCAAACACAGAAAGCTACCATTAAGAAACAACGTGATCTTTAGACATAGAGCGCGCAGACACCCGCTGCGACTTCCTGACCCCGGGTATAACGGAGTCAGACGTGGCTCTTGACACCCTCGTGACAGTACCATCGAGAGGCTAATCGAATAAAGTCGGATTTATTGCACCATTATTAACCCACAAATTTATAATTATCATCTTTCTTTTTATACATGTTAGTGGGTTTTTATACATTTTTGTGGTTTTTCTGTTTTGTATTCACAGCTTTTTGCATTCACACTAGCTTGTACTCAGTTTTTTGTTTATATCATTTTGGTTTGATTTGTGTTTAACCCTTTCAACCCCTGGCCAGTTTTCACCCTCCTGCTCAGGCCATTTTTTGCAAATCTGACATTTGTCACTTTATGTGGTAATAACTTTAAAACGCTTTTACTTATACAGGCCATTCTGAGAATGTTTTCTCGTCACATATTGTACTTCATGACAGGGGTAAAAATGAGTCCAAAAATGTCATTTTTATTTATAAAAAAATACAAAATTGACCAAAAATCTGGAAAAATTTGCAAATTTCCAAATTTCTATTTCTCTGCTTTTATAATAGATAGTAACACCTCCGATAATAGTAATGACTTTACATTCCCCATATGTCTACTTCATGTTTGGATCATTTTGAAAATAATATTTTTTTTTTGGGGGGGACGTTAGAAGGCTTAGAAGTTTAGAAGCAAATCTTAACATTTTTTAGAACATTTCTAAAACCCAATCTTTTCAGGAAAAGTTCAATTATAAAGTCACTTTTTAGGGCTTACATAATAGAAACCACCAATAAATCACCCCATTTTAGAAACTATACCCCTCAATCTATTGAAAACTGATTTTATAAACTTTGTTAACCCTTAAGGTGCCCCACGAGAATTAGGCCCCTTTCACACGGGCGAGTATTCCGCGCGGGTGCAATGCGTGAGTTGAATGCTTTGCACCCGCACTGAATCCGGACCCATTCATTTCTATGGGGCTGTGCACACGAGCAGTGATTTTCATGCATCACTTGTGCGTTGCGTGAAAATCTCAGCATGCTCCTCTTTGTGCGCTTTTCACGTAACGCAGGCCCGATAGAAATGAATGGGGTTGCGTGAAAATCACAAGCATCCGCAAGAAAGTGCGGATGCGGTGCGATTTTCACGCACGGTTGCTAGGTGACGATCGGGATGGGGATCCGATCATTATTATTTTCCCTTATAACATGGTTATTAGGGAAAATAATAGCATTCTGAATACAGAATGCATAGTACAATAGCGCTGGAGGGGTTAAAAAAATAAAAAATAATTTAACTCACCTTAATCCACTTGATCGCGCAGCCCGGCTTCTCTTCTGTCTTCTTCTTTGCTGTGTGCAGGAAAATGACCTGTGGTGACGTCACTCCGGTCATCACATGATCCATCACCATGGTAAAAGATCATGTGACGGACCATGTGATGACCGGAGTGACGTCACCACAGGTCATTTTCCTGCACACAGCAAAGAAGAAGACAGAAGAGAAGCCGGGCTGCGCGATCAAGTGGATTAAGGTGAGTTAAATTATTTTTATTTTTTTTAACCCCTCCAGCCCTATTGTATTATGCATTCTGTATTCAGAATGCTATTATTTTCCCTTATAACCATGTTATAAGGGAAAATAATACAATCTACAGAACACTGATCCCAACTTCACAGAAGTTCGGGTTTGGGTACCAAACATGCCGATTTTTCTCCCGCACGTGCAAAACGCATTATAATGTTTTGCACTCGCACGGAAAAATGTTCCCGCAACGCACCCGCACCTTTTCCCGCAACGCCCGTGTAAAAGATGCCTTAAAGGAAAATGGAAATTAAATTTCCAAATTTCACTTTTTTTAGCACATTTAAAATTGTAATACTGGGTTAAGTAATTTGGGTTAACAGCCAAACAAAGCTCAAAATCTATTACAGAAACACCCCATGTGTGCTCAAAAACTGATGTATGGGCGCACAGCAGAATTCAGAGTGGAAGGAGCACCATATGGCGTTAGGAGAGCGGATACAGCTGGAATGGTATTTGGAAGCTATGTCGCATGTAAAGACACCCTGAGGTGGCCCTGCTGGGCATATAAATTTGTTTGGGCCACAATAAAAGTTACAAAATCTTCACTGAAAAAGATTTTGAAAAAATCTATTTCTGTGAAGTTCGTGCAGTCAATTTGGTTTCCAGAGTTTCTTAAAAACTCTGGAATTTGGGGCTGATAATCATCAGGGGGTGGGATCCATATGCGGTCACTCTGCGGAGCTTCCTCCCCTGCTACCCTGGGGCGCCTTCTAGAGGTTCCCCCATCATTTTATTTTATTGGGGTGTGATGTGTGAAATGTGTAAAACTTTATTTAGTGTTAGGTGTGTATGTAGTGTTTTCACACGTAAAGGGCTTGTAATTGTAATAAATTAAAATTTAGAAGAAAAGTTAAAAAAAAAAGTCTTTTGCACAAAAAATTTCTTTTCCACAAAAAGTTAAAAAGTATTTTCTGCACAAAAAAGTCTTCTGCACAAAAAAGTATTTTCTGCAAAAAAAAAAAAACTTGCAGTGCAAACTGAGCAGAAGCTGACAATAATACGCACAAAACCAGGAAAAAAATATACATTTTAAATGAAAAATTGTTAACAAACATTCTTTTCTGTATATTTACTTGTAGGGATGTCCCGATACCGATACCAGTATCGGTATCGGGGCCGATACCGGACATTTGCACGAGTACTTGTACTCGTGCAAATGTCGCCGATACCACGGCCGATACCTCATGGCCCAGATCAGCGGTGGCGGAGGCGTGTCCAATCTTCTTCCAGGCGGCGGCCGCAGCGGCGTGTCCCATCTTCTTGTCACCACCAGACATCTGAGAAGCTCTGACAGATGCCTTTCAGAACCTCCTCCTTGAGCTTCCTTTGTTTTGGTTTTCAGTTCCTAATCTCGTTAGCCTCTCTCAGCTGTCATGTAGTTGGACTGATTGCATCCCTTTAAATTCCTCCCCATAATGCATTAGTGTGCGGTTTATACAACTTCCTGGAGTGTGTGTGCATGCTGATCCAATTTCCCAGTCTTCTATAAGGATAAGTGTTGTACATTAATTAATTTTCTGTTTGCTGGATCCCAGGTGACCCTGACTCCCTCCGTGTCTAGTGTAGGGAGCCGGTGGTCGTGTCCCCTCACTTTTGTAGGGTGTTCAGGTGTTATACAGTCGAGGTACGAGGATATGCGATCATCTACCATTGGGATGTTCGCATAGGCTGAGCAGTCAGGGAGAGTGCCAGGTCTTATGCAGGGGTCAGGTCTTGCTCATCCTGCGGGAGAATAAATTAACATACCCCTAAAACATACATAAAATATGGTACATCAATAAGTATGTCCCAATCAATTGCAATGCACACTCAGTTTCAGGATGTTATATACTCTATCCGCCGAATGGCTATATATAGCAATGTAAACTATTGTCCACAATCAGCAATGCTGTCCCAATGGATTCCAGCAAAAGTCCAGCAACTACAAGCTTGAGATAATAATGTCCCGCAAGTAGGTTGTTCCAGGAGGCCGCACACCCGCAGCGTCAACGTGGGGCGCTGCGGGTGTGCGGCCTCCTGGAACAACGCTACAACAGCGGTGAAGGGTAAGACCGGGCTCGTTTTGGAGCACAAACTTTGTTGTACTAAAGCATTTTTCAAGTTCTTGACTGCGAGCTCCTGACTGCGGGCATTATATTGGAAGTGCACTGAAGTGAATAGGCCGATTAATAGTTCGGCTGTCAGTGGATGCAAACACATACATCTGCTCTACCTACTTGCGGGACATTATTATCTCAAGCTTGTAGTTGCTGGACTTTTGCTGGAATCCATTGGGACAGCATTGCTGATTGTGGACAATAGTTTACATTGCTATATATAGCCATTCGGCGGATAGAGTATATAACATCCTGAAACTGAGTGTGCGTTGCAATTGATTGGGACATACTTATTGATGTACCATATTTTATGTATGTTTTAGGGGTATGTTCTTAATTGAAATTTTATATTAAAGTGTATTACCATTATCCCATTGAGTGTTGTCCTTTGAAGTGTGCCCCCCCACACCTGTTTTTTCTAGACAAATCTTTACATTTGGTCCTAAGGGTGGGACCAGGGGGTGTGCACCTTATCCATATAGGAAGAGGGTGAGCCACCGTTTTCTTCATATTCTCAAGATAAGTGTTGTACATTCATTTGTGATTTTCTGTTTGCTGGATCCCAGGTGACCCTGACTCCCTCCGTGTCTAGTGTAGGGAGCCGGTGGTCGTGTCCCCTCACTATTGTAGGGTGTTCAGGTGTTATACAGTCGAGGTACGAGGATATGCGATCATCTACCATTGGGATGTTCGCATAGGCTGAGCAGTCAGGGAGAGTGCCAGGTCTTATGCAGGGGTCAGGTCTTGCTCATCCTGCGGGAGAATAAATTATACGCGAAACTGGAAAAATGTGTCCTTGCGGTTCTGGTTTTCGCATGGACCCCGAGAAGGTCCGCGCTGTGCTTGAGTGGGAGCTTCCTGAGAATCAGAAGGCGCTGATGCGTTTTTTGGGCTTTGCCAATTATTACAGGAAGTTTATTTTGAATTATTCCTCTGTTGTTAAACCACTCACTGATATGACCAGAAAGGGGGTAGATTTTTCTTCCTGGTCGGTAGAGGCGCGTTAGGCCTTTTCTAATATCAAGGAGAGTTTTGCTTCCGCTCCCATCTTGGTACAACCTGATATTTCTCTACCCTTCATAGTTGAGGTTGATGCTTCTGAGGTGGGTGTGGGTGCGGTCTTGTCTCAGGGTTCCTCTCCTGCCAAATGGCGACCGTGTGCCTTTTTCTCGAAGAAACTCTCCTCCGCAGAGAGAAATTACGATGTGGGAGATAGGGAGTTGTTGGCCATCAAGTTGGCTTTTGAGGAATGGCGCCATTGGCTAGAGGGAGCCAGACACCTTATTACCGTGTTTACTGACCATAAAAATCTGGCCTACTTGGAGTCAGCCAAGCGTCTGAACCCGAGACAGGCCAGATGGTCTTTGTTCTTTTCAAGGTTTAATTTTGTTGTCACGTTCCGCCCTGGGGTTAAGAATGTGAAGGCAGATGCCCTGTCACGTTGTTTTCCAGGAGGTGGGAATTTTGAAGACCCGGGTCCCATTTTGGCTGAACGTGTGGTGGTCTCTGCTCTTTATCCTGAATTGGAGGCAGAGGTGCAGGTAGCCCAGTCAGAGGCTCCTGATCTTTGTCCTACTGGGAGATTGTTTGTGCCTCTCGCTTTAAGACACAAGATTTTTAAGGAACACCACGATACTGTCCTTGCTGGGCACCCGGGGGCAAGAGCCACAGCGGATCTCATCGCTCGGAGATTCTGGTGGCCTGCGCTTCGTAAGTCGGTTGAGGGTTTTGTGGCAGCCTGCGAGACTTGCACTCGTGCCAAAGTCCCTCATTCACGGCCATCAGGTCCTCTCCTTCCCTTATCCATTCCTTCCCGTCCTTGGACACATCTGTCCATGGACTTCATAACGGACCTGCCTCGTTCCTCGGGGAAGACTGTGATTCTGGTGGTGGTGCACCATTTTTTAGCAAAATGGTGCATTTCATCCCTTTTCCTGGTTTGCCCAATGCTAAGGCAGGCATTTATTGATCACATTGTCAAATTGCATGGTATTCCTTCGGACATAGTCTCTGATAGGGGCACGCAGTTTGTTTCCAGATTCTGGAAGGCTTTCTGTTCTCGCTTGGGGGTTCGGTTGTCATTCTCTTCTGCTTTCCACCTGCAGTCGAATGGCCAGACAGAGCGCGTCAATCAGAATCTGGAGACATATCTACGCTGTTTTGTGGCGGAGAATCAGGAGGATTGGTGTTCTTTTTTGTCCCTTGCTGAGTTTGCTTTAACCGCCTTCGGACCGCCTAATGCAGATGTGCGGTCCGGAGACCGAGACGCGAGACGCGAGATGACGCGCTTTGCTGGCCCGCGCATGCGCAGTTCGGGCCGGCATTTAGTCGAGAAGTATTTCGTCAGCAACCTGCCAGCCAATGATCGTGGCTGGCAGGTTGCTGATTTTTAAAAAATCCAATCACAGTGCCAGATAACAGATCATATTTGTAAATATGATCTGTTATATGGCTGCCTGCTCCTCTGCTGGTTCTTTTCGTCGGTTGGATCCCGCAGAGGAGCAGGCTTCACAGTGAGTACACCAAACACTACACTTTAGCCCCTGATCACCCCCCTGAACCCCAATTAACCCTTTGATCACCCCTTTGATCGCCCCTGTCAATCACAAGTGAAAGGAAAAAAGTGATCAGTGCAAACTGTCACTTTTTTTTTTCACTGTTATTGACTATTAGGTTTCAGTATAGTTTAGGCCCCTTGGTTAGGTAGTTTAGGGATCAGTTAGCGCCCAGCCCACCGCACCGCAGTCCGTTATTCGCTGATTAGCGTATCGCTAATCAGCATTTGTACTTTTATAGTATCTGGAAGTGATCAAAACTGATCACGGTCAGATCTATAATTGTATTAGTGTCACTTTAGTTCTCCCTCCACCCAAAACGCAGTGTTTGCCCGATCAGGCCTGATCGGTCGCCCACACGTGCGTTCACCCACGCCCGCCCCACCGCAGTGACAAAAAAAATTTTTTTTTTTGATCACTGCACAATCACTTTACACGCACTGCGGCGATAAAAAAATCAGTTTTGATATTTTTTATCAACCGCAGCGGCCTCCGGTACTTCGCTAGCCTCCCCTTTGTAAGACAGGCTTGCTTTTTTTTCTTGGGTAGTCTCAGGGAATACCCCTAAATTTTGTTGCCCACATGTCAAACAGGGGGTATTCCTCTGAAGAGGCCTACAGGCTTCTGACCCAGTCGGATGAGGAGTGGGAACCCTCATCTGATGAATCCAGCGGGTCAGAATACGAACCTGTAGAAAGCAGTGGCTCTCTGACCCAAAGTTCGGACGAGGAGGCTGAGGTCCCTGATACCACCAGGCGTACCCGGCCCCGTGTCGCTAGACCGCAGGTTGCGCAGGATCCGCTTCAAGAGCAGCAGAGTGGGGCTGGTGCTGTCGGATTACGTGGTGAGGCATACACCAGCAGCCCAGCCCTCCCTGGACCTAGTACCAGCACTGCCGTAGAACATGGTGAAGTAGCGAGCACCAGAAGGGCAGTTGAAGCTGGTACGGTGGCACGTGCAGTAGTGACCCCGTCACAGCCACCGCAAAGACGTGCCCGTAGAGCCCCTAGAATCCCAGAGGTGCTGGCAAACCCTGATTGGCAGTCCCCAACTTCAGCCGCACCTGTAGTTTTCCCTTTCACCGCCCAGTCTGGAGTTCGGGTTGAGACAGCTCAGATCGGTTCGGCCCTGGGATTTTTTGAGCTGTTCTTGACTGCGGAGCTCTTAGACTTAGTTGTGGCAGAGACAAACCGGTATGCCACACAATTTATCACCGCTAACCCGGGAAGCTTTTATGACCAGCCTTTCCGGTGGAAACCAGTCCAAGTTTCCGAACTTAAAACTTTTCTGGGCCTCCTCCTCAACATGGGCCTGACAAAAAAGCATGAATTGCGGTCATATTGGTCCACGAACCCGATTCATCACATGCCCATGTTCTCTGCTGCTATGTCCAGGGCACGTTTTGAGGCCATCCTGCGTTTCCTGCACTTTAGTGACAACACCGCCTCCCGTCCGAGAGGCCACCCTGCTTTTGACCGGCTCCACAAAATTCGGCCCCTCATAGACCATTTCAACCAGAAATTTGCAGATATTTATACCCCAGAGCAAAACATCTGCGTAGACGAGTCCCTGATACATTTTACCGGGCGCCTTGGCTTCAAACAATACATCCCAAGCAAGCGTGCCCGGTATGGGGTCAAATTGTATAAGCTCTGTGAAAGGGCCACAGGCTATACCCACAAATTTCGGATCTATGAGGGAAAAGATCAGACCCTGGAGCCGGTCGGTTGCCCTGACTACCTGGGGAGCAGTGGGAAGACAGTTTGGGACTTGGTGTCACCCTTATTCGGCAAGGGGTACCATCTTTATGTGGACAATTTTTACACAAGTGTGGCCCTCTTTAGGCATTTGTTTCTAGAACGGATTGGCGCCTGTAGTACCGCGCGAACTAGTCACGCGGGCTTCCCCCAACGGCTCGTTACCACCCGTCTTGCAAGGGGGCAGAGGGCCGCACTGTGTAACGAAGAACTGCTCGCGGTGAAATGGAGAGACAAGCGTGACGTTTACATGCTCTCCTCCAATACAAATTGAGCGAGCAACCCGTGTCATTGAAAAGCCCCTCTCAGTCCACGACTATAATTTGCTCATGGGAGGGGTGGACTTCAATGACCAGATGTTGTCTCCGTATTTAGTTTCCCGCAGAACCAGACGCTGGTATAAGAAGGTGTCTGTATATTTAATTCAATTGGCTCTGTACAATAGTTTTGTTCTCTACAGTAAGGCTGGGAGAACTGGATCCTTCCTCAAATTTCAGGAAGAGATCATCGAGAACCTCCTGTATCCAGGAGGTTCCGTGGCCCCATCCACCAGTGTAGTTAGCCATCTACACGAGCGACATTTCCCCAATGTCGTTCCTGGTACCTCAACCCAACCGTCACCCCGAAAAAGATGTCGTGTCTGTAGCAGGAGTGGAATAAGGCGTGACACCCGCTATTTCTGTCCTGACTGTCCTGACCACCCTGCCCTATGCTTTGGAGAGTGTTTCCGGAAGTACCACACACAGGTACACCTAGCATAGGGATCATCACACCAGGACAGGCACACAGGGCTATTAGGGCCCATTCACTCATACAGCTGCTGCAAACGTCTCCTTTCACATGGGACAAAGTGCATAACGCACTTCGCCACATCTTTGGGTGATTTGCGCTTTGCACATTGACCCATGGGGAAGGAGAGGTTTGTTCTATAAAGGTAAAAAAAAAAAAAAAAAACACCAGTAAGCAAAAAGGTTAATGTTCAGTTAAAAAAGTTAAAGTTTATATGTTCTGTTGCAAAGTTAATAAAATTATTGCGTTGCGGCCTGGTTTTTTCTTTTTTTTTTTTCTTTTTTTACCTTCCAGGTGGACCAACCGATCGACTAGCTGCAGCACCGCTGCTGTCAGATTACACGCAAGTCGGTGTATGCGGCGCTGCAAGACGAGATTTCTACTCTGCAGTAACAGATACGTTTGCCGAAGCATACGAGCTGAGGAGGAGGCGGCGTTCCTATGCTTTGGCAAACACTTTGTATGTAAAAAATAAAAATAAAAATCCCGGCAATGATTTATTCATCCACATCGATTGATGTGAATGGAGAAATCGGGTTTGCCAGGGCATACGAGCTAAGTGGGTATGGATGTAGGGCGGAGCTCCTATGTCCTGGCAGACGCCTTTCCCCTCCTTTTTTTTTTTTGGCAGAGATTTTTTCATCCACATTGATCGATGCGAATGAAGAAATCTATGCCGTTCATTTTTTTCTTTCAGCCCAGAGGATGAACGGAAAAAAAAATCTCATTACCTGTATGCTCAATATAAGGAGAATAGCAGAAACTCCTAATGCTGGCCATACATGTAATGATTGCGGAGACCCTCAAATGCCAGGGCAGTACAAACACCCCACAACTGACCCCATTTCAGAAAGAAGACACCCCAAGGTATTCGCTGAGGGGCATATTGAGTCCATAAAAGATTTAAATTTTTGTCCCAAGTTAGCGGAAAGTGAGACTTTGTGAGAAAAAACAAAAAAAAATCAATTTCCGCTAACTTATGCGAAAAAAAAATATTTCTATGAACTTGCCAGGCCCCTTATTGGATACCTTGGGGTGTCTTCTTTCCAAAGTGGGGTCACATGTGGGGTATTTATACTGCCCTGGCTTTTTAGGGGCCCTAAAGCGTGAGAAGAAGTCTGGGATCCAAATGTCTAAAAATGCCCTCCTAAAAGGAATTTGGGCTGCTTTGCGCCCCTAGGCTGCAAAAAAGTGTCACACATCTGGTATCGCCGTACTCAGGAGAAGTTGGGGAATGTGTTTTGGGGTGTCATTTTACATATACCCATGCTGGGTGAGATAAATATCTTGGTCAAATGCCAACTTTGTATAAAAAAATTGGAAAAGTTGTCTTTTGCCAGGATATTTCTCTCACCCAGCATGGGTATATGTAAAATAACACCCCAAAACACATTCCCCAACTTCTCCTGAGTACGGCGATACCAGATGTGTGACACTTTTTTGCTGCCTAGGTGGGCAAAGGGGCACATATTCCAAAGTGCACCTTTCGGATTTCGCAGGCCATTTTTTACACATTTTGATTGCAAAGTACTTCTCACACATTAGGGCCCCTAAATTGCCAGGGCAGTATAACTACGCCACAAGTGACCCCATTTTAGAAAGAAGACACCCCAAGGTATTCCGTGAGGGGCATGGCGAGTTCCTAGAATTTTTTATTTTTTGTCGCAAGTTAGTGGAATATGAGACTTTGTAAGGAAAAAAGAGAAAAAAAAAAATCATCATTTTCCGCTAACTTGTGACAAAAAAAATAATATTCTAGGAACTCGCCATGTCCCTCACGGAATACCTTGGGGTGTCTTCTTTCCAAAATGGGGTCACTTGTGGCGTAGTTATACTGCCCTGGCAATTTAGGGGCCCATATGTGTGAGAAGTACTTTGCAATCAAAATGTGTAAAAAATGGCCTGCGAAATCCGAAAGGTGCACTTTGGAATATGTGCCCCTTTGCCCACCTTGGCAGCAAAAAAGTGTCACACATGTGGTATCGCCGTACTCAGGAGAAGTTGGGGAATGTGTTTTGGGGTGTCATTTTACATATACCCATGCTGGGTGAGAAAAATATATTGGTCAAATGCCAACTTTGTATAAAAAAATTGGAAAAGTTGTCTTTTGCCAAGATATTTCTCTCACCCAGCATGGTTATATGTAAAATGACACCCCAAAACACATTCCCCAACTTCTCCTGAGTACGGCGATACCAGATGTGTGACACTTATTTGCTGCCAAGGTGGGCAAAGGGGCACATATTCCAAAGTGCACCTTTCGGATTTCACCGGTCATTTTTTACAGATTTTGATTACAAAGTACTTCTCACACATATGGGCCCCTAAATTGCCAGGGCAGTATAACTACGCCACAAGTGACCCCATTTTGGAAAGAAGACACCCCAAGGTATTCCGTGAGGGGCATGGCGAGTTCCTAAAATTTTTTATTTTTTGTCGCAAGTTAGTGGAATATGAGACTTTGTAAGGAAAAAAGAGAAAAAAAAAAATCATCATTTTCCGCTAACTTGTGACAAAAAAAATAAAAATTCTAGGAACTCGCCATGCCCCTCACGGAATACCTTGGGGTGTCTTCTTTCCAAAATGGGGTCACTTGTGGCGTAGTTATACTGCCCTGGCAATTTAGGGGCCCATATGTGTGAGAAGAACTTTGCAATCAAAATGTGTAAAAAATGACCGGTGAAATCCGAAAGGTGCACTTTGGAATATGTGCCCCTTTGCCCACCTTGGCAGCAAAAAAGTGTGACACATCTGGTATCGCCGTACTCAGGAGAAGTTGGGGAATGTGTTTTGGGGTGTCATTTTACATATACCCATGCTGGGTGAGAAAAATATCTTGGTCAAATGCCAACTTTGTATAAAAAAATGGTAAAAGTTGTCTTTTGCCAAGATATTTTTCTCACCCAGCATGGGTATATGTAAAATGACACCCCAAAACACATTCCCCAACTTCTCCTGAGTACGGCGATACCAGATGTGTCACACTTTTTTGCTGCCAAGGTGGGCAAAGGGGCACATATTCCAAAGTGCACCTTTCGGATTTCACCGGTCATTTTTTACACATTTTGATTGCAAAGTTCTTCTCACACATATGGGCCCCTAAATTGCCAGGGCAGTATAACTACGCCACAAGTGACCCCATTTTGGAAAGAAGACACCCCAAGGTATTCTGTGAGGGGCATGGTGAGTTCCTAGAATTTTTTATTTTTTGTCGCAAGTTAGTGGAATATGAGACTTTGTAAGAAAAAAAAGAAAAAAGAAAAAAATCATAATTTTCCGCTAACTTGTGACAAAAAATAAAAAGTTCTATGAACTCACTATGCCCATCAGCGAATACCTTAGGGTGTCTACTTTCCGAAATGGGGTCATTTGTGGGGGTTTTCTACTGTTTGGGCATTGTAGAACCTCAGGAAACATGACAGGTGCTCAGAAAGTCAGAGCTGTTTCAAAAAGCGGAAATTCACATTTTTGTACCATAGTGTGTAAACGCTATAACTTTTACCCAAACCATTTTTTTTTTGCCCAAACATTTTTTTTTTATCAAAGACATGTAGAACAATAAATTTGGTGAAAAATTTATATATGGATGTCGTTTTTTTTGCAAAATTTTACAGCTGAAAGTGAAAAATGTCATTTTTTTGCAAAAAAATCGTTACATTTTGATTAATAACAAAAAAAGTAAAAATGCCAGCAGCAATGAAATACCACCAAATGAAAGCTCTATTAGTGAGAAGAAAAGGAGGTAAAATTCATTTGGGTGGTAAGTTGCATGACCGAGCGATAAACGGTTAAAGTAGTGTAGTGCCGAAGTGTAAAAAGTGCTCTGGTCATGAAGGGGGTTTCAGCTAGCGGGGTTGAAGTGGTTAAATAACCGTCGTCAGGAGTCTTCTGATAAGTCACCATTTTTTGGTGCATATAGGTGCAATGTCAGTTTGGGACATTCTCGGGAGAGGGGTCTTCTGGTTTACCTGATGAGGACAGATTCTCCTCGTCTTTGTCATCTATTTGGCAAAAGATTCAGGATAATCTAATGTCACGGAAGGTGTACAGGAAACAAGACAATGCAAAATGAATATATGACTCACTGGATCCAAAACTAAGGAACAAAAGGGAGACCCCTGCATAAGACCTGGCACTCTCCCTGTCTGCTCAGCCTATGCGAAAATCCCAATGGTGGATGATCGCATATCCAAGTACCTCGACTATATAGTGAGGGGACACGACCACCGGCTCCCTACATTAGACACTGAGGGAGTCAGGGTCACCTGGGATCCAGCAAACAGAAAATCACAAATAAATGTACAGCACTTATCTTGTAGAAGGCTGGAAAATAGGATCAGCATGCACACACACTCCAGGAAGTTGTATAAGCCGCACACTAATGCATTATGGGGAGGAATTTAAAGGGATGCAATCAGTCCAACTACATGACAGCTGAGAGAGGCTAACGAGATGAGGAACTGAACACCACAACAAAGAAAACTCAAGGAGGAGGTTCTGAAAGGCTTCTGTCAGAGCTTCTCAGCTGTCTGGTTGTGACAGTACCCCTCCCTCTACGAGTGGACTCTGGACACTCAGAGCCCACCTTCTCAGGATGGGACCTATGGAAAGCCCTGATGAGACGAGTAGCCTTAATGTCCGTCACTGGGACCCACATCCTCTCCTCAGGACCATAACCCTCCCAATGAACGAGGTACTGGAGAGAACCGCGGACAAGACGAGAATCCACAATCCTAGAGACCTGAAATTCAAGATTCCCATCAACCATAATCGGAGGAGGAGGCAAAGGCGAGGGTACAATGGGTTGAACATAAGGTTTCAATAAGGACTTATGAAAACCATTATGGATCTTCCAAGTCTGAGGAAGATCAAGACGGTAGGCAACAGGATTGATGAAAGACAGGATTTTGTAAGGCCAAATAAACCTAGGACCCAACTTCCAGGAGGGAACCTTCAATTTGATATTCTTGGTAGACAACCACACCAGATCACCAACATTCAGGTCCGGACCAGGCACACGTCTCTTATCTGCCACACGCTTATATCTCTCACTCATGCTCTTTAGATTATCCTTAATCTTTTGCCAAATAGAAGACAAAGATGAGGAGAATCTGTCCTCATCAGGTAAACCAGAAGACCCCTCTCCCGAGAAAGTCCCAAACTGCGGATGAAACCCATATGCACCAAAAAATGGTGACTTATCAGAGGACTCCTGACGACGGTTATTTAAAGCAAACTCAGCAAGGGACAAAAAAGAACACCAATCCTCCTGATTCTCCGCCACAAAACAGCGCAGATATGTCTCCAGATTCTGATTGACGCGCTCTGTCTGGCCATTCGACTGCGGGTGGAAAGCAGATGAGAATGACAACCGAACCCCCAAGCAAGAACAGAAAGCCTTCCAGAATCTGGAAATAAACTGCGTGCCCCTATCAGAGACTATGTCTGAAGGAATACCATGCAATTTGACAATGTGATCAATAAATGCCTGCGCCAGCGTCTTAGCATTGGGCAAACCAGGAAAAGGGATGAAATGCACCATTTTGCTAAAACGGTCCACCACCACCAGAATCACAGTCTTCCCCGAGGAACGAGGCAGGTCCGTTATGAAGTCCATGGACAGATGTGTCCAAGGACGGGAAGGAATGGGTAAGGGAAGGAGAGGACCTGATGGCCGTGAATGAGGGACTTTGGCACGAGCGCAAGTCTCGCAGGCTGCCACAAAACCCTCAACCGACTTATGAAGCGCAGGCCACCAGAATCTCAGAGCGATAAGATCCGCTGTGGCTCTTGCCCCTGGGTGCCCAGCAAGGACAGTATCGTGTTTTCTTAAAAATCTTGTGTCTTGGGGGCGTGGCCTGACCGAGCTCGATGGCGGCTGCTTGTTAGCAGAGCTCTCGCCACCAGACCCTGTCTCAGCCTTTATCACAGCTTTACCCTGATTCGGTATGAAGATCCAATCGAAGGACTGTATGCTGAACACCCCAGGGCATAGAGAGGATCCGAGCCCGAAGTCAGAAATGGATAAATTCCTTAATAAAGCGGCTTCACAGCAGCCGGCACGTACCGCTAAGATGGCGCCGAAACAGCATGGCGCGGCCGCCTGCGAACCAGCACCACAGGAGTCTCTGACATCGAGAGAGGAGACTGCCTGCAGCGAATACAGTTCCCAGCATGGCGAGGAGGGGTCTAATCTCACCAGGGAGTTCCTGGAAGGAGCATTGCAGCGAGCGCTAGCTCCGTTAGCTGCCGACTTGGCGTTCATCAAAACGGACATACACCATATCGGTGACCGGGTGGAAACGCTCGAGCAGTCACAAGACGCCATACTTACGTTTAACGCAGCGGTTAAAGACTCCTTACTCTCCCACGCCAGAGCTATGAACACTCTCCTATTGCAGATGGAGGATCAGGAGAACAGAAATAGACGGAGGAACATCAGGCTTAGAGGCTTACCGGAAGCTGAAGAAAAAGAGGACTTATTCAAGGTAATGGACTCCCTTTTTCAAGCGTTGCTGGGCCCAGAACAAGCAGCCCATGTTACAGTAGAGAGGGTACATAGGGCGCTGAAGCCTAAGCCGGCATCCCGTGACAACCCCAGAGACATAATATGTGGTATCCTGAGTTACAGGGATACTGAAATGATTACACAAGCTGCTAGAAAGAAGGGCGAGATAAAATTCCAGGGGTCCAGTGTTCAGATCTACCAAGACCTGGCAGCCTCAACTCTGCAGAAGCGGAGATTGTTAAAGCCTCTCACTGACCTCCTACGCACCGCAAAATTCCCATATAGGTGGCTCTTTCCGTTCGGGATTCTGATCACGGCTGGGAACCGTCGCATAACTGTTCGCACCCCGGAAGATTTACCCCCAGTATGGGAGGCGCTGCAGCTTTCGCCGGTAGAGATCCCTTCCTGGCTACCTGTGCCACCTATGGAGGACTTACCACCGCTTCCCTCGGTGTCGAAGTGGATGCGACCAAAACCTCAAAGATCCGGCAAGAATAAAAGAGCCTGGACCCAGGGAGCACCGGACTGAGGGTTTGATCCACGGGTTATTGCCCTCATTTGGCCTATAGTGCCATCACTCCTGAGTTGTTTTGTTATAGCGGCTGACTCTTCTTAATGCTCTAATTTCACTTATAGCTTACTGCACATTAGCCGCTGTGTTGCCTAACATCTTTTATATATTTACAGGAATGTTCCTTCATATATGAATAAGAGCACATCAGAGTAATATAGCAGCCTTTTGTATTATGGCAAGCGAGGCTGAAGGTAGGGGTTCTGGGCTGGTTGGGATGCACATGTCATTTACATGTGTAATTTTATTTTTCCTCCCCCCAGCGCAAAATTCCGACTTTGTCAGGAATTGACATACAGTTATTTTATGTTCTATGGTTTTGATAGTTTGGTTATGTACATCCTTGATATCTGGTCAGATGACTGTTCTCCACTCGTGACGCTGGGTCTAAATTCTAATGGCTCCACTAACGCTATGCTTTTCCACTTTTAATGTGCATGGGTGTAATAACCCGATGAAACGCAGTAGAATATTTCAGGTTCTTAAAAACATGGCAGCTGACATTGTACTCCTCCAGGAGACCCATTTCTCTGATTCGCATGTACCCAACCTTACTAATTCCCCTTTTAATGTCTGGTATCACGCCACCTCCAGCAGCTCTGCGGCCAGGGGGGTCAGTGTTGGTTTTAGACGAGGTGTCCCTTTTACGCTGCACTCTGAGGTGAAGGATCCGGACGGTAGATACCTTTTCTTGAGGGGAGAGCTAGGCCACCACGCTGTTACAGTATGTAATATATATGCGCCAAACATAAAACCGGCTAACTGGCTGAGAGAGGTATTGGGTAAGATTGGGGCTTTTGCTTCTGGTATCCTTTTAATAGGCGGGGACTTAAACCTCACTCTGAACCCGTTACTGGATGCCTCTACGCGAAAATCAGCCATCTCTTTTCGCGCGCTGAAATCGGTACAGACTCACCTCAGAAACCTTAACCTTAGTGATGTTTGGAGGTCGGTGCATGGTGACAGGCGTGATTATACATTTTACTCCAACCCCCACAAGTCATATCAGAGGTTGGACTACTTTTTTATTTCTGACAGATGTCTATCTGAGGTACGATCTTCCACGATTCACAATATCACGGTCTCTGACCATGCACCGGTCTCCTTCGTTCTTAATTTTCCGGATTTGTGTGGTAGGGAATGGACTTGGAGATTGAACCATACTCTCCTGGATTCTAGCTCTCAGGTGCTGTCTATATCCCAAAAGCTAGAAGAATATTTTAGCAATAATGTTGATGCCAGTACGCCTAGTACCATAGTCTGGGAGGCACATAAGGCGGTGATTAGAGGAGAATTTATTGCGCTTGGCTCCCATATAAAAAAGAGACGAATGGGCAAAATGGCTGACCTGCTATCCCGCATTGCTATGCTTGAAATGTCCCACAAACGTTCACTTGCTTTGAGGGTTTTGGAGGAATTGAAAGTCCTAAGGCAGGAACTAAAAGAGTTGCTAAATGCTAAAGCGTCTAGGGCCTATATGAGGGTTAAGCATAAACAGTATGTCCATGGTAATAGGGGGGGAAAACTCATGTCAGCACTTATTAAAAAACGAGATGAACGGGTTTTCATTAAGCGTATGAAAACGCAAGAAGGGCTCACCACCACTGACACTAAAATGATTTCAAAGGTATTTAGAGATTATTATCATGCTCTATACAACCTTAGACCGGAGGAATCTAAGGAGGCGAAGTCAGCAAGGGATGGAGACATAGAGTCTTTCTTGAAGCACTTGACCCTTCCGGTTCTTGAGGGCCCCTCTAGATCGTCCTTGTTAGCTCCGGTTACTCTAGAGGAGGTGAAGAGAGTTCTTAACTCTACGCCGTCTGGAAAGAGCCCTGGCCCGGATGGGTTTGCAGTGGCTTATTATAAGAAATTTTTCCCGGTCTTAGGCCCACAATTGGTGGTTCTTTTCAATGCGCTATTAAACGGAGCTCCTCTGCCTACACAGGCGTTGGAAGCCCATATTGTTGTCCTGCCAAAGCCAGGTAAGGACTTAGAAGCCCCATCCAGCTACAGACCGATATCTCTGCTGAACGCAGATGTGAAATTATGGGCTAAACTCTTAGCCAACAGACTCTCCCCCTTGCTGCCAGGGATAGTTTCCCCTGAACAGTCTGGTTTTGTGGGGGGCAGGGAGTGCAGGGACAGCACCTTTCGGGTATTACAGGCCCAGCAATTTGCACTGAAGCATGGGAAGAAGCTTGTGTTCCTTAGTACGGACGCAGAAAAGGCGTTCGATAGAGTTGACTGGAATTATATGAAAGCCACTCTGTTGAAATTTGGCCTTCCACCTCTGTTTGTGGAGGCGGTGCTGTCCCTGTACTCGACCCCTTCCGCAAAAGTCCAGGTTAATGGCATACTATCACCCGCTTTTAAGATATCTAACGGAACCAGACAAGGGTGCCCTTTGTCACCCACACTATTCATATTATGTTTAGAAACGTTTATTCAAGCTTTGAGGCAGGACCCTGCTATCGAAGGCTTGAGGGTGGGGAAAGATGTTCATACTGTCGCCGCGTTTGCGGACGATATGCTTCTTTTTCTAACGAAACCCGAAGAGGCGCTGCCCGCTCTCCTAAAACAACTAGACAGATTTGGCGTACTATCCAATTTTAAAATCAACCTGTCTAAGTGCACTGCCTTAGGTATTAACATCCCTCGTTCAGTGTCGCAGTCACTGGAGAGAGATTTTCCTTTTCAATGGCACAGTTCTCATATCACGTATTTAGGTATCAAAGTGACGGGAGACCCCAATCAACTATTCCACCAGAACTACCCCCCATTGCTTGCTGACATTAGGCAACAGTTGAAGGACATCAAAATCCCTTTTTTGTCCTGGATAGGGAGAAAAAATCTGCTAAAAACTTATATCTTACCTAAACTATTATATACTATGCAAACACTGCCAATCCCACTCCCTCAATCTTTCTTGGCAAAAGTTCGCAGCCTTTTCTCCTCCTTTGTCTGGAGTAATCATAGAGCTAGGTTAGCATATAAAATCTTAGCTAAACCCATATTTAGGGGAGGTTTTGGGCTTCCTGACATGGCCACCTATTATAAGGCTATTCAAATGAGGCTGCACTCTGAAATTAGCAATCTTAGGTTGAATAAATTGGGATGCAAGATAGCGAGACACTTATTAGGCCCTGGGGGCTTGGCGAATCTGTGGGATCCCAAATTGGTGGTGAAGGATGGTTCTTACCGAGGGAGACTGGATCCTCTGGGAGGAGTGTTGGCTGTATGGTCCAAGATGTCAGTAATCATACGCCCTTCTCCCTGCTTGTCTCCATTTACACCCATATGTTATATACCTTACTTGGTGGTGAGAGATTTTCAAGACGATCTGGGACTTTGGGCGGCAATGGGCACCGGAGCGATAGGAGATATATTACAACAGCGAAAGGTCCCTCCCATTCATGATCTTAAGTCGAGGTTTTCACATATTCCGTGGTCATCCCTACATTACTCACAATTCCGGAAAATATGTAATCTATACTTAGCGTGCACACCTGACCGTCTTGACCCCTCCTGGTACGACCCAATTTTGCTACAACAGACAAATAAGAAGGGGATTGTCTCTAAGATTTACAATAAGGTCCTAGATAGTGAAGAACCCACTAGGCCTCGTTTTATCTCCCAATGGGAAAAGGATTTGGGCACCACCTTTGACGCTGGAATGGTGGACAGGATCCTGTGTCACTCCCACGGGTATTCTAGGTGCATACGGGTACAGGAAAATTCCTATAAACTAGTTACTAGGTGGTATAACACGCCGGCCAAACTTCATACCATGGACCCCTCCCAGTCAGACAGGTGTTGGAGATGCAAGGATGCACGGGGAACTCTACTACACATTTGGTGGGATTGTCCCTTGATCACCCCATTCTGGGATGAGGTCTCCAAGCGAATTCAGGAGATAGGTATTTCTTCCTCTCCACTTACCCCTACAGGGGTCTTTCTTAACTTGCCTAGCATCAATTTTAAATTGACGAAACACTCACTGCTGGCATCATTGGTTGCAGCGGCAAAACTTTTGGTTCCACGGTATTGGCTGTCCAATAAGGTACCGTCAATGGCAGATTGGATTGATAAAGTGCAAGAGATACGCCAGCTGGAGGAAATGTCTAGTTGGAGCTCTCTGTCCCATGACAATTATTTGAAGGTGTGGGCTCCATGGTTGAAGTGGCAGGCTAGTAACTGTGCTGTTAACTGTACAAGGGGTTCTGTGGCCCCTCAACCAGGTAGCTGATGGAACTAGCTCGGCTTGCCTGTCATCCCCCTCTGGTCAGCTGTTATTGGATTTAGTAGCCCGATGCCGCTGGTATAAATATGTATGGGGCTGTATAGCTCCGCGGTTGTTTCTGGTGAATTGGGAATGTACCTGATTACCCACGAATGGGGGAGGCTAAGAGGCATAACAGGGAATATGTTGAAGGGCGTTGGCTGGGCCTAATGGTCACGAGATAACTGTATGTAGGTGTCTAACTATATGTATGTGTATACTTTCACGCATGCATACTTGCATGAGTTGTATTACTCAATTATTACATTGTCATTGCTTACTGTAATTTGTCACTCAAGTCTATGCAACATGTCTGGATCAGAACAAGGATGTATCTTATTTGTACCTTATTTGTACTGTTCAAATTTTGTGTTTTGTGCAATTTATCATTGCCGAAAAAATAATAAACAAAGATTTGTTAAAAAAAAAAAATCTTGTGTCTTCAAGCGAGAGGCACAAACAACCTCCCAGGAGGACAAAGATCAGGAGCCTCTGACTGGGCTGCCTGCACCTCTGCCTCCAATTCAGGAAAAAGAGCAGAGACCACCACACGTTCAGCCAAAATGGGACCCGGGTCTTCAAAATTCCCACCTCCCGGAAAACAACGTGACAGGGCATCTGCCTTCACATTCTTAACCCCAGGGCGGAACGTGACAACAAAATTAAACCTTGAAAAGAACAAAGACCATCTGGCCTGTCTCGGGTTCAGACGCTTGGCTGACTCCAAGTAGGCCAGATTTTTATGGTCAGTAAACACGGTAATAAGGTGTCTGGCTCCCTCTAGCCAATGGCTCCATTCCTCAAAAGCCAACTTGGTGGCCAACAATTCCCTATCTCCCACATCGTAATTTCTCTCTGCGGAGGAGAGTTTCTTCGAGAAAAAGGCACACGGTCGCCATTTGGCAGGAGAGGAACCCTGAGACAAGACCGCACCCACACCCACCTCAGAAGCATCAACCTCAACTATGAAGGGTAGAGAAATATCAGGTTGTACCAAGATGGGAGCGGAAGCAAAACTCTCCTTGATATTAGAAAAGGCCTTACGCGCCTCTACCGACCAGGAAGAAAAATCTACCCCCTTTCTGGTCATATCAGTGAGTAGTTTAACAATAGAGGAATAATTCAAAATAAACTTCCTGTAATAATTGGCAAAGCCCAAAAAACGCAGCAGCGCCTTCTGATTCTCAGGAAGCTCCCACTCAAGCACAGCGCGGACCTTCTCGGGGTCCATGCGAAAACCAGAAGCGGAGAGAAGAAACCCCAGAAATTGAATTTCTGGAACCGCAAAGACACATTTTTCCAGTTTCGCTGATAATTTATTCTCCCGCAGGATGAGCAAGACCTGACGTAAGTGTTCCTTATGAGTTTTGAAATCAGGAAAAAAAAACTAAATGTCATCCAAATACACTAATACAAATTTTCCCATTAAATGATAAAAAATGCTGTTCACGAAATGCTGAAAAACGGCTGGGGCATTCATCAAACCAAAAGGCATAACCAAATTCTCAAAATGGCCCTCAGGGTTATTGAAGGCCGTCTTCCATTCGTCTCCTTCTCTGACCCTGACCAGGTTGTATGCCCCTCTTAGATCTAATTTGGAAAAGACTTTAGCCCCAACAATCTGGTTAAACAGGTCCGGGATCAGAGGAAGCGGATAAGGGTCACGAATAGTGATACTGTTCAGCTCCCTGAAATCCAGACAAGGTCTTAAAGAACCATCTTTTTTCTTAACAAAGAAAAAACCAGCGGCAACAGGTGACTTCGAGGGTCGTATGTGTCCTTTTCTCAGACTCTCCGAGATATAAGCACGCATAGCGACCCTTTCAGGTTGGCAAAGATTGTATAAACGAGATTTAGGGAGCTTGGCGCCTGGGATGAGATTAATAGGGCAATCGTACTCCCTGTGCGGGGGCAAATCCTGAACTCCACTCTCAGAGAAGACATCCGAAGATTCAAAAAGAAAAGGTAGTACAGTCTTAGTAGAAACCTCAGAAACAGATGTCGTGAGGCAATTCTCTCTGCAAAAGTCACTCCAACCATTTATTTGCCTCGCTTGCCAATCAATGGTGGGGTTATGTTTAGTGAGCCAGGGTAGCCCCAACACAAGAGGAGTAGGTAATCCGCTAAGGATGAAACATGACACATCCTCAACATGAGCATCACTCACAATTAAACGAATATTGTGAACTATGCCCTTTAATGATTTCTGAGAAAGTGGAGCGGAATCAATAGCAAAAACAGAAATATCCTTTCCCAAAGTGCACACCTGGAAACCATTAGTTATCGCAAAATGATTATCAATGAGATTGACAGCTGCTCCACTATCTACAAAAATCTCACAAAAAATGTTCTTGCTCTCTAGCGCCACCCTGGCAGGCAGGACAAAACGGGAACTACAAGCAAACGAAAAACCTTCAATTTCCGCCTCAACTCTGCCAATAGTAACAGATGGAACATTTTTAAAAGTTTTTTCCTTTTTGTTTCTTTATTACTCCCAGAAAACTGCCTGAATCTCCTAGAGGGACAAACATTTGCCAAATGATTTATACCTCCACAACAAAAACAAACCTTCCCATGCGGGCTGAATCTTCTATTGTCAGAGGCAATCAACCCCAGCTGCATGGGCTCCTGCTCAGAAGGGGCTGACAGCGACTGAGACCCCTGCGCATAGAATGAGACTGCTGCACTGTCCTGGGACTGAGTATGACAGGAAGGAGAGATCTCTCCTCTCTCTCTAAGACGCCTGTCAATACGAACGGCCTGAGACATAGCACAGTCCAAGGAGATAGGCCTCTCATGAAAGGCAAATGCATCTTTCAATCCCTCTGAAAGACCATGGCAAAATTGACTTCGGAGTGCAGCATCATTCCAACCAGTATCAGCTGCCCATCTCCGAAATTCTGAGCAGTATATCTCTGCGGATTGTTTACCCTGGCATAACAGACGTAGTCTAGACTCAGCCAAAGCAACACGATCCGGAAAAAGAAACCATCCACTGAACGGAGGGGCCGTGCCCCCACCGGCAGCGAAAAGGCCCACAACTGAGCGTTACCCCTGAGCAGTGATATAATGATCCCCACCCTCCGTTCCTCATCACCAGAGGAATGGGGAAGAAGGCGAAAATGGAGTTTGCAAGCCTCTCTGAAACGCACAAAGTTCTCACTACCCCCGGAGAACGTATCCGGGAGCGAGATCTTAGGCTCAGAACAAACTCCATGAACGCAAGCTGAACCGGTCACTAGAAACTGAGAAAGAGTCTTACGGAGATCAGCTACCTCCAATGAAAGACCCTAGAAGCGTTCAGTCAAAAGTGAAACCGGATCTATGCTTGAGACGGCTTTGGCGGCTTATAATGTCACGGAAGGTGTACAGGAAACAAGACAATGCAAAATGAATATATGACTCACTGGATCCAAAACTAAGGAACAAAAGGGAGATCCCTGCATAAGACCTGGCACTCTCCCTGTCTGCTCAGCCTATGCAAAAATCCCAATGGTGGATGATCGCATATCCACGTACCTCGACTATATACCACCTGAACACCCTACAATAGTGAGGGGACACGACCACCGGCTCCCTACACTAGACACGGAGGGAGTCAGGGTCAACTGGGATCCAGCAAACAGAAAATCACAAATAAATGTACAGCACTTATCTTGTAGAAGGCTGGAAAATAGGATCAGCATGCACACACACTCCAGGAAGTTGTATAAGCCGCACACTAATGCATTATGGGGAGGAATTTAAAGGGATGCAATTAGTCCAACTACATGACAGCTGAGAGAGGATAACGAGATGAGGAACTGAAATTCAAAACAAAGAAAACTCAAGGAGGAGGTTCTGAAAGGCTTCTGTCAGAGCTTCTCAGCTGTCTGGTTGTGACATCTAAAGAGCATGAGTGAGAGATATAAGCGTGTGGCAGATAAGAGACGTGTGCCTGGTCCGGACCTGAATGTTGGTGATCTGGTGTGGTTGTCTACCAAGAATATCAAATTGAAGGTTCCCTCCTGGAAGTTGGGTCCTAAGTTTATTGGGCCTTACAAAATCCTGTCTGTCATCAATCCTGTTGCCTACCGTCTTGATCTTCCTCAGACTTGGAAGATCCATAATGTTTTTCATAAGTCCTTATTAAAACCTTATGTTCAACCCATTGTACCCTCGCCTTTGCCTCCTCCTCCGATTATGGTTGATGGGAATCTTGAATTTCAGGTCTCTAGGATTGTGGATTCTCGTCTTGTCCGCGGTTCTCTCCAGTACCTCGTTCATTGGGAGGGTTATGGTCCTGAGGAGAGGATGTGGGTTCCAGTGACGGACATTAAGGCCACTTGTCTCATCAGGGCTTTCCATAGGTCCCATGTTGAGAAGGTGGGCTCTGAGTGTCCGGATTCCACTCGTAGAGGGATTGGTACTGTCACCACCAGACATCTGAGAAGCTCTGACAGATGCCTTTCAGAACCTCCTCCTTGAGCTTCCTTTGTTTTGGTTTTCAGTTCCTCATCTCGTTAGCCTCTCTCAGCTGTCATGTAGTTGGACTGATTGCATCCCTTTAAATTCCTCCCCATAATGCATTAGTGTGCGGTTTATACAACTTCCTGGAGTGTGTGTGCATGCTGATCTTATTTCCCAGTCTTCTACAAGATAAGTGTTGTACATTCATTTGTGATTTTCTGTTTGCTGGATCCCAGGTGACCCTGACTCCCTCCGTGTCTAGTGTAGGGAGCCGGTGGTCGTGTCCCCTCACTATTGTAAGGTGTTCAGGTGTTATACAGTCGAGGTACGAGGATATGCGATCATCTACCATTGGGATGTTCGCATAGGCTGAGCAGTCAGGGAGAGTGCCAGGTCTTATGCAGGGGTCTGCCTTTTTGTTCCTTAGTTTTGGATCCAGTGAGTCATATATTCATTTTGTATTGTCTTGTTTCCTGTACACCTTCCGTGACACTTCTCTTCCGGTCGGCGGTGGCGCTGCTCCCAGCTGAGTGGGGGGATGGCAGCGGATATTATACACCTGGGGACGTGCTGGCTCGGCAGCGGCAGGAGGAGGCTGCCTCTGGCTGGGGTTCTGGATATTATCCTCAGGGGACTGCAAGAAGCTGGGCCGGAGGTGGAGAGATGGCAGGAGCTGCCGGAGCCCAGGTACTGCAGTCCATTCCTATGTTTGCCAGCCACATCTGATTCTGGGAAAGCTGTGTGACAGCCAATATGGCCACCTCTCATAAGCAGAGCCATCGAGAGCAGAAGTGGGAGGAGCCGGCATTGAGAACTTCAGGGAAAGTGGGTGACAACCCCTGTGACTGCTGTGATGCTGTCTGCTGTGGTTGTCACCAAGGATCTACCAGACTGGGAGCACTCATACAGTATGACTACTCAGTCGCCTTCATTATGCTGGCCATTAAAGGGGTTGTCACAGATTTATGCCGAAAATATGTAATGAAGTAAAGAATATCGAAGAGGTCACGTGGCTGTACTCTGTGCATCTGCATGGGAAGGATTGCATCAGGCCAGGTGGGTATGATGCATGAAATGGAGAAGAAATCCAGTTAATTTCTCTCCATTTCATGTTAAAACAGACAAACAGTGAATAATAAAATAAGGTGGGGGGGGGGGGGGCAATTGGCATATAATAGTGATCCCCAACCAGTGTGTAACAGTCCTACGGGCTCACCTGAGTCAGAGGACAGCTGGCTGGAGGTAGGAGTGGAGCCCAGTGGCAAGGACCGCAGGCAGGTAGTAGGTGCAGGATGTCTGGCAGAGGCGTAGTCGGTAGGCAGGCGGTGGGTCAGGGCAGGCGGCAGTAAGCGTGGTCAGACAATCCGGATGGCAACGGTGGTAGCAGTTCAGTAGGTAGGGACAAAGCAGAAGAGTAGTCGATGGTCAATTCCTGGTCAGCAGTGGATTTCCAGTGGTAGCAAGAGCAGCAGATGAGGAGAAGCTTGATCAAGGCTCAGGAGCTCAATAATCAGCAAGCTAGAGTGCAAGGGGCTGGACTGGCACTCCAAAACACTATTTGTTACACATAAAGGTGGGCATCATACACACCCTTGAAAAATTATGATTGATGGCCTGCTAGTGACCCTCATAAACATTTGGAGCAAGGGCCTGCTGATCTGACCATCTAAAACATTAGGGGCGAGGGCCTGCTGCCGCATTGGTGACTCTAGATAACCTCTAGACGATTGCAAGTCCCCATGACGGCGACGATCCATTCGGTTGTCTGCCCTTTTAACTTTCAATGTTCTTTTCTGCGCCTACCATGGTGATCACGGGTAACGCGGAAACAGGGTTCGATGCCGGAGAGGGAGCCTGAGAAACGGCTACCACATCCAAGGGAGGTCAATGGCTGAAATCTGATTGTTGCCTTGCCCCTTTTTTTTCCCTAATTGTGAACCACCCAGAGAGTGTGGTCAAGTTATTAAAGCACAAGCATCCAAGGAAGGCAGCAGGTGCGCGGCAATTACCCACTCCCGACTGGGAGAGGTAGTGACGATAAATAACAAGAGGCCCTGTTATTGGAATTAGTACACTTTCCGTTAACGAGGATCTATTGGAGGACAAGTTTGTTGCCAGCAGGCAACTTGCTCCCGGCCTCCACAACGTTTACACAGTGTGCCGTCATGGTGAGGATTATGTTGACCAGACTCTTGGCTACTGAGACTGGACTTGTAGGTGAGGGCCTGCTGCTGCTTTGTTGACTCTAGATAACTTCTAGGCGATCGCACGTCCCCGTAACGGCGACGTTTTATTATTATAAAATATATCTATATAAACTCTTTTATTACCATAACATTAACATAACCATAACATATACTACAAACCGGATTCCAAAAAAGTTGGGACACTATACAAATCGTGAATAAAAACTGAATGCAATGATGTGGAGGTCAGAGACAGGGGAAGAAAAAAAGAGGGTTAGTCACTGGGCCTTCAAAAATGATGGTCCAGGGGTAACTTCGCAGGGCGCCAGAGGTAGGGCAGACTGAGTGTAGTAAGATTGTGTCTTGTCTATTTGGAAGTGAAAATAAATAATAAATAATAGAATTATATATCTTAGAAATATATATGTAGGTCAAATGACAATGGTAGAACAGAGAGGGGCCGGCTGCCAATGGTTTAGACCCACCCTGATCCCTCAAGGTGGGTGATTGGAAAGAAAACAGTGGGGTTGCGCGAAGGCGCAAAAGAAGGACCACAGAGGGGCGCCAGTATCCCTAATGTCTAGGGTTATGATGGTGTAAAACCCAAAGGTAGAGGCTTATATTTTTTAGGTGATGTGCGTACACTCACCGGATATTGTAGTCGGTTGATATACGATAGGTTATTAGTAGTTAAAATAAAATCACAGTAGCGATAATAGACAAAATATACAATCAAGGTATAAAATCCCAAAAAAATTTTGGGTTATAAAATCAAAATTTTTGTGACTCACTTCACCCAGGAGGGTAATGTGGGATAAAGCTCAAGACACCCACATCACACCTCCTGCGCCTGGATCGCCAGTAGAATCTCAGAAACGAACAGTGATCACTCTGGAGTCCTTGTTCTTTCTTTCAGTCTTTTATTTCAAAGCCAGGGTGGGGGAGTGAGGAGCTCGACGCGTTTCGGGGCCTCTTAGTGGGTCCCCTTCATCAGGAGCATAGATAATCAGAACATGGTACAATGGGGTTTAAATAACAATGAAGGAGCACAAAAGACCGCCAAAACGGTTTGTAAATCCGTCACTTCCGGTGTCTCCATGCGTTCCACTGTGGAACGCACCGGAAATGACGACCCGATAGTCTCAGGGTTGTTAATTTTGCAGATACTCAGATTAAGTTAAACAGTCATAGAAACAGTTGGTATTGGGACACCTGTGGGGCCGGTGGAGGGTTTTGCCATGCGTCCTCACCGCTTCTTCGTTTCTCTGTGGTTCCCTGTTGGAGCGCTCACGGTGGAACGCATATCGTACTTCCGGTGCGTTCCAGCCTGGAGCGCATCCGGACCGGAAGTCAGCCTCTAGCCCAGAGTATTTGTTTCAATGGGTTGTTAATAAAAAGAAAAAAAGGGGGGGACCCCATCTTAGATATAACAGGTATATCTAGCGTCTATGGATATAGATATTGAAGAGGCATATCGATTTTATATAAAATACATCTTTTTGCAAGAATATATAACAGGTATATCTAGTGTCTAAGGATACAGATATTGGAGAGGCATGTCGATTTTGTATACAATACATCTTTTTGCTAGGATATCTTTGGAGATGGGGGAATCACATCGTGGAAAATGGCAAAATTGTATCTGTGTTTGTGGATATTAGTCTGCACCAATAATTAGTATTATTAGACAGGGGATAAAAAAAGGAAAATTTTGGGGGGAGATAATAAAAACGATTAAATAAATGGATTATATATTAAAGGATAGGAAGTATTAAAAATATAAAATATTATTAATAATACATTTTGGCTGATAAATAGAAATGATTAAGAAATAATGTAGCCAATGATGGAGATGATCATGATGATAGAGAAAAAGAGAGGGGATAGGTACATATCGTAAAAATGTATAGAAATATAAAAAATATATATATGAATGTACATACCACTGATATACAGTATAATCAGATATTAACATGAAATGGTTTAAAATGATGTATTAAAGAAATATATTAAAAGTATATATGAAGTTATAAAAGAATAAATGATGTATTAGAGAAATATATGAAAGTATATATGAAGTAAAAAATATATATGAAGTTAATAATAGAAAAAAAATATATGAAGTTAATAATAGAAAAAAATAGAAAAAAATAGAAAAAAAAAAAAAAAAAAAGGATGCGGAGATGTAGATGTAATGGTAAAAGTTTGTCCCTAGGAAGCAGATATAATTTGTGGCGATTATGTTCATTTAGTAATTGGAATATTCAAGACATTCATTTAGGCCGAAGGGGGATAAAGTATTGAGTGTGAATATCCAGTACATTTCTTTCCGGCATAACTGTTGATAAGATGAGGTAATGGTTTTTCTATAGGGGTGACTTTGAGGCCGGTTATGGAGCCCTCATGTTGTGTAGAGAAGTGGCGAGATACGCTATGTGTCGGGACCTTGCGTTTGATGTTGGACCTGTGTTCGCACATCCTTTCCCTAAGGGTCTGTGTGGTCCTACCTACATATTTTAAACCGCAGGGGCATCTCAGGAGATAAATGCCATTTCTTGTCCCGCAGTTTAAGTCTTGTTTTATTGTCCAAGGGCCTGAGGGGTCTCCAGTTTCGATAGTATTAGTGTTATGTGTGATCATCACACAGCATTTGCATTTTTTAATGTTGCATCTGAAGCACCCTTTTCTTGTTGGTAGTGGGAAAATTGTTTTTGTTGGAGCTTTCAGTTTAGGGCAGGATGGGGCGATAATATTTTTAATGGTTTTTGCCCTTCTGAATGTTATGGATGGTGATTGGGGTAGTATATTTTTGAGGATGGGGTCCTTTAGCAGGATATACCAATGTTTCATAACTACCTTTCTGATGTTGAGGTGGTCCTGAGGACACAACTTGGAATTCTGAAAGAATGCTTCCTAGAAAAAGGCTACCCGAAAAGTTTAATTAAAGCATCAATCACAACATCATGGCTGCGTAGGAGAAGGATCCGGGTACTGAAATGGCCAGTCTGCAGTCCAGATCTTTCACCTATAGAGAACATTTGGCGCATCATAAAGAGGAAGGTGCAACAAAGAAGGCCCAAGACGATTGAACAGTTAGAGGCCTGTATTAGACAAGAATGGGAGAGCATTCCTATTTCTAAACTTGAGAAACTGGTCTTCTCGGTCCCCAGACATCTGTTGAGTGTTGTAAGAAGAAGAGGAGATGCCACACAGTGGTGAAAATGGCCTTGTCCCAACTTTTTGGGGATTTGTTGACACCATGAAATTCTGATTCAACATATTTTTCCCTTAAAATGGTACATTTTCTCAGTTTAAACTTTTGTTCCGTGATTTATGTTCTATTCTGAATAAAATATTAAAAGGTTGGCACCTCCACATCATAGTGGGGTTGCGCGAAGGCGCAAAAGAAGGACCACAGAGGGGCGCCAGTATCCCTAATGTCTAGGGTTATGATGGTGTAAAACCCAAAGGTAGAGGCTTATGTTTTTTAGGTGATGTGCATACACTCACTGGATATTGTAGTCGGTTGATATACGATAGGTTATTAGTAGTTAAAATAAAATCACAGTAGTGATAATAGACAAAATATACAATCAAGGTATAAAATCCCCAAATTTTTTTGGGTTATAAAATCTAAATTTTACTGACTCACTTCACCCAGGAGGGTAATGTGGGATAAAGCTCAAGACACCCACATCACACCTCCTGCGCCTGGATCGCCAGTAGAATCTCAGAAACGAACAGTGATCACTCTGGAGTCCTTGTTCTTTCTTTCAGACATTTATATTCCAGACTTCTTCTCACGCTTTAGGGCCCCTAAAAAGCCAGGGCAGTATAAATACCCCACATGTGACCCCATTTTGGAAAGAAGACACCCCAAGGTATTCCGTGAGGGGCATATTGAGTCCATGAAAGATTGAAATTTTTGTCCTAAGTTAGCGGAAAGTGAGACTTTGTGAGAAAAAAACAAAAAAAAAATCAATATCCGCTAACTTATGCAAAAAAATAAAAAATTCTAGGAACTCGCCATGCCCCTCATTGAATACCTTGGGGTGTCTTCTTTCCAAAGTGGGGTCACATGTGGGGTATTTATACTGCCCTGGCTTTTTAGGGGCCCGAAAGTGTGAGAAGAAGTCTGGGATCCAAATGTCTAAAAATGCCCTCCTAAAAGGAATTTGGGCACCTTTGCGCATCTAGGCTGCAAAAAAGTGTCACACATGTGGTATCGCCGTACTCAGGAGAAGTTGGGGAATGTGTTTTGGGGTGTCATTTTACATATACCCATGCTGGGTGAGAAAAATATCTTGGTCAAATGCCAACTTTGTATAAATAAATGGGAAAAGTTGTCTTTTGCCAAGATATTTCTCTCACCCAGAATGGGTATATGTAAAATGACCCCCGAAAACACATTGCCCAACTTCTCCTGAGTACGGCGATACCACATGTGTGACACTTTTTTGCAGCCAAGGTGGGCAAAGGGGCACATATTTCAAAGTGCACCTTTCGGATTTAACAGGCCATTTTTTACAGATTTTGATTGCAAGGTACTTCTTACACATTTGGGCCCCTAATTTGCCAGGGCAGTATAACTACGCCACAAGTGACCCCATTTTGGAAAGAAGACACCCCAAGGTATTCCGTGAGGGGCACGGCGAGTTCCTAGAATTTTTTATTTTTTGTCACAAGTTAGCGGAAAATGATGATTTTTCTTTTTTTTTTCTTTTTTCCTTACAAAGTCTCATATTCCACTAACTTGCGACAAAAAATAAAAAATTCTAGGAACTCGCCATGCCCCTCACAGAATACCTTGGGGTGTCTTCTTTCCAAAATGGGGTCACTTGTGGCGTAGTTATACTGCCCTGGCAATTTAGGGGCCCAAATGTGTGAGAAGAACTTTGCAATCAAAATGTGTAAAAAATGCCCTGCGAAATCCGAAAGGTGCACTTTGGAATATGTGCCCCTTTGCCCACCTTGGCAGCAAAAAAGTGTGACACATCTGGTATCGCCGTACTCAGGAGAAGTTGGGCAATGTGTTTTGGGGTGTCATTTTACATATACCCATGCTGGGTGAGAAAAATATCTTGGTCAAATGTCAACTTTGTATAAAAAAATGGGAAAAGTTGTCTTTTGCCAAGATATTTCTCTCACCCAGCATGGGTATATGTAAAATGACACCCCAAAACACATTCCCCAACTTCTCCTGAGTACGGCGATACCAGATGTGTGACACTTTTTTGATGCCAAGGTGGGCAAAGGGGCACATATTCCAAAGTGCACCTTTCGGATTTCACCGGTCATTTTTTACAGATTTTGATTGCAAAGTACTTCTCACACATATGGGCCCCTAAATTGCCAGGGCAGTATAACTACGCCACAAGTGACCCCATTTTGGAAAGAAGATACCCCAAGGTATTCCGTGAGGGGCATGGCGAGTTCCTAGAATTTTTTTTTTTTTGTCGCAAGTTAGTGGAATATGAGACTTTGTAAGGAAAAAAGAGAAAAAAAAAAATCATCATTTTCCGCTAACTTGTGACAAAAAAAAAAAAATTCTAGGAACTCGCCATGCCCCTCACGGAATACCTTGGGGTGTCTTCTTTCCAAAATGGGGTCACTTGTGGCGTAGTTATACTGCCCTGGCAATTTAGGGGCCCAAATGTGTGAGAAGTACCTTGCAATCAAAATGTGTAAAAAATGGCCTGCAAAATCTGAAAGGTGCACTTTGGAATATGTGCCCCTTTGCCCACCTTGGCAGCAAAAAAGTGTGACACATCTGGTATCGCCGTACTCAGGAGAAGTTGGGGAATGTGTTTTGGCGTGTCATTTTACATATACCCATGGTGGATGAGAGAAATATCTTGGCAAAAGACAACTTTTCCCATTTTTTTATACAAAGTTGGCATTTGACCAAGATATTTTTCTCACCCAGCATGGGTATATGTAAAATGACACCCCAAAACACATTCCCCAACTTCTCCTGAGTACGGCGATACCAGATGTGTCACACTTTTTTGCTGCCAAGGTGGGCAAAGGGGCACATATTCCAAAGTGCACCTTTTGGATTTCACCGGTCATTTTTTACACATTTTGATTGCAAAGTTCTTCTCACACATTTGGGCCCCTAAATTGCCAGGGCAGTATAACTACCCCACAAGTGACCCCATTTTGGAAAGAAGACACCCCAAGGTATTCTGTGAGGGGCATGGTGAGTTCCTAGAATTTTTTATTTTTTGTCGCAAGTTAGTGGAATATGAGACTTTGTAAGAAAAAATTAAAAAAATAAAATCATCATCATTTTCCGCTAACTTGTGACAAAAAATAAAAAGTTCTATGAACTCACTATGCCCATCAGCGAATACCTTAGGGTGTCTACTTTCCGAAATGGGGTCATTTGTGGGGGTTTTCTACTGTTTGGGCATTGTAGAACCTCAGGAATCATGACAGGTGCTCAGAAAGTCAGAGCTGTTTCAAAAAGCGGAAATTCACATTTTTGTACCATAGTTTGTAAATGCTATAACTTTTACCCAAACCATTTTTTTTTTTTGCCCAAACATTTTTTTTTTAATCAAAGACATGTAGAACAATAAATTTGGCGAAAAATTTATATATGGATGTCGTTTTTTTTGCAAAATTTTACAGCTGAAAGTGAAAAATTTCATCTTTTTGCAAAAAAATCGTTACATTTTGATTAATAACAAAAAAAGTAAAAATGTCAGCAGCAATAAAATACCACCAAATGAAAGCTCCATTAGTGAGAAGAAAAGGAGGTAAAATTCATTTGGGTGGTAAGTTGCATGACCGAGCGATAAACGGTGAAAGGAGTGTAGTGCCGAAGTGTAAAAAGTGCTCTGGTCATGAAGGGGGTTTCACCTAGCGGGGCTGAAGTGGTTAATTCTGCCACAACTGACCACCAACCACGGGAGTTCAGCCCCAACCGTAGAGCCCTCCCATCATCCTCACCTGCAAATATTTCTAACTTCAAGGACCCCCCACCGCCACCAATGCACAGACTTGACCCCTTAAGTCTGCTCGCACCTCCACATCCTTAAAGGATAACTGTCACATTTAGACCCTAATTTCAATTTTCATATATGTAGGTACTAATAACATGATATTCCAGAATCAGTTACTATTAGACTGACTTACCCCATATTTAATAAGATTCAGCCCTTAGCAACCAGTCTGCATAAAACTGCAATTTCACTATTCAGTTAATATGGCCGCCACTGCCCTCACCCTGAGGCTAATCCCGCCTGCCCTCACTAGCCAGTAACAATAGCCCCCCAAAAGTGTCAGTAACCAGAGCCCTCCCCCCTAAAGGGTTAATCTCCTGCAGCAAAAAGGGGTCCTCTTACCACATGTTGCTTTCATTTATACACTAAGCAGATCTCCCTTCCCTGTTGTGTGCTGCTTCAACGCTGCATTCTCCAGCTCTGCTGAGTGAGCCAAGCGCAGGGACAGGGAGAAGTGCACACAGCCCAGGCACTGTTATCAGCTGCTGGGGAGGACCTCTCTTTAATCATTTACTTACAGTCCCTGGCTGTCAGTAATGTGACCCTGCACGCTGCGTGCTCCGTCTATCAACAGAACAAATCCATATCATCCCTCAGCAACCCTCCCACTCTACCAACCATCGGACAAACCAACTCCCCCAACCGCAACGCCCCAAAAAACGCAAAAGAAAATACAAGATGAAAAACGGAATTCCCATGCAGAACTACATACACCTTTCAACTGTTCCCCTAACTCCAAGAGCAAGGCAAAAGACACAGGCCGCCTTCCATCCTCCCCCGCCCTTAATTGACACCATCCTTTTTAACGCCCAAATGACCAAAAATGACTTTGTAAAATCTGTCATTTTTCAGTATTTAAAACCGAAAGCCAGCCCCGCTACGTAACTATTCATTTTCACAAATGACCATCCCATATCTCTACAATGGCCTACGAACCACAACAACGGTAGTTCTAAATCCTCATTCCCAACACACAACCTAACACACCACTCTTCCCAACACTGCCACGATTTTAAATAAGTTGCCCATGTACCGTGCACCAACGATGCCTGAATAAGCCCCGCTGTGGTGCCTCCAGAAGATTCCATAGACAATTCTGGCACTCCCTCCCAAACTCCTCCGCCTCTGGGGCCAGCTGCCGAGAACGCTCCCCCTGTAAACGAGAGAAAGCATCAGCAATACAGTTATCAGCCCCCGGAACATGCACCGCCACTACCCATGTATTGAGCAACAGACACTCTAATACCAGCCGCTGTAACAGCCGTACCACCAATGGCAACGAGGCCAACAACCCATTTATTGCTTGAACCACTCCCAAATTGTTGCAGTGAAAGCAAACCTTTCTATCTTGAAACCATTCCCCCCACAACATAACCTCCACTACAATAGGAAACAGTTCCAACAATGCTAAATTCTTCACCCAACCCTTTTTCCCCCAACTATCTGGCCATCCTCCGGCACACTATTGACCCCCGCAGTAAATGCCAAAACCACAACCCCCCACCGCATAAGAAAATAGTTCCAAATCGAACAAATCCACCACCTCTCCCATAAATAGCGAATAACTATTATAACTTTCCAAAAAAGTAGGAGTGACTGAAGCTCACACAGTTTAATCTTTTTTACCCGCCGTGCCCTCTCCACGCAGTGGCGGATCCAGCCACTGGCGGCAGCGTGGCTCAGGGAGTTGAGCGCTTCCATTGTGGAAGCGCTCATCTCCATAGTCATCTGTATTGCCGTCCTCAGGACAGCGATACAGATGGCTGTGCTGAGGCAGGGGAGGGAGAGGCGTGTCCCTTTCCCTTCCTCTGATAGGCTGCAGGCACTAGGCCGGCAGCCTATCAGAGGCCGGCGCAGGCGGCGCAATGATGTCATCGTGCCGCCTGAGCCTTACAGTGCGGGACACAGGCCGGAAGAGGCATGCATCACATCCACAATACTTTTACTGGCACATGGGGGTCTGTTATTGCTGGCACATGGGGGCTGTTATTACTGGCACATGGGGGCTGTTATTACTGGCACAGGGGGGCTGTTATTGCTGGCACATGGGGGCTGTTATTACTGGCACATGGGGCTGTTATTAATACTGGCACATGGGGGGCTGTTATTACTAGGACATGGGGGGCTGTTATTGCTGGCACAGGAGGGGCTGTTATTGATGGCACATGGGGGCTGTTATTACTGGCACATGGGGGCTGTTATTAATACTGGCACATGGGGGCTGTTATTAATACTGGCACATGGGGGGGCTGTTATTACTGGCACATGGGGGGCTGTTATTACTGGCACATGGGGGGCTGTTATTACTGGCACATGGGGGGCTGTTATTACTGGCACATAGGGGGCTGTTATTACTGGCACATGGGGGGGGCTGTTATTACTGGCACATGGGGGGGCTGTTATTACTGGCACATGGGGGGTTGTTATTACTGGCACATTTGGGGGCTGTTATTACTGGCACATGGGGGTCTGTTATTACTGGCACATGGGGGTCTGTTATTACTGGCACATGGGGGGCTGTTATTATGGGCACATGGGGGGCTGTTATTACTGGCACATGGGGGGCAGTTATTACTGGCACATTGGAGGGCTGTTATTACTGGCACATGGGGGGCCGTTATTACTGGCACATGGGGGGCTGTTATTACTGGCACATGATTGGGGGGTTGCTCTTGTTACTGGCACATTATTGGGGGCACTATAGGGGCATCTACTGAGGCAACAAAGAAGGGGTATTTTATATGGGGCGCTCTGTACAGTACAATTTTATACTGGGACACATTATGGTGGGTACTATGGGGAAGGGGGGAGAGGAGTACTATGGGGTCATCTACGGGGGGCACTAAGAAGGGGTATTTTATACTTGCAAATTATGGGGGACACTGAGGGCATCTACTGGAGCATTTTATACTGGTACATTATGGCGGGCACTAAGAGGAAGGAGGGTGTGGAGCACTATGGGGGCATTTACTGGGGGCACTATATAGAGGTATTTTATACTGGCACATTATGGGGGCACTATGGGGACATTAGCATACCTGGGGGCATTACAAGGGGGTATTTTTTACACTGACACATTATAAGGAGAATTATTTATACTGGGGGGCATTATGGTGGGCTTTATTACTCCCCCATGGTATGACCCCCTAGTAGCAGCACCAGCCTCTCCCTGCTCTGCTATCCCTCTGCCCCTTCTCCAAATACTTATTATGAAATCTTTCTCATTAGGATAAAACACAACATCAGCTCCGCCGAGCCCCCAGCCAAAGTGTTGAAGTGGTGTCTGAGATCCCCAAGGGTCAAGCCAAGTAATTGTAAGTTTTCATGTGAAATATGTTTGCTATACACATATTTGTGCCACACAATATACAGTATACCTCTACACTGTGTAGTCTGTTCTATAAGCACCATTGTTTTGTGGCGGAGGACAGAAAATAATCTGGAAGTGCCCAGGCTCTGGATCTGCCACTGTCTCCACTTCCCTCTTCAAATCTTCCAGCTTATCCATAGGCAACCTACATTCCATCCTTATCGTGTCAATCACTTTCCCCAAAAAACTCAATTCCGTAACTCGCCCCATCGTCTTCTCTGTCGACAAGGGAACACCAAATGTCCCAAACAACGCACTCAATGTATGCAGTAACAGCGAACAAACACAGAAATCTGGTGGTCCAATACAAGGGAAGTCATCCAAGTAGTGAATGATAAATTCACAACCGGACAAATCCACCACCGCCCATTCCAGAAACGAGCTAAACATTTCAAAGTACGCACATGACAGAGGCAAAACAACGATCCACAAAAAAGAAAACATCCCAAAAACACCCCAACAAATGCAAAGAATCCGGATGCACAGGTAGTAGCCTAAACGCTGCCTCAATATCAGCCTTTACTAGTAACCCCCTCTTCCGAACTTTTTAACCCATGCAACTGCTGCATTAAATGAGGTTTTTATCACTGAACACAAGGCCGGATCAATACCATCACTGACCGACGAACCCTTCGGAAAAGACAGATGATGATGAATAAGGCGAAACTTATTCATCTCCTTTTTTTGGGACCACCCGTAGTGGCGATACCCGCAAATTCACTAATCGTGGTTCCAAAAACTGGCCAGCCATCATACCTAGCTTGACCTCTTTTTTTAGTTTTTCTGCCACTACCTCCAGATGTTCCATCGCTAACCGCAAATTTCTTTTCAATAACACCACATCTACCGGAACCCGCTACTAACTGAGCTATAGGTCCCCATGTCCTCTCACCTGGCTGCCTGGGTGCTGTGACCCCATCAGCCATACATCTTGGTTCCCGCTGTCCACTCCTCTGCGCTGACCTTGCCGATCCTGGAGAAGGCATATTCAGATGCTGTCCCCCGGCTGGGCTCAAGCCAGGGACGTTAAAGCTGACCTCCGCCATAGATGTCTCAGAGGGGGCGGAGCCTTCTTCCTGCTGTTGTCTTGAAGCTGGGAGCCTGCTGCACAATGCCTCCTGACTTGCAGCAGCCCTGTCACTGCCGCCATATTGATCACACCGAGGGGCCCCACCCTCTCCGGGACTTATAAGGGGGGCGTTCCCGATCCAGCTCCCACTCTGCTCCCCGCCGCTGGTTGAGGGGACCTGGCTCGGCCACTTAGTGGCCTCCTCCTACACGTGGGATTCCTTCCGCGCCTGGGCATGCGGGAGGAGGCTTTCCCCACCACCTGCAGGCGTAAAGGGTCCTTGGAAGGGCCCCTTATGTGACGCTGAGCCCGGGGGGGGGGCGATAACCGTTGGCTGAAGTGCGCCGGTAGGCGGGCCTGCCGCGGGCGGATTGCAGAGGGCTGAGGCGATACAGATGCCTCAGCCTCCCCCCTCAACAACTGTTGCACCTTTTCCTGTACTCAGCCAGATTGCAGAGGGCTGAGGCGATAAGGATGCCTCAGCTGCCCCCCTCAACAGCTGTTGCACCTGCTCATGTACCCAGCTGGTACCGCAAACCTCTGCTGCTGCCCTAAACTTTGGGGCTTTGGGGTTCCTAAGATGGATGCTGGCACTAAGAAGGTAATTTTTTGGGGGGACTGTAAAAAGTGTTTGCTTTCCTCTCCCTCTGAGTGCAAGTGGCTGTCTGAGACAGAGAAGCATTTGGCCCCTCTGTTTTGGGCAGCCCTCTACGGTCAGAGGTAGCCATAGCATAGAACCTGGATGCAGTATTTGAAGGCCAATTATATATTTTTTTCCTACAGAACTGCCAGCAGCATTCAGGTGCCTGACCCACCTCTTAAGGCGGACCCAGAACCCACTGCCACCCATAGCCCTCCTGTCGGTCATGCACCTGCTCAGGACAATCCCGGTCCCCTACCAGGTCCCTATGTTGAACAGATGCTCTTAAATTTCTGCCAGAATTTGAGAGACCTGTTGAACAGCCAGAGATCCGGTAGGAGCCGTCACAGTGATTTTGTGAACCTTGTAGAGATCGTGTCTGAATCTCTAGAAGGTTTTCCAGAAGAAATAAAGTTAATGAGGGATGACTTAATATTCCGCTGGGAGGGGTTGGAGTCGGCGCGTCAGCTCAGCCCTCACCTCACCACCTTTATGTGCTAACCTTAATCCCTGTGATGGACCAAATGTCTCCCGAGCAGGTGCATGAGTTCAAAAACATGGTTGAGAACGGGTCGTGGGAAATCATGCACTGCCCCCCATCCCCTTTCTGACAAACCTTCCCATTCACGGCAACTTTCCCATTCCCGACCACCATAACCTTTCCCACCCCTCCGAGCATGTGTTCCCTTCTACGAAAAAGAGACAAGGGCGGCACTCACCAATACTTGCAGAAGTAGTTTCTTTATTCCATTTCGATATAAGGTAGGGAGCAGACTACATATGTGCGTGCATCAGCAGGATAAGGCGACGGCCGTTTCGCACCTCAGTGCTTCCTCTGGCCTATAATCAGGTAATAAATGTCACCTGCTTTTAAAAGAACCTGCTATGACGCGTCTCTCTTTATGCCGCTCAGGCGCATCGCTCACCTGGCGCTCACCTGTGCGTCACTGTGTGAAAGATACATTACATTAAAAATAATACAAATCAATCATGCGAACAATATTATGTGCGCAGAAAGGCACTTACAAAAAGATCCCCATATCGATCTTATCATTGAGACCTAACGGACCCATTGCGCCTGCGCGCAAGATCCACTTGCTCTCTCTCCGGAGTAATTCCTTATGCCCAATTTACATTTCAGCAAGTACACCACATATTTGCTTTTGCAAGTGATGAGAGTGTTAACCCTATGCTGGATTCCTCCAAAAAACAGGGTATCCCATTGCGGATTAAGTTTGCAACATGAGCAATGACCGCATCTGCGGTTGCACTTGGGGCCCCAGTTTTGGAGCCATGTTTAATTTTTTTCTTCCTGGAATCTACTTCGGACCAATTTGTCCTTCAAGGTATGGCATTTTCTGAAGGCAACAATTGGTGCGATATTTTTTATCCCTGTCAGGGATTCATCTCTTTCAAGTATGTTCCAATTATTTGTAATGACCTTTTTTATATGAGGGGCCATTGGTCCAAACTTGAAAGAGAAAACAAAGGGGTTAAGATTTTGTTTTTCCTTTTTTTCTTCTTCCTGACCAGTCAAGGTCACTTTGGGATTTTTTGGGAGTCTTGTGAGTGCAGCCTTTCTCATGGCTTCATTAAGTAATTTTAAAGGATAACCCCTTGCTAGGAGCCTGGTGTGAACCTCCGAACTTATATGTAAATAGCATATTCATATCATTCGATGTATTCAGGTGTTGTACAAAGTGAGTGAAATCAACTTCTGTGCCTGTCCACACTATAAACACGTCATCAATGTATCTTAGATACGTGTGTATAAAAGGTAGGAAGGGATTGGAAAGCGCATAGATAAACTTGTCCTCAAAATTTGTTAGGTACAAATTTGCTAAAGTACATGCGACCGGTGTGCGCATGGCTGTGCCGAACTTCTGCCTGTACCACGTGTCCCCAAATATAAAGGCATTGTTTTTGAGGATAAGTTCCAATGCGTCATGAATAAAATTGGAGAAAGCCTCACTTTTGCCGGTGTTGGCCAAAATGTCAGTCACCACCTCAATGCCTCTATCTTGGGGGATACGCGTGTACAGGTTTTCAACATCCAGTGACACAAGTTGGAAACCCTCCTGCCACTGTATAGCATTCAGTCAGGGGCGTAACTAGAAGTGACTGGGCCCCACAGCAAATATTTGTAAGGGCCCCCCTCAGCGCGCTTCGCATCTCCCTCCTCCTGTGTAAACCCCACTCCTTTGGCACAGTGTAGCGGTATACTGTATATTGTGTGGCACAGTATAGAGGTATACTGTATATTGTGAGGCACAGTGTAGAGGTATACTGTATATTGTGAGGCACAGTGTAGCGGTATACTGTATATTGTGTGGCACAGTATAGAGGTATACTGTATATTGTGAGGCACAGTGTAGAGGTATACTGTATATTGTGGGGCACAGTGTAGAGGTATACTGTATATTGTGTGGCACAGTGTAGCGGTATACTGTATATTGTGGGGCACAGTGTAGAGGTATACTGTATATTGTGTGGCACAGTGTAGCGGTATACTGTATATTGTGTGGCACAGTGTAGAGGTATACTGTATATTGTGTGGCACAGCGTAGAGGTATACTGTATATTGTGTGGCACAGTATAGAGGTATACTGTATATTGTGGGGCACAGTATAGAGGTATACTGTATATTGTGGGGCACAGTGTAGAGGTATACTGTATATTGTGTGGCACAGTGTAGAGGTATACTGTATATTGTGAGGCACAGTGTAGAGGTATACTGTATATTGTGGGGCACAGTGTAGAGGTATACTGTATATTGTGTGGCACAGTGTAGCGGTATACTGTATATTGTGTGGCACAGTGTAGAGGTATATTGTGAGGCACAGTGTAGAGGTATACTGTATATTGTGTGGCACAGTGTAGCGGTATACTGTATATTGTGGGGCACAGTGTAGAGGTATACTGTATATTGTGTGGCACAGTGTAGCGGTATACTGTATATTGTGGGGCACAGTGTAGCAGTATACTGTACATTGTGGGGCACAATATAGAGGTATACTGTACATTGTGGGGCACAGTGTAGGCTATATGTGTATAACATAAACATATTTCATATGAACACTTAAAATTTCTTGGCTTGGCCCTTGGGGATCTCGGACGCCACACTTTGGCTGGGGGGCTCGGCGGAGCTGATGTTGTGTTTTATCCTAATGAGAAAGATTTCATAATAAGGATTTGGAGAAGGGGCAGAGGGATAGCAGAGCAGGGAGAGGCTGGTGCTGCTACTAGGGGTTCATACCATGGGGGAGTAATAAAGCCCACCATAATGCCCACCCAGTAGTAATAATTCTCCTTATAATGTGACAGTGCAAAAATACCCCCTTGTAAAGCCCCCAGTTGAGCTAATGTCCCCATAGTGCCCCCATAATGAGCCAGTATAAAATACCCCTATATAGTGCCCCCAGTAAATTCCCCCATAGTGCTCCTCTCCCCCTTCCTGCTAGTGCCCCCCATAATGTACCAGTATAAAATGCCCCATATATAGTGCCCCAGTAGATGCCCCTCAGTGTCCGGCCTCTGATAGGCTGCCGGCCTAGTGTCCCCCATAATGCCCCCCAATAATGTGCCAGTAAGTGTCCCCATAGATGCCCCCCCATCATGTGCCAGTATCAAGTGCCTCTCCCCACCCACATGTCCCAGTATTATAGTGCCATCTCCCCCCATGTGCCAGTATCAAGTGCCTCTCTCCTTCCCACCCCCCATGTGCCAGTATCATAGTGCCAAACCCCCCCATGTGCCAGTATCAAGTGCCTCTCTCTTCCCCCCATGTCCCATTATCATAGTGCCATCTCCCCCCCCAAAAAAGTGCCAGTATTAAGTGCCTCTCCCCCCCATGTGCCAGTATCATAGTGCCAACCCCCCCCCCCCCCACATGCCAGTATCAAGTGCCTCTCTCCTCCCCCCCCATGTCCCAGTATCATAGTGCCATCTCCCCCCCCACAAACAAGTGCCAATATCAAGTGCCTCTCTCCCTCCCCCTCCCCATGTGCCAGTATCAGGTTCCTCTCTCCCCCCCATGTGCCAGTATCAAGTGCCAACCCCCCCTCTCCCCTCCAGGTGCCAGTATCAGGTGCCTCTCCCCCCCCCATGTCCCAGTATCATAGTGCCATCTCCCCCCCCCCCACAAAAAAGTGCCAGTATCAAGTGCCTCTCTCTCTCTCCCTCCCCCCCCACCACCCCATATGCCAGTATCAGGTGCCAACCCCTCTCCCCCCATGTGCCAGTATCAGGTGCCAACCCCCCCTCCCCCCCCAGGTGCCAGTATCAGGTGCCTCTTCCCCCCCCCCCATGTGCCAGTATCAGGTGCCAACCCCCCTCCCCCCCAGGTACCAGTATCAGGTGTCAACCCCCCTCCCCCCATGTGCCAGTATCAGGTGCCACTGCCAGTATCAGGTGCCTCCCGCTCCCCCATGGCAGTAACAGTCGGGTATTAAAAAAATAATAATAAACACTTCTACTTACCTCCATGTCAGCGATGCGATGCAGCCTCTTCCTGTGTCCCGCCCTGCTTGTATTTCAGAAAAGATTCTGCTGGGATTCGAACCCACGACCTTCTGCTTCAGAGGCAAAGCAGCTAACCACTAGACCATACCAGCTTCCTTGCTGCTGACTGAAAAAATATGAGACTTCTACTGTTATAGCTGGCTAAGTGTACATCTATACACATGACAGCTGCTCATATATAGAGATATAGCAGAGCTGAATGTGCTGAGACAGCTGTCATATACAGATATAGCAGTATCTCAGATATATCTCTATATGACAGCTGTTCCAGCACACTCAGCTCTGCTATATCTCTATATATGATAGCTGCCCCAGCAAACCCAGCTCTGCTACATCTATGCATATGACAGCTGCCCAAACACACCCAGCACTGCTATATCTCTATATGACAGCTGTCCCAGCACACTCAACTCTGCTATATCTCTAGATATGATAGCTTCTCCAGCACACCCAGCTCTGCTACATCTATACATCTCTAAGTATTGCTATACAGTAGATAGATATATAGAGATATAGCAGAGCTGAGTGTGCTGGGGCAGCTGTCATGTGTATAGATGTAGCAGAGCTGGCTGTGTTTCGGCAGCTGTCATGTGTATAGATGTAGTAGAGCTGGGTTTGCTGGGGCAGTTGTCATATATAGAGATATAGTAGAGCTGAGTGTGCTGGTGCAGCTGTCATGTGTATAGATGTAGCAGAGCTGGGTGTGTTTAGGCATCTGTCATGTGTATAGATGTAGTAGAGCTGGGTTTGCTGGGGCAGCTGTCATATATAGAGATATAGCAGAGCTGAGTGTGTTGGGGGCAGCTGTCATGTGTATAGATGTAGCAGAGCTGGCTGTGTTTCGGTAGCTGTCATGTGTATAGATGTAGTAGAGCTGGATTTGCTGGGGCAGCTGTCATATATAGAGATATAGCAGAGCTGAGTGTGCAGGGACAGCTGTCATATAGAGATATAGCAGTGCTAGGTGTGTTTGGGCAGCCGTCATGTGTATAGATGTACAATTAGCCAGCTATAACAGTAGAAGTCTCATATTTTTTCAATGAGTTGTAATGCAGCCTTTATGGCTGTGAGGGTAAATGCTTTGCCACTGCTAGATTGGAGGTTGTGGGTTCAAATCCCAGACCAGGAGACTTTAGCAGACAGTAAAATTAGATCACACTAGCGGCTGCTGTGAAGGGGCCCTGAACACGATATTTAACTAACTTGAAAATAAACTGTCACACACGCTGCCGGGGCGCCGGGCCCGCTGCTGCTTCCCCGGTAGTTACCCCACTGTATTCAGTGCCAGCAGGAAATTCGATGTGTCCTTCAGGTAAGAAGGTTCAATCACTGATCCAACCCCAGACACTATGGGATGCAAGGGGGCTGGGTCAGTGACTTGTGTACCTTAGGTACAAAGTACCATGAGGGTTTTGAAGGAAACAATGGCAACAATTTTTCTGCAGTCTTCCGTGACAGAATGTTAAGCTCAAATTATTTATGGAGTAATCTCCGTATCAGGCCCTGTACATAATGTGTGGGGTCTGTCTGTAATATCTCATATACTTCTTTATTGTGAAGTTGTCGATGAGCCTCTGTCACGTAATACTGTTTGGTCATTAGGACCACATTGCCTCCCTTGTCTGCCGGCTTTATAACCATGTCATTGCGGGTTTGTAGCCACTTCAAGGCTTTTTCTTCCCCGATGTCTAAATTCTTATTTGCTGTGGGGTACACTAGGGCTGTGGGGTACACTAGGGCTTATTTGCTGTGGGGTACACTAGGGCTTCAAGCACTTTTTGTTGAAATATATAAATGGAACTGCCGGCAGACAAGGGAGGATTAAATGTGGACCTAACACCCCCCTGGAAATCACCACCGGTAGGTTGCTGGGTGGGAATATCAAGTGACGACTGAGTCATCCACTGGAGGCAGGCTATCTCCATAGGATCAAAGTTAGCTGTTGCACTAAACCCTAGAGGACCTATGAGTGCGGGTATTTCACCTTCTTTATCTTCCTTTTCTGTTGTGGGTTGGACTCTACTGAATAACTTATTCAGTGTCAATTTCCTAACGGCTTTGTACAGATCTATTTCAAACCCTACCGGGTCAAACTGCTCCACCAAACTGTAGTTGAGCCCCCTATTGAGGACCCTCATACAGTCTGGTGGTAGCATGGAGCCGGTCAGGTTAATGACCAAATTGTGTAAAAGGGGCTTAAAGGGGCTTGATCTGCTATCGTCTCCAAGACACTTGTTTCCTTTTGTATCCCTGTTTTGTATTTGTTTTTCCCTTTCCCCCTCCCCCTTCTGATGTGTTTCCTAAAGGGGACGGGCTATACTGGTTGCTACCAGTATCTGCACTGCCCTGAGCCATAGCCTCTTCAGAATCGCTGGAGTCCGAATCGGTAGTCCGGTAATCGCTTATTTTGCGTTGTTGTCTGAGTTTCTTCTTGCGGTTTCTTGGGTTCCAATTGAAGATTCTATCTCCATCGAAGTCCTGTTTGTCCCGGAGAAATGTATCCCTCTTTTTTTCTTTTATGTCTCCTTGGATGGTGATTTCCTGCTGGCACTGAATGCTATACAGTGGCAGGAGGGTTTTCAACTTGTGTCACTGGATGTTGAAAACCTGTATACGCGTATCCCCCAAGATAGAGGCATTGAGGAGGTGACTGACATTTTGGCCAACACCGGCAAAAGTGTGGCTTGCTCCAATTTTATTCATGAAGCATTGGAACTTATCCTCAAAAACAATGCCTTTAGATTCGGGGACACGTGGTACAGGCAGAAGTTCGACACAGCGATGGGCACACCAGTCGTATGTACTTTTGCAAATTTGTACTTAACAAATTTTGAGGACAAGTTTATCTATGCGCTTTCCAATCCCTTCCTACCTTTTATACACACGTATCTAAGATACATTGAGGTGGACAGGCACAGAAGTTGATTTCACTCACTTTGTACAACACCTGAATACATCGAATAATATGAATATGCTATTTACATATACTGTAAGTTCGGAGGTTCACACCTCGAATTTTTAGATGTTGACATCTCTGTGAGACAAGGTGAGTTGGTGACTGAGGGATACCGTAAAGCCACGGCCACCAACTCACTGTTGCACTACTCAAGCTATCATGCCCTTAGTGTTAAAAGAGCCGTACCTTACGGTCAGCTTGTTAGACTCAAACATATTAATAAACTTGAGGAAGATTATGACAGACAAGCTTTGGACCTAAAAAACAGGCTCCTAGCAAGGGGTTATCCTTTAAAATTACTTAATGAAGCCATGAGAAAGGCTGCACTCACAAGACTCCCAAAAAATCTCAAAGTGACCTTGACTGGTCAGGAAGAAGAAAAAAAGGAAAAACAAAATCTTAACCCCTTTGTTTTCTCTTTCAAGTTTGGACCAATGGCCCCTCATATAAAAAAGGTCATTACAAATAATTGGAACATACTTGAAAGAGATGAATCCCTGACAGGGATAAAACATATTGCACCAATCGTTGCCTTCAGAAAATGCCATACCTTGAAGGACAAATTGGTCCGAAGTAGATTCCAGAAAAAAAAAGAAAAAAAATATGGCTCCAAAACTGGGGCCCCAAGGGCAACCACAGATGAGGTTATTGCTCATGTTGCAAACTTAATCCGCAATGGGATACCCTGGTTTTTGGAGGAATCCAGCATAGGGTTAACACTCTCATCACTTGCAAAAGCAAATATGTGGTGTACTTGCTGAAATGTAAATGTGGCAGGTTCTACATAGGGAAAACAATTAGATGTCTCCAAGAAAGGATTAGAGAACACATTAACTCACTCACTACTGGCGAAGGGCTGCACATGCCTGATTGAACACATGAGACAGGAACATGAAGTAAGCTATCAGACACTTAGCTTTGCAGGAATAGAAGTCATACGCAGTCTGCCACAAAGGGGAGATAGGGCATAAGGAATTACTCAGGAGAGAGAGCAAGTGGATCTTGCGCGCAGGCGCAATGGGTCCGTTAGGTCTCAATGATAAGATCAATATGGGGATCTTTTTGTAAGTGCCTTTCTGCGCACATAATATTGTTTGCATGATTGATTTGTGGTCATGGCTACGGCCAAGAGGTATCCGAAGAACCCTAGGGAGAAAACAACGGGAACAACCTAACCCAGCTAGGCGTGTCTTAGCTGACCTGACTAAACGGCTTGTTGTGTGCCCTAAGCCATGATCGTGGGTAGGCCTATAAGTGGGCATACCCTGTGGAAATGAGAAGATAAGGGAGGGAGGGTGGGGCACCTGAAAACACACACCTGTGAGTGAGGGTGTGGCTCGTATATGAAGAGCCTCCGCCCCTCCCACAAATGCAGGCTGACTAATCAGCCTTACCAACTTGTGGTCATGGCTACGGCCAAGAGGTATCCGAAGAACCCTAGGGAGAAAACAACGGGAACAACCTAACCCAGCTAGGCGTGTCTTAGCTGACCTGACTAAACGGCTTGTTGTGTGCCCTAAGCCATGATCGTGGGTAGGCCTATAAGTGGGCAAAAACCAAGCCAAGTAGGGTAGAAAAGGAATTTGAATGGCATGTACAAACTAATCCCCAAGCCAACTGCAAGGCATCCGGAATCTAGAGCGAAAATTCGGGGTATGTGAGGCAAGACCAGTAGGAAACCTACAACCCATCTTGTGGATGACAAGGCCAGAGACATGATGCTCAATATTGCGGATACTGCACCAAAGCGGAATGGAGGACCGAGAATAAGTTGTGAAATGGATCATAAAAACCAACTGAAACTTGTAAAGTTTGGTTCTAGTGCGAGTACTGGCAATGCCCTAGCGTCAGGAGATCGTGGGACCAAAGCCTAACTGCCTAGACTATGCAGGAATGAGGGCCAAAAAGAACCATGTAGATAGGAAGAGAATCCTTGAATAGTTACCCAGACAACAGCTATCCGCGCTTTGTTCTACTGTGCGCCCCTGAGAATTGTTTTTACGCTTGAGACGTGAAGACCGACCTACTATCTGAATCTTCCGTGAGAAAATGCTGGACCTTGTCCAAAATCCGATTCAACGTGGTTGTAGGGAGTCGGAGGTTAGTGGGGCAAGAAGCTATTAAGCCATGATATACAAGATTCTGTCTATGCCCTCCCATGAGTGAGGGAATGCAATGCAATGAAGCTACTGGCGAAAATGAATTCCTGGTCGTGGTAACAAGGCAAAGACTTTGCGCAGGGACCTGGTTGACAAGATATGATCGACTACGATCAGAGACTGAAATGCTAGAGCGAATTGCCCTACTTGTTCTTCCTCTGGCAGGACCTGAACGAAAGCATGAACAATTAAAGAAAGACGAAATATCTGCGTAAGACATGACAATAATGCTGTAGGGCGAACCGGACCAGTTTGCGGTCAAAACATAAAATGAGCGATCAACATGGATTATTAGGAAATTAGGGAAGCAGGTATGTATGCGATACATAGGGGCCAAATCAGCCTAGATGCACAGATGGACAACCAACCAGGCAATCAGCCCAGCAGGTTTGAAAACAGTCGTCGGGCCCCCGAAGCCATGGGGCCGAAGCAGTCGTCGGCCCCCGAAGCCATGGAGCCGAAGCAGTCATCGGGCCCCCGAAGCCATAGGGCCGAAGCAGTCATCGGGCCCCCGAAGCCATAGGGCCGAAGCAGTCATCGGGCCCCCGAAGCCATAGGGCCGAAGCAGTCATCGGGCCCCCGAAGCCATAGGGCCAAAGCAGTCATCGGGCCCCCGAAGCCATAGGGCCAAAGCAGTCATCGGGCCCCCGAAGCCATAGGGCCAAAGCAGTCATCGGGCCCCCGAAGCCATAGGGCCAAAGCAGTCATCGGGCCCCCGAAGCCATAGGGCCAAAGCAGTCATCGGGCCCCCGAAGCCATGGGGCCGAAGCAGACGTCGGGCTCCCGAAGCCATGGGGCCGAAGCAGTCGTCGGGCCCCCGAAACCATGGATCAACATGGAGCGATCAACATGGATTATTAGGAAATTAGGGAAGCAGGTATGTATGCGATACATAGGGGCCAGCCTAGATGCACAGATGGACAACCAACCAGGCAATCAGCCCAGCAGGTTTGAAAACAGTCGTCGGGCCCCCGAAGCCATGGGGCCGAAGCAGGTCGTCGGGCCCCCGAAGCCATGGGGCCGAAGCAGGTCGTCGGGCCCCCGAAGCCATGGGGCCGAAGCAGGTCGTCGGGCCCCCGAAGCCATGGGGCCGAAGCAGGTCGTCAGGCCCCCGAAGCCATGGGGCCGAAGCAGGTCATCGGGCCCCCGAAGCCATGGGGCCGAAGCAGTCGTCGGGCCCCCGAAGCCATGGGGCCGAAGCAGTCGTCGGGCCCCTGAAGCCATGGGGCCGAAGCAGTCGTCGGGCCCCCGAAGCCATGGGGCCGAAGCAGTCGTCGGGCCCCCGAAGCCATGGGGCCGAAGCAGTCATCGGGCCCCCGAAGCCATGGGGCCGAAGCAGTCATCGGGCCCCCGAAGCCAAGGGGTCGAAGCAGTCGTCGGGCCCCCGAAACCATGGGGTCGAAGCAGTCGTCGGGCCCCCGAAGCCATGGGGACGTTTTTTTTTTTTTTTTTAAGAATTATAACTATGAAAAGTGACATGAATAAGGTGCACGTGAATTAAACCATGAGCCTGACCGATGTGGCAGGCGATACCCAAGATAAACTACGTGGCCTGAATAACATGCAAGGCAAAATATCGTTAGGAACGAGAACTGACCGACGTGGAAGGTGACCCCAATAGTTCAACTGCATGACCTGAAAAGACGAAGGGAAACGTGACAGAAAATGGAGATAATAACGGACATTAACTAAAATTAATAACATAAGTTGGTAAGCAGGTAAAGATATGAGTCATTCAAAAGCATAGCTGCACAGGTGGACAGACAACCATTGGTCAGACCCCTGAAGCCATGGGGCTGAAGCAACCACCAGGGGCCCATGGGGCCGGGCAGCCGTCGGGATGCGAACCTTAGAATTAAGGACGGCTGGGGAAAAGATTGGGCCTTAACCCAACGGGTTTAGTAAGCAACCGGGACTCGATAACCTAGAAAGACAAAGACATAGACTCGCATAACCTCCAACAGAAACCTGGGAAACTAACCAGCCTACAACCATGTCGTACCCTTAACAAACAAAACATGAAAAGCGGTCAAGGGGCCCCCGGAGCCATGAGGCCGGATCGGTCATAGGGCCCCCGAAGCCAGAGGGATGACGTTGCGGTGACGATAAGTAATTAAAACGTAAGCCGGACCTGATGGCATATGAAGCTACTTGAATGATTGGATTAGCTAGAAGGTGGCCTAAGGAACATGACTGCCAACAGGCGTTAAAAATATAGATATTAGTAATCCGAAGCACGTGCATACATAAAACACTAACCACCGTGAACCATAAACGTATACATGAAATGCCTGGGGCATTGCAAGTTCGCTAAGAGAAGTCTCTTATCGTGACAAACAAATGAACAGCTTGTGAAAACATAGCAGGAAACGTACTCCTATCGGCCCACTGACCTCCGCTGAGGAGCTGTTTGGTGAACTGGGGCAGGAGACCAGTCTGAGTGAATACGAACCAGAAGTAAAAGGAGACCAGTCTGAGTGAATATGAACCAGGATTAAACAGAAACTAGGCCTATGGAATGTGACAGACCACGAGGAAGGGAACGTAAGCCTGAAAAGAACGCAGTTATGTTTGTCAGGAGATAGGTACCAGAGCGGTGGGTGCAGACTGCCCCGGTGAGATTGAGCAAAACCATGACGTAGCAATGAACAGGAGAATGCAGCTTTGAGTGGGAGCAGAGTACAACACATGATGTAACAACAAATGGGTGAATGCAGCTTTGGATGCGAGTGGTACCTAAAAACATGGAATAGGCGCAGCTCTGAGTATGGGTAGCGCATGAAAAGCATGGTATAAAGCAGACGTATAAATGCAACCTGAAAGTGAGCAGAGTATTGACGTGATGCGAAAGCAGACATGTGGACGCAGCTCTAGTAGTGAAAGGAGTATAGGACAAGATGTGAAAAGCAGACATGCGGACGCAGCTTTGGATGTGAACGGAATATTAACTTGATGTGACCGCAGACATGGAAAGCGGCTTTGGTGAGTGGGGTATACAACCTGGTGTAGTAGTAGAAGTGTGAACACAACTTTGGGTATAAGCAGAGCATGAAAATTGGTATAAACGCAGCTCTGGTTGTGAGTGGAGCAAGGTGGGAACACCAGGGTGGTGCATCCAGAGCATGAAAACGGATTAACAGTAGCAGCTATGGCTGTAAGCCGAGTATACAACATGTAATAACAGGCATGTAATACGGATCCGGCTGTCGGCTGGGGACGGAGTGAGATGTAACAGCCAACAGGTGAGCGCAGATTGAATGTGAGACCAATCTGAGTGAATACGAACCAAGAGTAGAAAAGTGCAGTACAGTAAGGACGTGCGGATGCAGCATAAGACATGAAATAAAAGCCGAAAGTGTAAATGCCGCTCGAGATAACAGCAGAGCATGAAAGTGTGAGATTGTGGATAAGCTCTGCCTGTATATTTATGTTTAAATTGTACTGGAGCTGTCATTTGGCATTCCGGCCACTAGAGTCCGCTGTTTTGCAGCACAGTCAGCATGCTTCTGGGTGAACCAGGAAGTAATGATCTGACATGGTGGAAGGATTGTGCTGTGAGGGACTGAATCCGATTCCATCCTGGTTTGCGGATGTCCGGCAGTGACTGGGCACTCAAAGGAAGGAGAGTATCTGCTGTCCCCTGTCAGGATCCAGCTCTTTGAAAGAGAGTATGTCCCAGGAAGACCAGTTCCAGTGTATGGACAGAAAACCTTAGCATCAAGCAAGGCCGCACGGTTGCTGAGAGCTTGGTGGCCATCCCGGGTAAGCGGCATCCTAGGGCCCAGAACGGACGCAGGTCAGTACACCTGATTACCAATTGTACCTAACTGTTTGGCGCCTAAAGTAACAGAGACTAGCCTAGGCCTTGTATGCGCTAGTTAGATAGGGTTATAGCTGTGTTAGGCCTTACTGTACTGGACTGCAGCGCAGTAATTGACTTGCAGGCTCTGCTGCGTCTGCCACCGGTTAGGTGTGTCTTCTATAGCGGCACAGTACGACTTGTAGGCTCTGCTGTGTACGCCAGAAGGCTAGGCCTGTCCCTCGGACAGGGACGGTGACTGTGGGCCTGGGGTATTACTTATACTGTTTGTACTTGTGTTAATACTGTTTCCAAAGTAAAGTTTATATTTTTGCATATAAAGCTGGTGTCAGTGTTGCTTCCATGTCTGTGACTTTGCTGTATCCTGGGGAGCCCACGCCGGTACACGGCTTACGAAAGTGAAATACATGAAGTTTAAAGATGGTGGTAGCGGGGGGAAAAGGGGGGGGGGTAGACACATGGCAAGGAACAGCTACAGCAAAAGGCCTAAACAATAAACGCTGCGTCCGATCTCCAAACATGACGTCAGGTGCAGCCCGGGTAACTCTTACTTCAGCCGGATTGATGTAAAGAAACTTTCATACAAGACGAACGAAGCAAAGATTTATAGGAACCAACTCTTATTACCAACAAACAAAAATGAAAAGCAAATGGAAGTATTTAGGCCCAAACGAGCAAACCTGAGGTAGAAGATTCTGAGGCGAAGCCTCCCGTTCGCTAGCAAAGTCGGATCCGACCGGCCTGGAGAGACGGCCCCGGCCCAACCTACTTACGTAGTATGGCGCGTGCATGCTATGGTAGCAGAGAGCAAAAAAACAAGCTCTATTCTGGCTCCATGCTGCAAAGAAAGAATCCTACCACCAGAGAAGCTAGTGTGCTAATGGCACCTGAAAACACACACCTGTGAGTGAGGGTGTGGCTCGTATATGAAGAGCCTCCGCCCCTCCCACAAATGCAGGCTGACTAATCAGCCTTACCAACTTGTATTATTTTTAATGTAATGTATCTTTCACACAGTGACGCGATCCTGTCTCTGTGACGCACAGGTGAGCGCCAGGTGAGCGCTGCGCCTGAGCGGCGTAGAGAGAGGCGCGTCACAGCAGGGTCTGTTAAAAGCAGGTGAAATTTATCACCTGATTATAGGCCAGATAAAGCACAGAGGTGCGAAACGGCCGTCGCCTTATCCTGCTGATGAAGGAAGCTATCAGACACTTAGCCAGTGACAAGCGCAAACTACAAAGGGTCATCAGCTCGGCGGAGAGAACTACCCGACTGCCACTACCACCCCTTGACTCTGTCTTCTCTTCTCCGACAGACTGCGCTCCGGGGCTCTGAAAATATCCAATGACCACTCCCATCCGGGCCATCATCTCTTCAGACGTCTAAAGTCCGGCCGCAGGTATCAGGCCATCCCTGCAAGGACATCGAGGAGGCTGAACACTTTCTTCCTAACGGCCGCCAGACTGCTGAACTCACCACGCCCCATCACCCGCTCATAATCCCTCGCCCTGCTGTGCCCATCGCACAACCTTACTACCCCTCCCTCCCCGTGTTCCCCACCGCCTCTTGTCAACCACTAGTACTATGCCAGTACCTGGGCCTAACCCAATTCCGGGCAGGATCGATTGTGTCGTGTTTGGCGAATATAAGCTGTTTCTGATTCTGATGCACGCACATATGTAGTCTGCTCCCTACCTTATATCGACATGGAATAAAGAAACTACTTCTGCAAGTTTGGTGAGTGCCGCCCTTGTCTCTTTTTCATACAAGTTATCGCAATAGTAACAATCTAGTTACATGTTGGGCTGAGCACCACTGTTAGCAGTATATGCTGCATATATCTCCGCCAAGTACTCTGGTGATGTTTTCTCCAAAATAAAGGGACTTACATCGTCAGTGCAGTGCCACTCCATCTACTCTACAGCTCCCATGTGTTCCCTTCTGCCTCATTCTTCTTCTCTTTCTCCTCCACACCATCTTCCTCCCACTTCTTTCCAAACTACCTCCTCCACACATGCTTGGGAACCCTCCAGTTCTGACCCTTCCTCTCTCCACACCCCACAAATTCATCCTGTATCCTTTCCTGGGGCCCGTCGTTTTTATTCAGCCTACACGGAGGACAGGGGGGCTAGCATTGCCAGAGAGTCCACACTTCGACAGTCCACCTCCCCTTCCAAGTTTCACCAGTTGTATTTTTTTTTAATATATATTTATCTATACATTGTTAGATTTTTCAGTAATAAAAAAAAAATTGTTTACTTGACTGTGTGTGTTTTAATTGTCCAGTACATGGGATCAGCAACCTTGGGCACTCCAGCTGCTGTGAAAGTAAAACTCCCATCGGCTCACTACTCTGCGTTTATTATAACGCCCTTGGGAGTTTTAGTTTTAAAATGGCAGTAGTGCTAAAGGTGGCTAAACCTTGAACATTACATGTTGCACAATCAATAACGGGCTTTCTTTTAGCTCCTTATTGATCATATTCCCTATGATTGGCACAAACAAGCAAATGCTTCTTCATTAGTCAATTTTGTGCCTTTTCACATGAGCCCTTGTGGAAATCACGGTCCGTGTGAATGAGCATCATCCCGAATTCATTAGCTACAGAGCGCTGAATTTCAATTTCGCTCTTTAGTTAGTGATTTCCAGATAACGCTCTCACATAAGTAGCGTGATTAGCACAAGGGACACGCTGCTGTTAAAGAATTACCTAGAATTTCACCCGGGCAGCCGCCTTGATGTTAGCAACAGAACATTTCAAGCTCCAATGCTATCCCTTGCCCTGAGCAGGAACGGGCAGAACAATTCCTTTTTTCTTTACAATAACACACTGCTAGGCGGAGGCTTCTGCCTAGGAGTGTGATGGGTGACATCACCTTTTCTGGTGACCCTGCTTTAGAGCGGCCATTGCCATTTTAAAGCCTAGGGCAGCGCTAAAGCCCACCCATCAGTGCTGGTGACATGTCACTGTATTGCCATAAAATGACTTTGGCTGATGTGATTCAGCTCATCTTTGGGGCAGCCTGGGTGAAAATATGGGTATTATGTCTGGGCTGTGAACCCAGACAACCCCTTTAAAGGGTTTCTACCACTTCGGTGTCACATATTTAGCTGTCAGACACTAGCGATCCGCTATTGTCTGCTCTGCCCAACCATCCTAATATAATTGCTTTTGGGGCAGCCGTTTTGCTAAAAAAAGAACTTTTATTAACCACTTCAGCCCCGCTAGGTGAAACCCCCTTCATGACCAGAGCACTTTTTACACTTCGGCACTACACTACTTTCACCGTTTATCGCTCGGTCATGCAACTTACCACCCAAATGAATTTTACCTCCTTTTCTTCTCACTAATGGAGCTTTCATTTGGTGGTATTTCATTGCTGCTGGCATTTTTACTTTTTTTGTTATTAATCAAAATGTAACGATTTTTTTGCAAAAAAATGACATTTTTCACTTTCAGCTGTAAAATTTTGCAAAAAAAACGACATCCATATATAAATTTTTCGCCAAATTTATTGTTCTACATGTCTTTGATAAAAAAAAAAATGTTTGGGCAAAAAAAAAATGGTTTGGGTAAAAGTTATAGCATTTACAAACTATGGTACAAAAATGTGAATTTCCGCTTTTTGAAACAGCTCTGACTTTCTGAGCACCTGTCATGTTTCCTGAGGTTCTACAATGCCCAAACAGTAGAAAAACCCCACAAATGACCCCATTTCGGAAAGTAGACACCCTAAGGTATTCGCTGATGGGCATAGTGAGTTCATAGAACTTTTTATTTTTTGTCACAAGTTAGCGGAAAATGATGATGATTTTATTTTTTTTATTTTTTCTTACAAAGTCTCATATTCCACTAACTTGCGACAAAAAATAAAAAATTCTAGGAACTCACCATGCCCCTCACAGAATACCTTGGGGTGTCTTCTTTCCAAAATGGGGTCACTTGTGGGGTAGTTATACTGCCCTGGCAATTTAGGGGCCCAAATGTGTGAGAAGAACTTTGCAATCAAAATGTGTAAAAAATGACCGGTGAAATCCAAAAGGTGCACTTTGGAATATGCGCCCCTTTGCCCACCTTGGCAGCAAAAAAGTGTGACACATCTGGTATCGCCGTACTCAGAAGAAGTTGGGGAATGTGTTTTGGGGTGTCATTTTACATATACCCATGCTGGGTGAGAAAAATATCTTGGTCAAATGCCAACTTTGTATAAAAAAATGGGAAAAGTTGTCTTTTGCCAAGATATTTCTCTCATCCAGCATGGGTATATGTAAAATGACACCCCAAAACACATTCCCCAACTTCTCCTGAGTACGGCGATACCAGATGTGTCACACTTTTTTGCAGCCAAGGTGGGCAAAGGGGCACACATTCCAAAGTGCACCTTTCGGATTTTGCAGGCCATTTTTTACACATTTTGATTGCAAGGTACTTCTCACACATTTGGGCCCCTAAATTGCCAGGGCAGTATAATTACGCCACAAGTGACCCCATTTTGGAAAGAAGACACCCCAAGGTATTCCGTGAGGGGCATGGCGAGTTCCTAGAATTTTTTATTTTTTGTCACAAGTTAGCGGAAAATGATGATTTTTTTTTTTTTTTCCTCTTTTTTCCTTACAAGGTCTCATATTCCACTAACTTGCGACAAAAAATAAAAAATTTGAGGAACTCGCCATGCCCCTCACGGAATACCTTGGGGTGTCTTCTTTCCAAAATGGGGTCACTTGTGGCAATCAAAATGTGTAAAAAATGGCCTGCGAAATCCGAAAGGTGCCCCTTTGCCCACCTTGGCTGCAAAAAAGTGTCACACATGTGGTATCGCCGTACTCAGGAGAAGTTGGGCAATGTGTTTTGGGGGGTCATTTTACATATACCCATGCTGGGTGAGAGAAATATCTTGGCAAAAGACAACTTTTCCCATTTTTTTATACAAAGTTGGCATTTGACCAAGATATTTCTCTCACCCAGCATGGGTATATGTAAAATGACACCCCAAAACACATTCCCCAACTTCTCCTGAGTACGGCGATACCACATGTGTGACACTTTTTTGCAGCCTAGATGCGCAAAGGGGCCCAAATTCCTTTTAGGAGGGCATTTTTAGACATTTGGATCCCAGACTTCTTCTCACACTTTCGGGCCCCTAAAATACCAGGGCAGTATAAATACCCCACATGTGACCCCACTTTGGAAAGAAGACACCCCAAGGTATTCAATGAGGGGCCTGGCGAGTTCCTAGAATTTTTTTTTTTTTGCATAAGTTAGCGGATATTGATTTTTTTTTTTGTTTTTTTCTCACAAAGTCTCACTTTCCGCTAACTTAGGACAAAAATTTCAATCTTTCATGGACTCAATATGCCCCTCACGGAATACCTTGGGGTGTCTTCTTTCCGAAATGGAGTCACATGTGGGGTATTTATACTGCCCTGGCTTTTTAGGGGCCCTAAAGCGTGAGAAGAAGTCTGGAATATAAATGTCTAAAAATGTTTACGCATTTGGATTCCGTGAGGGGTGCTATGGGGGCGTCATTAGCACCTAGAGGCTCCGTCTACCTTCAGAAACTGCCGCCGCCCAGCGCGTCCCTCCAGCCCGCCCATCTCCTCCTGAATGCGATCCTCCTTGTGAGCGTATGTATTCTGCGCATGCGCAGTGAATGTCTGACCGCTTCCTTGCTCAGACATCTCCACTGCGCCTGCGCGATGACGCCATAGTGCTCCGAGGAACAGGCGCAGTGGAGATGTCTGAGCAGGGAAGCCGTCAGACATTCACTGCGCATGCGCCGAATACAGGCGCTCACAAGAAGGATCGCATTCAAGAGGAGATGGGCAGGCTGGAGGGACGCGCTGGGCGGTGGCAGTTTCTGAAGGTAGACGGAGCCTCTAGGTGCTAATGACGCCCCCATAGCACCTAGAGGCTCATTAGCATATTAATAAAAGTTCTTTTTTTAGCAAAACGGCTGCCCCAAAAGCTATTATATTAGGATGGTTGGGCAGAGCAGACACTAGCGGATCGCTAGTGTCTGACAGCTAAATATGTGACACCGAAGTGGTAGAAACCCTTTAACTAGCATTACCGTTCGTGACAAGGTAGATTGTGTGATGTTGTCAAACAACAAAAACACAATGGTGCCATGCAATATGTAGGAAGGGCCAATAGCTTAAAGGGGTTGTCTCAACACAGACGATGGGGCCATATGACTAGGATATGCCAGCAAATAGTTGCGTATCCCAGCACTTGTGCAAGCACCTGTATCGTGAACATGAAAGTGCTGGTGAGTGCACAGCTCAGGCACATCCTCCCTACATTCTTTTTCTATGGGTCTTCTAAAACTAGCCGAGCGCTGGATAGGCTTTTTCCATCGGGCCCATAGAAGTGAATGGGAGAAATGGCTGGTCATGTGCGGTGCACTCTCTTTGAATGCTATGGAGAGAGCGCTAGGTGGTGTCCGGACCGGAGTCCAACAGACAACACCTTGTGAGGCTATGTCACCGATATAGGTGTGGGTCCCAGCATTGGGACCTGCACCTATAAGTGGGGCATATACTAGCAATATGCGCCAATTGTCTAAGATGAGACAACCCCTTTAATAACCATATGTGTGGCTACTACCCTTCACGTTTATTTCACAAAAGCTAATGCCACCCATGAGGATTAGGACCGTGTGCATGTTCACAAGAGTGATGCTACAACGTGAACTTTGGCATGGCGTGGCATTAGCTTGTGTGAAAAAAATAAAATATTTCACTATTGCTGAGTACAAAAGAAGAAGACCCCACTAGGTGTATACAAAAAAAAAAACTTTAAGAGAAGATCAGAAATAAACAGCATTAAACAACAGTATCCTGCCAACTCACTCTGCCCGCTTCAGAAACAAAGTAATCGGCGAAACTGTTTTTCATTCAGGCCACTGCAAGGGATGAACGATATCCCAGATGCTGCAGCCTGGTGAGTGTGCAATCAACCTCTTGGTTCCTCTGATAACAGTTATGTAAAACTACACAAGCTTTGACTATATAATCTACGTTTCAACCTTAAGATTAATGGCTTTGGTGAGAATACGCAACTTTGCAACTAAAATGCCAAAGGCGCACTCAACCAGTCGTTTAGCTTGTGTCAATCTGTAGTTAAACACAGGCTTAGCTGTGTTCAAGTCACAGCTAGAGTACAGCTTGATGAGGTTCTCGCACACATTTGGAACGCCTCGTCCCCTACTACCACAAATGGCATTGGAGGTCCATCAGTACCTGGCAAAGGTCTCGGAGGTGGCAATCCAAAGTCCTTTGAATACAGGAGGCGTCCTATTGCTGAGTTTTTGAAAGCCATCAAGTCATTTGTCCACCCATAAGCTCCAATGTCAACAGCGACAAACCGATAATTGGCATCCACAATGGCCATCAAGATAATTGAAAAGTATTTCTTGTAGATATAGAATTCAGAGCAGCTTCTGGAAGGTTTTACAATCCTTATGTGTTACCCATCCACAGCTCCGACACAATTAGGGAATTGGCAGGTTTCCAGGAACTTGTCTGCAATCTGAAGCCACTGTTCTGTAGTTGGATATGGGATGTAATCCTCATGCAATACCTCCCACAAGGCACGACAAGTATCGTGGACTATACTGGAGATCGTCGAAATTCCCATCCGATACTGGTAATGCAGTGATGACAGACTTTCTCTCATAGCAAGAAACCTGTGAAAAAATGAAAAAATATAAATAAATAAATATATACAGCTATACCAAAAAAACATTAGAACAATCCTTACCTTATTGTCAGCATTAGCCACTCTGCAGGAGAAAAATGCCCTTCTGAAGCGGGTATCCTGTCTTTCGATGCGTGTAGAAATGCGCTGCAGTAGCTAGTCGTAACTCTCAACAGTCATGTGCATATAGTTTTCTGGGTGCACACAAAGTTCCAAATACAGGACAGAAAAAACGCCTCTGGTCATCGGGTGGACCCAAGTTATCAGTTGGACCCAATACCGGCATCTTCTTCTTTCCTGGGCACGTCTTCTCCATCTCGCTTTCAGGATTAGTAACATCAATCGCAGACATAAGTGTGCAGTCAACATGGTCCCAAAACACAAAGAGCCTAAATGGAGGTTTCCCTGCTTAAATACACTGTAAAAGTGGGTGTACACTTGGAGACACGCGTTCTCCTTAAAAAAGGATCCGCTAAACAGAAGCCAAAAATGGAAACAAACGTGATGAACGGATCTGCTTTACAGACGGATCCGTTCAAACGGATCCATTTAAATGGTTTTTGTTCACCTCCGTTATTTCATTTGTGCGACGGATCAATTTCAAACGGATCCGTAAAACGCTAGTGTGAAAGTTGCCTAAGTCAGTTCTACTTTACACCAGTTTGATAAATTACCCCGATAAAGTTTTCCACTTGCCTTGCTGTGCTGCCATGTGCTAATTAGGGAGATGACCTCCATGATTTTATTCACCTAAGGAAGTCAACACCACCGGGGAGGAGACACCACATGACTTTCATGTATATACACTAGGCATTCACACTTGGATAGTGGATAAGCCATGAGGAAGGATGATGAGTTTTTAACCTCAAGTGCCAGAAAATTTGTCCACGATTCACAGCATTAGGCCCCGTGCAGACGAGCGTGTCCGGATTTGGTCCGGATGTGTTGTGAATGCGTTCAGTGAAAAATGCACGATTTCACAGGCAAAGTCATTTGGTTTTTATTGCGCGGGTGCAATGCGATTTAATGCATTTTGCACGCGCGTGATAAAAAATACTGAGGATATACAAACAACATCTCTTAGCAACCATCCGTGAAAAACGCATCGCATCCGATTTTCACGCAGCTGCATTCACTTCTATGGGGCCAGCGCTGCGTAAAAATCGCAGAATATAGAACATGCTGCTATTTTCACACAACGCACAAGTGATGCGTGAAAACCAACGCACATGTACACAGCAACATTGAAATGATTGGATCCAGTTTACATGCAGGCGCAATGCGTTTGCATCACGCGTTGCACCCACTCGCTCGTGTGAAAGGGGCCTAAGGGGTGGACTGAACTGACACAGCCAAGCCTGGGTTCCTCTACCTCCTGTGGAGATCCAAGAGGTGCGGTACTGCTGTAAAAGGGTGAGCGATTACACGTCTATCTACTTTTTTTTTTACTTTTCCAAGTAATGGCTGAAGGCGAACACTATGGGGGGAATTTACCATGAGGGAAATATTTGAAGTCAGTTTTGCTTAAGTCTGTGTTGGAGAACTTTATGCCACATTTATCAAATGTCACTTGTTTGATAAATTTGTCTCGTTCTTAAACTCTAACACTTCTGTCTAGAAAAGCTGCTCCAGTTTTCCTACTCCACCCTCCTCCTGGAGTGAGATTGCGACTATTTTTAAAAGTCGCCATGATAAATCTGGACTGATGCTCATTAACATGGCTAACCACACCCACTTTCCCACCCATATTACAAAACTGGAGTAAGTGGTGTCAAAACGCAAAAAGTAGCAACATTTTGTCACAAGTACGTGTAAAAAGTCGCAAATTGTTGTGCAATGGCTTCAATTTTGAGCAAGTGAATGCAAAAAAGTCGCAAAAGCCCTATGGCCCTGATTTGGACCTTCACTCCAGAATTCTGGTGTCAAAAAGTTTAAGCGATTGCGCAACAATTTGTGACTTTTTTTGCATTTTTACACCACTCGCTCCAGTTTTGTAATATGGGTGGGAAAGTGGGTGTGGCTAGCTATGTTAATGAATGTCAGTCCAGATTTATCATTGCGAGGATGGGGGAGGGTGGAGTGGGAAAACAGGAGAAGCTTTTCAAGACGTGGATTTATCAAACAAGAAGTAACATTTGATAAATGTGGCACAAAGTACAGTACACCAATGCAGACTCAAGCAAAACTGATGTAACACCCCATAGATTTTGTGCAATGATGATGTTTAATGCTAAACCTTTTCTTTCCCTTATTAGTTGCAGTGCACAGTTCTGCCCACTAGGGGTGCTCTTAGAAAAGATTGCTGCTTCACACTAGGAATCAAGTTTGGAGAGGACAGTTCCAGAGGAGGAGGGTTTTGTTGGGTGTGCGATGAAGGCTGGAAAGAAAGGATGCGGTGTATGCTGTTAAATATAGAGTTACTGGATTGTCTGGCCAGACAGAAGATCAAGCATTATACTGCACTGGGACCAGAGAGTGGATTGTTTCTTGGAAGGAGAAAGACTAAATGGTAGTGAGCTGCTGGCATTTTCTGCTCTCAGAGGTAACAGATCTGCACACCATATTAAAGTATTATGAACATTGCATCCAGGAGAGTGTGAGACCAACACAAACTAATACCCTGCATTCACCTCCAGCTGCAGTTATACAAGCTGTTTGTCTGGAAGACACTGTGTGGACTCTCCTAGTGTATATTTCTCATGCTGATATTGAAATCTTCACAAGACAAATGCTTAGAGCCTAAGGACCCCGTTCTGAATCATATAACTTAGTAAAGTGCAGGGAATCATAGGTTCTGGACTTGGACACCAGTTAAGGATTTTCCTGCACAAGTGAGCTACACTGTCCGCCATTGTTATAAATATTTAACCGAGAAGACGGGCCCCAACGCATGCAGCTGCCAACTATTTTCCCTTTTCTTTTCTGCTAACGCCGGGACTATATTTGTGTTTCCTTTGGGTATATTTAAGCGTTGGAAGCTTTATACAGGGTTTAATATACTCAGCTGTTGTATTCTTATATGATTAGAGTCAATATCTAACTTTTATTCTATTCTCACCATAGTTTATCTTAGCAGTGAAACTTGTTAGAGAGAGACACCCTGTGGAGAAAAGTGTAATTGATTGAGATTTTTGTGCAAGAAGCTGTTTGACCGCGCATTGCATGTAATACTGCAGTAATTTTATAACTAGTAATATTCTATGCAAGTTTTACTGCTTACCAATATTTTGTTTAGGGTCACATTGTTGAAAATAAACGGGCCCATTGTTCATATAAACTGTGTCTGAGCATTGGGGAAGAAAAAGGGAGTTCACCAGAGCAAAGGGAGATCTGAACCTACTATTCCACTTCTAAGGCACACCCACGGGTGCGCTACACTGACTTCAAATATTCCCCTCATGATAAATTCCCCCCCCCCCTATTTTGCGACTTTTTTGACATCAGAATTCTGGAGTGAAGGTATATAATCGTGGTGTATAAATCGGGGCCTAAGCTGAGTAAACATTTCTGTGTGAGGTTCCCTCTCACCCTGGGCTCCATGGCAGCTGCATGGTCTGCCTCCTTGGTCTGTATGCAACTGGATAGATGGATGTGTTCGATATATCTGGGTTAGAAAACGTACTCAATCATTCACAATATCGTGCATATATCATTTTATTCACAAAGTAAAAAAAGTAAGAATATAAATCACATTACAGGTTAGCTATAAGGTAATATTACCAACCATAGAATACTTTTGATATGTTTATGCCTGAGTCCAGGTTCACTACAAAATTGTAAACTGTGCAAGCAACCAACTGAAAAGGACAAGAAGGAGGAGCCTTCTGAGGATAGTAATGTCTGCTAGCAGCTCTCAGCCAATCAGAATAACTGAGAACACCCCCTAAGTTGTTCATTGGCTAGGAGTAGCTGATGGGGTTCTTCTTACAATGCTCCTCCCTTATGTCCTGTTAGCTATTTTTCTAGGCAGGTTTATGATGGTTATATGGAGGCATCAGACCTCATACCCGTGACTATTTCCCGGTGCAACGAATATCCCATTTGCTTCTGATCAGAGAGATAAGACAGCCCTGACTCAACATAGGTTGTCAATATCTGAAATCTTTATTTTCCAGCACATAATTATAGTGTTTCTTGGGGGTGGGAACATTGTGTCCTTCCAGGTACAATTGCACCAATCCTCAGAACTCAGCAGGCATTTGGGAAACATGTGTTTGTGAATATACAGTTGAAACTTTGATAAACAATGCTGACATCTGCTATATACAATACATGAAAGGGTTATTTTACATTGAACAGGTTTCTTCTCTCCATGCTAACAAGTTAAATAGGAAATCGCAGGTTCCTGTGAGGTGAGGTGTTAAATAGCCCTTTGGTCAGGAAGGCTGCTGTTGTGTCCCGGACTGGCAGGGTGTGATATGTTAATGCGAGGTACTGTATTTCCATAAGAGATGAGGCTTGTATAATATATGTGTCTAATCTGTAATGTATCAAAAGTAAGATTATGAAAATCCCTTTCAATCCAACCATTGATCCCAACTTATATACATATATATATACACACATACATACATACATACATATACACACACACAACCTTAGATGGAGGAAAACATACAGTGATCCCGTTTTTATATATATATATATAAAAGTTGGGATCAATGGTTGGATTGAAAGGGATTTTCATAATCTTACTTTTGATACATTACAGATTAGACACATATATTATACAAGCCTCATCTCTTATGGAAATACAGTACCTCGCATTAACATATATCACACCCTGCCAGTCCGGGACACAATAGCAGCCTTCCTGACCAAAAGGCTATTTAACATCTCACCTCGCATACATTGACAGGAAACCTGTGATTTCCTATTTAACTTGTTAGCATGGAGAGAGAAACCTGTTCAATGTAAAATAACCCTTTCATGTATTGTATATAGCAGATGTCAGCATTGTTTAGCAAAGTTTCAACTGTATATTGACAAACACATATTTCCCAATGCCTGAGGATTGGTCCAATTGAATCTGGAAGGACACTATGTTCCCACCCCCAACAAGCCCTATAAACTATGTGCTGGGAGAATAAAGATTTCAGATATTGACAACCTATGTTGAGTCTGGGCTGTCTTATCTCTCTGATCAGAAGCAAAGGGGATATTCGTTGCACAGGGAAATATTCATGGGTTTGGAGGTCTGAAGCCTCATAATATAACCATCATAACCTGCCGGAGAAAAACCGCTAACATGTCCTTTTCAGTTAGCTGCACACCCATTGCATGATATAACAGCTACCTTTTACATTCTCCTCCATGTTAAGTAGTATATTCTAAAAAAAGAACAACACCCATGCAGTATTTTGTGGACAGTACCACATTTAAATCCATATATTCATCAAATATACATAGCAAAAACTTGTAACCCAGTATTAAACTTCATTTACTTAAGAGATGAACTTTCTGTAGATTAATATTTGATTGCATGGGACTGACCTACAGTTTATCGGACATCTTACAGCATAATAGGCTATATACATATTTCCGACACCTCGATGACACATAGTAATACATTAAAGGATCCAGACAAGTACTTATGCTGCTGATACAAACACACAGAATGTAGGCAAAATATAGAGAGTCAGAATGTCCAGAATGAAAGTGCAGATAATGCATTAAGAAGATTACATTTGTTGGGCCAAAGCAAATCATGAACACAGAAAGGACTATTATGGATAAGAGAATAGCTCTCTTCTTAGAAGAAGAAGAATTTTTAATGTTGTTTGGGTTTTTACTCAAGGCCCGAATAACCTCAGCGTAACAGAAGATTGTAATGATTAATGGAAAGAAGAAAAATATAGAAGAAAAGGCAGTGAAGTAGTACATGTAAAAGCTCTGCTGCTCTTTTAAGTCCAGTGCATCATGGCAAGTTGTAATGTCCAATCTGGCAACGTAAAGAGTTTGATTGGTGATGAGAAGAGGCACAGTGCTAGCAATAGATACAAGCCAGATGAAGACACACACCAGCCAAGATCGTTTTTTTGTACGCCAGTTACGAGAGTGAATTGGAAACACCACGGCCAAGTATCTGTCCGCACTTATACTTGTCATGAGCAGGATGGAGCAGTACATGTTACAGTAAAATGCCGCAGTGGCAAAGCGGCACATTCCTTCTCCAGTTTGCCAGTTGTTCCCTGAGAATCTATAAACAATGTTGAAAGGCAAGATGGCAACAAAAAGCACGTCTGCTATCGCCAAGTTCAGCATATATACTACCGCTGGCGTCTTGATTTTTATCTTCAATAGAAATATTACAATCGCCATCAGATTTAGAGACAGAGCCACTGTGAACACCACGGTGTAGATAGATGGTACAAACTTGGTCAACCACTGACTGTAGAGGTAGGATTTTGCGTCGTCATTTAAAGTGTAAACAGCTAAAAAAAAAAAAAAAACATATACATATATATATATATATATATATATTTTTTTTTTTTCAAAAGTTACAATGTTTAGGACATGTAAATATACATTTCTAATTTAAAGGGGTTGTCCAGCTTATAAAGTGGTAGCCTATGCTCAGGATAGGCTATCACTAGCCGATTGGCAGAGGTCTGACATGGCCCACACCCACCAATCACCCCCACCTCAGCTGTTCGGGTGTAGCTGCATGGACAGAAGTCGGCACTGGAACCACACAGCATCTTCAACATTGTAGTGGAGGGGGCTAATTGCTATGGTGCTGATCTTACTGAAGTCAAGTACACAACTGATGGTGCTGCAGATTTCTTGCACTGACATCTGGCGACGGAGCTAGACCTGAATAGCTGATAGGAAGGGGTGCAGCCTGTCAGACCCCGACAATCAGCTACTGATGACCTACCCTCGGGATAGGCTATCACTTAATAAATGCTGGATAAAGCCTTAAATTTTTTTAATATATGGCTCACCATTGTTTCAAAATGAAAAAGCTTTGTTTACCCTCACCCAGGGGCATATCTACCATAGCCGCAGACTATGCGACTGCTATGGGGCCCAGGGCAAGAGGGAGCCCAGTCTAAGTTGGGATTATCTCCTCTTCTACTGGGGGTGAAAATTTGGTCAGGACTTTACTCTCTAAAGGAACAACTTTTAGCAAATGAAGCAGGGTCATTGAAAAGGGTTTAAGCAGGCCTTCTGTCCTGTGTGGGAGGCCTGGTTTGATCTTTAATATGGGGCACTTACTTCTCTATGTACGCCACTGCCCTCACCAATTCCTTATCGCTGCTCTGCTGATGCTGCTTCATTCCCTGCTGCTCTGCATTTCCTGATGCTGGTGAAGCCTTTGGGGGGGGCACCGGGGGTTTCTTTAAAGGGAATATTATAGTTGTTTTGTCGTGATGACAGTTGCATTTCAGCAATGAGGGTTGTACGTGGTACCCAGTGTAGAAATGCCAGAGTGGTGTAGGGTAGCCTATAATGTCCCTTAATGTTAGTGTTGCACGTGTCACGGTGCTCCTACCTAGATACGCTGGAACCCAGGCGTTGCCATCTAACTGCAGAAAAGGGGTAGTTAACTTGGATAGTTAAGAAATAGTCCACCCTTGTATGATGTTCATCTGCAGCTTTACCTTCAATAAACGCTTCTCCAAACACTTTACAGACTTGTTCTTGGTTTCCAGCAGGTTTTAGCATTAACTGGCAGGCAATAACAATCTCAGCTCTGCTACCTCTGTTGCTCCTTCAACTCTGCTATGCTGACAAGATAAAATAGGAATCCTTTCCTTTGCCTTCTGCTGCAATTTATCTATGTTGTCTGTCTCTAGATTTATCCAGGGAACTTCTTTCTGGCTTCTGAGGCTTCAAGCTGGCTTGGCTTTGGACACATCCCAGCAGGGATGTGCCTCCTGCACAACCTCCCTTGGCTGAGATTGGCTACACACTCTCTACTCACTAACTAAAACTCCTCCTCTCCTCAGAGAGGGATGGCATGGAAAGAAGGGTTCCATTCCCTCTAAAGTAGCACTGCTGTCACAGGTAGGAAGATAGAGCGGAAGTGCACCCCCTGGGCTGCCCCCTCACCCCCGTTCCTGCATGCTTGCACCACCCACCCTAGGTGACGGGGCACAACTGGGCGACGCTCCCTGACCTGCGTAAGTGCAAGCATAGAAGATAGAGAGAGCAAGGGAAGCGGACAGCCAAACGAGAAGTAGCCACCGAGTGGACAGAGAGGTAGACAAAGGTACCCAAAAACAGAAGGGCAAGACGGGTCAACTAGCCGAGTTCAAAGTCCGGGAGGTCACGTCAGTACCAGGGAGGAGGCAAGACAAAATCCGAGAGCGAGACGAGGTCAAAATCCGAGAGGTAGCGTCAAGGTCTAAGGAGCAGGCAGAAGGGGTGTCAGGAAACAAATCAAGGGTCAATACCAGAGGTCAGATAATAATAATAATAATAATAATAATAATAATACACAGCCTAAGGGACAAAAATCACAGGCAGCTTGTGGCCAGCAGGTTGCCTGTTTAAATAGTCGAGGGAAGGGGTCATATGACATGGCCAGCCTCACATGATCCCTCCTCCCTGACAATAGCCGAGTGTCGAGTGCCTAGCTCGGCGCTCAGCCCCACCTGGTCCCTATGGTGATGGGGAACGCCGGCCGCTCTTGCAGGATGAGTGCGGCGGAACGTACCGCGTCCCCCGTCACCATGACAACCGGGATGCCGCAGACAGAAGAACGCCGCCGGACACGGTGAATGTCCTGGCTGCCGCGAGATTGGGGGCCGCCGTCGGCGCAGGGAACGGCAAGCCCGCCGCCTGCCTCTTGTGACAGTACTCCCCCTTCCACGAGGGGCCTCCGGACCCAACAATCGCGGACAGGGTTTCTCAGGGTGTTCCCGGTGAAATTTAGCAATTAACCTGGAAGCATACATCCTAGACATAGGTACCCAGGACCTCTCCTCAGGTCCAAAACCTTTCCAGTGAACCAGGTATTGAAAGGAATTTCTAACCTTTCTGAGATCTATTATTTTAGAAATGATGAATTCCTCCTGACCCTCAACCTCCTCAGGAGGAGGAGGTTTTTTAACCGGAACCACTGGTGACACATATCTCTTAAGTAACGACTTATGAAACACATCATGTATACAAAGGGAGTCGGGTAGTTTAAGTCTAAAAGACACTGGGTTAATAACCTCAATAATATTGTATGGGCCAATGAAACGCAGAGAGAATTTCCTAGAACACTGTTTCAAAGAAAGATTCTTAGTCGACAACCACACCTTATCGCCAAGTACAAAATTTACCCCTTTGGAACGTCTCTTATTGGCATGTTTACACTGAGTTTCCTGGGCCTTTTCCAGGTTCGCTTGAACCTGTGCCCAGACTGTGCACAGTCTAGAGGTAAAATAATCTGCCTGCGGGTTGAGTGAGAATAAGGAGGGATTAGAGCTAAACCAAGGATGCAAACCACTGTTACAAAAAAAAGGAGATACCCCTGTGGAAGAATTAACCCGATTATTGATGGCGAACGGGAGGTATCTCACCCATAAAAGTTGATTGTGCGATACATAGCACCTTAGAAAACGTTCCACTGCCTGATTTAACCGTTCCGTCTGCCCATTGGTCTGTGGATGGAAAGCAGACGAAAAGGACAAAGAGATGTCGCATCTTTGACATAAAGCCCTCCAGAAACCAGAAACAAACTAAACGCCTCTATCAGAGACAATATGTTCAGGGACACCATGCAGACGTACCACGTGTTCAATGAACAAGGATGCTAAGGTCTTTGCATCAGGGTGCTTACTTAAGGGAACAAAATGCACTATCTTGCTAAAACGGTCAACCACTACCCAAACCACTGACTTCCCCTCAGAGGGGGGCAGGTCATAAAAAAAATCCATGGAAATGTGAGACCATGGCTTGCAGGGAATGGGTAGTGGTTGTGGCAGCAGTTTCTGCGGATCTTTCCTCTGAGATTCCAGCAACTTGCTCCTCCACAAACACCGGCAGATAAGTTGTTAGTTCCTGAGTGTTTTCGTTTTCAATTATTGGGTGAATGTCATGACTCCGTGCTGTGTGGTCATCCTGGCATCGCTGCCACTAAGGAATTGCTGCTGCGGTCTTTCTGGTGGCCCACTTTGTCTAAAGCTGTATGGTCTTATGTTTTGGCTTGCGATGTATGTGCCAGATCTAAGACCCCGAGAACACATCCCGCTGGTGAACTACAAAGATGTTTGCCGGCAAGATGGGTTCCGGAGGGGTGTCAGGAGGTTGGACGTCATTAAAATTCCAGGACAAGGCATCTGCCTTAATATTTTTACTTCCTGGTCTGAACGTAACAGAAAAGTTAAAACGAGTAAAAAACAGGGCCTATCTGGCTTGTCTAGGATTAAGGCGTGTGGCCACCTCCAGAAACACCAAATTCTTATGATCGGTGAGAACAGTAATACGGTGTCTAGCCCCTAATAAATGCCTCCATTCCTCAAATGCCCATTTTGTGGACAGTAACTTGCGGTTTCCAATATCATAATTTCTCTCCGAAGGAGAGAAGAAGGTGCATGGCCTTAAATTACGGTAGTGAAGTTAGAAGACCCCTGAGAAAGGATAGCCCCCACACCATCCTCCGAGGCATCCACCTCCACCACAAAAGGTTCCTTAGTATCGGGCTGAACCAAGACTGGGGCCATTTGAAAACAATTTTTTAGAGTATCAAAGGCCTGACAGGCCTCCAACGACCAGTTAACCAGATCAGAACCTTTCCTAGTTAAATCCGTAAGGGGCTTGGCAATAACAGAATTTTTTTTAATGAATTTACGGTAAAAATTGGCGAATCCTAAAAAGCGTTGGAGTGCTTTTAAGGAGGATGGTCTTACCCAGTCTTGGATAGCCTGAACCTTACTGGGATCCATTTTAAATTAATGTGGAGTAAGAATATAGCTGGGAATCTCTTGAACTCCAAACACACATTTTTCCAATTTAACAGACAGATGATTCTCCCTGAGGATTTTAAGAACCAATCTGATGTCAGTCAGGTGAAAAGACAAGAATATCATCGAGATAAACAATCATAACTTTGCCGATAAGTTCTCTAAAAATGTCAATTTTGAAATTCTGAAACACAGCTGGGGCATTGCAAAGACCGAATGGCATAACAAGATACTCAAAGTGTCCCTCTGGAGTATTGAAAGCAGTTTTCCATTCATTTCCCTCCTTAATACGTACAGGTTATAAGCCCCCCTCAAATCAAATTTAGAAAACCACGAAGTACCCAAAATCTGGTTGAACAAATCGGGAATCAACGGGATGGAATGCCGATTCCTAATAGTGATTTTATTCAAATTTCTATAGTTAATGCAGGGCCTGAGACCACCGTCCTTTTTAATGAAAAAGAATCCTGCTCCCAGGGGAGAGGTGGAGGGTCTAATATGTCCCTTCTTGAGACTTTCCTGGATATAGTCTTTCATGGCCCTGCGCTCAGGACCGGAAAGATTATAAATCCGTCCTTTAGGAAATTTGGACTCAGGAACCAAGTCAATAACACAGTCATAAGACCTATGGGGTGGGAGAGTATCGGTCTCAGTAGTGGAAAGAACATCAGAATAATCATCAATAAAATGAGGAATAACATCTGATGAAACCCCAGCTTGAACAATGGTTAGGCAAGAACTACAGTTGGGCCCCCATCTCTCTAACTCGCCAGAACTCCAGTCAATGACCGGGTTATGCTGCTGAAGCCAGGGCATGCCAAGGACTACCTGAACAGGAAGATTCTCTAAAACAAAGAAAGAACATTTCTCTGAGTGGCAGATCCCTACAGACAAGGTAACCTCCGGAGTAAGGAGTTTTACCGTGCCCCCCAGCAGAGGGGTAGAATTGATGGTGACTACCTGGATCAGGGTGGACAATTCTAGTATAGGAATCCCCATCTGTTCAACAAATTTGAAATCAATAAAACTAAAAGCTCACCCTGAATCCACAAAGGCATTTCCTGACCCCTTTAAGACCCCAAAGGCGATTGAAATTGGCAGCAATAATTTACTTCTTACCACCTCCGGGAGTACCTTGTCCTTGGATCCATCTGACTTGGATGATCTTCCAGAAGGCGGAGCTTTAGGACACTGACGGACCCAGTGGTCGGGATCACCACAATAAAAACAGGAGCCCCGACGACGGCGTAGTTCTCTTCGCGTCATCCCGAGCTGCATGGGCTTGTCCGAGTGGGCCTCCATCTTGGGTTCAACAGGGGAAGCCTCAGGTTTAAGAAGGGTATGAGGAGAAAACAAATGCTCCCGCTGTCTCTCTCTTATCCGTCTATCTAGTCTGATGGAGTCAGGACAGGGATAACAACCAACATGTCTTAACTTCTCAGTCAAGCCAGCCCTAAACTGACATTTGAGCGCTGGTTCGTTCCAGCCCGAGGTAACGCACCACTTGTACAATAATCCTCCACGGGATGATCCCCCTGGGTAAGGGCCTTAAGATTAGATTCTGCCACAGAGGCTCGGTCAGGCTCATCATAAAGAACCCCTAACGCCTGGAAAAAGAGGTGGAATCCAGTGGCAAGGAAAAGGCCCACTCCTGGGGGTCCCCTTGAAGCAGAGAGATGTTAATACCAACCCTCTGTGGGTCAGGGCCGGAGGAGTGGGGTCGTAGTCAAAAATATAGTTTGCAGCTTTCCTAGAAAGCTAAAAAAAACTCAGACGGTCACCCGAAAACCAATCGGGCAATTTAATGTGTGGTTCCACCTGAACGGTGGTGGGAGCAATAATGGGGGGGAGTTCGGACGGTCTCCTGTACCTGTAAACTCTCCCCAAGTTCCTGTACAATTTGAGCAAGACCCTGCACGTGTTCGGTGAGGCTCTGTAGAGGGTCCATGCTGATTATGGCCTGTGATTCTGTCACAGGTAGGAAGATAGAGCGGAAGTGCATCCCCTGGGCTGCCCCCTCACCCCTGTCCCTGCCTGCTTGCACCGCCCGCCCTAGGTGACGGGGCGCAACTGGGCGATGGTCCCTGACCTGCGTAAGTGCAAGCATAGAAGATAGAGACAGCAAGGGAAGCGGACAGCCAAACGAGAAGTAGCTACCGAGTGGACAGAGAGGTAAACAAACAAGGTACCCAAAAACAGAAGGGCAAGGCGGGTCAACTAGCCGAGGTCAGTCCAGAAGGTCACGTCAGTACAAGGGAGGAGGCAGAGACAAAATCCGAGAACGAGCCAAGGTCAAAGTCCGGGAGGTCACGTCAGTACCAGGGAGGACGCAAGACAAAATCCAAGAGCGAGCCGAGGTCAAAATCTGAGAGGTAGCGTCAAGGTCTAAGGAGCAGGCAGAAGGGGTGTCAGGAAACAAATCAAGGGTCAATACCAGAGGTCAGATAATAATAATGATAATAATAATAATAATACACAGCCTAAGGGATGAAAATCACAGGCAACTTGTGGCCAGCAGGTTGCCTGTTTAAATAGTAGAGGGAAGGGGTCATGTGACGTGGCCAGCGTCACACGATCCCTCCTCCCTGACAGTAGCCGAGCGCAGAGTGCCTAGCTCGGCGCTCAGCCCCACCTAGTCCCTATGGTGCAGGAGGAGTGCGGCCGAACATACCGTGTCCCCCGTCACCATGACAACCGAGATGCCGCAGACAGGAGAGTGCTGCCGGATGCTGCGAATGTCCTGGCTGCCGTGAGATCGGGGTCCGCCGACGGCGCAGGGAACGGGAGGCCCGCCGCCTGCCTCTAGTGGCAACTGCCAACTTGTGGTGAACCAGGTAATTACACTTGAACAATACAGTTTCATAGGAAACGATATCTACATTATAAAGGACCTGGAATTAATGCATAGCATGACATACTGTTAGACCATAAGAAACAGTGGCGGAGTGCAAAAAGTGGTACTGGCACTCCGGGTCATTACACTGGCTCAAAATACAAAAAATGCCAGGAAAAAGCCACTTAGCCATAAGACTTGCTTAGGAGGGTCTCCCCTAATGACTGAGCAGGCAATGCCTGACATTTTCTGGTTGTGGTCCTAGGGCCCAGCTCAACAAAGTGGAGAGGAGCACTGGAACAGCAGTGCCGGGGGATTGGTAAGGGTGAGTATAACTTTTTCATTTTTAGCCCACTGTAAGACATAATGTGAGACATACAGTCAGGTCCATAAATATTGGGACATCGACACAATTCTAACATTTTTGGCTCTGTATACCACCACAATGGATTTGAAATAAAAGAACAAGATGTGCTTTAACTGCAGACTGTCAGCTTTAATTTGGGGGTATTTACATCCAAATCAGGGGACCAAAAGTAATGGGACAGAATAATCATCATCAATCAAACTTTCACTTTTTAATACTTGGTTACAAATCCTTTGCAGTCAATTACAGCCTGAAGCCTGGAATGCATAGACATCACCAGACGCTGAGTTTCATTCCTGGTGATGCTCTGCCAAGCCTCTACTGCAACTGTCTTCAGTTCTTGCATGTTCTTGGGGCATTTTCCCTTCAGTTTTGTCTTCAGCAAGTGAAATGCATGCTCAATCGGATTCAGGTCAGGTGATTGAGTTGGCCATTGCATAACATTCCACTTCTTTCCCTTAAAAAACTCTTTGGTTGCTTCTGCAGTATGCTTTGGGTCACAGTTGTTTTCCGTGGTCTTCCGGGTCGTTTGGTGTTGCTGATGCTGAGCTCACCGGTGCGTTCCTTCTTTTTAAGGATGTTCCAAACAGTTGTTTTGGTTACGCCTTATGTTTTTGCTATCTCTCTGATGGGTTTGTTGTGATTTTTCAGCCTAATAATGGCTTGCTTCACTGATAGTGACAGCTCTTTGGATCTCATGTTGAGCGTTGACAGCAACAGATTCCAAATGCACACTTGAAATGAACTCTAGACCTTTTATCTGCTCATTGTAATTGGGATAATAAGGGAATAACACACACCTGGCCATGGAACAGCTGAGAAGCCCATTGTCCCATTACTTTTGGTCCCTTAACAAGCAGGAGGCACATATGCAAACTGTTGTAATTCCTACACCGTTCACTTGATTTGGATGTAAATACCCTTAAAATTAAAGCTGACAGTCTGCAGTTAAAGTACACCTTGTTCGTTTCATTTCAAATCCATTGTGGTGGTGTATAGAGTCACAAATGTTAGAATTGTGTCGCTGTTCCAATATTTATGGACCTCACTGTATATACAGCATGTACAGTAAAGCCGTGCTGTAATTCTGCCAATAACTCAAATTCTTCTGCCTGCCTTATCCCCACAGCATTCCAATAGAACCTGTAGGGGGGGTGCCCTACCACTACCACCATCCCAAAGGTGCGTGTTGCCCCATTGCACATGTTCACAATACGTCATAATTAGTGTTGAGCAAATCAAAGTATCTGAAGTGGACTTCGTTGTAACCAATCAATTTTTCTTAAAATGGTGACTGAAATAAAAAAAAAAATATACCCCCCTCATCCACTTGATCACGGAAAGGTGTGATCACGCTAGCTGCGTGCGTGGGTTTTCTTATATCAAGACGGGAGCGGATGGCCTCTCCTCGATCAGGTGGATGAGGGGAGTATTATTTTTTTTATTTTTAACCAAGGATTAACCCTGAAATGCTACATGTGAGCCAAAAATGTTAGAATTGTGTCGATGTCCCAATATTTATGGACCTGACTGTATATACAGCATGTACAGTAAAGCTGTGCTGTAATGCTGCCAAGAACTCACATTCTTCTGCCTGCCTTATCCCCACAGAATTCCAATAGAACCTGTAGGGGGGTGCACTACCACTACCACCACCACCATCCCAAGGTGCACGTTCCCCCGTTGCACATGTTCACAATGGAAAAAACATTAACAATTCTGTCTGTCTTTAAACAGATCATGTGAACAAATGGGATAACTTTAAAAAAATGTTAATATATTTATAGTAAAAGCTTTTTGACATACCTTTGTCATGAGCTGCAGCAAAATCGGCAAAACCGGCAAAACCGGCAGGACCGAAAACTAAGAAAAAAATACACAAAATATTTATATTAATAATGATCAAAAAAATAACACATACAAACCTTATCCCATAAGTGTAAAGCTTTATTTCAACAGGCAGTGGGGACCTTTTAATCACTCCTATAGATTGCATGACCTGAGGGGGTAATGTTTTAAAATGCAACTTTGGGGCTTTTTTATTTATTTATTTATTTTAAGTGCAATGAAAGTTGCAATGAAAATTTTGGCTAAAAATGTAGATGAGCCCTAAAACATCTGGCTGCCCCTTAGTAAATGAAAACTGCTGGGCATGGCTCAAATCACGCAAAAAATGGGTGGATACTAGTGATGAGCGGCAGGTGCCATATTCGATTTCGACGAAATTCTCGAATATTCGATAGAATATTCATTTTATATTCGTCGAAATCGAATATTTGTCATTATTCTAGTTATCGAGATTAATATGCCATTTAAATAATCGCGTATTGCGATTTTAACTTAAAGGCTACTATCCTATTGAAATAGCAATGCGATTAATTCAAGTTATAATAATCGACTTTCGATTTCAACTTAGCACTGCTATATTCCATATTCGTTAATTCCAGCCTAATATGGAATATAGCAGGTCCAAGTTGAAATCGCAATTCGATTATTATAACTTGAATTAATCGAATTGCGATTTCAACTTGGACCTGGTTTACTATGGTTGGCTTGGTAGAATTAGCGAATATGACGAATGTATTCGTTATATTCCACAAAACGAAGATAACGAAGTATTCTGCATCCTCGTTTTAGCTACCTATTCATCAACTTTGCTAATTCTAGCAATCATATAGGAAAGTTTACTATAGAGACAGCTAAGTTTAATTCGCTATGCGATTATATGACTGCTTTTTTTAAAAATAAATAGAATAATTATAATACCTGAATTATTATAATTATTCTATTTATAAAAAAAAAACAGTCATATAATCGCATAGCGAATTAAACTTAGCTGTCTCTATAGTAAACTTTCCTATATGATTGCTAGAATTTGCGAAGTTGATGAATAGGTAGCTAAAACGAAGATGGAGAATACTTCGTTATCTTCGTTTTGTGGAATATAACGAATACATTCGCCATATTCGTTTTGTGGAATATGACGAATACATTCGTCATATTCGCTAATTCTACCAAGCCAACCATAGAAAACCAGGTCCAAGTTGAAATCGCAATGCGATTAATATAACTCGAAGTAATCGCATGGCGATTTCAACTTAGTAATGCTATATTCCATATTCGTTAATTCTAGCCTAATATGGAATATAGCAGTGCTAAGTTGAAATCGCCATGCGATTACTTTGAGTTATATTAATCGCATTGAAATTTCAACTTGGACCTGGTTTACTATGGTTGGCTTGGTAGAATTAGCGAATATGACGAATATATTCGTTATATTCCACAAAACGAAGATAACGAAGTATTCTGCATCTTCGTTTTAGCTACCTATTCGTCAACTTCGCTAATTCTAGCAATCATATAGGAAAGTTTACTATAGAGACAGCTAAGTTTAATTCACTATGCGATTATATTACTTTGCTTTTTTTTTTTATAAATAGAATAATTATAATACCTGATAATTATTATTATAAAAAAAAAAGCTAAGTAATATAATCGCATAGCGAATTAAACTTAGCTGTCTCTATAGTAAACTTTCCTATATGATTGCTAGAATTAGCGAAGTTGATGAATAGGTAGCTAAAACGAAGATGCAGAATACTTCGTTATCTTCGTTTTGTGGAATATAACGAATACATTCGCCATATTCGTTTTGTGGAATATGACGAATACATTCGTCATATTCGCTAATTCTACCAAGCCAACCATAGTAAACCAGGTCCAAGTTGAAATCGCAATGCGATTATTATAACTTGAATTAATCGAATTGCGATTTCAGCTTAGCACTGCTACATTCCATATTAGGCTAGAATTAACAAATATGGAATATAGCAGTGTTAAGTTGAAATCGCAATTCGATTATTATAACTTGAAATAATCGAATTGCGATTTCAACGTAATTCTCAAATCCGACAGTACATTCTAGTATATGGAGACGTTCCCATGGTGATGGAGACACTCCATGAGCACGGAAGTCGGCAGAAGCGGCAACGGGCACCGACTGGAGCAGCCAGGAAGCCAGGAATCCAAAGGACAGGTAAGAACAACTTTAGGGAAGTGGGAAAGAAAAAAAATATAACAATTAAAAAACTAACAAAAAAAAATGAATATTCGAAATATCAAATTTATAGCACTATATTCGAAATATTCGCGAATTAGCGAAGTGCCGATATTCGCTAAAAAAAAAAATCGATATTCGAATATTCGCGCTCAACACTAGTGGATACGTCATATATAGTGTTGAGCAAATCAAAGTATCTGAAGTGGACTTCGTTGTAACCAATCAATTTTTCCTAAAATGGTGACTGAAATAAAAAAAAAAAATTATACCCCCCTCATCCACTTGATCGCGGAAAGGTGTGATCACGCTAGCTGCGTGCGTGGGTTTTCTTACATCAAGACGGGAGCGGATGGCCTCTCCTCGATCACGTGGATGAGGGAAGTATAATTTTTTTTTAACCAAGGATTAACCCTGAAATGCTACATATGAGTCACATATATCACGATTAGTGTTAAACGAGGCATCTAAAGCGTTAAATGACGGGAAATGACGCAATCGCCGTTCCCCGTCATTGCGCCCGCTCCATACAATGGAAAGCAATTTGTGACAAAGTAATTAATAACAAATTGAATTTCTTGTTAAAATTCGTCAAAGCTGGCTAATTGAATTTTTCTAAACCTCGTTCATCTCTAGTTATAATGCCTACTTCTCTGACAAAACAGGCAAAATCTCTCCACTTTTCTGGTGCAACACGCCTGATCTACTGTGGTAGTTCCTTAGACAGGCTGTCTGGACCTGCACCAGGTTTGTCACAGTGACAGGTGATATTTTTGGTGCAGGGACAGGCGCTTTTGTCTAACGCTATACCAATTACTGGTTGGTTTAATTGAAGACAATTGTATGCCAGAATTGTGGTGCAATTATGGCACTAAATGGCCACTCCCCCTTTGCCATGACAACACACTTTTTTTTCATTAAAAAAGGTACAGAAGCAAGTGTTTTGGAAGGTTAAAATAATTAAAAGGCAAATGTAAACAATCTATTGTGTGTATGCAGCATACTACATTTGTGTGTAAAAGAGACACATTAAATATCTAATGTATTTGCAATGTATGGTATTTCCTATTATCAGGCTGGCAATGTCATTACACCCATTCGCCCCTAGATGGTGCTGGTGCCACTCATTTATATTGCTTGGAAAAACATTCTAAGGAAAAGCCTTACAGATGTCAGAATAGTAGCGTATTAGTATTGTGTGGTAGAAAGAAGATGATAGTATAGTAAAGTGTATTGAAGTGTTGGAGAGAAAGCAAAGTGTATGGTGGAAAGAAACAAGCATTGTCCACCATGAGGTCTGCTATTTTATCCCTTGGTACTGGCCAGGCTAAGGGAGTAAAGAAAACATCTATTTATAGCAGCTTAGCACTAAACAGTAAGTCTATGTCTAAATATGAAGCAAGCCTAGTGAAGGTTAGAGCCAAGTCTGGCTTATGGACTTCACAAGCACGAGTCACCAAAAGTAACTTTCCAAGTACGTGGACACAGCCGGATGACCAAGGCGCCAAGTTGTCCTTATTCACTAGAAGCCCTCCAGGATATAGTGAACCTGAATACTTCACGAGAGCATCCTGCAAATAATGTCGCAGAGAGTTTGCCTGTCACGAGGGAGAAACATCCTTATTGGATAGCTCAAGATAAGTAGAAGACAGTATATTTAGTACCTTAATGCTATAAAAAGTGGACTTAAAGTAAATCTAATTATTCTTTGCCTGTAAAGCTAAAGTACTAGAGAACTCCTCAATTGATAATTGCCTAAACCTAATAAAAGGAATACAACCAAACCTATTTGAGTCATCACTCATGCCATATAAATGAACTGTATCTGTACTGACTACCTGAAGACAATTTATTCAGTAAATGTTCAACTGTTTGATTACAACTGACTCATCATTTCTACCACTACACTCAACATTTGCACCTAACGGTGGTGGCGTTAGAGATGGCCTTGCGGTTTCCCCGGCGGTCGTTTCGCGGCGAACTTTGCTCGTTCGCTGTTCGACGAATGGGCGAACATATGGCGATATTCGCGCCCACCATATTCTTTTACATTGTAAAGAACTTTGACCCATGACACATCCATCAGGTGGTACAGGACAGCCAATTGAGACATTTTTAGCACATGGACATACCCCCTACCTTATAAATAAGGCTACTTTCACACTTGCGGCAGAGTGATCCGGCAAGCAGTTCCGTCGCCGTATGCCAACTGATGGCATTTGTAAGACTGATCAGGATCTTGATCAGTCTTAAAAATGCCTGATCAGTCAGAAAAATGCATTGAAATGCCGGATCCGTCATTCCGGTGTCATCCAGCAAAACGCATGCGCAGACCAGAAGGACGGATCCGGCATTCCGGAATTTTGAATGCCAGATCCAGCACTAATACATTCCTATGGAAAAAAATGCCGGATCCGGCATTCAGGTAAGTCTTCAGCTTTTTTGGGCCTGAGATAAAACCGTAGCATGCTGCGGTTTTATCTTTTGCCTGATCAGTCAAAATTACTGAACTGAAGAAATCCTGATGCATCCTGAACAGATTACTCTTCATTCAGAATGCATGGGGATATTTTGGAACAAATGCATTTGGAACAAATAATTTATACTGGTGTGATTTACCAGTTGCCCCCCCCCAAAAAAACTGATTGAGGCAGGGGTGTTATATACCAATAATACTTTCTATATAGTGCATTTAGGTAGTGCAGTATTTGTTTGTGGTTTAGCTGCGTTACCTCAGCTACACAGAGTGACAAACGCCATTGGAACAATTAATTTCTACTAGTGAAAAATTGATTGAAGCAGGGGTGTTATTTATGCTAAAATCATTTGCAGTAATTTCTTGTGAAAGAGCATAGGGCTGTATTTCAATAATACATAAAACATTTAAATGCACTGCATCATTGCATTCATTTCTGGTGAAAGAGTATAGGGGCTTATTTAATTAAAAAAAAATAATACATACGCACTGCTGGTGAAAGCGTATAGTGGCCTATTTGAGTCCAACAAGAAAAATACATTTTCAGTTCACTTCTGCAGTTATTTCTGGTGAAAGCGTATAGGGGCGTATTTCAGTACTACAAGAAAAATATATTCTCAGTTCACTGTTGCAGTTATATCTGGTAAAGCCTTTACTGGCATATTGCAGTATAAAAAAGATACATTCGCCATTCGCTGGTGCACTTATATGTAGAAAAACCTATATTGATGTATATCAGTAGAAATGTGCTGCTGCACTTATATCTTGAAATTTTTTTATTCACGTATAGCAGTAGAAAAATAAAAATATATTCAGCTTTCACCGTTGCAGTTATATGAGGTAAAGCCTTTAGTGGCGTATTTCTGTACAAAAATCAATTGGGTTAAGCGCTGCACTGATATGCGCTAAAATTTCTTTTGAAATATTTGGGTGGAAAAAATCTTGTATTTGGCGTTAACAGCTGCACTGATATGCGCCAAAATCTCTTGAAATATTTTGGTGGAAAAAAAACTTGTATTCTGCGTTAAACCCTGCACTTATATGCGGTAAAATCTTTTGTGAATTATTTCCACCTCCTCCATTAACTTCCTCATCTCTTCATTAACATCGGACACACTAACTTTACAACCCCCTTCCCCAGCTATATATCCAAGTGGTTCCTGCACCAACTAGGAGCGAATAAAGGTAAATGATACGTCCTGCCTGTTAAAGGGAACTACAGCATGATCCCACAATACATTTGATATGACATTTAGCAAGAGTTTAAAGTGCCCACATATAGCACATAGTGGGACACTGCATCAAGATGAATTAAGTGTGGATCAGCCAGGATTTCAACACACCAATGCCTGATGCATCAGACTAGATCATCCATGGTACCACACCAACATTTTGACAAAAGAGATTGTTTTCTTCTGGCTACCTGCCTCAGCTACTATCCTGATGCTGTTACCTGCCTGATGCCAAACATCTGATGCCAAGTCCTCCTTCTTTCGCCCACCATCTTCAGCGAGTACTAGTATTGCCACCCACCTCCACACTGTCACCTTGCCACTCTGTGGCCTTCTGATGCTGCCATGTCCACACTATGTCACCTTGCCACTCTGTGGCCTCCTGGTGCTGCCATGTCTAGACTATGTCACCGTGCCACTCTGTTGTATCATGCTGCTGCTGCTATGTCCACACTATGTCACAGTGCCACTCTGTAGTATCATGCTGCTGCTGCCGCCATCTCCACACTATGTAACCTGCCACTCGCTGGCCTCCACATACTGCTGCCAACTACATACTCTGATTGTGCCACTTGGTGGCCTCCTCATACTGCTGCCACCTCCACACTGTCATTGTGCCACTCTGTGGCCTTCTGATTCTGCCGCCACCTCCAGATTTTGTCATTGGGCCACTGTGTGGTCTCCTCATGCTGCTTCCACCTCACCACTCTGTCATAGGGACACTCTGTGGACTTCACATGCTGTTCATACCCTCCCCACTTCATGACTGAGCCACTATTTTGGCTTTCGGCCTGGCTGACATCATTTATTTGACCTTTCTTCTGATCTGTCAGAAGGAAGGAAAAATGAGACGCACAACAGATCCTGTCTGTGCATGTAGACCTATTGGGGTAGCTTCCCTACCCCCACCGTTCTCTCCACTTCTATGGGACTTCTCAAAAATAAGCAAGCACGCTCAGATATTTATGTAACTCCCTTAGAAGTGAACACAGAGAGCAGAGCAGGGGGGTAACCTCTCAGTTGGTTGTGGTCATTCTTAAGATTGGTGCAGGTCCCAGAGGTGAACTCCACACCTATCAGACATTTATGAAATATAGTTTGGATATACTAGAAATGTCCAGATGGATACCCCTTTAAACAGGCCTTGCAGGATAACTATATGGCTAGAGTTGAGCGAACACCTGGATGTTCGGGTTCGAGAAGTTCGGCCGTACTTCCCGGAAATGTTCGGGTTCGGGATCTGAACCCAACCCGAACTTCGTCCCGAACCCGAACCCCATTGAAGTCAATAGGGACCCGAACTTTTCGGCACTAAAAAGGCTGTAAAACAGCCCAGGAAAGAGCTAGAGGGCTGCAAAAGGCAGCAACATGTAGGTAAATCTCCTGCAAACAAATGTGGATAGGGAAATGAATAAAAATAAAAATACAATTAATAAAAATTAACCAATATCAATTGGAGAGAGGTCCCATAGCAGAGAATCTGGCTTCACGTCACCCACCACTGTAACAGTCCATTGTCAGATATTTAGTCCCAGGCAGAGGAGAGGGGTCCCTTAACAGAGAATCTGGCTTCATGTCAGCAGAGAATCAGTCTGCATGTCATAGCAGAGAATCAGGCTTCACGTCAGCCACCTCTGTAACAGTCCATTGTCAGATATTTAGTCCCAGGCACCCAGGCAGAGGAGAGGGGTCCCTTAACAGAGAATCTGGCTTCATGTCAGCAGAGAATCAGTCTGCATGTCATAGCAGAGAATCAGGCTTCACGTCAGCCACCTCTGTAACAGTCCATTGTCATATATTTAGGCCCAGGCACACAGGCAGAGGAGAGAGGTCCCGTAACAGAGAATCTGGATTCATGTCAGCAGAGAATCAGTCTGCATGTCATAGCAGAGAATCAGGCTTCACGTCAGCCACCACTGTAACAGTCCATTGTCATATATTTAGGCCCAGGCACCCAGGCAGAGGAGAGAGGTCCCGTAACAGAGAATCTGGCTTCATGTCAGCAGAGAATCAGTCTGCATGTCATAGCAGAGAATCAGGCTTCACGTCAGCCACCACTGTAACAGTCCATTGTCATATATTTAGGCCCAGGCACCCAGGCAGAGGAGAGAGGTCCCGTAACAGAGAATCTGGCTTCATGTCAGCAGAGAATCAGTCTGCATGTCATAGCAGAGAATTAGGCTTCACGTCAGCCACCACTGTAACAGTCCATTGTCATATACTTAGGCCCAGGCACCCAGGCAGAGGAGAGAGGTCCCGTAACAGAGAATCTGGCTTCATGTCAGCAGAGAATCAGTCTGCATGTCATAGCAGAGAATCATGCTTTACGTCACCCAACACTGGAACAGTCCATTGTCAGATATTTAGGCCCAGGCACCCAGGCAGAGGAGAGAGGTCCCGTAACAGAGAATCTGGCTTCATGTCAGCAGAGAATCAGTCTGCATGTCATAGCAGAGAATCAGGCTTCACGTCAGCCACCTCTGTAACAGTCCATTGTCATATATTTAGGCCCAGGCACCCAGGCAGAGGAGAGAGGTCCCGTAACAGAGAATCTGGCTTCATGTCAGCAGAGAATCAGTCTGCATGTCATAGCAGAGAATCATGCTTCACGTCACCCAACATTGGAACAGTCCATTGTCATATATTTAGGCCCCGGCACCCAGACAGAGGAGAGGTTCATTCAACTTTGGGTTGCCTCGCAATATAATGGTAAAATGAAAATAAAAATAGGATTGAATGAGGAAGTGCCCTGGAGTACAATAATATATGGTTAAGGGGAGGTAGTTAATGTCTAATCTGCACAAGGGATGGACAGGTCCTGTGGGATCCATGCCTGGTTCATTTTTATGAACGTCAGCTTGTCCACATTGGCTGTAGACAGGCGGCTGCGTTTGTCTGTAATGACGCCCCCTGCCGTGCTGAATACACGTTCAGACAAAACGCTGGCCGCCGGGCAGGCCAGCACCTCCAAGGCATAAAAGGCTAGCTCTGGCCACGTGGACAATTTAGAGACTCAGAAGTTGAATGGGGCCGAACCATCAGTCAGTACGTGGAGGGGTGTGCACACGTACTGTTCCACCATGTTAGTGAAATGTTGCCTCCTGCTAACACGTTGCGTATCAGGTGGTGGTGCAGTTAGCTGTGGCGTGTTGACAAAAGTTTTCCACATCTCTGCCATGCTAACCCTGCCCTCAGAGGAGCTGGCCATGACACAGCTGCCTTGGCGACCTCTTGCTCCTCCTCTGCCTTGGCCTTGGGCTTCTACTTGTTCCCCTGTGACATTTGGGAATGCTCTCAGTAGCGCGTCTACCAACGTGCGCTTGTACTCGCGCATCTTCCTATCATGCTCCAGTGCAGGAAGTAAGGTGGGGCACATTGACTTTGTACCGTGGGTCCAGCAGGGTGGCAACCCAGTAGTCCGCACACGTTAAAATGTGGGCAACTCTGCTGTCGTTGCGCAGGCACTGCAGCATGTAGTCGCTCATGTGTGCCAGGCTGCCCAGGGGTAAGGACAAGCTGTCCTCTGTGGGAGGCGTATTGTCATCGTCCTGCGTTTCCCCCCAGCCACGCACCAGTGATGGGCCCGAGCTGCGTTGGGTGCCACCCCGCTGTGACCATGCTTCATCCTCCTCCACCTCCTCCTCATCCTCGTCCTCCTCGTCCTCCAGTAGTGGGCCCTGGCTGGCCACATTTGTACCAGGCCTCTGCTGTTGCAAAAAAACACTTCGAAGAGACTGGCTTGAAAGTGCTAAAAATGACCTCTCTTCCTCCTCCTCCTCCTGGGCCACCTCCTCTTCCATCATCGCCCTAAGTGTTTTCTCAAGGAGACATAGAAGTGGTATTGTAACGCTGATAACTGCGTCATCGCCACTGGCGATGTTGGTGGAGTACTCGAAACAGCGCAACATGGCACACAGGTCTCGCATAGAGGCCCAGTCATTGGTGGTGAAGTGGTGCTGTTCTGCAGTGCGACTGACCCGTGCGTGCTGCAGCTGAAACTCCACTATGGCCTGCTGCTACTCGCACAGTCTGTCCAGCATGTGCAAGGTGGAGTTCTACCTGGTGGGCACGTCGCATATGAGGCGGTGAGCGGGAAGGCCAAAGTTACGCTGTAGCGCAGACAGGCGAGCAGCGGCAGGATGTGAACGCTGGAAGCGCGAACAGACGGCCCACACTTTATGCAGCAGCTCTGACATGTCGGGGTAGTTGTGAATGAACTTCTGCACCACCAAATTCAGCAAGGGATGTGCGTCAAACCGGCTAGTCCCAGAGCTGCAACGAGATTTCGCCCATTATCGCACACCACCAGGCCGGGCTTGAGGCTTACCGGCAGCAACCACTCATCGGTCTGTTGTTCTATACCCCGCCACAACTCCTGTGCGATGTCGGGCCTGTCCCCCAAACATATGAGTTTCAGAATGGCCTGCTGACGTTTACCCCGGGCTGTGCTGAAGTTAGTGGTGAAGGTGTGTGGCTGACTGAATGAGCAGGTGGAAGAAGAGGAGGAGGAAGCTGAGTAGGAGGAGGTGGCAACAGGAGGCAAAGAATGTTGCCCTGCGATCCTTGGCGGAGGAAGGACGTGCGCCAAACAGCTCTCCGCCTGGGGCCCAGCTGCCACTACATTTACCCAGTGTGCAGTTAGAGGGGCAAGTAGTATGACGCTTGTTGATTGGCTGCTGTGCAGCCTTTCAAAAAGCGCCAAGAAAGCGACGAACACCGAACCCGAACCCGGACTTTTACGAAAATGTTCGGGTTCGGGTCACGGACACCCCAAAATTCGGTACGAACCCGAACTATACAGTTCGGGTTCGCTCATCCCTATATATGGCTATAAGGCTATAAGGCAAACCCAAATCTTCACCATAAGAAAAATGAATCCATACACAGACACCAGTTTGAGTTTTTGCCCCATAAAAATATATAAAAAAAATCCTTTATCCTCCAATTCTGATGCTATACTGTCCCTTCCTTACAAATCTCAGATAGGATTTACTTCTCTCTGTAGAGCCCACATAATAATCCCCACACTCTCAATGATCCACAAAGTCTCTGCTCTATGCAAACCTAAAATGGAAGGAGTCAGGAGAAAATGTAATTCTTGGTTTATAGTGGCTGTTTTATGAAAATGTATGTGTTATACTATCTGATGAAAAGAGTCTAAACTGTACTACGGAAATGGCGAAATGATGTTAGATAAGTTCTGTATCAAACTAAGTACACAGTTGTATATCTTTAAGAGAGTCAAGTGTGATAGAAATCCATGAAAGTCCAATAGCTTCCAATAAGTTTCTGTCATGCTTAATTCTGTCATTTTACTGGCATGCTGCACTATTTTTCAGCCATTTTTTTATAGAATCTGGAATCCTAGTGGATTCTCCAACACAGATGTGAACAGAACCTAAACCTGTAGCTCTGTTTTATTTTGTGTGTCCTATGTTTAGGAGACCGGGAACCACTTTCCATATAGCCAGGCAGGGTGCAGGACTGAAAAAGAGATTCACCTGCCACCAGCTCGCCGATTTCATCACCTCATCTCCCCCATTTTTGCTCCCTGGTGAACCAGAATTGTGATGTTCCATGTAGGGTTGTCACTAGAGTTGAGCGGACACCTGGATGTTCGGGTTCGACGGGTTCGGCCGAACTATACAAAAAAGTTCGAGTTCGGGACCCGAACTTGACCCTGAACCCGAACCCCATTGAAGTCAATGGGGACCCAAACTTTTGAACACTAAAATGGCTCTAAAAAGTCAGTCATGGAAAGGGCTAGAGGGCAGCAAATGGCAGAAAAATGTGATTAAGAGCATGGCAAGTGCTTTGCAAACAAATGTGGATAGGGAAATGACTTAAAATAAAAAAAACGTAAAAAAATTAAAATAAATCTTGATCGAGGAGGAGGAGGTCCATATGGAGTAGGAGGTTGAGGAGGCGGTGGATGTGGAGGTATAGGTGGAAGCAGCGGTGCAGGAGGAGGAGGTAGCCAACACTGGTTTTTGGGTTTAATTTTTTATTTTTTTTTGTTTAAATTAGGGTACACCCCAAAACATTGGGAAATATAAACTGTGATAACCCTCTCCAGCCGTGCTAAACAAACATTCAGACAATACAATGGCTGCAGGGCAGGCCAGCACCTCCAAGGTGTAAAGGGTAAGCTCAGGCCATGTGCCCAATTTGGAGACCCAGAAGTTGAAAGGGGCAGACCCATCAGTCAGTATGTGTAGGCGTGTGCACACATACTGCTCAATCATATCGCACATCCCCGTGACGTCCACGATCCAATTGGATATCTTCTCTATCAACTTTCGATGTTCTTTTCTGCGCCTACCATGTTGATCACGGTTATCGGTGAATCAGGGTTCCACGCCGGAGAGGGAGCGTGAGAAAGGGATACCACATCCAAGGGAGGCCAATGGCTGCAATGTGATCAAGCTGAAATGTGGGACAAGTTATTAAAGCAGAAGGATCAAATGAAAGGAGGGGGCGTGCGTCAATTAAAGACGAATTTTAGAAATTTAAGTCCCTGTCACCTATTCAGAGCAGGGGTTTTTCATCAGCAAAAGTGGGTTAATGTCACCCACCAATGGAACAGACTATTTTTTTTAATTTCGGTCCCTGTCAACTATGCAGAGCAGGGGTTTATTCACGGCAAAACTGTGTTCATGTCACCCACCAATTGAACAGACAATTTTACAAAAATTACGTTGCTGTCACCTATGCAGAGCAGGGGTTTATTCACGGCAAAAATGGTAAAATGTCACCCAAGAATGTAATAGACACTTTTGCACCCTGCTCCCTCTTTTGCTGTGCTGGTGCCTAAGTGCGACCACCGCCTTTTTCTCCGAACTAGACAGGTCACTTGCATGACCTTGATTCCATGTGGGGTCTATTCCCTTATCATCCTCCACATCATCTTCCACCCACTCTTTACCCTGCCCTCCTTGTCGGTCTGCAGATTGCAGAAAGCCGCATCAGTTGGCACCTGTGTTTTGTCATCAGAGACGTGCTGCGGTGGTCTTCCCATGTCCTCATCCTGAAACATAAGTGGTTGGGCATCAGTGCACTCAATCTCTTCCACTTCTGGTGCAGGGCTATGTGGATGGCCCACAGAAACCCTGCTAGCAGAGTCATCAAAAAGCAAAAGAGACTGCTCCATGACTTGGGGCTCAGACTGCTTGCCTGATTTGCAAGGGGGTGAGTTGAAAGACTGATAGACATGGGCTGTAGGTGCCAACTCTGATCTTTCAGCAGTGGACTGGATGGGAGATAATGTGAAGGAACTGTAGGCACTGTCAGCCCCTCAATCTACTATAGTCTTTATTTTTTCTGGCCTCACCATTCGTACTGTCCTAAATGCAGTGTAGGCCGCAAATGTACTTTCTAGCGCAAAAGATGAGCATTTGTCACCCAACAATGTAACAGACAAATTAGTGAAATGTATTTACCTGTCTACTAGGTAGAGCAGGGGTATATCACAGCCAAAAATTGGTGAATTTCACCCAACAATGTAACAGACGAATTTGTGAAAGGTATTTCACTGTCCACAATGTAGAGCAGGGGTATATCACAGCCAAATGAGTGAAATGACTTAAAATAAAATACACAAAAATTTAAAATAATAATCTTGATCTATGAGGTGGAGGTCCATATGGAGTAGGAGGTTGAGGAGGCAGTGGACGTAGCGGTGTAGGTGGAAGCGGCGATGGAGGAGGCGGTAGTCAACAATGGTTTTTGGTTTTAATTTTTTTTATTTAGTTTAAATTAGGGTACACCCCCAAAGAGTGGGAAATATCAAAAATACAACAATGAGCAATTGCGCTGGAGTATAACAATGGCTAGGTAAGGCTGGTATACATGTCTATTCTGCACAAGGTACGTACAAGTGCTGTGGGATCCATGCCTGGTTCATTTTAATGTTAATTAATTAATTTGTATTGAATGGCACAACCGCCAAAAAGGAATTGAATCCAAATAGAGGTGCTCAGTGAAGGGGCTGTCAAGCCACTATGTATTAAAAATTATTATATCCACGGCACACTCATATAATTTGCACAATAGAATATGTTTTATTATTGTTTGCCAACACCAACTTTATAGACCAGTCATCACGTGAATTCAGGGCCAACTTTTCGGACCTTGATCACGGCCTTGTGCTAAGGAAATAGTGTTTGCTCGTTGGTGGCATCGTTGCCATGGTTACTTAGCAATGGTAGAAGCATCATACTTACCTGCTGGCTGCTGCGATGTCTGTGTCCGGCCGGGAGCTCCTCCTACTGGTAAGTGACAGATCTGTGCGGCGCATTGCTTAATGATTTGTCACTTACCAGTAGGAGGAGCTCCCGGACGGTCACAGACAGCGCAGCAGCCAGCAGGTAAGTATGATGCTTCTACTATTACTAAGTAACCATGGCAGCCAGGACTGCAGTAGCGCCCCTGGTTTCCATGGTTACCGATCGGAGCCCCAGCGATTAAACTGGGACTCCGATCGGAGAGGGGAGGCCGCACACTGGCCACCAATGTTATTAATACAATAGAGGGAGGAAGGGGTGGCGGCCGAGGGGGGGGGGGCACACACTGGCCACCAATGTTATTAATACAATAGAGGGAGGGAGGGGGGGTGGCTGGGGGGGGGCGCACTGGCCACCAATGATATTAATACAATAGAGGGAGGGAGGGGGGGCCGCACTGGCCACCAATGAAATTTAAATTGGGGAGGGAGGGGGGTCTGCCCCCTGCTGCCTGGCAGCCCCGGATCTCTTACAGGGGGCTATGATACGCACAATTAACCCCTTCAGGTGCAGCACCTGAGGGGTTAATTGTGCTGATCACGGCCCTCTGTAAGAGATCGGGTGCTGGCAGGCAGCAAGGGGCAGTCATGTACACAGTTCATTGTATATTCTAACTAGAAGCATCCCCATCACTATGGGAACGCCTCTGTGTTTGAATATACTGTCGGATCTGAGTTTTCACAAAGTGAAAATTCAGCTCTGAAAAAGCTTTTATGCAGACGGATCTTCGGATCAGTCTGTATGAAAGTAACCTACGGCCACGGATCACGGACACGGATGCCAATCTTGTGTGCATCCGTGTTCTTTCAGGGACTCATTGACTTGAATGGGTCCGTGAACCGTTGTCCGTCAAAAAAATAGGACAGGTCAAATTTTTTTGACGTACAGGATACACGGATCACGGAGGCGGATGACAAACGGTGCATTCTACGATTTTTCAACTGACCCATTGGAAGTCAATGGGTCCGCAGAAAATCACGGAAAACGGAACAACGGCCACGGGTGCACACAACGGTTGTGTGCATGAGGCCTAAGGCAGTGCCGGTGTCATAAAGAGGAAAAATTTATTGAGATCACACAATAGTGTGACAAGCAAATTTTATACAATTACTTCACGGTTCCAAAAATTTTTTATTTGTCAACCAACAATGTAACTGCAGTATTGACTGGTTGTATTTGACTGTGACAAATGCAGCAAAGGCCGCAAATGTATTATCTTGCCCAAAATGGGTGTTTTTCTAAAACAGGAATATAACGCTTGCATTTGACTGTGACAAATGTAGCAAAGGCCCCAGATGTAGGGTCTTGCATAAAATGGGTGTTATTTTAAAACCAGAATCTAACAGCAGTATCTAACGCTTGTATTTGACTGTGACAAATGCTTCAAAGGCTACAGATGTAGGGTCTTGCACAAAATGGGTGTTTTTTTAAACCCAGAATATAACAGCAGTATTTAAAGCTTGTATTTGACATTCACAAATGCAGGATAGGCCCCAAATGTAGTGTTGTGCGCAAAATGGGTGTTTTTTCAAAACCAGAATATAACAGCAGTATATAACGCTTGTATTTGACTGTCACAAATGCAGCAAAGGCCGCAAATGTATTATCTTGCCCAAAATGGGTGTTTTTTTAAACACAGAATATAATTGCAGTATTTAAGGCTTGTATTTGACTGTGACAAATGCAGCAAAGGCCACAGATGTAGTGTCTTGCCCAAAATGGGTGTTTTTTTAAAACCAGAATATAACAGCAGCATCTAATGCTTGTATTTGACTGTCACAAATGCAGCAAAGGCCCCAAATGTAGTGTCTTCACAAAATGGGTGTTTTTTTTAAATCCAGAATATAACAGCAGTATTTAAAGCTTGTATTTGACTGTCACAAATGCAACAAAGGCCCCAGATGTAGGGTCTTGCACAAAATGGGTGTTTTTGTAAAACCAGAATATAATTGCAGTATTTAAAGCTTGTATTTGACTGTCACAAATGCAACAAAGGCCGCAAATGTATTATCTTGCCCCAAATGGGTGTTTAAACAAAAAAAAAAAAAGAATATAACAGTATCTAATGCTTGTATTGGACTGTCAGAAATGCAACAAAGGCTCCAAATGTAGGGTCTTGCACAAAATGGGTGTTTTTTTTAAACCCAGAATATAACTGCAGTATTTGCAGCTTGTATTTGACTGTCACAAATTCAGCAAAGGACCTAAAATGTATTATCTTGCAAAAAAAATTGTGTTTTTTTAAACCCTGAAAATATCTGCAGTATTTAACCCCTTAAGGACTCGGCCCTATTTCACCTTACGGACTTGGCCATTTTTTGCAAATCTGACCAGTGTCACTCTAAGTGCTGATAACTTTAAAACGCTTTGATTTATCCAGGCCATTTTGAGATTCTTTTTTCGTCACATTTTGTACTTCATGACACTGGTAAAATGAAGTAAAAAAAAAAAACATTTTTATTTATAAAAAAATACCAAATTTACCCAAAAATTTAAAAAAATTGCTAATTTCCAAGTTTCAATTTCTCTACTTCTGTAATACATAGTAATACCTCAAATAGTTATTACTTTACATTCCCCATATGTCTACTTCATGTTTGGATCATTTTGGGAATGATATTTTATTTTTGGGGGATGTTACAAGGCTTAGAAGTTTAGAAGCAAAAAAAAAAAACAATTTTTAGGGAACAGTTCAGGTCTGAAGTCACTTTGCGAGGCTTATAATAGAAACTACCCAAAAATGACCCTATTCTAGAAACTACACCCCTCAAGGTATTCAAAACTGATTTTACAAACATCGTTAACCCTTTAGGTGTTCCACAAGAATTAATGGAAAATAGAGATACAATGTAAAAATTTCACTTTTTGGGCAGATTTTCCATTTTAATAATTTTTTTCCAGTTACAAAGCAAGGGTTAACAGCCAAACCAAACTCAATATTTATAGCCCTGATTCTGTAGTTTACAGAAACACCCCATATGTGGTTGTAAACTACTGTACAGGCACACGGCAGGGCGCAGAAGGAAAGAAATGCCATATGGTTTTTGGAAGGCAGATTTTGCTGGACTGTTTTTTTTTACACCATATTCCATTTGAAGCCCCCTTTATGCACCCCTAGAGTAGAAACTCAATACAAGTGACCCTATCTAGGAAACTACCCCTCTCAAGGTATTCAAAACTAATTTTACAAATGTCGTTAACCCTTTAGGTGTTCCACAAGAGTTATTGGCAAACGGAGATGAAATGTCATTTTTTTGCAGGATGAGATGATGGTTTTATTGGCACTATTTTGGGGTGCATGTGACTTTTTGATCGCTTGCTATTCCACTTTTTGTGATGTAAGGTGACAAAAAATTGTTTATTTAGCACAGTTTTATTTTTTTATTTTTTACAGTGTTCATCTGAGGGGTTAGGTCATGTGACATTTTTATAGAGTCGGTCGATACGGATGCTGCAATACCTTTGTATACTTTTTTTTATTTATGTAAGTTTTACACAATAATATCATTTTTGAAACAAAAAATAAATCATGTTTTAGTGTCTCAGTATTCTGAGAGCCATAGTTTTTTCAGTTTTTGGGCAATTATCTTAGGTAGGGTCTCATTTTTTTGCGGGATGACATGACGGTTTGATTGGCACTATTTTGGGGTGCATATGACTTTTTGATTGCCTGCTATTACACTTTTTGTGATGTAAGGTGACAAAAAATGGTTTATTTAGCACAGTTTTTTATTTTTTTACGGTGTTCATCTGAGGGGTTAGGTCATGTGATATTTTTATAGAGCCGGTCGATACGAATGCGGCGATACCAAATAAGTATACTTTTTTTTTGTGATGTAAGTTTTACACAATAACAGCTTTTTTAAAACAAAAAATATTATGTTTTAGTGTCTCTATATTCTGAGCCATAGTTTTTTTGTTTTTTGGGCGATGGTCTCAGGTAGGGGCTAATTTTTTGCGGGATGAGGTGACGGTTAGATTGGTACTATTGGTGGTCAAACGCCTTTTTGATCGCTTGCTGTTGTACTTTTTGTGATGTAAGGTGACAAAAAAAATTGTTTATTTAGCACAGTTTTTATTTTTTATGGTGTTCATCTGAGGGGTTAGGTCATGTGATATGTTTATAGAGCCGGTCGATACGGATGCGGCGATACTTAATATGTATACTTTTTTTTCCCTATTTTTTTAACTTTATTTGGTGAAAATGACATTTTAGTTTATTTTTACTTGAAACTTTTTATTTTTGGGGGGGAAAACTTTATTTTTTCAACTTTTTTCACTTAATTTTTTTGTCCCACTTTGGGACTTGAACTTTTGGGAGTCTAATCCTTTACAATGCATTCCAATACTTCTGTATTGGAATGCATTAGCTGTTTGAGTAATACTGTGTGTATTACTCATACAGCTTCCGGGGCCTGTGAGATCCAGGGGGCTGGATCTCACAGGCTCTTCACCGGAAGGCAGTGTGATGCCTTTCTTAGATATCACGCTCCCTTCCATGCCATCGGGTTTCCCCTACAGCCGCATGGGGACCCGATGGTACGCCCGATCGCCGCCGCAAACCGCAGGTAAAGCCGCAAACTGCAGGTCTGAATTGATCTGTGGTTTGCGGCGATCGCCGAGATGGGGGGGTCACATGACCCCCTTCCCCGGTGTTGTGACAGGATGCCCGTTGAATGATTTCAGCGGGGCATCCTGTCACAATTAACCCCCGCCGCACCGCAATCTTCTTTTAAACTTAGGCTGTACCGGTACGCCCTAAGTCCCTAAGGGGTTAAAGCTTGTATTTGACTGTCACAAATACAGCAAAGGAGCCAAAATGTATTAGTTTGCAAAAAAATTGTCACAAATGCACATATGCTGTGCTGGTGCACTGAACTTGCACAAAATGGCTGCCGACGCCCACCTAACTAACAGATGGATAAAAGTTATTTTTCAGTTTCACTGGGCTCAGGGCAGGGTAAAAAAAAAATGGCGCACTGCACCCACAAAACAAAATCGCTGTAGATCGCAGAGTTGACAAGCACTTCTTATAACAGATTATTTCCTGTTCTCTCCCTCACAGCAGCAATCATCCTCTCCCTACACTAGTAAGAGCAGAGTGATGTGCAGCGCTACGTCACTCCAGCTTATATAGAGGCTGGGTCACATGCTGCACTGGCCAATCACAGCCATGCCATTAGTAGGCATGACTGTGATGGCTTCTAAGGGCACAAGAGTTAAACTGCTCTGCAGCCTTTCAAAAAGCGCCATTAAAATCGCCGAACACCGAACTCGAACTTTTACTGAAAAGTTCGAGTTCAGGTCCGGGGTCAAAAAATCATAAAGTTCGGTACATAACCGAACTTTACAGTTCGGGTTCACTCAACCCTAGTTGTCACGATACCAAAATTTCGATTCGATTTCAATACTATTAAAAAGTATTACGATACTTGATACCATTTGATACCAAGAAAAAAAAATTAACACCAAAAAAGCCACGTGCAATCCATATTTCATGGAACATCTGGCCCATAATAGAACAGTCCTATCCTATTTTATGAGAGGACGAGGTGACAAAAAAATGACAAATCATGCATTTTTTTTCCTGTTACGGTGTTCACTGCATAGGAGATATTTTTTAATAGCTTATTTTTTAATGTTTATACATTTCTATATGTAAAATTGGGAAAGGGGGTGATTTAAAATGTCAATATTTTGGTGTTTTCTTTAAAACTATTAGCCCCCTTAGGGGGCTACAACCTGTGATCTTTTAAGCCCTTGTTATATTCATCCTAATAGAGCTCTATTAGGGTGAACAGGACTTTACACTGTCCCTGCTGCCCTGTGCTTTGTGCACACAGCAGCAGGATGATTACCATGGCAGCCACGAAAGGCTTCAGTAGTGTCAAGGTTGCCGTGGTAACGGATCGGAGCCCTGCGATTTCACTGCTGGGGCTCCGATCGGATGTTGCCACTGCCACAATGAATATAACAATGAGGAGGGGGAGGACACCCTGCTTCAGACAATGCACTGGCTGCAGGGCAGGGCAGCACCTCCAAGGCGTAAAGCGCAAGCTCAGGCCCTGTGCCCAATTTAGAGACCCAGAAGTTGAAGGGGGCAGACTCGTCATTCAGTACGTGTAGGTGTGTGCACACATACTGCTCCACCATGTTGCTGAAGATGTTCCATATCAGCTGGTGGTGCTGGTTGTTGTGGCGTGCTGACAAAGCTTTTCCACATATCGCCCATGCTAACCCTGCCTTTTGAGGTGCTGGTGGTGCCCCAGCTGCGTTGGCGACCTCTTCCTCCGCCTCTGCCTTCGCTTTGTGCTTCCACTGTGCTCCCGCTGTCAGGTGGGAATGCCACCAGCACGTCTACCAGCGTGCGCTTGTACTTGCGCATCTTACGATCTTGCTCCAGTGACGGAATTAAGGACGGTACGTTGTCCTTGTAACGGGGATCCAGTAGCGTGGCCACCAAGTAACCAGCACAAGATAGAATTTGGGCAACTCGGCGGTCGTTGCGGAGACACTGCAGCATGTAATCGCTCATGTGTGCCAGGCTGCCCAGAGGCAACGACAAGCTGTCCTCTGTGGAAGGTGTATCGTTTGTGTCCTCTGTATCCCCCCAGCCACGCACCAGTGATGGCCATGAGTTAGTTTGGGTGCCACCCTGCTGTGAACACGGTTCTCCTCCTCCATCTCTTCTTCCTCATCCTCCACCTGGTCATCCTCCAGAACTGTGCCCGGCTGGACAATTATGTAACTGGCGTTTGTGGGTGCAGGAATCCACCCTCGGTGCCACATGTGACTGACTGGCCGGAAACCCTATGAAATGATCCCTCCTCCTACTGTGTCACATCCTCTTCCATCATGGCCAGAAGCATTTTTCAAGGAGGCATAGAAGTGGGATAGTAACGCTGAGAATGGCGTTATCGGCACTGGCCATGTTGGTGGAAAACAGCGCATGGAGACCCAGTCATTGGTGGTGCAGTGGTGTTGACTCACCCTTGCGTTCTGCAGCTAAAACTCCACTATCGCTGGTGAGCTGGAAGGCACTGCAGCGCTGACAGGCGAGCAGCAGCAGTGTAAAAACGCTGAAAGCGCGCACAGAAGGCCTGCAATTTCTGCAGCAGCTCTGACATATCGGGGTAATTATTGAGGAACCTCAGCACCACCAAATTCAGCAATTTCGCCAGGAAGGCATGTGCGTCAAACCGGCTAGTCCCAGAGCTGCTACTAGATTTCGCCCAATATCGCACACCACCAGGCCGGGCTTGAGGCTCACTGGCACCAACCACTTATTGGTCTGTTGTTCAAGGCCCGTCCACAGCTCGTGCGGTGTGGGGTTTGTCCCCCAAACAGATACGTTTTAAAACTGCCTGATGTCGTTTACCCCTGCCTGTGCTGAAGTTGGTGGCGAAGGTGTTACGCTGACCGGATGAGGAAGCGGAGTAGGAGGAGGAAGCAACAGGAGGCAAAGAGAAGCGCCCTGCAATCCTCGGTGGTGGAAGGACATGCTCCAAACTGCTATCCGCCTTAGTCCCAGCAACCACTGCATTTAACAAGTATGCTGTTAGAGAGATATAACGTCCCTGACCGTGCTTACTGGTCCACGTATCCGTAATCAGGTGCACCTTGCCACAGATGGCATTGCGCAGTGCACACCTGTTTTTGTCCCCTAATTGGTTGTGCAGGGAAGGGATGGCTCGCCTGGAAAAGTAGTGGCGGCTGGGCACGACGTACTGTGGGACAGCCACCGCCATGAGGCTTTTAAAACTCTGTCTCTACCAGACAAAATGACAGCATTTCAAAAGACAGTAATTTAGAAATGCTGGCATTCAGGGCCAGGGATTGTGGGTGGTTAGGGGGGTACTTCCTCTTCCGCTCCAGTGTTTGGGAGATAAAGAGATGAACGCTTCCGTGGGACATTGTCTAGATGCTTGGTGAACGGAATTGCAGACCCGCACTTCTGTTACCGAAAAAAATAGAACATGTCCTATTGTTGTCCGCAATTGCGGACAAGAATAGGCATATTCTATTAGTGCCGGCAATGTGCTGTCCGCAAAATGCGGAACGCACATTGCCGCTGTCGGTCTTTTGCGGATCCGTGGATCCGCAAAACACGTTACGGACGTCTGAATGGACCCTTAACCGTGAAATGCTGCATGTTAGTCACAGATGTTGCAATCAGCGTTAAACGCTGTATCTGAAGCGTTAAATGACAGGCACCGGCCAAATTGCCGTTCCCTGTCATTGCGCCTGCTCTATACAATGAAAAGCGATCCGTGACAAAGTAATTTGTAACAAATTGAATTTCTTGTTAAAATTCGGCAAAGCTGGCTAATTGAATTTTTTTTAAAATTTGCTCATCTCTAGTCATAATGCCTACCTCTGAAAAAACTGGCAAAATCACTCCACTTTTCTGGTGCAACACACCTGATCTATTGTGGTAGTTCCTTAGACAGGCTGTCTGGACCTGCACCAGGTTTGTCACAGTGACAGGTGATATTTTTGTTGCAGGGACAGTCGCTTTTGCCTAACGCTATACCAATTACTGGTTGGTTTAATTGACAACAGAATTTTATGCCAGAATTGTGGTGCAATTATGGCACTAAATTGCCTATAGGCCACTCCCCATTTGCCATGACAACTTTTTTTATCGTTGGAAAAGGTACAGGAGCAAGGGGTTTGGAAGGTTAGTTTAAAATAATTAAAAGGCAAATGTAAACAATCTATTGTGTGTAGACCTATTGGGGTAGCTTCCATACCCCCACAGTTCCCTCCACTTCTTTTGGACTTCTCAAAAATAAGCAAGCACATTCAGATATTTTTGTAACTCCCTGTGAACACAGAGAGCAGAGCAGGGGGGGTAACCTCTCAATTGATTGTGGCCATTCTAAAGATAGGTGTAAGTCCCAGAGTTCAACTCCACACCTATCAGTCATTTATGGCATATAGTTTGGATATGCAAGCCGTGTACCGAGGTGTGCTCCCCAGGATATAGCAAAGTCACAAACGAGGAAAGCAACACTGACACCAGCTTGTGCAAAACAGAACTTTCTTTTACTGTAACAGGGTATTAAATACAACCCCAAATGCAGTGAACAAAGAATAAGGTTACATACACTCAGCTGGGAGGCCGAGACCCCTGTTCTACACAGCAAGGCGCTCTCTAATGGCTGAAGAAAGAAGTTTACAGTAATTTTCCTACTGGCGGCCACGACTAAAACTGCCTTGCTGTACCTTATTATTACCCTAAGAAAACTCGACCGATTTGTCTGGGTGCAAGGGTCTGGGCTCACCTGCGATGCAGCACAACAGCTTACAATCTTATACTATGCAATAATTCCCCCTTACATAACCGGTATAACACGTGCTTGAATGTTACTTCCTGAGCGAAGACACTAAACAGGTTTGTAGTCATGGAAGGTTTCGCTCAGTATGCAATGTCTCTTTAAATAACAGTCTGTGGCAGGCGCAGCACTATGAAGTGCCTTTTTTGCTGTGGCATTAGAAGAATTATGATATCTCTGACTTTAGTCTACCCAGACTGTCTATTACTCTAATTCTTCTAGCGCTGTTCTATGGAAACATTAGGTTTAAAGAGCACACCAAATGCTTGAAATAACTTCTTTATTAACTTCAACTTTTCTTCATATAACACTGCCGCCTCTGCAGCAGATAGTCCATGTACAAAACACGTGTTGCATAAAGATTCATAAAATGGCGGCATGCATAAGATAGTGGTTCAACTGTTCAATCTTGTCATTGAACATAAGATGGTGGATATTTTTCTCTCTTCAGTATCTGTACTCTTACTTTAAGTTATTTAAGCACTTTATGATCTCTGAGGTATATCTGAGGTCTAACTAATAGTTCTACTTGCTCAACTTGGTTTGCAGATTGTATGGTTGCAATTTGTATGGTTGGTTTGCAATTGAAATTTGTATGGATTAATTGTAGTTTGGATTGAAATTTGGTGGAACTGTAAGTAAACACACATATAACTGGTTCAGTATACAGTTCTGATCACAATACTAACAATAGGAACATATCATAACTGTTCTAAATACCTATTTTGGCCTCTCTGCTTCCATAAAACACAGCTCTTAGTGGAGTGAATGTCTGTTCAGTGTAATGATTCTAGCAGGATTTCCCACACAGGCTGTGTGTGAGGCTGGCTGTGATTGGTCAAAACTCCTGCTGTGTGTGAGGCTGGCTGCGATTGGTCAAGACTCCTGCCTAGCAACAACAGTTTAACTTTATGCTTTCTATTGTTTCTGCTGTGTCATTGAGCTTACCTTACATTATATAATGAATCTTAAAGGCATATTATATTTTTCTGCTTCTGTGAACACAATATATAACTGTTACATGACATCCAAAATATGAAGTCACTGTAAATAACTCTGCTTTTATGTTTAACACAAACATAGGAACTGTATTAAAGAGGACCTTTCACCAGAATAAAACTTCTAAACTAACTATACAGGCATGTAGAGCGGCGCCCAGGGACCCCCCTGCACTTACTGTTATACCTGGGCGCCGCTCCGTTCTCCCGTTATTGCCTCCGGTATCTTCATAGTTAGGCTCCACCCAGGGGACCCTGCCTGCGCCTCCTTCTCCCATGCTGCAGCGCTGGCCAATCGCAGCGCTCAGCTCATAGCCTGAGAGGCTTTTTTCTCTCTCAGGCTATGAGCTGAGCGCTGCGATTGGCCAGCGTTGCAGCATGGGAGAAGGAGGCGCCGGCAGGTTCCCCTGGGAGGAGCCCAACTATGAAGATACCGGAGGCAATAACGGGAGAACGGAGCGGCGCCCAGGTATAACAGTAAGTGCAGGGGGGTCCCTGGGTGCCGCTCTACATGCCTGTATTGCTAGTTTAGAAGTTTTTTTCTGGTGAAAGGTCCTCTTTAAGGTTATTGGCAGGTATAGCTGTATAAACATATAACCCACATTTGCAACCTAGGACAGGTCTTAGCTGGCCAGCTACAGAGTCATTGTACTAACAGTAGCAACTAACTGACTAACTACAGGCCTAATCTCAGTCTCTAGGCGCCAAAATTACTACGAGGTTTGTGCATGATATTACTGACCCAGGTCTTGTTCCTTATCAGATGATGTCTTTAAACTGAACAGCCACCAGTCTCTTCAGCAACCATGAGGTCCTGCAAGCTAGGCAGTGCTCCGCTCCAAAACTCCTAACAGCCTTCTCAGAAACAATTCTTTTGACTCCGGACAGGATCTGGGTACGGGACAGCGATCAGGCCCTCTCTGTTGCGACTCTGGCTACTCCAGGACACCCTGACGCCAGGATGCGACTGGATTCTATTCACACAAAATTCTTCTCTGTACCTTTAAAGACAGAGGCAGCAGCTTCCTGGTTCTGCTTAGACTGTCCAACGCCACCTCTCATGCATATTCAAACACTAGCAATATGTTAGCTGTGTTAAGAAACAGCGACATCTTGTGGTTAGTGATGAGCGAGCACCAAAGTATTCGGTCCGAACACATCGCAATAGTCGTATGCTCAGCCGAGCACCCGAGTATAATGGAAGTCAATGGGAGACAACCAGGCACCCCCTGCTCAGAAGAGGGTAGGGCGTCTGGTCCATTGGAAAAGGACAGAAAGTGACAAACACCACCGAAATGGATCGGGAACAGCATTGGGGTGATGTCTGGGTGCATCTTAGACTCCCAGGTTGCTGCGGGGAACTATTTTGTCAGTGTTGTACCCCACTTTTACAGACTTGCCAAAATACGCACAAAACTGCCCCAAAAAAATGTTACAGTAAAAATTGTTAAGAAACATTCTTTCCTGTATATTAAATTGTATATAAAGTGCTTCAAAAAATTACAAGCAAGAGGCACTCCGAAACAGCCTGTATATCACATAAAGGAGGGCCTCATTCACATTGTGTTACAATTGTTCAGGTAGTGGGACTCCTACACTCAAAGCCTATGCACTAAGTGAAAGGGCTGCCAAAAATTACAAGGAACCGGCGCTCCAATACACCCCTTGTTACACATAAAGGAGGGCATCATACACACCCTTGAAAAATTATCATTAATGGCCTGCTGGTGATCTGACCATCTAAAATATCAGGGGGGAAGGCCTGCTGATATGACCATCTAAAATATCAGGGGGGAGGGCCTGCTGCTGAGCTGACCCTATAAAACATAAGGGGCAGTAGGGACTGGTTGGCTATGACATCTTACTACTCAAATGTTACTTTGGAAAAGGAATTAGCCCAGGGTTGGGACTTGGGAACACTCCTACATGTTCAATTAGCTTCGCTGCCATCAGATATTAAAAGCTCAGTAATATTAAGGGATACTATAATAGCCTGGAAGGAAGTGAGAAAGATAAACAACCTATCTTTTAGGGCATCTAAATACATGTCATTATGGTTGGTCGCACCCAGACTTCAAGGTAGGAAGCACTAACAAACTTTCACCACTGGAGAAGGGAGGGAATTGTCCCTTTTCAACACTTACTACATGATAAAGAACAAAGATACTTGACATTATCAGAGCTATATGATAAGTATCAGCTTCCTAAAAGGGCAAGAACTGCAGTATTACCAAATAATGCATTTCTGTAAGTCCAGACTGAAAGATGTCAGCCAGGAATGTAAGGTGAATGGATTCGATCCATTACTCAAGCAGCTGGGGAATAAATGGACACTTCCGGACATATATAAGCAACTAAGAGACCGGCACAATGACAAAACTTTTGCTACAATCAGTGGGGGATGGAGTAAGTGGTTAGTAAACCCAGACTGGAAAGATAGGATAATGGCGGGGTGGAATAGGACAAGAAAGGCAGTGATATGCGAGAGATGGAGAGAAACACAACTGAAACTGATACACAGAGCGATATACGCCTTTAATATATCTCCTGCAGGCAGTAGTGATACAAGACTGACTAAATGTCCAAAGTGTGGTTTGTTAAGGGCGGACTTAGACCATGGGGTGTGGTTGTGCCCCAAAACACGACAATATTGGGAATGGCTCCTGTCTTGGATTAAAGATACATGGCAGATCAACTTACCATGTGAACCGGAGGTGGTATTGTTTGATGTGTACCCAGATACAATACGAATACCCAAATTAATAGATGGGGTGCTACTGGTAGCATTAAAATGTCTGTTACAAAAATGGTTAGAGCCTCAGGTTCCCACAATTGCAGAATTTCTAGGTCTAATGAGACACATTCTGTTAATGGACCAATGGACGCAGAATCTCATAAAAATAACAGTTCAACAGGGTTTTTGAATAAATGGTCAACATTTATTGCCAAACATCTATCGACAGAGGAAATACAGTCTCTTATGAATAATTTTAAACATACAGAATGGTACCTACGAAAAGATATATATGGAAGTTGAAAGTGTCATAAACATGGAGTGACGAGAATATATGTTTTTCTTTGTATGATCACTTAAATGTTTGTAGGAGAGAGGAGATGCATTCAGACAGTATAGGGGGGGAGGGAGGAGGGGGGAAGTTTTCACAGTTATTGTGGGATTGACAAATGTGCTGTTCTTATTCTTGGACGATACTCAGTGTACTAGATCTATATGTAACACTGTTCAAAATCACAGATGTATGGACAGTAGTATAGGAATACCTACAAAAATGGAATAAAATGTTAAGAAAAAAAAAACATTAGGGGCAAGGGCCTGCTGGTGAGCTGACGCTCTCAAACATTATATGCGAGTGCCTGCAGATGAGCAGACGCTCTCAAACATTATATGAGAGTGCCTGCAGATGAGCAGACCCTGTAAAACATTATATGCGAGTGCCTGCAGATGAGCAGACTCTCTCTAAAAAAAAATTGAGTTGAGGGCCTGCAGTTGAGCAGACCCAGTAAAAAAAATTAGAGTGGAGGGAATATATACAATCTGGATGAGGAGGAGGAGGAGCAGAAAACAAGATTCTACCATACACTTTTTGTGGTGGAAAAGGTGCATGGTAATACACTACAGTAGATTGAGTACATTATAAATGATAGATTGAAATTGCCTTTATGTTCATCCTCAGCTCAGCTCTCCTCTGGTGGAGTTGAGAAATCTGGGGCAAGCCAGGCCTTGTTCATTTTTATCCGAGTCAACCTGTCAGCATTGCCAGTGGACAAGCGAATACGCTTATCTGTTATGATGCCACCAGCAGCACTAAATACATGCTCAGACAAAACGCTGGCGGCAGGGCAGGCCAGCACCTCCAAGGCATAGAGTAGTGTTGATCACGAATATTTGAATTCCGAATTTTTATCGCGAATATCGGCACTTTGAGAATTCGCTAATATTTACAATACAGTGATATATATTTGTAATTTCGAATATTCAAGATAATTTTTTGATCCCTCCCTGCTTCTAGCTTGTGGGCCAATGAGAAGGCTGCAATATCTTTGACTTTAGAAGTAGTGTTGATTGCGAATTTTCATAATGCAAATTTTTATCGCAAATTTTTCCGCAATCAAGAAAATAATGACTGGAGATAACAAATTTTCTAATTGACAAATATTCGCGAAATATCACAAATTTGAATATTGCCCCTGCCGCTTATCACGATCGTAGAGCACAAGTTTGTGCCACGTGTCTAGCTTGGAAACCCAGTAGTTGTAAGACACTGAGGGATCATTTAGGATGCCGTCACAGTCTGCTATGTATTCCTTCACCATCTTCCAAAACTTTTCCCTCCTTGTACCACTAGGCTGCGCTTCAGGTTGAGGTTGCTGGCGGGGTGTCATGAAAGTGTCCCATGCCTTGGAGAGTGTTGCCCTGGCTTTGTTGTAACTGCTGTGTGTTCCAATTGTCTCCCTTTCCTGGTTGCCTAAGGCAGTACGGACTCTGCCGCCAGAGTTGTCAGATGGAAAATTCCAGAGCACTCTCTCAACAAGTACCTTCTGGTATTGCACCATTTTGCTCGTCCTCTCCACCACAGGAATGAGAGGAGAAGTTCTCTTTGTAGCGGGGGTCGAGAAGGATGAACACCCAGTAATCCGTGTTATCTAAAATGCGTATAACGCGAGGGTCGCGCGAAAGGCAGCCATGTGTGCCAGAGTACCAACAGGCTAGATGCTGGTGTCGACATCAGGATGACTCCATCTCCTCTTCTGCCCATCCACACCGAACAGATGGAATTAAAGTTCCATGGGTACTACCCTCTGAAGCAGAGGCAACTGTCTCCAGCTCCTTCTCCTCCACCTCTTCATGGTCCAATTGTCACCGCCACTTCTGTGAGAAGGTCTGTTAGATGTTCTTCTCTACCTGCATGAAGTTCTTTGTTTTGGTTTCACTTTGTCATCTCCTTTCCTTCTCCCAGCTGTCACCTATTTACACTAATTGTCTCCCTTTATATTTCCTCCCATACTGCCTCACTTTGCGGTTTATACTTCTTCCTGGATTGTGTTCACTGCTAAAGGCTGCTTCTGCTGATTCCTCAGATAAGTCTGTTTCCTTTATTTGTGTTTCCTTGCTGGCTTGATTCTAGGTGACCCTGACTCTGTCCGTATTAAGTGCAGGGAGCCGGAGGTTGTGTCCCCTCACTATTATAGGGTTTTCAGGTGTCACATAGTATGAGGTATGTGGACATGCAATCGTCTACCATAAAGACCTTTGCATGGGCATAGCAGTCAGGGAGAGCTCTAGAGGTTTTATAGGGCTCACCCATATGCTCCTTAGTTTGGGATCAAGACAGTCGGATGTTGCTTTATAAGTTCCAGCTTTCTGCAACACCATCCGTGACATTATAAACCGCCATAACCGTCTTAAGCATGGATCCGGTTTCAGCCTTGATTGACCGCATGCAGGGTCTTTCGATGGAGGTAGCAGATCTCCGTAAAACAGTGTCTCAGTTTCAGGTGACCGGTTCTGCTGGCGTTCATGGAGTTTGTTCCGAGCCTAAAATCTTGCTTCCGGATACGTTCTCTGGGGGTAGTGAGAATTTTGTTCACTTTAGAGAGGCTTGAAAACCTCATTTTCGCCTACTTCCCCATTCCTCTGGTGAGGAGGAGCAGAGGGTGGGGATCATCATCTCGCTGCTCAGGGATAACGCTCAGTCTTGGGCCTTTTCGCTGCTGCTCGGGGCACGGCCCCTCCGATCGGTGAATTAATTTTTTGTAGCCCTGGGGCAGATATATGATGACCCGGATCGTATTGCTCTGGCTAAATCTAAACTGCGTCTTTTATGCCAGGGTGAACAGTCCACAGAGATATATTGTTCAGAATTTTGGAGATGGGCAGCTGATACTGGTTGGAATGATGCTGCACTCCGAAGTCAATTTTGCCATGGTCTTTCGGAAAGATTGAAAGATGCATTTGCTTTTCATGAGAGACCAGCCTCGTTAGAATCTGCCATGTCTCTAGCTGTTCGTATTGACAGGCGTCTTAGAGAGAGAGAGAGAGGAGACTACTCCTTCCTGTCATATTCAGTCCAAGGACAGTGGGGCTGTCTCATTTAGTGCGCAGGGGTCTCAGTCGGTCTTAATCCACCCTGAGGAGGAGGCCATGCAGCTGGGTTTGCTTGCCTCTGATAGTAGAGGATTCAACTCTCAGAGGAGGGTTTGTTTCTGTTGTGGGGGTATAAATCATTTGGCAAATGTTTGCCCCTCTAGGAGATTCATGGAGTTTTCTGAGGGTAATAAAACAAAAACAAAAAGAAAAAACAAAAACTTTCCATTTGCTATTATTGGCAAGGTTGACGCGGAAATTGAAGGTTTGCCATTTACTTGTAGTTCCCTTTTTCTCCTACCTGCCAGGGTGGCGCTAGACAGCAAGAACATTGTTTGTGAGATTTTTGTAGATAGTGGAGCAGCTGTCAATCTCATTGATAATCAATTTGCAATAACGCATGGTTTCCAGGTATGCACTTTGGAAAAGGATATACCTGTTTTTGCTATCGATTACGCTCCACTTTCTCAAAGATCGTTAAAGGGCATAGTTCACAATATCCGTTTGACTGTGGGTGACGCTCATGTTGAGGATATGTCATGTTTCGTTTTAAGCGGATTACCTACTCCTCTAGTGTTGTGGCTACCCTGGCTCACTAAACATAACCCCACCATTGATTGGCAAGCAAGGCAAATAAATGGTTGGAGTGAGTTTTGCAGAGAGAATTGCCTCTTGGCGTCTCTTTCAGAGGTTTCTACCAAGACTGTGCCATCTTTTCTCTCAGAATTTTCGCATGTGTTTTCCGATAGTGGAGTCCAGGAGTTACCCCCGCAACGGGAGTACGACTGCCCTATTAATCTCATCCCAGGCGCCAAACTGCCAAAATCACGCTTATACAATCTCTCCCAACCTGAAAGAGTCGCTATGCGTACTTATATCTCTGAGAGCCTGAGAAAGGGACACATCCGACCCTCGAAGTCACCTGTTGCTGCTGTTTTTTTTTTGTTAAGAAAAAAGATGGTTCTTTAAGACCTCGTCTGGATTTCAGGGAGCTGAACCGTATCACGATTCGTAACCCATATCCGCTTCCTCTGATCCTGGACCTGTTTGACCAGATTGTTGGGGCTGAGGTTTTTTCTAAGTTGGATTTAAGAGGGGCATACAACCTAGTCAGGGTCAGGGAAGGGGACGAATGGAAGACGGCCTTCAATACCCCTGAGGGTCATTTCGAGAATTTAGTTATGCCTTTTGGTTTGATGAATGCTCCGGCCATCTTCCAACATTTTGTGAACAGCATTTTTCATAATTTAATGAGGAAATTTGTACTGGTGTATCTGGATGAAATTTAGACTTTTTCTCCTGATTTCAAGACTGATCGAGACCACCTACGTCAGCTCTTGCTGTTAATAAATTGTATGCTAAACTGGAAAAATATGTGTTTGCGGTTCCGGAGATTCAATTTCTTAGTTTTCTTCTCTCCGCTTCTGGTTTTCGCATGGACCCTGAGAAGGTCCGCGCTGTGCTTGATTAGGAGCTTTCTGAAAATCAGAAGGCGATGATGCGGTTTTTGGGTTTAGCCAATTATTACAGAAAGTTCATTTTGAATTATTCCTCTGTTGCTAAGCCACTCACTGATATGACTAAAAAGGGGGTAGATTTTTCTTCATGGTCGGTAGATGCGCTAAAAGCCTTTTCTAGTGTCAAAGAGAGTTTTGCTTCCGCTCCCATTTTAGTACAACCTGATGTCTCTCTACCTTTTATTGTTGAGGTGGACGCTTCTGAGGTGGGTGTGGGTGCGGTCTTATCTCAGGGTCCCTCTCCTGCCAAATGGCGACCGTGTGCCTCTTTCTCATGGAAACTCCTCTGCAGAGAGAAATTATGATGTGGGAGTTGTTGCCATCAAATTAGCTTTTGAGGAATGGCGCCATTGGTTAAAGGAAGCCAGACACCCTATTACCGTGTTTACAGACCATAAGAATCTGGCGTACTTGGAATCGGTAAGCGTCTGAACCCGAGACAGGCCAAATGGTCTTTGTTCTTTTCTAGGTTTAATTTTGTTGTTACGTTCCGCCCTGGGGTTAAAAATGTGAAGGCGGATGCCCTGTCACGTTGTTTTCCGGGAGGGGGGAACTTTGAAGACCCGGGTCCCATTTTGGCTGAAGGGGTGGTCGTCTCTGCTCTTTATCCTGATTTGGAGGCAGAGGTTCAGTCAGCCCAGGCAGAGGCTCCTAATCTTTGTCCTCCTGGGAGGTTGTTTGTGCCTCTCGCTTTACGACACAAGGTTTTTAAGGAGCACCACGATACTGTCCTTGCTGGGCACCCAGGGAGCAGAGCCACAGTGGATCTCATTGCTCAGAGATTCTGGTGGCCAGCTCTTCGTAAGACGGTTGAGGGTTTTGTGGCAGCCTGCGAGACCTGCAATCGTGCCAAGGTCCCTCATTCATGGCCATCGGGTTCTCTCCTCCCGTTACCCATTCCTTCCCGTCCTTGGACACATCTGTCCATGGCTTCATTACGGACCTGTCTCGTTCCTCAGGGAAGACTTTGATTCTGGTAGTAGTGGACCGTTTTAGCAAAATGGTGCATTTCATTCCCTTTTCTGGGTTACCCAATGCTAAGACGCAAGCGTTTGTTGATCACATTGTTAAATTGCATGGCATTCCTTCAGACATCGTCTCTGATAGGGGCACGCAATTTGTTTCCAGATTCTGGAAGGCCTTCTGTTCTCGCTTGGGGGTTCGGTTGTCGTTCTCTTCTGCTTTTCACCCGCAGTCGAATGGTCAGACCGAATGCGTCAATCAGAATCTGGAGACATATCTGCGCTGTTTTGTGGCGGAGAATAAGGAGGATTGGTGTTCCTTTTTTGTCCCTTGCTGAGTTTGCTTTAAATAACCATTGCCAGGAGTCCTCTGATAAGTCCAATTTTTTGGTGCATATGCGTTTCATCCGCAGTTTGGGACATTCTCTGGAGAGGGGTCTTCTGGTTTACCTGATGAGGTGAGATTTTTTCTTGTCTTTGTCATTTATTTGGCAAAAGATTCAGGGTAATCTGAAGAGGATGAGTGAGAGATATAAGCGTGTGGCAGATAAGAATCGTGCATGGTCCGGACCTGAATGTGGGTTATCTGGTGTGGTTGTCTACAAAGAATATCAAACTAAAGGTTCCCTCCTGGAAGTTGGGTCCTAAGTTTATTGGGCCTTACAAGATCTTGTCCGTCATCAATCCCGTTGCCTTCCGTCTTGATCTTCCTCAGACTTGGAAGATCCATAATGTTTTTCACAGGTCTCTATTAAAACCTTATGTGCAACCCACTGTACCCTCCTCTTTGCCTCCTCCTCCGATTGTTGTTGATGGTAATCTTGAATTTCAGGTCTCTAGGATTGTGGATTCTCGCATTGTCCACGGTTCCCTCCAGTACCTCGTTCATTGGGAGGGTTATGGTCCTGAGGAGAGGATATGGGTCCCAGTGGCGGACATTAAGGCCACTCGTCTTATCAGGGCTTTCCATAGGTCTCATCCTGAGAAGGTGGGCTCTGAGTGTCCGGAGTCCACCCGTAGAGGGAGGGGTATTGTCACCGCCACTTCTGTGAGAAGGTCTGTTAGATGTTCTTCTCTACCTGCATGAAGTTCTTTGTTTTGGTTTTACTTTGTCATCTCCTTTCCTTCTCCCAGCTGTCACCTATTTACACTAATTGTCTCCCTTTATATTCCCTCCCATACTGCCTCACTTTGCGGTTTATACTTCTTCCTGGATTGTGTTCACTGCTGAAGGCTGCTTCTGCTGATTCCTCAGATAAGTCCTTTATTTGTGTTTCCTTGCTGGTTTGATTATAGGCGACCCTGACTCCGTCCGTATTAAGTGCAGGGAGCTGGTGGTAGTGTCCCCTCACTATTATAGGGTTTTCAGGTGTCACATAGTATGAGGTACGTGGACATGCAATCGTCTACCATAAAGACCTTTGCATGGGCATAGCAGTCAGGGAGAGGTCTAGGGGTTTTATAGGGCTCACCCATATGCTCCTTAGTTTGGTATCAAGCCATAAAGGCTTATTTATAAGTTCCAGCTTTCTGCAACACCATCCGTGACACCAATTCGCGCTGATAAAACAAACTGTGGGTGGTCTGGGTATAACCCTGTGTGATGTCCTCCCCCATTTCCATGTCTGCCACATTCAGAGCGTCGTTCTTAATTGTGAGCAGTGATAATTTGAGTAGACACAGCAGTGGGATGGTTACGCTGATAATAGCGTTATCGCCACAAACTGTGTGGATTCATCAAAGTTTTTTAAAACCTCACACAGGTCTGACATCAATGCCCACTCCTAGCTTGTGAATATTGTCAGTTGACTCGAAAGGCGACGACCATGTTGCAGCTGGTATTCCACAACTGCTCTCTGCTGCTCACAAAGCCTGGCCAACATGTAGAACATAGAGTTCCAGCACGTGCACATGTCACACAACAGTCGGTGAGAAGGAAGCCGCAAGCGCTGCTGCAGCGTTGACAGACCGGCTGATGCTGTGTGTGAACCGAGAGCAAGGCAGGTGGTTTGACTCTGCAACCAGAAAAGAGTGCGTACGCAGAAGTCAAGATTAAGAAAATTGCATTTACTATAAATTAATAAAAGCAGGTTAACAGTGAAGTTACAGAGGTAAAGACAAGCAAAATATTCAAAACAGTATAAACAATACTAGTGAAATACTGCAACAATTTTCACCTTTACTGTGTCCGCATTCACAGTGCAGACACTAAGAAATAACAGTCCCAGGAACTATCCCTAACTGACCCTAACTTTCAAGCGGGTGCGCATCCCCCTTATCCCAGTGGTCCAAGTGGACCTCTTACAGTTTGTGGAAGTGCACGGTGGGGCCCTGATGTCGTCCTTTTCCTTTAACCAGCGCAGGATCCGCAACAAAGAAGTCCTCCTCAGCAGGCCGGAAAACCAGATGAATATAATCCAGAATTTTACAGTTACTGTCCGGTACCTCGACAGCACTGTGAGTCTCTTTACTGTTTGGGGCAATCCACTCAGCCCAATGTCGGCTCCACAGGTTAGTTGCTGCACACAGTCCTTTTTAACTTGGCTTCACTAAATGCATGGTCTCTTTATACTCCATCCGTCTCTAGACTGAAGTTCACACAGCTTGGCTGCACAGGAACGTCCTTTAGTATCTCCACACACGTCTTACACAGCACAGAACTTGTTTTCTTTCTTGCCAAGATGGCAGCCGTTATAGTTCCAGTCTCTCTTCCTCTTTCTTCCTGCTCACACTGAGGCAGACTGACATCATAAGGGGCGTGTCACTTCAACACTTAACTGCTGCCTTAAAGAGCCAGTATCACATTAATACACTTTCTCTATGGTAAACTTCAATGCAAATTGGTCCTATGCTGCCATCTACTGACCAAACGAATACTGCAGGCATTTACATTTATCTGTATTACTGGAATAGCATTATACATTAAATTTTAACACAGTTTACCAGGATAATGAAACTTAGAGACATTACATGACTGTTTCTTACATGTGGACGACTTTCGGAAATGGGCACACACGCAGCGCGCCTTCACTAGTAGCTCTGGCAAATTGGGGTATGTTTTGATAAACCGCTGAACCACTAAGTTTAAGACGTGGGCTAGGCATGGGATGTGTGTCAGGTTGCCGAGCTGCAAAGCCACCACCAAGTTATGGCCATTGTCAGACACAACCATGCCTGGTTGTAGGTTGAGTGGCGGGAGCCACAACCTGGTCTTGTCCCTTATACCCTGCCAAAGCTCTGCGGCGGTGTGCTGTTTGTCCCCTAAGCAGATCAGCTTCAGCATGGCCTGTTGACACTTACCCACAGCAGTGCTACACTGCTTCTAGCTAGCGACTAATGGCTGACTAGTGCTGGAGGTGGAAGTGGAGGAGGATGAGGTGGAGGAGGAGAAGTGGGGGTTGGAGCGAGTAACATATCTGCTGGCGGAGACCCTGATGGACGTAGGGCCCGCAATTCTGGGCGTGGGTAGTACCTGTGCCATCCCAGGGTACGACTCACTCCTGGCCTCCACCACATTCACCCAGTGTGTGGTCAGGGAAATGTAGCGTCCCTGGCCACCAGCACTTGTCCATGTGTCTGTGGTTAAGTGGACCTTCCCAGTAACTGCGTTGGTCAGGGCACGGGTGATGTTCTAGGACACATGCTGGTGTAAGGCGAGCATGGCACACCGTGAAAAATAGTGGTGGCTGGGGACTGCGTACCGAGGGACGGCCACCAACATCAGGCTGCGAAAAGGCCTCAGTGTCCACAAGCCAAAATGGCAACATTTCAAGGGCCAGTAATTTTGAAAGTTATCAGTTTAGTGCTGTAGCCTGTGGGTGGGTGGGTATTCGCGCTTGCGTTCAAATGACTGTTATGGACATTAGGATGCTGCGCTGGGACAGGGAAAAGGGTGTTGTTGCTGATGGTTCATGCGAAGTTCCAGGTGCAGGGCGAGAGGCATCCGGGCCTGCGTCTTGGACAGCGTGTAACACAGGGGAAGAGGAGGCAGTGGTGTGACCCACAGACCCAGATTGTGGACCCAGGTGTTCGGCCCACTTATTAGGGTGCTTGGATGCCATTTGGCGGATCATGCTGGTGAGGTTGCTACTGTTTACGCCCCGGCTCATTTTGGTACAGTACAGGTTGCAAACTACCACTTTTTTGACCTCTGCACTTTCCTCAAAAAAGCTCCATACTGTGGAACACCTACACCTTGGCAAGGTTGATTTACGCATGGGGGTGCTCGGGGTAACGGTTGCGGGCCTGTTTTGTGTGGGCTGACTTCTGCCTTTTGCAACCCCATTGCCTCTTCCAGCCTGTTGCGGTGCTGCGGATCCCTCCCCCTCTGTACTGCTGTCCCCGCTCGGCTTTTCACCTTTCCATGTTGGGTCAGTGACCACATCGTCAACCACCTCCTCTTCCACTTGCTCTGCTCATCCTCCTGACTTGACCTAACCAAAACCTCAGTGATTGACAACTGTGTCTCATCATCATCCACCTCGTGAACGAATGATTGCCGTTCACCACCGTCATCTTCTTGAGACTGTGAAGGCTCAAGAGGTTGAGAATCAGGGCACAATATCTCAGGTCCCTCTTCAAGCGTGCTGGGCGCAAGGGCAAAATGAAATAGTGGCGCTGGAAAGAGCTCCTCGGAATATCAGAGTATGGGATCACTCATTTGGCAAGCCTCTCCATGGTGGGAGGAAGGATGATCTGAGTGAGGATTCGGTTGACCAGACTCTTGGCTACAGAGACTGGACTTGGTGGAAGAGAGGGTGGTGCTTAACTGACTGGAAGCATTATCTTCAGCAATCCAACCGACCAACTGTTTTCACTGGTCCGACTTGGACAGTGTTGTCGTGCGCCGCCCAGGTAAGTTGGACATGAAGCTGGGTATGGTTTTCTTAATTTTTTTTTGTGGTGCACTGGCAGCAGGCACAGTTTTATTGCACCCAGTGCCACAGCCTCTGCGTGAACCATCAGCATCATGCCCACTTCCACGTCCCTTAGAGCTCGCCTTCTTCATATTTACGGATTTGTTACTGGTTGAGACAGTTTTTTTTACTGTAGACAAAAGACAGTTTTCAGATGCAGTACAGTATATGACACAGAACAGCACAAATTTTGGACACTATTTTAGCCACAGATTATTGGAATCTGCAATACAGACACTGTTTTACAGTCAGGTCCATAAATATTGGGACATCGACAAAATTCTAACATTTAAATTCTAACATTTTTGGCTCTATACACCACCACAATGGATTTGAAATGATACAAACAAGATGTGCTTTAACTGTAGACTGTCAGCTTTATTTGAGGGTATTTAAATCCAAATCAGGCGAACAGTGTAGGAATTACAACAGTTTGCATATGTGCCTCCCACTTGTTAAGGAACCAAAAGTAATGGAACAGAATAATCATAAATCAAACTTTCACTTTTGAATACTTGGTTTCAAATCCTTTGCAGTCAATTACAGCCTGAAGTCTGGAATGCATAGACATCACCAGATGCTGTGTTACATCCCTAGTGATGCTCTGCCAGGCCTCTACTGCAACTGTCTTCAGTTCCTGTTTGTTCTTGGGGCATTTTCCCCTTAGTTTTGTCTTCAGCAAGTGAAATGCATGCTCAATCGGATTTAGGTCAGGTGATTGACTTGGCTATTGCATAACATTCCATTTCTTTCCTTTAAAAAACTCTTTGGTTGCTTTTGCCGTATGCTTTGGGTCATTGTCCATCTGCACTGTGCAGCTCCATCCAATGAGTTCTGAAGCATTTGGCTGAATATGAGCAGATAATATTGCCCTAAACACATCAGAATTCAACCTGCTGCTTTTGTCAGCAGTCACATCATCAATAAATACAAGAGAACTAGGTCCATTGGCAGCCATACATGCCCACACCATGACATGAAGCATGGTGCTTCACTGATGAGGTGGCATGCTTAGGATCTTTAGCAGTTCCTTTCCTTCTCCATACTCTTCTCTTCTCATCACTCTGGTACAAGTTGATATTGGTCTCATCTGTTCATAGGATGTTGTTCCAGAACTGGTAAGGCTTTTTTAGATGTCGTTTGGCAAACTCTAATCTGGCCTTCCTGTTTTTGAGGCTCACCAATGGTTTACATCTTGTGGTAAACACTCTGTATTCACTCTCGTGAAGTCTTCTCTTGATTGTTGACTTTGACACACATACACCTACCTCCTGGAGATTGTTCTTGATTTGGCTAGCTGTTGTGAATGGTGTTTTCTTCACCAAGGAAAGAATTCTTCTGTCATCCACCACAATTGTTTTCCGTGGTCTTCCGGGTCTTTTGGTGTTGGTGAGATCACCGGTGTATTCCTTCTTTTTAAGAATGTTCCAAACAGTTGTTTTGGCCATGCCTAATGTTTTTGCTATCTCTCTGATGGTTTTTTTTTTTTTTTTTTCAGCCTAATAATGGCTTGCTTCACTGATAGTGACAGCTCTTTGGATCTCATCTTGAGAGTTTACAGCAACAGATTCCAAATGCAAATAGCACACTTGAAATGAACTCTGGACCTTTTATCTGCTCATTGTAATTGGGATAATGAGGAAATAACACACACCTGGCCATGGAACAGCTGAGAAGCCATTTGCCCCATTACTTTTGGTTCCTTAACAAGTGGGAGTCACATATGCAAACTGGTGGAATTCCTACACCGTTTACTTGATTTGGATGTAAATACCCTCAAATTAAAGCTGACAGTCTGCAGTTAAAGCACATCTTGTTTGTTTCATTTTAAATCCATTGTGGTGGTGTATAGAGCCCAAAATGTTACAATTGTGTCGCTGTTCCAATATTTATGGACCTGACTGTATGATGTTGTTAATATTTATAACTATATTATTCCCAATATATGGCCCTAACAACCACTGACAGTGTTCAAATGCAGAGCACTGAGATTAATGGATTAAACCGCAGACAGCAAAAATGTGGTCAGATTCTGGGAAATATGTATATATATATATTTTTCACTTTTTCCCAATATATGGCCCTACAAAAAACACAGATGGTGTTCAAATGAAGAGCACTGAGACAGCAAAAATGTGGTCAGATTCTGGGAAATATATCTAAATTATAAAAAAATAATAAAAGTGCAACTTTCACTTTCAAATTGCTGCCAACACACACAATAGTCCTTAAAAGGACTTTTGGGTCTTTTAAACGTCTTTAAAATGAGTAATTTGCGTTCAAATTCTCTCTACACTCCGTCCCTCCCTAACAGCAGCTCTCCCTGACTCACAATGAGCCGAACCCGCGTGACCGGGTGCTATATATCCGTCCGTATTAAGTGCAGGGAGCCGGTGGTCGTGTCCCCTCACTATTATAGGGTTTTCAGGTGTCACATAGTATGAGGTACGTGGACATGCAATTGTCTACCATAAAGACCTTTGCATGGGCATAGCAGTCAGGGAGAGGTCTAGGGGTTTTATAGGGCTCACCCATATGCTCCTTAGTTTGGGATAAAGCCAGTCGGATGTTTATTTATATGTTCCAGATTTCTGCAACACCATCCGTGACAGTACCACCATGTGCCAAGCATAGCGATGCTCAAGCCGAACAGGTATTCTGCCAAGCATGCTCACTCATTACTACTTGTGGTTAAAGAACAGAACGACAGTGCTAATGAATCAGTATCTGTAGAGGGAAGGAGTATTATGCAAATATATATATAGGTCTTTTAATATATACTGTGGGGATTTGTTCTGGTAGACAGGTTAGTGGACGCAGTATAGAGGCAAGGAATCAGAATGTAAATCAAACTTCGGTGTTTTGTTCACACTCAACAAAAACATAACCGTCTTGGTGGTTGTTCACACAGCAAAATAACAGTGTTCACCTGGAATCCTAGGTGTCAGTTCACACCCGGCTGAATGCTCATCCACAAAAGTTCACTGGCCTCTTTCAGGTGGCCTGCACGCCAGTTTGCAGTCTTCAGCCTTCAGCACAGAGGCTCCACAGCTTCACTGTCATATGGAGGTAAAATCCACACAGCTGAGACTGCTGGCTAGGTTTTTATATCCCAGCCAAAACCCAGCCTGGAGCGTGGGGAGAAGCCACCCACCATGCACTTTGACTGCTCCCAGTAAGAGCCGACCCGGATTGGCTTTACAGCCATACTAAATAACAAATAGTGTGAATCAGCACTAACCGCCGCTGACACTGAAAATTACCAGCTCTTACCTCACAGAGGCCAGGAATCTCGGTGACACATACCTTCCATCAATGGACCCTTGCGCCTTTCTACATACCTCCCCCATTTGTTCAACCCTGAGGGGTTGAACACTTGCCAGACAGTGTAACCAGGACAGGGCATCTGCGTTTCCCTGTAACCTGCCTGCCCTATGTTCCACCGAAACGTAAAGTTTTGTAAAGACAAGAACCACCTGGTGACCCGAGCATTCTTCTCTTTGGCTTGGCTTATCCACTTGAGAGGGGAGTGGTCGTCACCAGACGGAACTTTCTCCCCAACAGATAATAGCGGAGAGATTTGAGTGCCCACTTGATGGCCAGGCACTCTCTCTCCACTCTACTGTAACTAGTCTCGGCTGGGGTAAGCTTTCGGCTAAGGAAAACAACGTGGTGCTCCTCCCCATTGATGTCCTGAGAGAGTACAGCTCTGAGGCCTACTTCAGAGGCATTGGTCTGTACCAAAAACTCCCTCTTGAAGTCAGGAGTCACCAATACCGGGGACCCACACAGGGCCGACTTCAAAGCGGAGAAAGCCTTTTCCGCCTGCTCATTCCACTGGACTGTCACTGACTTGCGTCCCTTCAAAAGGCCTGTCAATGGTGCGGCGACTAACAAAATTGGGGACATACCTCATATAGTACCCCACCATACCCAGGAACAACTTTACTTGCCGAGTAGTGACAGGTCGGGGCCAATTCCTAATTGCCTCAAATTTGTTCACCTGAGGTTTTATCATTCCGCACCCAATTACATACCCGAGGTACTTTGTCTTTTCTACCCCTATTGCACACTTTTTTGGGTTAGGGGTTAGGCCAGCTTTCCTAAGGGAGTCAACTACAGCCTGTACTTTAGGTACAGTCAGGTCCATAAATATTGGGACATCAACACATACATAAAAATGGATTTGAAATGAAACAAACAAGATAAGCTTTGACTGCAGACTGTCAGCTTTAATTTAAGGGTATTTGCATCCAAATCAGGTGAACGGTGTAGGAATTCCAACAGTTTGCATATGTGCCTCCCACTTGTTAAGGAACCAAAAGTAATGGGACAATTGGCTGTTCCATGGCCAGGTGTGTGTTGTTATTTTCACATTATCCCAATTGCAATGAGCAGATAAAAGGTGCAGAGTTCATTTCAAGTGTGATATTTACATTTGGAATCTGTTGCTGTCAACTCTCAAGATGAGATCCAAAGAGCTGTCACTATCAGTGAAGCAAGCCATCATTAGGCTAAAGAAAACACAACAAACCCATCAGAGAGATAGAAAAAAAACATTAGGCGTGGCCAAAACAACTGTTTGGAACATTCTTAAAAAGAAGGAATGCATCGGTGAGCTCAGTAACACCAAAAGACCCGGAAGACCACGGAAAACAACTGTGGTGGATGACCGAAGAATACTTTCCCTGGTTAAGAAAACACCCTTCACAACAGTTGGCCAGATCAAGAACACTCTCCAGGAGGTAGGTGTATGTGTTTCAAAGTCAACAATCAAGAGAAGACTTCACCAGAGTGAATACAGAGGGTTCACCACAATATGTAAACCATTGGTGAGCCTCAAAAACAGGAAGGCCAGATTAAAGTTTGCCAAACGACATCTAAAAAAGTCTTCACAGTTCTGGAACAACATCCTATGGACAGATGAGACCAAGATCAATATGTACCAGAGTGATGGGAAGAGAAGAGGATAAGGAAAGGAACTGCTCAAGATCCTAAACATACCACCTCATCAGTGAAGCATGGTGGTAGTAGTGTCATGGCATGGGCATGTATGGCTGCCAATGGACCTGGTTCTCTTGTATTTATTGATGATGTGACTGCTGACAAAAGCAGCAGGATGAATTCTGATATGTTTTGGGCAATATTATCTGCTCATATTCAGCCAAATGCTTCAGAACTCATTGGATGGAGCTTCACAGTGCAGATGGACAATGACCCAAAGCATACTGCAAAAGCAACCAAAGAGTTTCTTAAGGGAAAGAAGTGGAATGTTATGCAATGGCCAAGTCAATCACCTGACCTGAATCCGATTGAGCATGCATTTCACTTGCTGAAGACAAAACTGAAGGGAAAATGCCCCAAGAACAAGCAGGAACTGAAGACAGTTGCAGTAGAGGCCTGGCAGAGCATCACCAGGGATGAAACACAGCATCTGGTGATGTCTATGCATTCCAGACTTCAGGCTGTAATTGACTGCAATTGAGGATGTTTATATATAGATGTATGTATGTATGTATGCCCCAGTTATTACATACATCTGTATATACGTATCTGCCATGGCTGTCCCCCAGGTATGTGTATAAATATGTATATATCACCGCGCCAGCCCACATTTAAATACCTCCGCGGTGCTGCGCTAGTGGAGTTAGACCGGCGTGTCCCAGAAGAGAGCGCAACCTGCACGCCGAAGTTAACTTCTGCAGCCCCACTGAAGCGGGAACCATCCCCTGTGAAACGAGCCATGCCATGTGAAAATCAACCCCAGGACAACAAGCTCAAGCGAGGATCAGCCCCTAAAGACGAGCAACCCCTGGTAAACGAGCTGGCTGAGTATTATACCCCTATACCACCAACGAACCCTTTGTTTATTAACCCCTGCTATACCACCAATGCTTCTACCCCTGCAATCTTACCCTTGCTTCCCTGTCCCATACCCCTGCTGCTTTAATCCCTGCAGACCCCAGCCTTGCTACCCTGCCCCGATTTACCCCTGCATACCCAGGTCTAGCATTAACCCCTGCTACCCTGAACCCTAACATTTACCCCTGCCCTTGCTTTGCTGATCCTGATCCTGCAGAGTCCCTGAACCCTAGTACTCTTCCTTGATTACCCCAGGAATTAACCCCTTCAATGCTCCCTGCAGCTGTAACCCCTTTACTGCTGCACGGTATTGTGAACCCCTTGTGCCTGTAGGGACAGTGTGTAGCCAGGTGGTTAGGCTGCTGCTGATATTTATGTTTGTATGTAAGTGTGTTATTTAGGTAGATTTGGGGTGGAATTGTATATTATATTGTAGTGTAGCTAGGTGTTTATTGTAGTGCTATTACTATACTGTGGTGTGTGCGTCTATATGTATATATATTTATAACCATTGGTATATATATATATATATATATATAGATTTAGATATACAGTAGTGTAATAGACTATTTGTATTGTTTAATACATTTTTCTTTATTCATAACATACAGTGTATACTCCTTTATTGTAGCAGAAAGTCGCACGTAGTTTAGTTCAGTGTAGAGTAAGGCAACAGAGGTAGTTGTATTTATAGCATAAATAGGCGGAGTAGTCAGACGACTCACGCCTATTTATGAATATTAATTATTGAAATTACTAAAATTATCAATAATTAATATTTCCCTTAACAGTATTCATACAATGGTGACTGTTTATCAAGCTCACATGCCACCTCACTAGAGGTTGTCATCCTCGGCAACCCACCCGATACAACCTCATCTTGTGCATAGCGCTGTGGGGACACATCAGCGTTGGCCTTGGTTGACTTTTGCAGCGTGAAATTCTCAAAATGCCCTGGGGATGTCAGGCACATCTGACAGGGAAGGATCTGCTGACTTCTCAACATTCTCTCTGGGTGGAAAACTTGCCATGACCTGTGAGTACCTGTGAGGCCTCTGTGAGTACCGGGTCAGGAACAACCCCCTTTTTACCATGTATGGGACCACCTCCGACCGCCCATCCACCTTCCCCAATGGCCATTTGGTTTTGACCATGACTATCACCCAGGGCATACCCATTCCATCATACTGATTTTGGGTTAGGGTGTACTACTTGTCCCAGGCGTTCTCCCACAACCTTGTGGATCTCCGTCAGACAGCGGTGGTGCTCCTGCACCCATGCAGTTGCACTTCCGGTGGTGGTCCCATCGGATCGGGCATGTGGAGGTCTTCAAACTCTCGCCCGGTGGTACTGTGTACCCTGTTGGTATAGGCCCACATCGGCTCTAGTTGCGCTGAAGTCCGGGTGGGCTGGACAGGAGCTTGCTGTTCAGTACTCTTACTCAGCCCACAGGGTTGACACTTAAGACATGCCTCAGCTACCATGCCTGCCAGACCTGGACAGTATATCAGCCGTTGAAGCCACTTGAATGCCTTGTCACTCCTGAAATGGGCGCCTCTCTCATGGGCGGCCTCTAGTCCCAATGACATGGGGATGACAATCTGTTGTCGGTACTGTAGCTCTGACAGTAAGTATATGGTCATGCACAGGAGGCCCTGGGTAATGGTCAGCTTATCCCACTGCCTCGACAATTTTTACCCTCTGGGGTCAAACAAGCTCGCTCACTTTCCACAGGTCCGGGCAGCCATTCTGGACTCTCTACCAATCATCCAGCGTCCTTTCAAACACCATGTACATTCTGGATGCCACTCTACTTTAATGTGCCACGTCCTGGAACAGGGATAATCGATCAAAATCAGGAGTTTCAGTGTCCTCTATCTTTTCATCGTCTCTTCTTTGTTCTTGTTGGGGTGGAATCTTCACCAGGGTCCTTCGCGGCACCTTCACGTCTCTAATGGGCCAATGGGATGTGTTGCTCTTTTGCAGACTACAACCCCTGACCATTAAGTTTAACGTCGGCTCGAACTCAGCCTGCTCTGGGCATTCTCTGGACACATGGCCATACTGCCGACAAGCCCAACAGCAAGGCCCTCTTATGACAGGACCCCTCTCCTGGGTCATCCTGGGTGGACTGACGCAGAGCACTGGAGTCATTTCCGGAGACAGGGGTGATCCTGCCTTCATCTGGGACACTTCCAACCGAAGTTCTCTCAATTTCGTCCACAAGGCCTGGACCAGATCCTTTAAAGACTCGGTTTCTTCTGACCCTGACCGGTCCCTTGTGGTTCTCGCCACCACAGGTACGTGCTCTTCCTCCCCCTCCACGGCAGCTTGGTAGACACTGGAGAAAGTCATGTCGGCTGCCGTCCAGGTCCTCTCTTGCAGCTTGTCCTGTAGGAACTTGTTGGAGAGCCGCACTATAAACTGGTCTCTTAGTAGCCGGTCCACCTCCCAAGAGGCTCCCATGGCCTCTGGGCCCCGCCACTGTATTTAATTGAGCATCTCTTGTAAGGCATTGTAGTAACTGCATCGGGGTCTCGCACTCTCGCTGTTGTCGTTGAAGAAGTGAGCCTGCAACTGCACTACTTTGGCACGCCCCCTGGGCTATCTCCAGCAGGGAGAATATTTTCTCTAGAGCGTCTTTCTCGGGTTCGGGCCTCACCATCACGGTCCGTCTGACGTCGCCTTCTAGAGTCACCAACGCAACATCTGCCCGCAGCTCGGGGGGGAGGTTACACATTTTAACCGCACTTCGCACCCTCTCTGTCCAGTCCTGCAACGTCATATTTTTACAGTCAAATTTTGGCAGATGACTCAACATCGCCCCCATGGGGTTGGGGCGGACATGGCATTGGGGGCAAACTGTATCAGCAGTGTTGGGGCAAACTGGTCTTGTGCTGGCGCACCCTGAACTGGGTCCTGATCCGGTGCCATTGGCGCCGGGTAAAGGTCTCCCTCCACGTTCCCATCCATAACAGTCACTGTATTCTGCCGACTATGCCAAGTTGTAATCCATGTACCAGGATGGGCTCCCCAGGATACAGCAAAGTCACGAACGAGGAAAGCAACACCGACATCAGCTTGTGCAAAACAGAACTTTCTTTTACTGTAACAGGGTATTAAACACAACCCCAACTGCAGGGAACAATGAATAAGGTTACATACACTCAGCCCGGAGACTGAGACCCCTGTGATGCACAGCAAGGCAACCTCTAATGCCTGAAGGTATAAGTTTGCAGTAATTTTCATATTGGCGGCCACGACTAAAACTGCCTCACAGTACCTTATTATTATATGTATATTATACAAGGCACAGAAAAGAAATCAGCAGCACTGCTGTTGCTCGCCCCACAAACACTCTGTATTGCCAGATGCAGCAACCACGGCTCAGTAGATACAGACAGATTCGTGTGGTGCTCAGCAAAAACTGGTTTAAAGCAGACACATTATATAAATGTAATGGTAAATGAAAAGATTTGCGGCTCTCACCACTGTCTTGAAATTACTTCAATGCTTTATTACAAGCATACATGGAAAAGTTTGCAGGCTAGCGGTCCGAGGAAGCGCAAATCACGTGCGAAGCGGCCGTCACTGCCGATCAACACTGAAGGGCTATTCCGCTCCCCAGCCTTTTCCATGTATGCGTGTAATAAAGCATTGAAGTAATGTCAAGACAGTGCTGAGTGCCACAAATAGTTTCATCTACCATTACATTTGTACCTTATTATTACCCTAAGAAAACTCGACCGATTTGTCTGGGTGCAGGGTCTGGGCTCGCCTGCGGTGCAGCACAACAGCTTACAATGTTATACTTCTATGCAATAATTCCCCCTTACATAAGGGCTCTTTCACACCTGCATTATTGTCTTCCGGCATAGAGTTCCGTCGTCGGGGCTCTATGCCGGAAGAATCCTGATCAGGATTATCCTAATGCATTCTGAATAGAGTGAAATCCGTTCAGGATGCATCAGGATGTCTTCAGTTCCATAACGGAACGTTTTTTGGCCGGAGAAAATACCGCAGCATGCTGCGCTTTTTGCTCCGGCCAAAAAAACTGAAGACTTGCCGCAAGGCCGGATCTGGAATGAATGCCCATTGAAAGGCATTGATCCGGATCCGGCCTTAAGCTAAACGTCGTTTCGGCGCATTGCCGGATACGACGTTTACCTTTTTTAGAGTGGTTACCATGGCTGCCGGGACGCTAAAGTCCTGGCAGCCATGGTAAAGTGTAGCGGGGAGCGGGGGAGCAGCATACTTACCATCCGTGCGGCTCTCGGGGCGCTCCAGAGTGACGTCAGGGCGCCCCAGGCGCATGGATGACGTGATCGCATGGCACGTCATCCATGCGCATGGGGCGCTCTGACGTCACTCTGGAGCGCCCCGGGAGCCGCACGGATGGTAAGTATACTGCTCCCCCGCTCCTACTATGGCAACCAGGACTTTAATAGCGTCCTGGGTGCCATAGTAACACTGAAAGCATTTTGAAGACGGATCCGTCTTCAAATGCTTTCAGTACACTTGCGTTTTTCCGGATCCGGCGTGTAATTCCGGCAAGTGGAGTACACGCCGGATCCGGACAACGCAAGTGTGAAAGAGGCCTAACCTGTAAAACAACACGTGCTTGAATGTTACTTCCTGAGCGAAGACACTAAACGGGTTTGTAGTCATGGGAGGTTTCTCTCAGTATGCAATGTCTCTAAGTAACAGAGTCCTTGTACTAACGGTAGCAACACTTTTGGCTTCATACTGTCAAGGTAGGGAGTGGGGGAAACTCCCCACCATACAATGTTGCCAATTACTAGGCAATAGGCAGGGAAAAGGGAGCTGGTCACCTCCTAAAGCTTCCCTCAAATAGCCCTAGTCTCCTGGCTGTATGAGCCGCCTTCAATGGTAAGGGGGCTCATACCCACGAACCTAGAAGTCTAGGAATCCCTGCATTGCTCTCAACATAGTGACAGGGCCGAGACCCAGTAGCTGACAAGGAGAAAGACAGAATGCAGCAATGCACGTCAGGTAAGTATACAGTGTAACAACAGAGCACTAGAAACAACCAACACTTACCTGCCGCAGCAGAGATGGAAAGACGGCACTAAAATCTACCGGGACCTTCATGTGAACACCGGATGCAAGGAAGCTCCAGGCAGGAAAGCACTGTCTTGTAAAGTAGTTCCCACTCGGGGGGAACCAACCCCCTTCCAGAGGACACATACACAAAAGGGGAAAACGACAAACGTCCATGCAGGCCAGTACACACCTACATGAAACAAACACCCAGACGTATAACAAAACTCCAACTCAAACCCACACCATAAACACACCAGGAGGGGAAGGAAGACAAGGAGGAAACACACAGTAAGACAACACAGAAGAAATCGCTGGGAACATCGATGTCAAACCAGCCAGTGAATTAACCCCACGCACACCAGACAGGGAAGCGAAACAACTAAAATGGAAATCGCTCACACATGGATAAACAACACATTACCACAGGCAACTACATGAGTGGCAAACGTGTCACGGCACAGACAACATGGGCCGTGACACTGCCCCCTCATGCAATCACAACACCACGTTGCCGCAGGAAACAGAATGTGTGGCCACCATGTCACCAATATGAGAAAAGAGTTGAACGGCACATCTCTGTGGTGAAGGTGGTGCTCAGTGGTATGTTAAGTTCATGCAATAGAAGAGAAAACCACTGCACTCTAGTTGCTGTTTCGTTAAATGCTTATTTTTATTATTATTGGAAAGCTCTTTTGATTTTTTTTTACTTTTTTATCCATCCAGAGAATAATATTTAGTCACTGGCCAACATTTCGGTCAACAATATACCTTGATCACGGCCTTAGTAATGGTGCTAGTAATCATCCTGACAAACTAGTTAAAAAAAATCTAAAGAGCTTTCCAATAATAATAAAAATAATCATTTAACGAAACAGCAACTAGAGTGCCATCATGTCAGGGTGCCAGCCACAGGCCATGACAGGTACACTGCAATGACCCTAACTGACTAACTACAGGCCTAATCTCAGCCACCAGTCCCTTCAGCAACCATGAGATCCTGCAGGCTAGGCAGCACTCCGATCCAAAGCTCCTAACAGCCATCTCAGAAACAATCCTTTGACTCTGGACAGGATCTGGGTATGGTACAGCGATCACTCCCTCCCTGCTTCAACTCCGGCCGCTCCAGGACACCCTGATGCCAGAATGCGACCGGATTCTATTCACCCACAATCCTTCTCTGTTCCTCTCAAAATGAAGGCAGCAGCGGCTTCCTGGTTCTGCTTCAGACTGTCCACCCCACCTCGCATGCAAATTCAAACACTAGCAATATGTTAGCTGTATTAAGATACAGTGACATCTTATGGTTAAAGAACAGAACAACAGTGCTAATGAATCCGTATTCTTACAATGGTGACTGTTTATCAACCTCATAGATATACTAGAAGTGTCCAGATGGATACCCCTTTAACAGGCCTTGCAGGATGAATAAGGCTGTAAGGCAAACCCAAATCTTGACCATAAGGAAAAGAAATACATACACAGACAACAGTTTGAGTTTTTGCCCCATAAAATATAGAAAATACACATAAAAATGATTTTTTCCTTTATCCTCTAATTCTGATGCTATACTGTCCCTTTCTTACAAATCTCAGATAGGATCTACCTCTCTCTGAAGAGACCCCATAATAATCCCCACACTCTCAATGAGCCACAAATAGGGATGAGCGAACTCGAACTGTATAGTTCGGGTTCGTACCGAATTTTGGGGTGTCCGTGACATGGACCCAAACATTTTCGTAAAAGTCCGGGTTCGGGTTCGGTGTTTGTCGCTTTCTTGGCGCTTTTGTGACGCTTTCTTGGCGCTTTTTGAAAGGCTGCAAAGCAGCCAATCAACAAGCGTCATACTACTTGCCCCAAGAGGCCGTCACAGACATGCCTACTATTGGCATGGCTGTGATTGGCCAGAGCACCATGTGACCCAGCCTCTATTTAAGCTGGAGTCACATAGCGCCGCCCGTCACTCTGCTCTGATTAGCGTAGGGAGAGGTTGCGGCTGCGACAGTAGGGCGAGATTAGGCAGATTAACTCCTCCAAAGGACTTGATTATTGATCGATCTGCAGCTGTGGGTCATTGAGCTGCTGATACTCAATTGCTCACTGTTTTTAGGCTGCCCAGACCGTTTGTCAGTCACTTTTTTCTGGGGTGATCGGCGGCCATTTTGTGTCTTGTGGAGCGCCAGCACAAGCTGCGACCAAGTGCATTTAACCCTCAATGGTGTGGTTGTTTTTGGCTAAAGCCTACATCAGGGTGAAGCTGTCACACCAAGTGCATTTAACCAGCAATAGTCTGTTTATTTTTTGGCCATATACTACATCAGGGGCAAGCTGCGCCTGTCACCAAGTGCATTTAACCCTCAATGGTGTGGTTGTTTTTTGGCTAAAGCCTACATCAGGGTGAAGCTGTCACACCAAGTGCATTTAACCAGCAATAGTCTGTTTATTTTTTGGCCATATACTACATCAGGGGCAAGCTGCGCCCGTCACCAAGTGCATTTAACCCTCAATGGTGTGGTTGTTTTTTGGCTAAAGCCTACATCAGGGTGAAGCTGTCACACCAAGTGCATTTAACCAGCAATAGTCTGTTTATTTTTTAGCCATATACTACATCAGGGGCAAACTGCACCCGTCACCTGCGCCCGTCACCAAGTGCATTTAACCCTCAGTAGTGTGGTTGGTCAAGCTGTCACACCAAGTGCATTTAACCAGCAATAGTGTGGTTATTTTTTGGCCATATCCCAGCCTAATTCTGTCAGTAAATCTATACCTGTCACCCAGCGCCTAAATACTAGGCCTCAAATTTATATCCCGCTAAATCTGTCGTTACTGGTGTACTGTTCTGGCTGGGCAAGTTATTTAGTGTCCGACAAAGCACATTTTTTGTTCTGGGTGGAAATACAATTCCCAATTTAGCAATTTCCTAATTTAGTGGTTTCTGCTGTATCAGAGCTATTTTAAATCTATCCCTAAAAAAGTATATAATATTCAAGGTGAACATAGGGTCATTCAGAATAACTTCACACACACGCTACTGTGCATTTCCAAGTCTAATTCTGTCAGTAAATCTATACCTGTCACCCAGCGCCTAAATACTAGGCCTCAAATTTATATCCCGCTAAATCTGTCGTTACTGCTGTACTGTTCTGGCTGGGCAAGTTATTTAGTGTCCGTCAAAGCACATTTTTTGTTCTGGGTTGAAATACAATTCCCAATTTAGCAATTTCCTAATTTAGTGGTTTCTGCTGTATCAGGCCTACTTTAAATACATCCCTAAAAGGGTATATAATATTCAAGGTGCACATGGGGTCATTCAGAATAACTTCACACACACGCTACATCCCTAAAAGGGTATATAATATTCAAGGTGCACATAGGGTCATTCAGAATAACTTCACACACACGCTACTGTGCATTTCCAAGTCTAATTCCGTCAGTAAATCTATATCTGTCACCCAGCGCCCAAATACTAGGCCTCAAATTTATATTCAGCTGAATTTGAATACAATACATTGGGCCAAATAATATTTTTGTTGTTGTGGTGAACGATAACAATGAGGAAAACATCTAGTAAGGGACGCGGACGTGGACATGGTCGTGGTGGTGTTAGTGGACCCTCTGGTGCTGGGAGAGGACGTGGCCGTTCTGCCACATCCACACGTCCTAGTGTACCAACTACCTCAGGTCCCAGTAGCCGCCAGAATTTACAGCGATATTTGGTGGGGCCCAATGCCGTTCTAAGGATGGTAAGGCCTGAGCAGGTACAGGCATTAGTCAATTGGGTGGCCGACAGTGGATCCAGCACGTTCACATTATCTCCCACCCAGTCTTCTGCAGAAAGCGCACAGATGGCGCCTGAAAACCAACCCCATCAGTCTGTCACATCACCCCCATGCATATCAGGGAAACTGTCTGAGCCTCAAGTTATGCAGCAGTCTCTTATGCTGTTTGAAGACTCTGCTTGCAGGGTTTCCCAAGGGCATCCCCCTAGCCCTTCCCCAGCGGTGGAAGACATAGACTGCACTGACGCACAACCACTTATGTTTCCTGATGATGAGGACATGGGAATACCACCTCAGCATGTCTCTGATGATGACGAAACACAGGTGCCAACTGCTGCGTCTTTCTGCAGTGTGCAGACTGAACAGGAGGTCAGGGATCAAGACTGGGTGGAAGACAATGCAGGGGACGATGAGGTCCTAGAACCCACATGGAATGAAGGTCGTGCCACTGACTTTCACAGTTCGGAGGAAGAGGCAGTGGTGAGACCGAGCCAACAGCGTAGCAAAAGAGGGAGCAGAGGGAAAAAGCAGAACACCCGCCACCAAGAGACTCCGCCTGCTACTGACCGCCGCCATCTGGGACCGAGCACCCCAAAGGCAGCTTCAAGGAGTTCCCTGGCATGGCACTTCTTCAAACAATGTGCTGACGACAAGACCCGAGTGGTTTGCACGCTGTGCCATCAGAGCCTGAAGCGAGGCATTAACGTTCTGAACCTTAGCACAACCTGCATGACCAGGCACCTGCATGCAAAGCATGAACTGCAGTGGAGTAAACACCTTAAAAACAAGGAAGTCGCTCAGGCTCCCCCTGCTGCCTCTTCTGCTGCTGCCGCCTCGTCCTCCTCTGCTGCTGCGGCCTCGGCCTCTTCCTCCGCCTCAGGAGGAACGTTGGCACCTGCCGCCCAGCAAACAGGGGATGTACCACCAACACGACCACCACCTCCGTCACCAAGCGTCTCAACCATGTCACGCGGCAGCGTTCAGCTCTCCATCTCACAAACATTTGAGAGAAAGCGTAAATTCCCACCTAGCCACCCTCGATCCCTGGCCCTGAATGCCAGCATTTCTAAACTACTGGCCTATGAAATGCTGTCATTTAGGCTGGTGGACACAGACAGCTTCAAACAGCTCATGTCGCTTGCTGTCCCACAGTATGGTGTTCCTAGCCGGCACTACTTCTCCAAGAGAGCCGTGCCTTCCCTGCACAACCAAGTATCCGATAAAATCAAGTGTGCACTGCGCAACGCCATCTGTGGCAAGGTCCACCTAACCACAGATACGTGGACCAGTAAGCACGACCAGGGACGCTATATCTCCCTAACTGCACACTGGGTAAATGTAGTGGCAGCTGGGCCCCAGGCGGAGAGCTGTTTAGCGCACGTCCTTCCGCCGCTAAGGATCGCAGGGCAACATTCTTTGCCTCCTGTTGCCACCTCCTCCTTCTCGGCTTCCTCCTCCTCTTCTTCCACCTGCTCATCCAGTCAGCCACACACCTTCACCACCAACTTCAGCACAGCCCGGGGTAAACGTCAGCAGGCCATTCTGAAACTCATATGTTTGGGGGACAGGCCCCACACCGCACAGGAGTTGTGGCGGGGTATAGAACAACAGACCGACGAGTGGTTGCTGCCGGTGAGCCTCAAGCCCGGCCTGGTGGTGTGCGATAATGGGCGAAATCTCGTTGCAGCTCTGGGACTAGCCGGTTTGACGCACATCCCTTGCCTGGCGCATGTGCTGAATTTGGTGGTGCAGAAGTTCATTCACAACTACCCCGACATGTCAGAGCTGCTGCATAAAGTGCGGGCCGTCTGTTCGCGCTTCCAGAGTTCACATCCTGTCGCTGCTCGCCTGTCTGCGCTACAGCGTAACTTCGGCCTTCCCGCTCACCGCCTCATATGCGACGTGCCCACCAGGTGGAACTCCACCTTGCACATGCTGGACAGACTGTGCGAGCAGCAGCAGGCCATAGTGGAGTTTCAGCTGCAGCACGCACGTGTCAGTCGCACTGCGGAACAGCACCACTTCACCACCAATGACTGGGCCTCCATGCGAGACCTGTGTGCCCTGTTGCGCTGTTTCGAGTACTCCACCAACATGGCCAGTGGCGATGACGCCGTTATCAGCGTTACAATACCACTTCTATGTCTCCTTGAGAAAACACTTAGGGCGATGATGGAAGAGGAGGTGGCCCAGGAGGAGGAGGAGGAGGAAGAGGGGTCATTTTTAGCACTTTCAGGCCAGTCTCTTCGAAGTGACTCAGAGGGAGGTTTTTTGCAACAGCAGAGGCCAGGTACAAATGTGGCCAGCCAGGGCCCACTACTGGAGGACGAGGAGGACGAGGATGAGGAGGAGGTGGAGGAGGATGAGGATGAAGCATGGTCACAGCGGGGTGGCACCCAACGCAGCTCGGGCCCATCACTGGTGCGTGGCTGGGGGGAAAGGCAGGACGATGACGATACACCTCCCACAGAGGACAGCTTGTCCTTACCCCTGGGCAGCCTGGCACACATGAGCGACTACATGCTGCAGTGCCTGCGCAACGACAGCAGAGTTGCCCACATTTTAACGTGTGCGGACTACTGGGTTGCCACCCTGCTGGGTCCACGCTACAAAGACAATGTGCCCACCTTACTTCCTGCACTGGAGCGTGATAGGAAGATGCGCGAGTACAAGCGCACGTTGGTAGACGCGCTACTTAGAGCATTCCCAAATGTCACAGGCGAACAAGTGGAAGCCCAAGGCCAAGGCAGAGGAGGAGCAAGAGGTCACCAAGGCAGCTGTGTCACGGCCAGATCCTCTGAGGGCAGGGTTAGCATGGCAGAGATGTGGAAAAGTTTTGTCAACACGCCACAGCTAACTGCACCACCACCTGATACGCAACGTGTTAGCAGGAGGCAACATTTCACTAACATGGTGGAACAGTACGTGTGCACACCCCTCCACGTACTGACTGATTCGGCTTCGGCCCCATTCAACTTCTGGGTCTCTAAATTGTCCACGTGGCCAGAGCTAGCCTTTTATGCCTTGGAGGTGCTGGCCTGCCCGGCGGCCAGCGTTTTGTCTGAACGTGTATTCAGCACGGCAGGGGGCGTCATTACAGACAAACGCAGCCGCCTGTCTACAGCCAATGTGGACAAGCTGACGTTCATAAAAATGAACCAGGCATGGATCCTACAGGATCTGTCCGTCCCTTGTCCAGATTAGACATTAACTACCTCCCCTTAACCATATATTATTGTACTCCAGGGCACTTCCTCATTCAATCCTATTTTTATTTTCATTTTACCATTATATTGCGAGGCTACCCAAAGTTGAATGAACCTCTCCTCTGTCTGGGTGCCGGGGCCTAAATATATGCCAATGGACTGTTCCAATGTTGGGTGACGTGAAGCCTTATTCTCTGCTATGACATGCAGTCTAATTCTCTGCTGACATGAAGCCAGATCCTCTGTTACGGGACCTCTCTCCTCTGCCTGGGCTTAAATATATGCCAAAGGACTGTTGCAGTGGTGGCTGACGTGAAGCCTGATTCTCTGCTATGACATGCAGACTGATTCTCTGCTGACATGAAGCCAGAGTCTCTGTTACGGGACCTCTCTCCTCTGCCTGGGTGCTGGGCCTAAATATCTGACAATGGACTGTTGCATTGGTGGCTGACGTGAAGCCTGATTCTCTGCTATGATATGAAGACTGATTCTCTGCTGACATGAAGCCAGATTGTCTGTTACGGGACCTCTCTCCTCTGCCTGGGTGCTGGGCCTAAATATCTGACAATGGACTGTTGCAGTGGTGGCTGACGTAAAGCCTTATTCTTTGCTATGACATGCAGTCTAATTCTCTGCTGACATGAAGCCAGATCCTCTGTTACGGGACCTCTCTCCTCTGCCTGGGCTTAAATATATGCCAATGGACTGTTGCAGTGGTGGCTGACGTGAAGCCTGATTCTCTGCTATGACATGCAGACTGATTCTCTGCTGACATGAAGCCAGAGTCTCAGTTACGGGACCTCTCTCCTCTGCCTGGGTGCTGGGCCTAAATATCTGACAATGGACTGTTGCATTGGTGGCTGACGTGAAGCCTGATTCTCTGCTATGATATGAAGACTGATTCTCTGCTGACATGAAGCCAGATTGTCTGTTACGGGACCTCTCTCCTCTGCCTGGGTGCTGGGCCTAAATTTATGAAAATGGACTGTTACAGTGGTGGGTGACGTGAAGCCTGATTCTCTGCTATGACATGAAGACTGATTCTCTGCCGACATGAAGCCAGATTGTCTGTTACGGGACCTCTCTCCTCTGCCTGGGTGCTGGGCCTAAATATATGCCAATGGACTGTTGCAGTGGTGGCCGACGTGAAGCCTGATTCTCTGCTATGATATGAAGACTGATTCTCTGCTGACATGAAGCCAGATTCTGTGTTACGGAACCTCTCTCCTCTGCCTGGGTGCTTGGCCTAAATTTATGAAAATGGACTGTTGCAGTGGTGGCTGACGTGAAGCCTGATTCTCTGCTATGACATGCAGACTGATTCTCTGCTGACATGAAGACAGATTCTCTGTTACGGGACCTCTCTCCTCTGCTTGGGTGCCGGGGCCTAAATATCTGAGAATGGACTGTTCCAGTGGTGGGTGACGTGAAGCCAGATTCACTGCTTTTATTTATTTAATTTTTATTTTAATTCATTTCCCTATCCACATTTGTTTGCAGGGGATTTACCTACATGTTGCTGCCTTTTGCAGCCCTCTAGCCCTTTCCTGGGCTGTTTTACAGCCTTTTTAGTGCCGAAAAGTTCGGGTCCCCATTGACTTCAATGGGGTTCGGGTTCGGGACGAAGTTCGGATCGGGTTCGGATCCCGAACCCGAACATTTTTGGGAAGTTCGGCCGAACTTCTCGAACCCGAACATCCAGGTGTCCGCTCAACTCTAGCCACAAAGTCTCTGCTCTATGCAAACCTAAAATGGAAGGGGTCTGGAGAAAATTACCGTAAATTCTTGGTTTACAGTGGCTGTTCTATGAAAATGTATGTGTTATACTATCTGATCAAAAGAGTCTAAACTGTACTCCAGAAATCGCGAGATGATGTTAGATAAGTTCTGTATCAAGCTAAGTGCACAGTTTTATATCTTCAAGAGTAAAGTGTGATAGAAATCCATGTGTTGATGAATGCCTGCATGAAAGTCCAATAGCTTCCAATAAGTTTTTGTCATTTTACTGGCATGCTGCACTATTTTTCAGCCATTTTTTATAGAATCCTGTCCTATGTTTAGGAGATCGGGAACGACAGCCGCGTGCAATCCATATATTATGGAACGTCTGGCCCATAATAGAACAGTCCTATCCTAATTTATAGGGGGACGAGGTGACAAAAAAATTAGAAATCATGCTTTTTTCTTTCTGTTACGGTGTTCACCGCATAGGAGATATTTTTAAATAGCTTATTTCTTATTGTTTATATATTTTTATATGTAAAATTAGAAAAGTGGGTGATTTAAAATTTCAATATATATATATTTTTTTTAACTTTACTTTTTTAATATAACTATTAGCCCCCTTATGGAGCTAGAACCTGTGATCTTTTAATCCCTTGTCCTATTCATATTAATAGAGATCTATTAGGGTGAATAGAACTTTACACTTTCCCTGCTGCCCTGTGCTTTGTGCACACAGCAGCAGGGCACTTACCATGGCAGCCAAGGCTTTAGTAGCATCCTGGCTGCCATGGTAACCAATTGGAGCCCTGCGATTTCACTGCTGGGGCTCCAATCTGATGCTGATACTGCCACCAATGAATATAACAATGTAGAGGGGGAGGACACCCTGTGGCCACTGCACCACCAATGACTATAATATTGGGGTGGGGGGTGCACTGTGCCACCAATGAAGATACTTAACATAATTATAATACTGAGGGGAAGGCCACTGCACCACGAATACACATGATTAACCTTCAAATACAAATGTAGGCTACTGGTGCCGGCCCTATTACATACCTGGCCTCTATGACAGGGCGTGGTTATCCCTGTCAATTAACCACTCAGGTGCAGCACCTGAGGAGTTAATTGACGCGGTTTGGCTGATCACTGCGCCATGTCATTGAGGCCGGGTGCCAGTTTATGTGGTACAGCTGGCACCTGCAGCCTACATTTGTATTTCTCCTGAGCCTGTGCAGGCTCAGGAGAACATTGTAACGCTCACGTACACACACACACAGGGGGGAGGATAGTGACCACTGCGCTCCACCCTCACCCCTGGCCCTGCCTACTTGCCTCACGAGTCCTGATGACAGGGGACAACTGGACGGCAGTCCCTAACTTAGAATACGTGCGGGAAGGACAGACAAGACAAATAACGGATAGTGAACGGACCGGGTCAAAACCAAGAGGACAACGCAGTACAGAGGGATAAGCAAAGAAAGGTCAGAAGAAGCCGGGGTCATAAATACCAGGAGAGTTGAGAAGTACCAAAGGAGTCCGCAAAGAGTAGTCAGGTGGAAGCCGAGGTCAATATACCAGGAAGGATGCGCAGTACAGGAGGAGCAGGCAAAAGATCGTCAGGGAACAGGATCAGGTAAGTACACAGGTATCCAACAACTGCCAGGAACCTAAATTAACAGGCAACCTGTGGCCAGCAGGCTGCCTGTATTTATAGTGGGGAGTGAGGATCATGTGACGTGGCCAGCGTCACATGACCGACAGACCGACCAGTCAAGCACCGAGTGATCAGCTCGGCGCTCAAGGCAGACCTAGGAGCAGGGAGCCTCCCAGCTAGCAAAGCTGCCCTGGGAACGAGGTCAAACACAGATCCTCGCTCCCGAAGCTAAGCAGCAGGTCTGCAGCTGATGGGAGACCGAGTGCGCCTTTGGCACCCCGTTACAGTACCCCCCTCTTTTACGAGGGGCCACTGGACCCAAGACTTCAGGCAATAGCCTTTCAGGGTGTTCTAAATAAAATTTTCGAAGAAGTCTAGGAGCATGAACCTCCCTGGCAGGTACCCAAGATCTCTCTTCAGGTCCATACCCCTTCCAGTGAATCAGGTACTGCAAGGAATTACGCACCTTCCTGACATCCACTATTTTAGACACCACATACTCAACAGCATCATTAACAAGAACCGGCAGAGGCTTTCGATGGTACTACTGGTTCAAAATATTTTTTAAGTAGAGATTTATGGAACACATTATGAATGTGGAACGACTCGGGCAGCTCCAACCTAAATGATACCGGGTTAATCAACTCCGTGATCTTATATGGTCCAATAAAACTAGGAGCAAAATTTTTAGAATCTACCTTTAGAGAGAGATTCTTGGAGGACAACCATACCTTATCCCCAACCTGAAAATTCACCCCCCTTGAACGTCTCCTATCGGCCTTGAGTTTCTGAGAACTTTGAGCCTTTTCTAAGTTCGATTGAACCTGGGCCCAAACTGTGCACAGTTCAGAAGAGGGCCTATCCGCCTCAGGGTTAGAGGAGGAGAAGGATGACCCAGAATGAAAACGGGGATGGAAACCATGGTTACAAAAGAAAGGTGAAACCCCAGCAGAAGAATTGACACGGTTATTTAAAGCAAATTCAGCCAATGGAAGAAATTTCACCCATAATTGCTGGACATCAGCAACATACAACCTCAAGAATTGTTCCACAGACTGATTAAGGCGTTCAGTCTGCCCATTACTCTCAGGGTGGTAGGCAGAGGAAAAAGACAATGAAATTTGACATTTTTGACAGACGGCCCTCCAGAATTTGGACACAAACTGCACACCCCTGTCAGAAATAATATTTTCCGGGATACCATGCAATCGAACAATTTATTTCACAAAAATAGACGCCAGGGTTTTGGCATTCAGGAGTTTAGACAGGGGAATCAAATGGACCATCTTGCTAAACCATCGACCACTACCCAAACAACAGTCTTACCCTCCGCTGCTGGTAGGTCAGTTATAAAGTCCATCGAGATATGGGACCAGGGTCTACTGGGAATGGGTAGGGGTCGTAGGTTACCAGCAGGGCGAGTCCTAGGTGTCTTGGACCTGGCACAAACCTCACAGGCTGACACGTATTATTTGACATCCCTAGTTAGATTGGGCCACAAATAAGATCCACAAACCAGATCCTTAGTGCCCTCAACACCCGGATGTCCACAAAAGGCAGAATCGTGACACTCACCCAACAGCTGGAGACGAAATTGTACGGGAAGAAACATCTCATCTGTTGGGGTGGATACCGGTGCCAGATGTTGTTCAGACCTAATGCGAGCCGAGATATCCTGGGTTAGAGCTGCTATGAAGATTTTTGCTGGCAGGATGGATTCAGGTGGTACCTCTGTAGGTTGAAAAGCATGGAAGCTCCGAGATAATGCGTCCGCCTTCACATTTTTACTTCCCGGCCTGAACGTAATGGAAAAATCAAAACAAGTAAAAAACAGAGGCCATCTGGCTTGACGGAGATTCAACCTCTTAGCAGACTCGAGAAACATAAGGTTTTTATGGTCAGTGACAACAGTTACACAATGCCTTGCCCCCTCCAGAAAATGCCTCCACTCCTCAAATGCCCATTTAATGGCCAGCAGCTCCCTATTCCGTATGTCGTAGTTTCTCTCAGTGGGAGAGAATTTCCTGAAGAAGAAGACACATGGACTCAGGTTAGTGAGGCTAGCAGGACCTTGTGAAAGGAGTGCTCCTGCGCCGTCCTTGGACGCATCCACCTCCACAATAAAAGGTCTCTCCGGATCAGGCTGGATCAGAATGGGAGCGCTACTGAATGCCTTTTTTAATTTTTCAAATGAAGAAATGGCCTCAGTAGACCAATTCTTCAAATCGGCCCCTTTCTTAGTAAGGTCGGTCAACGGTTTAGCAATTACGGAAAAATTCATAATAAATTTACGATAGTAATTGGCGAAACCTAAGAACCGTTGTAAGGCCTTTAAGGATGAAGGCCTTACCCATTCTTTAATTGCTAGTACCTTACCAGGATCCATCTTGAAGGCGTGAGGAGTCAGAACATGCCCTAGAAACAGAATCTCCTGTACACCAAAGACACATTTCTATTGCTTAGCGGATAGCTGATTCTCCCTCAACACCTCTAATACTTGTTTAACATGAGACACATGGGATTCGAAGTCAGGAGAGAATATCAAAATTTCGTCAAGATAGACAATAACAAATTTGCCTAAGAACTCCCTAAGAATGTAATTCATGAAGTTTTGGAACACAGCTGGGGCGTTGCTGAGTCCAAAAGGCATCACCTGATATTCAAAGTGTCCTGCCGGAGTATTGAACGCCGTCTTCCATTCGTCTTCCTCCTTGATTCGGATTAGATTGTATGCCCCTTTCAGGTCAATCTTGGAAAACCAGGTTGCCCCCAGAACCTGGTTAAATAATTCCTGAATCAATGGGAGGGAGTATCTATTCTGGACAGTGATTTTATTTAATCTTCGGTAATCGATACATGGCCTAAGACCACCATCTTTTTTCTTAACGAAGAAAAACCCTGCCCCCATAGGAGAGACAGAAGGTCTAATATGCCCTTTACCAAGGCTCTCCTTAATATAATCTTCCATGGCCTTGAGTTCGGGCTTAGAAAGATTATAAATTCGCCCCTTAGGAAACTTGGCCCCCTCTACTAGCTCTATAGTACAATCATAAGGTCTATGGGGGGTAGAACCTCCGGGGTTGGTGATGAGAATACATCAGAATATTCCCTAATAACAGTGGGTAAAGTATCAGACTTTACTGAGACCCCAGCCTGTACCACGGACAAGCACGAGTCACACTTAGGCCCCCATCTCACCAACTCCCCCTTGGACCAATCTATAGTGGGGTTATGTAGTCGGAGCCAAGGCATTGTCTCTGGGATAGGCCTCTGGCTGGACCACCATCTGGGAAGAGAACTGTTGTTCCTGTCGTCTCTCTCTAACCCGTCGGTCAAGTCGGACAACAAGGGTCATCATCTCCTCTAAGGTCTCTGGAAGTTGATAACTGACCAGAAGATCCTTTAAATTATCAGACAGACCTGACCTAAACTGACTCTTCAGGGCTGGTTCGTTCCATCCTGAGGGGACTCACCACCTTCTGAATTAGGTGCAATAATCCTCCGCAGGTAGATTGCCCTGAACCAGTGCCTTTAGAGCCGTCTCGGCTACTAGAGCCCTGTCTGGTTTATCATAGAGGGTACCCAGGGCCTGAAAGAACCCCTCCACAGAAGTTAAACAACTGGCGCCAGCAGGTAAAGAGAACGCCCAGTCCTGGGGATCACCCTGTAGTTGGGAAATGATAATGCCCATGCGTTGACTCACGGGGCCAGAGGACACGGGGAGCAAACGGAAGTAAAGTCTGCAACTCTCCTTAAAAGAGAGAAACTTCTTCCGGTCTCCAGAAAAGGGTTCTGGGAGCTTAATCTGGGGCTCAAAATGCGGACTGGAGGCCTGAGGAGTGGAAGAACCTTGCCCTAACTCAAAAGAGTTTTTCCCCTAGCTCCTGTACCATCTGCGTCAAATTAGAGACATGGTCAGTCAGGGTCACCAGAGGATTCATTATACAGTGGTTATTGGGCCTGTTAGTCTGTAACGGTCACGTACACACACAGGGGGGAGGATAGTGACCACTGCGCTCCACCCTCACCCCTGGCCTTGCCTACTTGCCTCACGAGTCTTGATGACAGGGGACAACTGGACAGCAGTCCCTAACTTAGAATACGTGCTGGAAGGATAGACAAGACAAATAACGGATAGTGAACGAACCGGGTCAAAACCAAGAGGACAACGCAGTACAGAGGGATAAGCAAAGAAAGGTCAGGAGAAGCCGGGGTCATAAATACCAGGAGAGTTGAGAAATACCAAAGGAGTCCGCAAAGAGTAGTCAGGTGGAAGCCGAGGTCAATATACCAGGAAGATTGCGCAGTACAGGAGGAGCAGGCAAAAGATCGTCAGGGAACAGGATCAGGTAAGTACACAGGTATCCAACAACTAACAGGAACCTAAATTAACAGGCAACCTGTGGCCAGCAGGCTGCCTGTATTTATAGTGGCGAGTGAGGATCATGTGACGTGGCCAGCATCACATGACCGACAGACCGACCAGTCGAGCACAGACAAATCGAGCACTGAGTGATCAGCACGGCGCTCAAGGCAGACCTAGGAGCAGGGAGCCTCCCAGCTAGCAAAGCTTCCCTGGGAACAAGGTCAAACACAGATCCTCGCTCCCGAAGCTAAGCAGCAAGTCTGTGGCTGATGGGAGACCGAGTGCTCCTTCGGCACCCCGTTACAAACATGGTGCGCGCTGAGGGTGGCACGTGCCATGTTCTCTAACAGATGCTAGGCTGTGCAGTAGCGCAGCATAGTATCAGAAAATAGAAAATCCCGGTATCATATTGATCTGGGTACAAAAGTATTGATTGGGTATTGATAGTTCGCAGAGCAGAGAGGAGGATGAAGCAGCTCTTTAGCTCAGTGTTGTGAAATAACTTCTGTGTGATTAGGACAGGTTTTGTGTGTACTAAAAGGAGGTCAGCCATTTTTATTTCTCCCAATGATTGCTCCCCAGACAAAACAATCCATTATAACTAATGAAAGGTATTTGGGAATATATTTATAATAAATTAATATTTAAGTATTTTCATTTTCTAAATTCCCTGAGAATTCCTTTAAGGTCAGAGATTCAAACTCATAGGCTAATTTATTACGAGGTTTATTTTTTGTTTGAGTCTACTTTGGCGTACTTTGTGCCAAATTTATCAAATATCAAAAGGTGTGAAACTGATGCATTTTTAACCCTTTAAAGACCAATGACATATTAATACGTCATGGCGGCAAGTCACTTGCCACATTTTGACGTACTAATACGTAATAATAATCACTGCAGGGGCCCGGCACTCCCTGACAGCTGGGCCCCCTGCTGTATCCAGCATCATCGCCGTAAAAGCCGCTGCCTGCAGATTAAACCATTCTATGCAGCGGTCATATGAGCGGCATAGAAGGTGTATGCAGCGGGTGAGGGAGTCCTTCGGGCTGCTGTGGCAGGGACCCATTGGTGAGAAGGCTGCCCGATGCCATGCACAAGCTGCCCAATTCCATCTACAGCATTGGAACCTGCCTTCTACGGAGGCCGAGGAGATCTATTTGGCCGATGAGTCAGGGCAGAGGTCACAATGTCTGTCCCTGAGCAACCCGAGGTTGGGGAACTTACAGATAAGTGGAACTGTGCCCAACTATGGTAGATCTGGGAAGAACAGCTGCATGCTGATATCCCTATGATATAATTGTGGCCATGAGGCCAGAGTGACCTTTCTCTTACTTTCTGCTGTATGAGTAAGCAGGCTAAAGTCTTCAGCTTTCTCTTTGCTTGTAACTTATCTTTGTAAGGTCTCTGGTGTACTCCAATAAATCTTTTCCTCGCTTTAGGCGAAGATCACCTGGCAGGGGCGAGTCTCTCACCAAACAATCCCCCTCATGCAGGGAGTGACTCACTCTGACCTCTATCTCACTTAATGTCCTCCCTGGGGAGCCATAGAGACTGGAATCTAGTTCCACTCTCCGCTATGGTAGCGCTGCCAAGCTTTGCTGCTATCTGCTGGTAAACCAAGCACACTACGTGAACATAATCAGATAGTATAACAGGAGATGCACAATGTGGAGGACCTGGAATGAATGCATTAAAATGACCTTGTTAGTGCATATACAGACAGCATCCCACTGGGCACACCCGGGGGGTCCCTTACCTCTCCAAAAGGTATTTACAATTATATGTCTCTCTGTTAGAGTAAGTAGTCGTGACTCCAGTTGCGGTTAAGCAACGGGAACGCAGGGTTCCTTTTTTATGGTGGAATGTACCCAAATGTAAGAAGGCCAGAGTATTGTTGAATAGGCCACAATATCCCTAGAGATGTTGTAAGCACGTGTCATGGTGCTCCTACTTTTGGTTATGGTTGGAATCCCAGACGTGGTGGTCTGAAGCAAGTGCAAAAGGGGAAAAGTAACTTGGATGGTGTAGAACAAAGTTGAGTCCAGGCTTGGTAAACGGTTGAACAGTTGCTTTACTTGTAATAAACAATAATCTATACAGTTTCCAGACTTGATCTTGGTCTTCAATAGATTTTAGCAGGCAAATGCTCACTGCAAACAAACTCTCCTCTGCTGTGTAGTAGGTCTCTCAGCTATGTCAGTAGTCAGACTCTTACTGTGGGTAATCCTAGGAACTTCTTGTCCTGGCTTAGAGTACCTCAAGCTCTAGCTTTAGCTTGAATATAGGCAATGCAAACCCAGGAGGGGGATGCAACCAAATGCACATCCTCAAGTGATAAGGTTGGCTAAGACGGGCCAACTCGTCAAGGAGGGACGAGGCCTACTTCCTTCTCCCAGGAGGAAGTTACTCAGTTTGACTGCTCACTAGCTAAACTCCTCCTCTCTCTAGAGGGAGAGAGAGAATGGACAAACAGTCGATTCCCTGTCACTAGCACAGCCATGTGTTGCTGTCACCGTGTGGTAGACTAGGTTATCACACTTGAACAACATAGTTATATAGGAATAAATATGCGCAATACACAGATGGGATCACATACATTTGATGGATTTGATAGATTAGATCATAGAAAATGGTAGCGAGGTGCCAAAAAGAAGTGGTGATGGCACTCCAGGACATTACACTTCTGCCTGCCCTATCCCTACAGCATTCCAAAGGAACCTGTAGGGCGGAGCCCTACCACTACCACCACCACCATCCCAAGGTGCACGTTCCCCCGTTGCACATGTTCACTATGGCAAAAAGATTTACAATCCTGTCTGTCTTTAAACAGATGATGTGAACAAATTGGATAACTTTGAAGAATATACATATAATTATAGTTAAAGCTTTTTGACATACCTGTGTTATTAAAGCATGCAGCGAATTTGCCAAAAAGTGTGGAAAACAAATCACCTGCAACATAGAAAAAAAATACACAAAATTATTATATTAATAAAAATGATCAAAAACAGAACACATACAAACTTTATCCCATAAGTGAAAAGCTTTATTTCAATAGGCAGTGGGTACCTTTAATCACTCCTATAGACCTATAGATGGCATGACCTGAGGAGGTAATGTATTAAGAAGCAACTTTTTTTTTTTTTTTTTTTAAGTGCAATAAAAGTTGCAATGAAAATTGTGGCTAAAAATGTAGCTGAGCCCTAAAACATCTGGCCACCCCTTAGTAAATGAAAACTGCTGAATATGGCTCAAATCACCCAAAAATTGTGCAGAGCAAATCAAAGTATCTGAGGTGGACTTTGTGGGGTAACCCATCAATTTTTTCTAAAATGGTGACTGAAATAAAAAAATGTATACTCCCCTCATCCACTTGATCGCGGAAAGGCGTGATCACACTATCTGCGTGCAGTGACGTCATCACCTTTGGTGGGTTTTCGTACATCAAGACGGGAGGTGAATATATATACACTACGTGCAGAATTATTAGGCAAATGAGTATTTTGACCACATCATCCTCTTTATGCATGTTGTCTTACTCCAAGCTGTATAGGCTCGAAAGCCTACTACCAATTAAGCATATTAGGTGATGTGCATCTCTGTAATGAGAAGGGGTGTGGTCTAATGACATCAACACCCTATATCAGGTGTGCATAATTATTAGGCAACTTCCTTTCCTTTGGCAAAATGGGTCAAAAGAAGGACTTGACAGGCTCAGAAAAGTCAAAAATAGTGAGATATCTTGCAGAGGGATGCAGCACTCTTAAAATTGCAAAGCTTCTGAAGCGTGATCATCGAACAATCAAGCGTTTCATTCAAAATAGTCAACAGGGTCGCAAGAAGCGTGTGGAAAAACCAAGGCGCAAAATAACTGCCCATGAACTGAGAAAAGTCAAGCGTGCAGCTGCCAAGATGCCACTTGCCACCAGTTTGGCCATATTTCAGAGCTGCAACATCACTGGAGTGCCCAAAAGCACAAGGTGTGCAATACTCAGAGACATGGCCAAGGTAAGAAAGGCTGAAAGACGACCACCACTGAACAAGACACACAAGCTGAAACGTCAAGACTGGGCCAAGAAATATCTCAAGACTGATTTTTCTAAGGTTTTATGGACTGATGAAATGAGAGTGAGTCTTGATGGGCCAGATGGCTGGATTGGTAAAGGGCAGAGAGCTCCAGTCCGACTCAAATGCCAGCAAGGTGGAGGTGGAGTACTGGTTTGGGCTGGTATCATCAAAGATGAGCTTGTGGGGCCTTTTTGGGTTGAGGATGGAGTCAAGCTCAACTCCCAGTCCTACTGCCGGTTTCTGGAAGACACCTTCTTCAAGCAGTGGTACAGGAAGAAGTCTGCAAGGTAAGAAAAACATGATTTTCATGCAAGACAATGCTCCATCACACGCGTCCAAGTACTCCACAACATGGCTGGCAAGAAAGGGTATAAAAGAAGAAAATCTAATGACATGGCCTCCTTGTTCACCTGATCTGAACCCCATTGAGAACCTGTGGTCCATCATCAAATGTGATATTTACAAGGAGGGAAAACAGTACACCTCTCTGAACAGTGTCTGTGAGGCTGTGGTTGCTGCTGCACGCAATGTTGATGGTGAACAGATCAAAACACTGACAGAATCCATGGATGGCAGGCTTTTGAGTGTCCTTGCAAAGAAAGGTGGCTATATTGGTCACTGGTTTGTTTTTGTTTTGTTTTTGAATGTCAAGAAATGTATATTTGTGAATGTTGAGATGTTATATTGGTTTCACTGGTAAAAATAAATAATTGAAATGGGTATATATTTGTTTTTTGTTAAGTTGCCTAATAATTATGTACAGTAATAGTCACCTGCACACACAGATATCCCCCTAAAATAGCTAAAACTAAAAACAAACTAAAAACTACTTCCAAAAATATTCAGCTTTGATATTAATGAGTTTTTTGGGTTCATTGAGAACATGGTTGTTGTTCAATAATAAAATTAATCCTCAAAAATACAACTTGCCTAATAATTCTGCACTCCCTGTATATATATATATATATATATATATATATATATATGTATATATGTATATATATTTTTTTTAACCAAGGATTAACCCTGAAATGTTGCATGTGAGTCACAGATGTCGCTATCAGCGTTAAATGCGGCATCTGAATCGTTAAATGAAGGGCATTGGCGCCCGCTCAATACAATCAAATCGATTCATGACTAGGGATGAGCGAACCCCGAACTGTATAGTTCGGGTTCGTACCGAATTTTGGGGTGTTCGTGACACGGACCCGAACCCGAACATTTACGTAAAAGTTCGGGTTCGGTGTTCGGGAGCTTTCTTGGCGCTTTTTGAAAGGCTGCAAAGCAGCCAATCAACAAGCCTCGTACTACTTGCCCCAAGAGGCCATCACAGCCATGCCTACTATTGGCATGGCTGTGATTGGCCAGTGCAGCATGTGACCCAGCCTCTATTTAAACTGGAGTCACGTAGCGCCGCATGTCACTCTGCTTTGATCAGTGTAGGTAGAGGCTGCAGCTGCTGTTAGGGCGAGATTAGGCAAGGGTTTACTCAGAAAAAACACTTAATGAAGTGATCGATCTACAGCTGCGAATCATTCAACTTCTACTAGTTAATTGCTCACTGTTTTTAGGCTGCCCAGAGCGTTTTTCTGTCACTTTTTTCTGTCACTTTGTGTCTTGTGGTGCGCCAGCACAAGCTGCCACCAAGTCCATTTAACCATCAATAGTGTTTTTTTTTTTTTGCTATATCCTACATCAGGGGCTTGGCTGTGCTTAGAATTTTATTGAGGGGTGAAATACAATTGCCAAAATAGCAATACCCTAAATCTGGTGTTTCAGCTGTGGCTAGCCAATTGTAATACTGTCTGTTGTCTGGCAAAGGATATATTTCTTTCTGGGGTGAAATTCAATTGCCAAAACAGCAATACCCTAAATCTGGTGTTCCAGCTGTGGCTGGACAAGTTTTTTAATGTCCGTCAAAGCATAGTTTTTGTTCTGGGTTGAAATTCAATTTCCAAAATAGCAATACCCTAAATCAGTGGTTTCTGCTGTTGCAGGTCAAGTTTCAATCTGTTTGTAAAAGGGCATATTACACTCAGCGTGCATCTCCAATTGTATTTTTGTTCCGTAAAAGGGTATATTACACAAACTGTTAAATTATAATTGCTGAAAGCATAAGCCTTTAAATTTGCACACACTATTGTGCATCTCACATAGTGTATTTCTGTCCGTAAAAGGGTATATTACATTGAAGGTGCAAATTTAAGTGCTGATAGGGTCATCCTCAATAACTTCACATGCTACTGTGCATCTCCAAGTCTAATTCTGTCCGTAAAAGGAAACCTGTCATCCAGGGACTAAATACTAGGCCTACAATTTATATTCAGCCAAATCGGTGGTTACTGCTGTGCCTGTATTAGTGTAATACGGTACTTAAATAGATAGCCAGATAGTGTTAGGTGCCTGTAAAAAAAGGCCTGAATTTGAATTCAATACATTGGGCCAAATAATTTTTTTCTTATTGTGGTGAACGATAACAACTACCTCAGGTCCCAGTAGCCGCCAGAATTTACAGCAATATTTGGTGGGGCCCAATGCCGTTCTAAGGATGGTAAGGCCTGAGCAGGTACAGGCATTAGTCAATTGGGTGGCCGACAGTGGATCCAGCACGTTCACATTATCTCCCACCTAGTCTTCTGCAGAAAGCGCACAGATGGCGCCTGAAAACCAAGCCCATAAGTCTGTCACATCACCCCCATGCATATCAGGGAAACTGTCTGAGCCTCAAGTTATGCAGCAGTCTCTTATGCTGTTTGAAGACTCTGCTGCCAGGGTTTCCCAAGGGCATCCACCTAGCCCTTCCCCAGTGGTGGAAGACATAGAATGCACTGACGCACAACCACTTATATTTTCTGATGATGAGGACATGGGAATACCACCTCAGCACATCTCTGATGATGACAAAACACAGGTGCCAACTGCTGCGTCTTTCTGCAGTGTGAAGACTGAACAGGGGGTCAGGGAGGAAGACTGGGTGGAAGACGATGCAGTGGACAATGAGGTCATAGACCCCACATGGAATGAAGGTCGTGCCACTGACTTTCAGAGTTCAGAGGAAGAGGCAGTGGTGAGACCGAGCCAACGGCGTAGCAAAAGAGGGAGCAGAGGGAAAAAGCAGAACACCCACCACCAAGAGAGTTCGCCTGCTACTGGCCACCGCCACCTGGGACCGAGCACCCCAAAGGCAGCTTCAAGGAGTTCCCTGGCGTGGCAGTTCTTCAAACAATGTGCTGACGACAAGACCCGAGAGGTTTGCACGCTGTGCCATCAGAGCCTGAAGCGAGGCATTAACGTTCTGAACCTTAGCACAACCTGCATGACCAGGCATCTGCATGCAAAGCATGAACTGCAGTGGAGTAAACACCTTAAAAACAAGGAACTCACTCAGGCTCCCCCTGCTACCTCTTCTGCTGCTGCGGCCTCGGCCTCTTCCTCCGCCTCTGGAGGAACGTTGGCACCTGCCACCCAGCAAACAGAGGAAGTACCACCAACACCACCACCTCCGTCACCAAGCATCTCCACCATGTCACATGGCAGCGTTCAGCTCTCCATCTCACAAACATTTGAGAGAAAGCGTAAATTTCCACCTAGCCACCCTCGATCCCTGGCCCTGAATGCCAGCATTTCTAAACTACTGGCCTATGAAATGCTGTCATTCAGGCTGGTGGACACAGACAGCTTCAAACAGCTCATGTCGCTTGCTGTCCCACAGTATGTTGTTCCCAGCCGCCACTACTTCTCCAAGAGAGCCGTGCCTTCCCTGCACAACCAAGTATCGATAAAATCAAGTGTGCACTGCGCAACGTCATCTGTGGCAAGGTCCACTAACTAACTAACTACAGATACGTGAACCAGTAAGCACGGCCAGGGACGCTATATCTCCCTAACTGCACACTGGGTAAATGTAGTGGCGGCTGGGCCCAGGCGGAGAGTTCTTTGGCGCACGTCCTTCCGCCGCCAAGGATCGCAGGGCAACATTCTTTGCCTCCTGTAGCCTCCTCCTCCTACGCGGCTTCCTCCTCCTCTTCTTCCACCTGCTCATCCAGTCAGCCACACACCTTCACCACCAACTTCAGCACAGCCCGGGGTAAACGTCAGCAGGCCATTCTGAAACTCATATGTTTGGGGGACAGGCCCCACACAGCACAGGAGTTGTGGCGGGATATTGAACAACAGACCGACGAGTGGTTGCTGCCGGTGGGCCTCAAGCCCGGCCTGGTGGTGTGCGATAATGGGCGAAATCTCGTTGCAGCTCTGGGACTAGCCGGTTTGACGCACATCCCTTTCCTGGCGCATGTGCTGAATTTGGTGGTGCAGAAGTACACTCACAACTACTTCGACATGTCAGAGCTGCTGCATCAAGTGCGGGCCGTCTGTGCGCGCTTCCGGCGTTCACATCCTGGCCCTGCTTGCCTGTCTGCGCTACAGCGTAACTTCGGCCTTCCCGCTCCCCGCGTCATATGCGACGTGCCCACCAGGTGGAACTCCATCTTGCACATGCTTGACAGACTGTGCGAGTAGCAGCAGGCCATAGTGGAGTTTCAGCTGCAGCACGCACGGGTCAGTCGCATTGCGGAACAGCACCACTTCTCCACCAATGACTGGGCCTCCATGCGAGACCTGTGTGCCCTATTGCGCTGTTTCGAGTACTCCACCAACATGGCCAGTGGCGATGACGCCGTTATCAGCGTTACAATACCACTTCTATGTCTCCTTGAGAAAACACTTAGGGCGATGATGGAAGAGGAGGTGGCCTAGGAGGAGAAGGAGGAGGAAGAGGGGTCATTTTTAGCACTTTCAGGCCAGTCTCTTAGAAGTGACTCAGAGGGAGATTCTTTGCAACAGCAGAGGCCAGGTACAAATGTGGCCAGCCAGGGCCCACTACTGGAGGATGAGGAGGACGAGGATGAGGAGGAGGTGGAGGAGGATGAGGATGAAGCATGTTCACAGCGGGGTGGCACCCAACGCAGCTCGGGCCATCACTGCTGCGTGACTGGGGGGAAACGGTGGACGATGACGATACGCCTCCCACAGAGGACAGCTTGTCCTTACCTCTGGGCAGCCTGGCACACATGAGCGACTACAGGCTGCAGTGCGTGCGCAACGACAGCAGAGTTGCACACATTTTAACGTGTGCGGACTGCTGGATCCCTGGTACAAAGACAATGTGCCCACCTTACTTCCTGCACTGGAGCGTGATAGGAAGATGCGCGAGTACAAGCGCACGTTGGTAGATGCGCTACTGAGAGCATTCCCAAATGTCACAGGGGAACAAGTGGAAGCCCAAGACGAAGGCAGAGGAGGAGCAAGAGGCCGCCAACGCAGCTGTGTCATGGCCAGCTCCTCTGAGGGCAGGGTTAACATGGCAGAGATGTGGAAAAGTTTTGTCACCACGCCACAGCTAACTGTACCACAACCTGATACGGAACATGTTAGCAGGAGGTAACATTTCACTAACATGGTGGAACAGTACGTCTGCACACCCCTCCACGTACTGACTGACGGTTCGGCCCCATTCAACGTCTGGGTCTCCAAATTGTCCACGTGGCCAGAGCTAGCCTTTTATGCCTTAGAGGTACTGGCCTGCCCGGCGGCCAGCGTTTTGTCTGAACGTGTATTCAGCACGGCAGGGGGCGTCATTACAGACAAACGCAGCTGCCTGTCTACAGCCAATGTGGACAAGCTGACGTTCATAAAAATTAACCAGGACCTGTCCATCCCTTGTGCAGATTAGACATTTATAACTACCTCCCCTTAACCATATATTCTTGTACTCCAGGGAACTTCTTCATTCAATCCTCTTTTCTTAATTTTACCATTATATTGCGGGGCAACCCAAAGTTGAATGAACCTCTCCCCTGTCTGGGTGCCGGGGCCTAAAAATATCTGACAGTGGCATGTTCCAGTGGTGGGTGACATGAAGCCTGATTCTCTGCTATGACATGAAGCCTGATTCTCTGCTATGGGACCTCTCTCCTCTGTCTGGGTGCCGGGGCCTAAAAATATCTGACAATGGCCTGTTCCAGTGCTGGGTGACATGAAGCCTGATTCTCTGCAATGACATGAAGCCTAAATCTCAGCTATAGGACCTCTCTCCTCTGTCTGGGTTCCGGGGCCTAAATATCTCACAGTGGCCTGTTAAAGTGGTGGGTGACATGAAGCCTGATTCTCTGCTATGGGACCTCTCTCCAATTGATATTGGTTAATTATTATTAGTTTTTTTATTATTATTCATTTCCCTATCCACATTTGTTTGCAGGGGATTTACCTACCCTCTAGCCCTTTCCTGGGCTATTTTACAGCCTTTTTAGTGCCGAAAAGTTCGGGTCCCCATTGACTTCAATTGGGTTCGGGTTCAGGGGGAAGTTCGGGTCGAGTTCGGATCCCGAACCCGAACATTTTCGGAAAGTTCGGCCGAACTTTTCGAACCCGAACATCCAGGTGTTCGCTCAACTCTATTCATGACGAATCTCAAATAGAATTTACCTCTCTCTGAAGAGCCCCCATAATAATCCCCACACTCTCAATAAGCCACAAAGTCTCTGCTGTATGCAAACCTAAAATGGAAGGGGTCCGGAGAAAATTACCGTAAATTCTTGGTTTACAGTGGCTGTTCTATGAAAATGTATGTGTTATACTATCTGATGAAAAGTCTAAACTGTACTGTGGAAATGGTGAGATGATGTTAGATAAGTTCTATATCAAGCTAAGTACACAGTTTTATATCTTTTAGGTCTCATGCACACGGCTGCAGCCCGGCCGTGGCCGTATTGCGGCACGCAAACAGCGGGTCCACAATATGCGAGCACCAGCCGTGTTCTCCCCACATCATGGATGCGGACCCATTCACTTGAATGGGTCCACAATCCGGACCTGTGGTGCGGAACGGCGGCTTTTGTGGTGTTTCTGTCCATGCCTTCGCACCGCAAAAAAATAGAACATGTTCTATTTTTTTGCAGTGAGGACGGATCACGGACCCATTCAAGTTGAATTGGTCTCGATCCGTACCGGCCTCCGGGTGCTGTGCTCGGAACTGCCTGCTCATGGAGACCGCATTTTATTTCAGACCGGCTCGCGCACAGGCACAGGTACGAACACTGCGAACTGGCCATCTCTAGTGTGCTTACCATAGCAGCCAAGGCTTCAGTAGCTTCCTGGCTGCCATTGTAACCGATCAGGGCCCTGTGATCGGATGCTGCCACTGCCACCAATGAATATAACAATGAGGAAAGGGGGGGACACCCTGTGGCCACAGCGCCACCAATGACTACTAGGGTGAGGGGTGCACCGTGCAACCAATGAAGATAGTTAACATAATTATAATACTGAGGGGGAAGGCCACTGCACCTCCAATGCATATGATTAACCTTTAAAAACAAATGTAGGCTGCTGGTGCCGGACGTATTACATGCCCTGCCTCTATGACAGCGTGCGGCGATCCCTCTCAATTATCCCCTCAGTTGCAGCACCTGAGGGGTTAATTGACGCGGTTCGGCTGATCACCACACCCTGTCATTAAGGCTGGGTGTCAGTTAATGTGGTACGGCTGGCCCCCAAAGCCTACATTTGTATTTAAGGGTTAATCATATTAATTAGTGGAGCAGTGGCCTTCCCCTCATTATTATAATTATGTTAATTATATGCGTTGGTAGCAGTGGCAGCTTCACAGCCCCTCCCTACCCTCTCTATCCATTGGTGGCAGCCGCATCACAGTGCCGACTCAGGAGAACATGGTGCGTGCTGAGGGCAGCTCATGCCATGTTCTCTAGGAACTGCTAGGCTGCGCAGTAACGCAGCCTAATCTCGGAAAATAGAAAATCCCGGTATCATATTAATCTGGGTACAAAAGTATCGATTGGGTATCCCTAATAGCCGAGCCCCCTGGTGTATCCACCAGCATCGCTGTAAAAGTCGCTGCATGCTGATTAACCCATTCTATGCCGTGCTCATATGAGCGGCATAGAAGGTGTATGCATTGGGTGAGGGAGCCCATCGGGTTGCTGTGGTGGGGACACAATGGGTGAAAAGGCAGCCCGGTGCAATGTACAGGCTGCCCAATGCCATGCACGGCATTGGGACTTGCCTACTACAGAAGCCGAGGAGATCCATTTGGCCGATGAGTCGGGGCAGAGGTCACAATGTCTGTCCCTTTGCAATCTGAGGTTAGGGAATTTACAGATAAGTGGAACTGTGCCCAACTATGATAGATCTGGGAAGAGCAGCTCCAGGCGGATATCCCTATGATATAATTGTGGCCATGAGTCTGAGTAACCTTCTCACAAACTTTTGTCCCACTGTATTGGAGCTGTTCACGAGACATGGACTGTACTGTGTATTGCTTTGAGCCGGCAGTCTGTCTGGACTGTAACTAGCTAATGGAACTGAGGTTTGCAATGTCTGACTGTATACACAGCATGTATTGTACAGTAAAGCCGTGCTGCATGCTGCCAAGAACTCACATTCTTCTGCCTGCCTTATCCCCACAGCATTCCAAAAGAAACTGTAGGGGGGGAACCCTACCGCTACCACCACCACCATCCCAAGGTGCACGTTCCCCCATTGCACATGTTTACAATGGCAAAAACATTCACAATCCTGTCTGTCTTTAAACAGATCATGTGAACACATTGGATAACTCTGAAGAATATGCATATAATTATAATAAAAGCTTTTTGACATACTTGTGTCATTACAGCATGCAATGAAGTTGCCAACAAGAGTGGAGAGCAAATCACCTGCAACATAGAAAAAAAAATGCACAAAATAATTATATTAATAAAAATGATAAAAAATAGAACACATAGAAACCTTATGCCATAAGTATAAAGCTTTATTTGAACAGGCAATGGGGACCTTTTAATTACTCCTATAGATGGCATGACCTGAGGGCGCAATGTATTAAGATGCAACTTTTGGGCTTTTTGTTTTAAGTGCAATGAAAGTTGCAATGAAAATTTTAGCTTAAAATGTAGCTGAGCCGAAAACATCTGGCCGCCCCTTAGTAAATGAAAACTGCTGGGCATGGCTCAAAAACTGCTGGGCATGGCTCAAATCACTAGAAAATGGTGTGGAAACGTCATAATTAGTGTTGAGCAAATCAAAATATCCGAAGTCGACTTTGTGGTAACCAATCAATTTTTCCTAAAATGGTGACTGAAATTAAAAAAAATGATACTCCCTTCATCCACTTGATCGTGGAAAGGTGTGAGTGGTGACATCATCACCTGTGGTGGGTTTTTCTTACATCAAGACGGGAGCGAATGGCCTCTCTGCTATCAAGTGGATGAGGTGAGTATCATTTTATGTTCTAACCAAGGATTAACCCTGAAATGCTGCATGTGAGTCACAGATGTTGCGATCAGTTAAATGAGGCATCTGTTGCGTTAAATGATGGGCACCGGAGAAATCGCCGTTCCCCGTCATTGCGCCTGCTCTATACAATGAAAAGCGATTTGTGACGAAGTAATTCGTAACGAATTGAAATTCTTGTTAAAATTCGGCAAAGCTGGCTAATTGAATTTTTCAAAACTTCGCTCATCTCTAGTCATAATGTCTTCTTCTCTGACAAAACAGGAAAATCACTCTTTTCTGGTGCAACACGCCTGATCTACTGTGGTAGTTCCTAAGACAGGCTGTCTGGACCTGCACCAGGTTTGTCACAGTGACAGGTGATATTTTTGGTGCAGGGACAGGCGCTTTTGTCTAACGCTATACCAATTATTGGTTGGTTTAATTTTTTAGGCCAGAATTGTGGTTCAATCATGGCACTAAATTGCTCATAGGCCACTCCCCCTTTGCCACTTTTTTTTCTTTAAAAAAGGTACAGAAGCAAGTGGTTTGGAAGGTTAGTTTTAGGACTGCACGATATGGGAATTTTGTGCGATTGCAATTAGGGCCCTAAAAATTGCGATAACGGTATGCGATGCGATATTTTAAGGGAATTGTGCTAGAGGTCTATTTGCTTGGATTTTCCCATATGAGCCGCTGACGCGGCTGGGTATGACATAGTTATGGGGTATCTGTGGATGATGCGCTGTTATGGGGTATCTGTGGATGATGCGCTGTTATGGGGGATCTGTGGATGATGCACTGTTATGGGGTATCTGTGGATGATGCGCTGTTATGGGGGATCTGTGGAGGATGCTGTTATGGGGTGGATCTGTGGAGGACGCTGTTATGGGGTGGATCTGTGGAGGACGCGCTGTTATGGGGTGGATCTGTGGAGGACGTGCTGTTATGGGGTGGATCTGTGGAGGAAGCGCTGTTATGGGGTGGATCTGTGGAGGAAGCGCTGTTATGGGGTGGATCTGTGGAGGAAGCGCTGTTATGGGGTGGATCTGTGGAGGACGCGCTGTTATGGGGTGGATCTGTGGAGGACGCGCTGTTATGGGGTGGATCTGTGGAGGACGCGCTGTTATGGGGTGGATCTGTGGAGGTCGCGCTGTTATGGGGTGGATCTGTGGAGGACGCGCTGTTATGGTGTGGATCTGTGGAGGACGCGCTGTTATGGGGTGGATCTGTGGAGGACGCGCTGTTATGGGGTGGATCTGTGGAGGACACGCTGTTATGGGGTGGATCTGTGGAGGACGCTGTTATGGGGTGGATCTGTGGAGGACGCTGTTATGGGGTGGATCTGTGGAGGACGCTGTTATGGGGTGGATCTGTGGAGGACGCTGTTATGGGGTGGATCTGTGGAGGACGCTGTTATGGGGTGGATCTGTGGAGGACACGCTGTTATGGGGTGGATCTGTGGAGGACGCTGTTATGGGGTGGATCTGTGGAGGACGCTGTTATGGGGTGGATCTGTGGAGGACGCTGTTATGGGGTGGATCTGTGGAGGACATGCTGTTATGGGGTGGATCTGTGGAGGACACGCTGTTATGGGGTGGATCTGTGGAGGACGCGCTGTTATGGGGTGGATCTGTGGAGGACGCTGTTATGGGGTGGATCTGTGGAGGATGCTGTTATGGGGTGGATCTGTGGAGGACGCTGTTATGGGGTGGATCTGTGGAGGACACTGTTATGGGGTGGATCTGTGGAGGACGCTGTTATGGGGTGGATCTATGGAGGACGCTGTTATAGGGGATGTGTGCTATGACACATAGGGCAATGAGGGGGGCCAGCATAAGACATATAGCATCTTATGCTGGTCCCCCTCATGGCCCTATGTGTCCTAAACTGCGCACATAACTGGTTTTGTGTGTAAAGTATTTTACTAGTGCGTGAAACAATCTCTCTCCTATTGATAACAGGTCCAGCCTCTGTACTCACTGTCACTATGAATGCACTGCAGCGAGCAGGCCGGCCGGCGCGTGACTGACGTGACTTAGTAACGCTCCTCCCACTCGCTGCAGTGCATTCATCGTGACAGTGAGTACAGAGGCTGGACCTGTTTTTAATAGGAGAGAGATTGTTTCACACACTAGTAAAATACTTTTCACACAAAGCCAGTTATGTGCGCTGGGCCCCTTCATATATAATCGCTGCATTTTCGGGTCGGCCAAATCGGCATATCGCATTTGCTGATTATCGCAATTCGGTTAATTTAGCGATATATCGTGCAGCCCTAGTTAGTTTAAAATAATTAAAAGGCAAATGTAAACAATCTATTGTGTGTAGACCTATTAGGGTAGCTTCCCTACCCCCACGGTTCTCTCCACTTCTATGGGACTTCTCAAAAATAAGCGAGCAGGCTCAGATATTTTTGTAACTCCCTAAGAAGTGCACACAGAGAGCAGAGCAGCGGGGGTAACCTCTCAATTCATTGTGGCCATTCTTAAGATAGGTGCAGGTCCCAGAGGTCAACTCCACAACTATAAGACATTTATGGCATATAGTTTGGATATACTAGAAATGTCCAGATGGATACCCCTTTAACAGGCCTTGCAGGATGACTAAGGCTGTAAGGCAAACCTGGACCTTCACCATAAGGAAAATAAATCCATACACAGGCAGCAGTTTGAGTTTTTGCCCCATAAAATATAGAAAATACACATAAAAAGGATTTTATTTAATCCTCCAATTCTGATGCTATACTGTCCGTTCCTTAAAAATCTCAGATAGGATCTGCCTCTCTCTGAAGAGCCCCGATAATAATCCCCACACTATCAATGAGCCACAAAGTATCTGCTGTATGTAAACCTAAAATGGAAGGGGTCAGGAGAATTAATGTAATTCTTGGTTTACAGTGGCTGTTTTATGAAAATGTATGTGTTATACTATCTGATGAAGAGAGTCTAAACTGTACTCTGGAAATGGCGAGATAAGGTTAGATAAGTTCTGTATCAAGCTAAGTACACAGTTTTACACTATATATTTAAGGCCTCTTTCACACGAGCGTGACGGATTAGGTCCGGATGCGTTCAGGGTGCGTTCAGTGAAACTCGCACTATTTTGCAAGTTCATTCAGTTTTGTCTGCGATTGCGTTCAGTTGTTCAGTTTGTTCCGTGCGGGTGCAATGCGTTTTGATGGGTTTTCCATGCGCATGATAAAAAACTGAAGGTTTACAAATAACATCTCCTAGCAACCATTAGTGAAAAACTAATTGCATCTGCACTTGCTTCCGGATGAAATGCGTTTTTCACTGAAGCACCATTCACTTCTATGGGGCCAGGGCTGCGTGAAAAACGCAGAATATAGAACATGTTGCATTTTTCACGCACAGCAAACGCTCATGTACTGTACACAGACCTATTGAAATGAATGGGTCAGGATTCAGTGCAGGTGCTATGCATTCACATCACGCATTGCACCTGCCTGGAAAACTCGCTTGTGTGAAAGGAGCCTAAGAGTCAAGTGTGATAGAAATCCACGTGTTGATGAATGCCCACATGAAAGTCCAATAGCTTCCAAAAAGTTTCTGTCATGCTCATTTCTGTCATTTTACTTGCATGCTGCACTATTTTTCAGCCATTTTTTATATAATCTGGAATCCTGGTGGAGCCTCCAACACAGATGTGAACAAAACCTAAACCTGTAGCTCTGTTTTTTTTTTTTGTGTCCTATGTTTAGGAGACCGGGAACCACTTTCCATATGGCCAGGCAGGGTGCAGGACTGAAAAAAAGAACTCAACTGCCACCAGCTCACTGCTTTCATCACCTCATCTCCCCCGTTTTTGCTCCCTGGTGAACCAGAATTGTGATTCTCCATGTAGGGTTGTCATGACACCAAAATTTCTATTCGATTTAAATACTATAAAAAAGTATTGAAATACTCGATACTATTCTATACCAGGCAAAAAAAATACCAAATACCAAAAAAGCTGCGTGCAATCCATATTTTATGGAATGTCTGGCCCATAATAGAACAGTCCTATCCTATTTTATAGGGGGGAAGAGGTGACTAAGAAATTAGCTTTTTTTAATAGCTTTATTTTTTATTGTTTATATATAGAGTTGAGCGGAGACCTGGATGTTCGGGTTCGAGAAGTTCGGCCGAACTTCCCGGAAATGTTCGGGTTCGGGATCCGAACCCGATCCGAACTTCGTCCCGAACCCCATTGAAGTCAATGGGGACCCGAACATTTCGGCACTAAAAAGGCTGTAAAACAGCCCAGGAAAGGGCTAGAGGGCTGCAAAAAGCAACATGTAGGTAAATCCCCTGCAAACAAATGTGGATAGGGAAATGAATTAAAATAAAAAGAAAATAAATAAAAATTAACCAATATCAATTGGAGACAGGTCCCATAGCAGAAAATCTGGCTTCATGTCACCCACCACTGGAACAGTCCATTCTCAGATATTTAGGCCCCGGCACCCAGGCAGAGGAGAGAGGTCCCGTAACAGAGAATCTGGCTTCATGTCAGCAGAGAATCAGTCTGCATGCCATAGCAGAGAATCAGGCTTCACGTCAGCCACCACTGCAACAGTCCATTGGCATATATTTAGGCCCAGCACCCAGGCAGAGGAGAGAGGTCCCGTAACAGAGAATCTGGCTTCATGTCAGCAGAGAATCAGTCTGCATGTCATAGCAGAGAATCAGGCTTCACGTCACCCAACATTGGAACAGTCCATTGGCATATATTTAGGCCCAGGCACCCAGGCAGAGGAGAGAGGTCCCGTAACAGAGAATCTGGCTTCATGTCAGCAGAGAATCAGTCTGCATGTCATAGCAGAGAATCAGGCTTCACGTCACCCACCACTGTAACAGTCTATTGTCATATATTTAGGCCCAGCACCCAGGCAGAGGAGAGAGGTCCCGTAACAGAGAATCTGGCTTCACGTCAGCAGAGAATTAGTCTACATGTCATAGCAGAGAATCAGGCTTCACGTCAGCCACCAGTGCAACAGTCCGTTGTCATATATTTAGGCCCAGCACCCAGGCAGAGGAGAGAGGTCCCGTAACAGAGAATCTGGCTTCATGTCAGCAGAGAATCAGTCTGCATGTCATAGCAGAGAATCAGGCTTCACGTCACCCAACATTGGAACAGTCCATTGTCATATATTTAGGCCCAGCACCCAGGCAGAGGAGAGAGGTCCCATAACAGAGAATCTGGCTTCATGTCAGCAGAGAATCAGTCTGCATGTCATAGCAGAGAATCAGGCTTCACGTCAGCCACCAGTGCAACAGTCCATTGTGATATATTTAGGCCCAGCACCCAGGCAGAGGAGAGAGGTCCCGTAACAGAGAATCTGGCTTCATGTCAGCAGAGAATCAGTCTGCATGTCATAGCAGAGAATCAGGCTTCACGTCACCCAACATTGGAACAGTCCATTGGCATATATTTAGGCCCCGGCACCCAGACAGAGGAGAGGTTCATTCAACTTTGGGTAATCTCGCAATATAATGGTAAAATGAAAATAAAAATAGGATTGAATGAGGAAGTGCCCTGGAGTACAATAATATATGTTTAAGGGGAGGTAGTTAATGTCTAATCTGCACAAGGGATGGACAGGTCCTGTGGGATCCATGCCTGGTTCATTTTTATGAACGTCAGCTTGTCCACATTGGCTGTAGACAGGCGGCTGCGTTTGTCTGTAATGACGCCTCCTGCCGTGCTAAATACACGTTCAGACAAAACGCTGGCCGCCGGGCAGGCCAGCACCTCCAAGGCATAAAAGGCTAGCTCTGGCCACGTGGACAATTTAGAGACCCAGAAGTTGAATGGGGCCGAACCATCAGTCAGTACGTGGAGGGGTGTGCACACGTACTGTTCCACCATGTTAGTGAAATGTTGCCTCCTGCTAACACGTTGCGTATCAGGTGGTGGTGCAGTTAGCTGTGGTGTGTTGACAAAACTTTTCCACATCTCTGCCATGCTAACCCTGCCCTCAGAGGAGCTGGCCGTGACACAGCTGCCTTGGCGACCTCTTGCTCCTCCTCTGCCTTGGCCTTAGGCTTCCACTTGTTCCCCTGTGACATTTGGGAATGCTCTCAGTAGCGCGTCTACCAACGTGCGCTTGTACTCGCGCATCTTCCTATCACGCTCCAGTGCAGGAAGTAAGGTGGGCACATTGTCTTTGTACCATGGATCCAGCAGGGTGGCAACCCAGTAGTCCGCACACGTTAAAATGTGGGCAACTCTGCTGTCGTTGCTCAGGCACTGCAGCATGTAGTCGCTCATGTGTGCCAGGCTGCCCAGGGGTAAGGACAAGCTGTCCTCTGTGGGAGGCGTATCGTCATCGTCCTGCCTTTCCCCCCAGCCACTCACCAGTGATGGGCCCGAGCTGTGTTGGGTGCCACCCCGCTGTGACCATGCTTCATCCTCATCCTCCTCCACCTCCTCCTCGTCCTCCTCGTCCTCCAGTAGTGGGCCCTGGCTGGCCACATTTGTACCTGGCCTCTGCTGTTGCAAAAAACCTCCCTCTGAGTCACTTCGAAGAGACTGGCCTGAAAGTGCTAAAAATGACCCCTCTTCCTCCTCCTCCTCCTCCTGGGCCACTTCCTCTTCCATCATCGCCCTAAGTGTTTTCTCAAGGAGACATAGAAGTGGTATTGTAATGCTGATAACGGCGTCATCGCCACTGGCCATGTTGGTGGAGTACTTGAAACAGCGCAACAGGGCACACAGGTCTCGCATGGAGGCCCAGTCATTGGTGGTGAAGTGGTGCTGTTCCGTAGTGCGACTGACCCGTGCGTGCTGCAGCTGAAACTCCACTATGGCCTGCTGCTGCTCGCACAGTCTGTCCAGCATGTGCAAGGTGGAGTTCCACCTGGTGGGCACGTCGCATATGAGGCGGTGAGCGGGAAGGCCGAAGTTACGCTGTAGCGCAGACAGGCGAGCAGCAGCAGGATGTGAACGCCGGAAGCGCGAACAGACGGCCCGCACTTTATGCAGCAGCTCTGACATGTCGGGGTAGTTGTGAATGAACTTCTGCACCACAAATTTCAGCACATGCGCCAAGCAAGGGATGTGCGTCAAACCGGCTAGTCCCAGAGCTGCAACGATATTTCGCCCATTATCGCACACCACCAGGCCGGGCTTGAGGCTCACCGGCAGCAACCACTCGTCGGTCTGTTGTTCTATACCCCGCCACAACTCCTGTGCGGTGTGGGGCCTGTCCCCCAAACATATGAGTTTCAGAATGGCCTGCTGACGTTTACCCTGGGCTGTGCTGAAGTTGGAGGTGTGTGGCTGACTGGATGAGCAGGTGGAAGAAGAGGTGGAGGAAGCCGAGTAGGAGGAGGTGGCAACAGGAGGCAAAGAATGTTGCCCTGCGATCCTTGGCGGAGGAAGGACGTGCGCCAAACAGCTCTCCGCCTGGGGCCCAGCTGCCACTACATTTACCCAGTGTGCAGTTAGGAAGATATAGCGTCCCTGGCCGTGCTTACTGGTCCACGTATCTGTGGTTAGGTGGACCTTGCCACAGATGGCGTTGCGCAGTGCACACTTGATTTTATCGGATACTTGGTTGTGCAGGGAAGGCACAGCTCTCTTGGAGAAGTAGTGCCGGCTGGGAACAACATACTGTGGGACAGCAAGCGACATGAGCTATTTGAAGCTGTCTGTGTCCACCAGCCTAAATGACAGCATTTCATAGGCAAGTAGTTTAGAAATGCTGGCATTCAGGGCCAGGGATCGAGGGTGGCTAGGTGGGAATTTACGCTTTCTCTCAAATGTTTGTGAGATGGAGAGCTGAACGCTGCCATGTGACATGGTTGAGATGCTTGGTGACGGAGGTGGTGGTGGTGTTGGTGGTACATCCCCTGTTTGCTGGGCGGCAGGTGCCAACATTCATCCAGAGGGGGAGGAAGAGGCCGAGGCGGCAGCAGCAGAAGAGGCCGAGGCGGCAGCAGCAGAAGAGGTAGCAGGGGGAGCCTGAGTGACTTCCTTGGTTTTAAGGTGTTTACTCCACTGCAGTTCATGCTTTGCATGCAGGTGCCTGGTCATGCAGGTTGTGCTAAGGTTCAGAACGTTAATGCCTCGCTTCAGGCTCTGATGGCATAGCGTGCAAACCACTCGGGTCTTGTCGTCAGCACATTGTTTGAAGAAGTGCCATGCCAGGGAACTCCTTGAAGCTGCCTTTGGGGTGCTCGGTCCCAGATGGCGGCGGTCAGTAGCAGGCGGAGTCTCTTGGCGGCGGGTGTTCTGCTTTTGCCCACTGCTCCCTCTTTTGCTACGCTGTTGGCTCGGTCTCACCACTGTCTCTTCCTCCGAACTGTGAAAGTCAGTGGCACGACCTTCATTCCATGTGGGGTCTAGGACCTCATCGTCCCCTGCATCGTCTTCCACCCAGTCTTGATCCCTGACCTCCTATTCAGTCTGCACACTGCAGAAAGACGCAGCAGTTGGCACCTGTGTTTCGTCATCATCAGAGACATGCTGAGGTGGTATTCCCATGTCCTCATCATCAGGAAACATAAGTGGTTGTGCGTCAGTGCATTCTATGTCTTCCACCGCTGGGAAAGGGCTGGGTGGATGCCCTTGGGAAACCCTGCCAGCGGAGTCTTCAAACAGCATAAGAGACTGCTGCATAACTTGAGGCTCAGACAGTTTCCCTGGTATGCATGGGGGTGATGTGACAGACTGATGGGCTTGGTTTTCAGGCGCCATCTGTGCCCTTTCTGCAGAAGACTGGGTGGGAGATAATGTGAACGTGCTGGATCCACTGTCGGCCACCCAATTGACTAATGCCTGTACCTGCTCAGGCCTTACCATCCTTAGAACGGCATTGGGCCCCACCAAATATCGCTGTAAATTATGGCGGCTACTGGGACCTGAGGTAGTTGGTACACTAGGACGTGTGGCTGTGGCAGAACGGCCACGTCCTCTCCCAGCACCAGAGGGTCCACTAAGACCACCACGACCATGTCCGCGTCCGCGTCCTTTACTAGATGTTTTCCTCATTGTTATCGTTCACCACAACAACAAAAATATTATTTGGCCCAATGTATTGAATTCAAATTCAGGCCTTTTTTTACAGACACCTAACTCTATCTGGCTATCTATTTAGGTACAGTATTACACTAATACAGGCACAGCAGTAACCACAGATTTAGCTGAATATAAATTTGAGGCCTAGTATTTACGCGCTGGGTGACAGGTATAGGTTTACTGACAGAATTAGACTTGGAAATGCACAGTAGCATGTGTGTGAAGTTATTCAGAATGACCCTATGTGCACCTTGAATCTAATATACCCTTTTAGGGATAAATTTAAAGTAGGCCTGATACAGCAGAAACCACTAAATTAGGAAATTGCTAAATTGGAAATTGTATTTCAACCCAGAACAAAAAATGTGCTTTGACGGACACTAAATAACTTGACCAGCCACACCAGTAACGACAGATTTAGCTGACTATAAATTTGAGGCCTATTATTTAGGCGCTGGGTGACAGATATAGGTTTACTGACAGAATTAGACTTGGAAATGCACAGTAGCGTGTGTGTGAAGTTATTCAGAATGACCCTATGTGCACCTTGAATCTGATATACCCTTTTAGGGATAGATTTAAAATAGCTCTGATACAGCAGAAACCACTAAATTAGGAAATTGCTAAATTGGGAATTGTATTTCAACCCAGAACAAAAACTGTGCTTTGACGGACACTAAATAACTTGACCTGCCACAACAGTACAGCAGTAACGACAGATTTAGCTGGATATAAATTTGAGGCCTAGTATTTAGGCGCTGGGTGACAGGTATAGGTTTACTAGTGAACGAAAGAAAAGACCGGCACTCACTTTATCTTCAAAGGTTTTTTTCTTTTTATTCGCCACGCATAGAAATATTCGGTTCTCAAACCAATGGCATATAACAAAGTCATACAATACAGGTGATTTAAATAGACCGCCACAGCGGAAATGACATCATGTAGTCATGGTGATTTAAACCAACAAAATAGAAAAAAAGAAAAAAGAAAAGAAAAAAAGCAAAGGGGGAGGGAACAAAAGAAAAGGGAAAACACAAGGTAACAATTTAACTAATCAGATACACGTGAGAAACAGCCCAATCGCAACAGCATCAATGAAAATGTAGCAATCCTGAATTCTTATGACGTTCTCTAGATATTCATACTAGCTTGCAATTCAGATGATGCGGTTGGGGGGTTCCTCACGTTCTCTGTAAAATACAAGAGAATAATAAAGTATAAGTTTAACATCCATATAAAAAAACAGACATCTACAGAAAGCTATGGAGATCGTACTCCCGGTTTAACCCCATGGGTTCCAGTGTCTGAAGTGTATGAATCCAATAGGATTCACGCTTCTTTAGCATTTTTAAACGATTACCACCTCTGCGAGGTTGTTGTACCTGCTCAATGATTTGGAAGCGCAATTGCGCAATATTGTGCTTACAGCGATCAAAGTGGTGAGGGACGGGTAGGAGTAAATTATTTTTTCTAATAGTGGACTTATGCTTAGAAAAGCGGTCCTTCATGCGCATGGATGTTTCACCTATATATAACAGTCCACAAGGACACTTAAGTAGATATATGATGAAGCTTCTATTGCATGTGAAAAAGCCTCGAACTGGAAAGCGCTTGCCTGTATGGGGATGCGTAAAATATTCCCCTTTAATAACACTTGAACAGTGTATACACCCTAGACAAGGGAATGTACCCTTTCTAGGAGTTGATAAAGTCTTCTGTCGCTTCTCAGTTTGAGTACTACCCACATCCGCCCTCACCACCATATCGCGAATATTTTTGTTACGTTTATAACACAATAATGGAGGATTTTTAAATTCCTCAATCGAGGGATAAGCCCTAGTCAAGATGTTCCAGTGCTTAGAAAAAATAAATCGACACCTATTGACCCATGGGTGGAACTTAGTGACAAACGGTATACGTGACCCCCTGGACTCTTGTTTAGGAGTCAAGGAGGTAATCCTACTCCTCTCACTATCCAGCAGTGCTGTGGGATATCCTCTGTTCTCGAATCTCATAGACATTTCATCAAGGCGTTTTTCTCTTACTTCAGTATTAGAAACAATCCTACGTACCCTTTGAAATTGGGAATGGGGTAATGCTTTTTTTACTGTGGACGGATGAAAGCTTGAGAAATGGAGAAGAGAATTTTTGTCGGTATTCTTGATATACAAATCAGTCACAATTGACCCACCTGTACCCTTAATAACCAGGGTATCCAAAAAATTGATCTCATGATCACTATAATGTAAAGTGAACTGCAACTCGGGCCAAATTGAATTCAAGAATTCTGAAAAGGCACGAAGGGATCGAATGCCGCCCCGCCATACACAAAACACGTCATTGACGAATCTTCGCCAAAAAATACAATGAATTTTAAACAGATCATTGGTGTAAATATATTTATCTTCAAACCATGACATGTATGAATTTGCATATGGCGGTGCGGCATTCGAGCCCATCGCGGTCCCACAGCACTGCTGGTAGTAGGTGTCCTGAAATAAAAAATAATTTTCAGTTAAAATGATTTCAAGAAGTTTCAGAAAGCCACTCTACAGCCCGTATACCCTTCCAGTGAACAATAGAAGTGTACAGAGAACAAACATCGAAGGTTACTAACAAATCATCATCCTGCAACACCAGGGTCCCAACTTCACGTAAAAATTGATTCGTATCAAGCAGGAAAGACGGCATATTTTTAGTTAGGGGTGTCATAACCTTTTCAAGCAAAATAGCTGGCGGAGACAGGATAGAGTCAGTTAGGGCCACAATGGGCCGACCCGGTGGCTGAGACAAAGATTTGTGCACTTTGGGCAGTGTATAAAACACTGGTGTTACAGGATGATGATTAATTAGATATTCCCCCAATTTGGGGTCAATAATCTTCTGTGAAGTGAATATATCAACCAAAGTACACAATTTCTTTTTAATAATGTATACCGGATCGCCGTCCAAAGGACGATATACATCGATATTGGCCAACTGGCCCAAAATCTCACTGACATAATACTCCTTATCCATGAGGACAAGAGCACCCCCCTTGTCTGCAGGCTTGAAAATCAGGCTATCGTCCCCCAATAAGTTATCGACAGCCTGCCTTTCAAGGCGCGACAAGTTGTGGTTTACATGAAATCCACTCTGCCGTATCTCCTGTAAAGACTTTGACATGTCACGTTGGACCAATAAAATAAACGTTTCAACAGGATGATAGCACTTAGGTGGTTGAAAGTGACTCTTGGTTCTCAGTCCAAAATCCTTCAACGATAAGCAAGTGTCACTGGTGGTTGCTGTGATTGCGCTCTTTTCAACATTAGTGGACTGCAGACCCGAGAAGTGTGCCTTAAGTCGAAGACTTCTAAAGAAGCGCTGGCAGTCCATGTCAAATTCAAAACTATCAAGCAGACTAGTAGGACAAAATGATAGTCCCTTCTCCAGTACCTGCAACTGAAGAGGACTTAAACTTTTAGAGGATATATTGAAAATTAAGGTTTCATCTCTACCTGAGAGCGTGTTATTCGCGGTGCGTCGATGCCCCCGATAATGGCGTCCTGCTCGTCTGGTATTTTTCTTTGTTGAGGTCTTTGTCTCCTTCTGCCTAAAAAAGGTGCACGCGGAGGTCCCATGGTGGAATCACTTCGCGATCTGGATGACATCGAGGTTCCCCGACGTTGCTGCCTGGTGAATAAGGGTATGGCTGTGCCAGATAGATCTTGCCATTTGTATACACGTTTATTCTGATAGTCCTCAGAGTCTCTGATAAATTTCTGGCGTTTAGTGCTTTCTATCTCCCTTTTCAGGTCAGCGCCAATTTTTTCCACTTTAGACTTGAGAGTAATCAATTCCTCAGCTGGTAAGGCATCCTTCAGTTGCATCTCAATGGTGGCAATTTTCTGCCTGCTAGTCATGATAGCTTCCGTCAGATATTCGATGGTTAATACCATCAAGTCCATGGAACACTTATTTAGAATATTTGAGAAGTTAGTGCAGTACTCAATGTTGTCACAAAAAAACGTAGGTCTCAAATGGACTCGCAATCCACGTGGGATACGGTGCAAGCGGCAATATTCAGCGAGTGTAGATACATGTAGTTCCCAGGAGGTTAATCTCCTCACCTCCTTTTCAAGTTCTCTCCCTCGATACTCCGTGGGAGGTATTTTGAGAAAGTCCACATTAGCGGTCACACCGGACACGATCTCCCGTGCCCGCTCTTCCGTATAGGAGAATGAAGCCATGTAGAAAATACACAGGTGCTCGCGCTGAAAAGAACTGCAATATTTCAACGAGGGTCAGCCGGCACTCCGTTCCTAGAAAGGGTACATTCCCTTGTCTAGGGTGTATACACTGTTCAAGTGTTATTAAAGGGGAATATTTTACGCATCCCCATACAGGCAAGCGCTTTCCAGTTCGAGGCTTTTTCACATGCAATAGCAGCTTCATCATATATCTACTTAAGTGTCCTTGTGGACTGTTATATATAGGTGAAACATCCATGCGCATGAAGGACCGCTTTTCTAAGCATAAGTCCACTATTAGAAAAAATAATTTACTCCTACCCGTCCCTCACCACTTTGATCGCTGTAAGCACAATATTGCGCAATTGCGCTTCCAAATCATTGAGCAGGTACAACAACCTCGCAGAGGTGGTAATCGTTTAAAAATGCTAAAGAAGCGTGAATCCTATTGGATTCATACACTTCAGACACTGGAACCCATGGGGTTAAACCGGGAGTACGATCTCCATAGCTTTCTGTAGATGTCTGTTTTTTTATATGGATGTTAAACTTATACTTTATTATTCTCTTGTATTTTACAGAGAACGTGAGGAACCCCCCAACCGCATCATCTGAATTGCAAGCTAGTATGAATATCTAGAGAACGTCATAAGAATTCAGGATTGCTACATTTTCATTGATGCTGTTGCGATTGGGCTGTTTCTCACGTGTATCTGATTAGTTAAATTGTTACCTTGTGTTTTCCCTTTTCTTTTGTTCCCTCCCCCTTTGCTTTTTTTCTTTTCTTTTTTCTTTTTTTCTATTTTGTTGGTTTAAATCACCATGACTACATGATGTCATTTCCGCTGTGGCGGTCTATTTAAATCACCTGTATTGTATGACTTTGTTATATGCCATTGGTTTGAGAACCGAATATTTCTATGCGTGGCGAATAAAAAGAAAAAAACCTTTGAAGATAAAGTGAGTGCCGGTCTTTTCTTTCGTTCACTTGTACTTGGACTTCGGCCCTGGACACGTGCACCACGCCTACAAACGGAGTGCCGGCTGACCCTCGTTGAGGTATAGGTTTACTGACAGAATTAGACTTGGAAATGCACAGTAGCGTGTGTGTGAAGTTATTCAGAATGACCCTATGTGCACCTTGAATCTGATATACCCTTTTAGGGATAGATTTAAAATAGCTCTGATATAGCAGAAACCACTAAATTAGGAAATTGCTAAATTGGGAATTGTATTTCAACCCAGAACAAAAAATGTGCTTTGACGGACACTAAATAACTTGACCAGCCACACCAGCAACGACAGATTTAGCTGACTATAAATTTGAGGCCTATTATTTAGGCGCTGGGTGACAGGTATAGGTTTACTGACAGAATTTGACTTGGAAATGCACAGTAGCGTGTGTGTGAAGTTATTCAGAATGACCCTATGTGCACCTTGAATCTGATATACCCTTTTAGGGATAGATTTAAATTAGCTCTGATACAGCAGAAACCACTAAATTAGGAAATTGCTAAATTGGGAATTGTATTTCAACCCAGAACAAAAACTGTGCTTTGACGGACACTAAATAAATTGACCAGCCACAACAGTACAGCAGTAACGACAGATTTAGCTGGACATAAATTTGAGGCCTAGTATTTAGGCGCTGGGTGACAGGTATAGGTTTACTGACAGAATTAGACTTGGAAATGCACAGTAGCGTGTGTGAAGTTATTCAGAATGACCCTATGTGCACCTTGAATCTGATATACCCTTTTAGGGATAAATTTAAAGTAGGCCTGATACAGCAGAAACCACTAAATTAGGAAATTGCTAAATTGGGAATTGTATTTCAACCCAGAACAAAAACTGTGCTTTGACGGACACTAAATAACTTGACCAGCCACAACAGTACAGCAGTAACGACAGATTTAGCTGGATATAAATTTGAGGTCTAGTATTTAGGCGCTGGGTGACAGGTATAGGTTTACTGACAGAATTAGACTTGGAAATGCACAGTAGCGTGTGTGTGAAGTTATTCAGAATGACCCTATGTGCACCTTGAATCTGATATACCCTTTTAGGGATAGATTTAAAATAGCTCTGATATAGCAGAAACCACTAAATTAGGAAATTGCTAAATTGGGAATTGTATTTCAACCCAGAACAAAAACTGTGCTTTGACGGACACTAAATAACTTGACCAGCCACACCAGTAATGACAGATTTAGCTGGATATAAACTTGAGGCCTAGTATTTAGGCGCTGGGTGACAGGTATATGTTTACTGACAGAATTAGACTGGGATATGGCCAAAAAATAACCACACTATTGATGGTTAAATGCACTTGGTGTGACAGCTTGACCAACCACACTACTGAGGGTTAAATGCACTTGGTGACAGGCGCAGCTTGCCCCCGATGTAGTATATGGCCAAAAAATAAACAGACTATTGCTGGTTAAATGCACTTGGTGTGACAGCTTCACCCTGATGTAGGATTTAGCCAAAAAACAACCACACCATTGAGGGTTAAATGCACTTGGTGACAGGCTCAGCTTGTCCCTGATGTAGTATATGGCCAGAAAATAACCAGACTATTGCTGGTTAAATGCACTTGGTGTGACAGCTTCACCCTGATGTAGGATTTAGCCAAAAAACAACCACACCATTGAGGGTTAAATGCACTTGGTGGCAGCTTGTGCTGGCACACCACAAGACACAAAATGGCCGCCGACCCCCCCAGAAAAAAGTGACTGAAAAACGCTCTGGGCGGCCTAAAAACAGTGAGCAATTCAATAGCAGCAATTCAATCATCCACAGCTGCAGATCGATCTCTGAATGAAGTCCTTTGGAGAAGTTAATCACTGCCTAATCTCGCCCTAACGTCGCGGCTGCAACCTTTCCCTATGCTGATCAGAGCAGAGTGACGTGCGGCGCTACGTGACTCCAGCTTAAATAGAGGCTGGGTCACATGGTGCTCTGGCCAATCACAGCCATGCCAATAGTAGGCATGGCTGTGACGGCCTCTTGGGGCAAGTAGCATGACGCTTGTTGATTGGCTGCTTTGCAGCCTTTCAAAAAGCGCCAAGAAAGCGACGAACACCGAACCCGAACCCGGACTTTTACGAAAATGTCCGGGTTCGGGTCCGTGTCACGGACACCCCAAAATTCGGTACGAACCCGAACTATACAGTTCGGGTTTGCTCATCCCTATTTATATATTGTTATATGTAAAATTGGGAAAGGGGGTGATCTAAAATTTTTATATTTTGGTGTTTTTTTTAACTTTTTATTTTTTATAACTATAAGCCCCCTTAAGGACCTGTAATCTTTTAATCCATTGTCCTATTCACCCTAATAGAGCTCTATTATGGTGAATAGGACTTTAAACTGTCCCTGCTGCTCTGTGCTTTGTGCACACAGCAGCAGGGCGCTTACCATGGCAGCCATGGAAGGCTTCAGTAGTGTCCAGGCTGCCATGATAACCGATCGAAGCCCTGCGATTTCACTGCTGGGGCTCCGATTGGATGCAGCCACTGCCACCAATGAATATTACAATGAGGAGGGGGGAGGACAACCTGTGGCCACTGTACCACCAATGACTATAATACTGGGTGGGAGTGGTGCACCGTGCCATCAATAAAGATAGTTAACTTAATTATAATACTGAGGGGGAGGCCACTGCGTCCCCCTCATTATCATAATCATGTTAATTATATGGATTGGTAGCAGCGGCAGCTTCACAGGCCCTCCCTCCCCTCTCTATCCATTGGTGGCAGCGGCTTCACAGTGGGGAGGGAGGGACTGCATCCTTTTCCACTGTGCCGGCTCAGGAGAACATGGTGCGCACTGAGGGCAGCGCGTGCCATGTTCTCTAAGAGCCTAGTATCGGAAAATATAAAAGTATCGATACAAAAGTATCGATTGTGTATCGATAGTTCTCAGAGGAGGATAAAGCAGCTCTTTAGCTCAGTGTTGTGAAGTAACTTGTCCTTTTGTGTGTACTAATAGGAGGTCAGCCATTTTTATTTCTCCTAATGATTGCTCCCCAGACAAAACAATCCATATAACTAGAGATGAGCGAATCGAAGATGACGAAGTGGAATTCGATCCGAATTTCAGGTTTTATTCGATTCACAACAAATGCAAATTTCCTCGCGCTTCATGGTAACGAATCGCAATTTTTTCTAAAATGGTAGCTACAATGGCGGCTACACATGTGAGGACATGGGGCAAGGAACTCTGGGAAGGCGGGCTGACCCATAATGCCATGCATGCAGCCAATCAGCAACCAGACCTGTGATGTCACAGCGCTATAAATACCTGCAGCCATCTTGGATTCTGCCATTTTCAAGTGTTCTGAGTGCAGAGAGAGAGATGTTTTTCAGGAGCTCTGGAGATTAATAGAGAATACCTCTATGTAAAAAAAAAGCTATTTTTAAGTGCAGGGAAAGGATAGGGAGGAATCATTTCACATCATCTTAGTGCAGGGAGAGACATTGCAGGTGCTAGGGAGAGTAATAGGAAAAACCTCATTCTGAAAAAAAAAAGCAATTTGCAAGTGCAGGGAAAGATTACTTGGGGATCCAAATAGCCATTATACAGCTCTATCATTCCAGCAATTAGTTCTTGGGGTGCTATGTTGAAAAGCTTTTAGTGGCTTTTATCTGTGGAAAAAGGAAAATATATACGCTGTTCATTTCTGCAGTAGTTTTTAAGCACGAATATTCGAATAGCAAATTTTTATCTCGAATATCGCAACTTCGAGAATTCGCGAATATTTTGAATATAGTGCTATATATTCATTATAGCGAATATTCGTCATTTTTTCCCATCTGAACACATGATTCCTTCCTGCTTCTTGCTTGTGGGCCAATGAGTCATTGGCCCACCAGCAACTTAAGCAGGGAGGAATCATGACTTTAGATGTGAAAAATGACGAATAAAACGAATATATAGCACTATAAAGAATATATTTGTTTTTTAGAATATTCGTCTTTTTTCTTTTAAATCTGTACAGTTGTTTCACTTCGGCATACTCCTTCCCGACAAGCGTCCCCGTCACCATTGGAACACCTGGGGGTTAAAATATACCATCAGATCTGAGTTTTCACGATCTCAGTGAGATTGTGAAAACTCAGATCCGATTGTATATTCTAACCCCCAGGCATTCCCATGGTAACTGGGACGCTTGCCTGAGGGTTAGAATATACCATCGGATCTGAGTTTTCACAATCTCAGTGAGATAGGAAAAATTCTTACCTGGGATTTTACTTTCTTTGAGTCCGTAGGACCGCCCACCTAGATAAAAGGTACAGATTAAAATAATTAAATCATTAGTAGTGACCTATAAAGGCTGCTTCCTCCAGAACCTCCTTGTGTTAATACAAATAGACTCAGACCAAGAATTATGCCAAAAAAACAATATAAGAAATGTATTAGGGAGGGTATACTTGTGCTGCCTACGGACTCAAGGAAAGTAAAATCCCAGGTAAGAATTTTTCCTTTCCCATTTCGTCCTACGGCAGCACAGAATGGGATTTTCATAGATCACAAGGGGGGGGTATCTTCACTAAGAGCTGCAGACAGAACCCCGGTACCAAAGGCTGAGGTCCTAGCGTTAACATCCAAACGATAATGCTTGACGAAGGTCAGGGATGAAGACCAGGATGCTGCATTGCAGATTTCTTCAATCGAGACCTGTGCGACCTCTGCCCAAGAAGTAGCCGAGGCCCTGGTGGAATGTGCTCTCACTGGAAATGGAGGTGGTATCTCTTCCAGAGAATAGGTTTCCATTATTGTGGCTTTGATCCATCTTGCAAAAGTATCTTTAGAAGGAGAAGAACCCTTTCTTGGCCCAGAGAAGAGGACAAAAAGATTTTCTACTGCTCTGAATTCTCTTGTTCTTTGCAAATAGATAAGTAGAGCTCTTTTAACATCCAATGTACAGTATGTAAGAGTTTCTGATTCTCGTCCAGAGGCTCAGGAAAAAATACTGGGAGGAACGACTCTCTATTTTTGTTTGCTGTTGAAGGGATTTTAGGCAAAAAGGCTGGCATAGTACGAAGTAGAACCCCATCTGGCAGGAAACGTAAGTATGGGAATTTTGAAGACAATGCCTGAAGTTCCCCCAGTCTTTTGGCAGACGTAATTGCTGTAAGGAATAGAGTCTTGCAGGAGAGCCATTTGTAGTCCACTTCCTGTAATGGCTCAAATGGGGGAGCTGCAAGCCTTTTTAGTACCAGATGGGAACCGGGTCTCTATGAACAGGTTTGAGCCTCTTGATTGCCTTGAAAAACCGGAATATTAAAGGATGATGAAGGAATTCATTTTCTGTTGCAGAGTTTATTGCCGTCATGTGGGATCTTAACGTATTTGGCTTGAGCCCTTTCTGGAACCCATCTTGAAGAAACTGCAGGATGGAAGAAATATTGATGGTTTCATGGCTGGTCTGTGACATCCAGGATAGAAATTTTCGCCAGACTTTAGCATATTTTTTGTTGGTAGATTCTTTCCTAGACGCCAGCAGGGTGTTGATTACCGATTGTGACAAGCCCCTTCTCTCTAGTCTGCTTCTCTCAGCCTCCAGGCCGTAAGGTGTAGACGTTGTAGATTCTGATGATACAGGTTGTTCTGCAACAGGAGATCTGGCCGCAGGGGGAGTTTCCAGAAGTTCCCCCTGGACAAGTGAAGTAGAAGGGGAAACCACAACCTTCTCGGCCAAAATGGCGTGATCATAATGGCCTGAGGCTTCTCCTCTGCTATTTTCTGAAGAACTCTCGGGATGAGAGGTACCGGGGGAAATATATAGATGAATAGGCGTTCCCAGCTCATGGAGAAGGCGTCCACCACTGTTGGACTGTCGAAGCTGTTCAGTGAACAAAACCTGCTCAATTTTCTGTTCTCTGCTGTCGCCATCAGATCCTATACAGGAGAGCCCCACTTCTCTGTAATTTGGTGAAAAACGGACTGATTGAGCTCCCATTCGGCTTGGTTCACCGTCTTCCTGCTCAGATGATCCGCTTGTGTATTGCAGCAGCCCCTGATATGCGCTGCTTTTAGTTCCAGCGGGTGTGATTCCACCCAGCTGAAAATAGTTTTGCACAGCTCCAGAAGAAGTCCGCTCCTCGTACCTCCCTGTTTGTTCAGGTAGAATACGGTAGTCAAGTTGTCCGAACGGATCAGAACGGATCTCCCCACTATATCGGACTTGAAGTGGCGAAGAGCCAACAGAACCACCTTCAGCTCTTTGTAGTTCAAGGATTTCATCCTGTCCTCGTGCGTCCAGAGGCCTTGCACCCACTTGTTCAGAAGAAGGGCTCCCCATCCTTGGCCGGAGGCATCCGTAGTTATGATCACCGGAGACAGAAACTGGAAGCTCTTTCCTTTGACTAAATTTTCTGTGCGCAACCACAATCTGAGGGACCGAATTGTCGCTGGATTCAGCCTTATTCTCGCGTCCAAACTGAGTCTGGAGAGTCGCCAAGCTCGCAGCATATTCATCTGAAGATCCCTGCTGTGGATATTTGCCCAAGGGACAGCTTCTGAAACTGACGTCATATGACCCAGAGTTTTCATAACCCTTCGTACTGAAGGGGAGTGGAGGGACATCAGAGTTTTCATCTCCTTCTTCAGTGCTTCCACCTTTGGCATAGGAAGATAGAGCTTCATGGTGACAGTGTTTACTAGAAACCCCAGGAAGATCTTGGATGTTGCTGGGACCGTATCTGATTTTTCCCAATTTATTAGGAAACCCACAGATTGTAAGAGGTCCACCGTTTGTTCCAGATGTTGATGCAGGAGTTTCTCTGTACCGGCTACCAGCAACCAGTCATCTAGGTATGGGAAGATTTGGATCCCCCTCAGACGAAGTTCTACTGCAATAAGTACTGCTATCTTTGTGAATATCCTCGGGGCTGAACATAACCCGAAGGGAAGAGCTCTGAACTGGTAGTGCAAAATGTTTCCGCCTCTTTTGATGGCAACTCTCAGGAATCTTCTTGACTGTTTAAGTAGCGCAGGTCTATAATTAGCCGACTCTTTCCATTCCCTTTGGGTATGCAGAAAATTCTGGAGTAGATTCCAGAGTTCTTTGAATCGTTTGGAACTGGTTCCAAAGCTCCCTTTTCTATGAACTCTCTTAACAAAAGAAAGATCTGTGGATCTCTTGGTTTGTTTACAGTAAACCTGTCCTTTGGTGCGTGATTGAACTCCAGATTGTAGCCATTTCGTATGATGTCCAGAGCCCAGCTGTCTGATGTAATTTGAAGCCAGCTCCGGTAAAAACTGGATAATCGACCTCCTACCCTTACAATTCTGGCATCAGAATTCCTGCTTCTGAGGCCTATTCTCTTCCGTTTTCTTCTTAGATTTCTCTGACGAACCCCAAGTTCTACGGTCAGATCTTCCTCGGTTTGAGCGACCTCTATAGCCTGATCTTCTGGGATCCTGTCTGTAGGAACGAAAACTCCTGGGTTTATCCTTCCGCTTGGTTTGAGGAAAACTTAATACTTTATCCTCCATATTTGCCTTCAACAACTTATCCAGGTGAGACCCGAACAATTCTCCCGGCTCAAACGGGAGGGAACATAAATTGTTCTTTGAAGATGGATCCCCAGACCAGAGCTTTAACCAGAGCGATCTTCGTATGGAGTTCGTGAGAGCCATGTTCTTCGCCGTAAACCTTATCGTATCTACTGGGAAATCACAGAGGAATTCTGCTGCCAGCTTCAGGTTAGGTATTTGTTTCAGGAGGTCTTCTCTGGAGACACCGTCTTCAATGTCCCTGCCAAGATGGCTTAACCATACTCTGAGAGCTCGCGCCACTGGGACTGATGCCATGGCCGCTTTATTAAGAGATGCCAGGTAGGTGTGTGACCTCTTGAGGAGGCCATCCGCCTTTCTCTCCATAGGGTCTTTCAATAAGGATGAGTCATCTGATGGAAAAAATGATTTCCTGGCTAATCTCGTCACTGCTGGGTCTACCCTAGCAGGGCCTTCCCAGCTCGAGGATTCCGCCGGATCTGTTTTATAAACTGCTCTGAATCTGGAGCCTAAGTTCAGCCTTGCCACTGGATGTTCCCACTCTTTACACATAACTGCATCAAGAACAGGGTGACCTGGAAACACCGACGCCTTCTTCTTCGGGAAGTAGAAGAGATTATCCTCGTCATGGCTACTGGCCTTTTCTTTACTGGTCTCCATGATACTCTTCACTTCTTTAATCAGATGATTCATATCAGATTTGTTAAATAGAAAGTTATCTTCAAGAACAGGAGACTCAGAACTAGAGGAGATTTCGCCTTCTGACCGTGAATCCACAGAGGAGGAAGACAGCCAAACCAATGGCCGGACGCTGAAGGGACGCAGGAGGGAGGCAAGCGGGACGAGAGTGGAGCCAGGTAGGCATACATGGCTGAAACCACTCTCCGGCCTTGACCTGGAAAAAACAAGGTACAAACGGCCATCTCCAAGGAGGATCCATAGGTGGGCTTCATCCTCCGATGAGGACAATAAAAAAACACAAGGAGGTTCTGGAGGAAGCAGCCTTTATAGGTCACTATTTTAATCTGTACCTTTTATCTAGGTGGGCGGTCCTAGGATCGGATGAGAACGAAGTTAACCCATTCTGTGCTGCCTGGGACGAAATGGGAATGTGAAAACTCAGATCCAATGGTATATTCTAACCCCCAGGCTTTTCCATGGTGACAGGGACGCTTGTCGGGAAGGATAATGCCGAAGTGGAAAAACTGTAGAGATTGAAAAAAAAAGACAAATATTCTAAAAAACAAATATATTCGATATAGTGCTATATATAAGTTTTTTTGAATATTCGTAATATTCTAAAACAAGAATATACAGTATAGCAATATAGTGAATATTCGTAAAAACAAATGTAGAGCAATTTAGCTAATATAGTGCTATAATCTTCTTTGTCTAATAGTTGTAATTTTTTTCTCATCTGAAGTTCACATTGGAAAAAATTCTGACTATTAAAAATAAAATAGATTATAGCACTATATTAGCTAAATTGAATATTCACTATATTGCTATATATTCTTGTTTTAGAATATTACAAATATTCTGAAAAATTAATATAGCACTATATTAGCTATATATATATTTGTTTTTTTTTAGAATATTCGTCATTTTTTTCCATCTGAAGTCATGATTTCTCCTTGCTTAAGCAACTTAAGCAGAGAGGAATCATGACTTCAGATGGAAAAAAAATTACGAATATTCAAAAAAAAACAAATATATAGCACTATATTCCTTAATATTCACATATTACGCGATCATTACCGTGCCGATTTTTCGAGTAAAAAAAGTTGAATATTGCGAATTCGAATATGACCCCTGCCACTCATCATTATTCTGCAGCTACATTGTCACGACCATGTTTATGGCCATGACTCCTTGGGAGCCGCATACAGTTGTCCGCGGTTTGGGTTGTAGTGTCAACCGCAGTTGGAGGCATAATGTTGTTAGCCTCAGGTGCGGTTGCCGCGGACAACAGGTATGTGTGCGGTTCCCTTGGAGTTGTGTGCGCGTTTTTATGCACTTTCGTATGTCTGTGTGCACTCTGTGTTATGTGTGGTGTGCACTTAAATCTTCCCCTCACTGTGGTTGCCCGTGGCAACGTTTGGTCGTTGTGTGTACATGTGGTGGCAGTGTCCCGGCCTTTGGGCTGACTCCCAGGACATGAGCGCCACCCATGTCGTTGCCTGCGGCAACAGCCACAGTGTGTTTTGTGTTTTGGACACTTCTCCTTTTAAGTTGTGTTTTCCCTTCCCTGGTGCTGGAAGGGTTAACTCCCTTCCCAGTGTGTATGTGTGTCACTGGGTGTGTCCAACTGTGGGGTGTGGCTTCTTGGCCTATATAGCCTCACTGTTAGCACAGGTCTGAGGGTTGCTTCAGCCATGCTTAGCTGGAGCAGCCTCCTGTGTTTTCTACCTGCCAGTGAGAGCCACCCCTGTGGTCATAAAGATATTCTCACATTATGTTTATGTCTTGTTGTGTGTGATGTCCATGCGATGTTCTGTTGGGACCTTCCTTTGTTATTTTGTGCAGCTTATGGTTCTGGATTCCTGGGTGTACAGGGATCCAGTCAGCAAGGCTGTGGCAGGTTGGTGGAACTACTTAGTTCGCCTGCCATTTCCATAAGTCTGTTTGTGTTCCCCTTTTCCCAGCAGCTTGGCCATTGAGACTCCTGCTCCTCCATGCCTAGGAGGAGTAGGTCGTCTTACCCTGACTCCTAGTCCAGGGACCGGACGGAGGGTGAGTTAGGGATCCGAGGTTCCGGAGCATGGGTCCTCCTACCTTAAAGGTTGGCCCATGCAGCTAGGAGTTAGGGTCAGGTTAGGGACGCGTTAGGAGGTGACCTGCTACCTAATCCTGTCTTCCTGGCCGAGCAGCCTAACATCATCTGGCATCGCACGGCTGAGGGTTTTCCCCATCCTCAGCCGTGACATACATATGGTGAAAGCGTTTAGCGGCCTAATTCTGAACAAAAAGACAAATATATACGCAGTTCACTTTTGCTGTTATTTCCTCTAAAAACGTTCAGTGGGCTATTTCTGTCCAAAAAGAGAAATATGTATGCAGGTCACTTTTGCTGCTATTTGAGCCAAAATCATTTAGTGGCCTATTTCAGTACAGAAAGAGAAATATGTACACAGGTCACTTTTGCTGCTATTTGAGCCAAAATCATTTAGTGGCCTATTTCAGTACAGAAAGAGAAATATGTACACAGGTCACTTTTGCTGCTATTTGCGCTAAAATAATTTAATGGCCTATTTCAGTACAAAAACAGAAATATATACGCAGTTCACTTTTGCTGCTATTTGCGCTATAATTATTTAGTGGCCTATTTCAGTACAAAAACAGAAATACAGTACAGACCAAAAGTTTGGACACACCTTCTCATTCAAAGAGTTTTCTTTATTTTCATGACTATGAAAATTGTAGATTCACACTGAAGGCATCAAAACTATGAATTAACACATGTGGAATTATATACATAAGAAAAAAGTGTGAAACAACTGAAAATACGCCATATTCTAGGTTCTCCAAAGTAGCCACCTTTTGCTTTGATTATTGCTTTGCACACTCTTGGCATTCTCTTCAAGAGGTAGTCATCTGAAATGGTTTTCACTTCACAGGTGTGCCCTGTCAGGTTTAATAAGGGGGATTTCTTGCCTTATAAATGGGGTTGGGACCATCAGTTGCGTTGTGGAGAAGTCAGGTGGATACGCAGCTGATAATCCTACTGAATAGACTGTTAGAATTTGTATTATGGCAAGAAAAAAGCAGCTAAGTAAAGAAAAACGAGTGGCCATCATTACTTTAGGAAATGAAGGTCAGTCAGTCCGAAAAATTGGGAAAACTTTGAAAGTGTCCCCAAGTGCAGTCACAAAAACCATCAAGCGCTACAAAGAAACTGGCTCACATGCAGACCACCCCAGGAAAGGAAGACCAAGAGTCACCTCTGCTGCGGAGGATAAGTTCATCCGAGTCACCAGCCTCAGAAATCGCAGGTTAACAGCAGCTCAGATTAGAGACCAGGTCAATGCCACACAGAGTTCTAGCAGCAGACATCTCTAGAACAACTGTTAAGAGGAGACTGTGTGAATCAGGCCTTCATGGTAGAATATCTGCTAGGAAACCACTGCTAAGGACAGGCAACAAGCAGAAGAGACTTGTTTGGGCTAAAGAACACAAGGAATTGACATTAAACCAGTGGAAATCTATGCTTTGGTCTGATGAGTCCAAATTTGAGATCTTTGGTTCCAACCACCGTGTCTTTGTGCGATGCAGAAAAGGTGAACGGATGGACTCTACATGCCTGGTTCCCACCGTGAAGCATGGAGGAAGTGTGATAGTGTGGGGGTGCTTTGCTGGTGACACTGTTGGGGATTTATTCAAAATTGAAGGCATACTGAACCAGCATGGCTACCACAGCATCTTGCAGCGGCATGCTATTCCATTCGGTTTGCGTTTAGTTGGACCATCATTTATTTTTCAACAGGACAATGACCCCAATCACACCTCAAGGCTGTGTAAGGGCTATTTGACCATGAAGGAGAGTGATGGGGTGCTGCGCCAGATGACCTGGCCTACCCAGTCACCGGACCTGAACCCAATCAAGATGGTTTGGGGTGAGCTGGACCTCAGAGTGAAGGCAAAAGGGCCAACAAGTACTAAGCATCTCTGGGAACTCCTTCAAGACTGTTGGAAGACCATTTCAGATGACTACCTCTTGAAGCTCATCAAGAGAATGCCAAGAGTGTGCAAAGCAGTAATCAAAGCAAAAGGTGGCTACTTTGAAGAACCTAGAATATGACATATTTTCAGTTGTTTCACACTTTTTTGTTATGTATATAATTCCACATGTGTTAAGTCATAGTTTTGATGCCTTCAGTGTGAATCTACAATTTTCATAGTCATGAAAATAAAGAAAACTCTTTGAATGAGAAGGTGTGTCCAAACTTTTGGTCTGTACTATATATACGCAGTTCACTTTTACTGCTATTTGCACTAAAATCATTTAGCGGCCTATTTCAGTACAAAAATTGAAATATATACGCAGTTCACTTTTGCTGGTATTTGCACTAAAATCATTTAGTGGCATACTGTATTACAGTGCAAAAACTTAAATATATACCAGTTCAATTTTGCTGCTATTTGCGCTAAAATCATTTAGTAGCCTATTTCAGTACAAAAACAGAAATCTATACGCAGTTCCCTTTTGCTGCTATCTGCACTAAAATCATTTAGTGGCCTATGTCTGTACAAAAAGAGAAATACATACGTAGTTCACTTTTGCTGTTATTTGCGATAAAAGCGTTCAGTGGGCTATTTCAGTCCAAAAAGAGAAAAATGTACTCAGGTGTCACAGATGAGGTAAAGGAGTAAACACCACACCGACAACCAGAGGGGAAGGGAAAAGCCACTAGGCATCAATGCTAGGGAAGGGAAAGGGTCACCACCTAAAGAACCCTAATCCTGGCTCTGACTCCTAACCGTATGGGCACTCCTTGAAGGTAACAATGCCCATACACAAGAACCTGGAAGCCCTGGAGACCCTGAGGAGCCCTAAAGATATTGGCAGGGCTGAGACAACCTGTTCCTTCCAAGATGAAGGAACAAGCTTCTCCCTGAGGCCTAGTAACCACAACAAGGGGAAAAGACAAAATACAAACAAGCGAGACACTTAGATTTTGTTGTAGAAGGATGAGTAGGAACTCAGGGAAGCAATCTACCGCATAGTCAGAAGGGTGGGGTCAGACTATAAAGGGTAGAAATGATGATCACTGAGCAACAGCTGAGACAAGGGAAGTGGTCATTAACTCCATCAACATAGAATCAAAATAAATCAAGGAGGCTGTTAGATTCCTCTATGCTCAGCCAGTCTCCTTGATCTCGTGACATGTCACCTGAGGGACCAAGACAGTACCCCCCTTCTACGGTTGACCTCCGGGCACCCAGGACCGACCTTATCAGGATGGGCTCTGTGAAAGGCCTTCACCAGACGATTTGCATTAAAATCAGCCGCTGGAACCCACATCCTCTGGTCCATAACCCTTCCAGTGGACGAGATACTGGAGGGATCTACTGAGAACTCGGAAGTCCATAATCCTGCTGATTTGAAATTCTAAATTACCGTCCAGAAGAGGGAGGCAAGGAGGATGGCTCAGCAGGTTCGATACATTTCTTCAACAACGACTTATGAAATTCATTATGAATTTTCAAAGCCTGAGGAAGTTCAAGACAGAAGGCTACAGGGTTAACAATGGCAGTGATCTTATATGGACCAATAAATCTTGGGCCCAACTTCCAAGAAGGTACCTTAAGCTTAATGTTTCTTGTGGACAGCCACACAGAATCACCCACTCTCTGGTCTGGACCATTCTTACGTCTCCTGTCAGCCACATGCTTATACCTGTTGCCCATCTTTTTCAGGTTATTTAGAATTTTCCGCCAAATCGAAGACAAAGAAGAGGAAAATCGTTCCTCCTCAAGAATACTGGAAGTTTGAGAACCAGAAAATGTACCAAACTGCGGATGGAATCCATGTGCCCCCAAAAAACGGCGACTTATCAGTGGACTCCTGTCTACAGTTATTAATGGCAAACTCAGCTAACAACAAGAATGAAGACCACGCCTCCTGGTTCTCCGAAACAAAACATCTCAAGTAAGTCTCGAGAGTCTGATTGGTGTGCTCCTTGTTTGACAGTACGTCTTGAGGTTGAGGACCCCTAGATCTCTCCCTCAGGTGTCTATCCAAGATGTACAGCTGCTTCCAATGACTCAGGATTTTCATGAAAGGCCAACGCATCCAGCAGCCTCTCAGATGGATCCTGACAGAATTGGCTACGGAGAGCAGGATCATTCCACTCCATATCCGTAGCCCATCTCCTAAATCCAGAGCAATAGATCTGTGCAGAGCGCTCTCCCTGCCGTAAACCAAGTAACTTGGTTTCGGCCTGAGAGATCCGATCCGGGTCATCGTAAATTAGACCCATGGCTCTAAAAAATTTATCTATAGACTGGAGGAATGGTGATCCGGCTGGCAAAGAAAAAGCCCACGACTGGGTGTTATCTTTAAGCAAAGAAAAGATTATACCCACACGTTGACTCCCTGAACCGGATGAAATTGTCACTATCTCCAGAATGTCTGTCCAGGAGAGCCACCTTTGGTTCAGAGAAGGCCTGGTACCCACCACCGGAACTAGCTGCCTGTGGTTTCTGAATCTGTAAGACTGTGGCACGGAGGTCTCCTACCTCCAAAGACAGCCCCTGAATCTGTTCGACTAGTGCAGACATAGAATCCATAGCTGCACTGACCTGAGCCAAAAATGGCGGTTATGGCGGTAGATTATGTCATGGATGAGGTAAAGGAGTAAACACCACACAGACAACTAGGGTGGAAGGGAAAAGCCACTAGGCCTCAATGCTAGGGAAGGGAAAGGGTCACCACCTAAAGAACCCTAACCCTGGCCCTGACTCCTAACCGTATGGGCACCCCCTTGAAGGTAGAAATTCCGATACACAGGAAGGGAAGCCCTGGAGACCCTGAGGAGCCCTAAAGATATTGGCAGGTCTGAGACAACCTGATCCTTCCAAGAGGAAGGAACAAGTGTCTCCCTGAGGCCTAGTAACCACAACAAGGGGAAATGACAAAATACAAACAAGCAAGACACTTAGCTTCTGTTGTAGAAGGATGAGCAGGAACTTGTCACGGCTGAGGATGGGGGAAACCCTCAGCCGTGCGATGCCAGGTGTTGTAGTGGCTACTCGGCCATGAGAACAGGATAGGGAGCAGGTCACCTCCTCACGCATCCCTACCCTGACCCTAACTCCTAACCTGCATGGGCCGACCTTTAAGGTAGGAGGACCCATGTGCAGGAACCTCGGAGCCCTGTCTAACCCTCCGCAGATCCCTGAGCTAGGAGCTGGGTAAGATGACCTACTCCTCCTTGGCACGGAGGAGCAGGAGTCTCAATGGCCAAGCTGTTGGGAAAAAGGGGAACATGAACAGCCTCACGGGAATGGCAGGCGAACACCCAGTTCCACCAACCTGCCACAGCCTTGCTGACTGGATCCCTGAGGAGACAGGAAACCAGAACCGTGAGCTGCACCAAACATAAGAAGGTCCCAACAGAACAACATACAACCACACACGCATAAAGACATCAAACATAACAACAATTATTTTTTATGACCACAGGGGTGGCTCTCACTGGCAGGTCATAAGCACAGGAGGCTGCTCCAGCCAAGGATGACTGAAGCAACCTCCTGAGCCATGCCAGACACTCAGGCTATATAGGCCAAGAAGCCACACCCCACAGTCGGACACACCCAGTGACATCACACACACACACTGGGAAGGGAGTTAACCCTTCCAGCACCACAGAAGGGAAAACACACATATAAGGGAAAGTGTCCAACTGCATCACACACTGTGGCTGTTGCCGCTGGCAACGACATGGGTGGCAACCATGTCCAGGGAGTCAGCCCGAAGGCCGAGACAGTGCCACCACATGTACAGACTACAACAAACGTTGCCACGGGCAACCACAGTGCGAAGAAGGATGTCAGTGCACACCACAAAACACCGTGCACACAGACATACCAAAAGTGCATACACACATGCACACAACTCCCAGGGAACCGCACACAATGCTGTTGTCCGCGGCAACCGCACTGAGGCCAACAACATTATGCCTCAGCTGCGGTTGACACAACAACCCAAACTGCGGGCAACTGTATGCGGCTCCCCAGGAGTCACGACCATAACCGTGGCTGTGACACTCCCACCCCTCAAAGCCCCCCCACCGAAAAAAAAACGAAACTGGTGAGGAACTCACACAGGGGATGGGAGAAGGAGACGTCCACTCTCAGGACATGGTTCCCAGGAGGTCACTGTCAGCTGCATCCTCTCCCAGCTCAGCCTAGCCAGTCCGACGAGGCCTGCAGCCCGCACCAGCGACAAGGGATGGAACCACAGAGAGTGGACGAGGGGACTCTCCACTAACGTCCCCACTCCAGTCGCTGCCAGCAGACACTCCTAACCAGCACACAGCCGGACCACTTACGGAGTGCTGCCAGCAAACGACCAGAGATGGGAACATGGAGAGGGACGAGGGACCACCAACACGGACACGGAAGGTACGGTGGCGGGGAAAAAGCCACCAACCGTGCCGGTAACGGTGATCCCCCGGGACGCTCTCCCTCCGGAGAACGCGCATGCAGGCCACAAGAGGCTGGCCCTGCATGCTGCACCCTCTTTCGAAGGTATGCAAACCGCACACCAAAGAAAAACCACGTGCAAGAAATCAGGGGGGACGCCCAACGAGGCAACGGTGAAGGGAAGGCGGGGAAACGCCACTCACCGCGCCGTCAGAGGAGAAACCCCCAGAACGCTCTCCCTCCGAAGAGAGCGCATGCACCCCATCCGCAGACGGCGGTGCATGCTTTACCCTCTTTCGAGGGAAGCGCCACATGAGAAGCCGCTGTGGTCATACTGTCACGGCTGAGGATGGGGGAAACCCTCAGCCGTGCGATGCCAGGTGGTGTAGTGGCTACTCGGCCATGAGAACAGGATAGGGAGCAGGTCACCTCCTCACGCATCCCTACCCTGACCCTAACTCCTAACCTGCATGGGCCGACCTTTAAGGTAGGAGGACCCATGCGCAGGAACCTCGGAGCCCTGTCTAACCCTCCGCAGATCCCTGAGCTAGGAGCTGGGTAAGATGACCTACTCCTCCTTGGCACGGAGGAGCAGGAGTCTCAATGGCCAAGCTGTTGGGAAAAAGGGGAACATGAACAGCCTCACGGGAATGGCAGGCGAACACCCAGTTCCACCAACCTGCCACAGCCTTGCTGACTGGATCCCTGAGGAGACAGGAAACCAGAACCGTGAGCTGCACCAAACATAAGAAGGTCCCAACAGAACAACATACAACCACACACGCATAAAGACATCAAACATAGCAACAATTATTTTTTATGACCACAGGGGTGGCTCTCACTGGCAGGTCATAAGCACAGGAGGCTGCTCCAGCCAAGGATGACTGAAGCAACCTCCTGAGCCATGCCAGACACTCAGGCTATATAGGCCAAGAAGCCACACCCCACAGTCGGACACACCCAGTGACATCACACACACACACTGGGAAGGGAGTTAACCCTTCCAGTACCACAGAAGGGAAAACACACATATAAGGGAAAGTGTCCAACTGCATCACACACTGTGGCTGTTGCCGCTGGCAACGACATGGGTGGCAACCATGTCCAGGGAGTCAGCCCGAAGGCCGAGACAGTGCCACCACATGTACAGACTACAACAAATGTTGCCACGGGCAACCACAGTGCGGAGAAGGATGTCAGTGCACACCACAAAACACCGTGCACACAGACATTCCAAAAGTGCATACACACATGCACACAACTCCCAGGGAACCGCACACAATTCTGTTGTCCGCGGCAACCGCACTGAGGCCAACAACATTATGCCTCAGCTGCGGTTGACACAACAACCCAAACCGCGGGCAACTGTATGCGGCTCCCCAGGAGTCACGACCATAACCGTGGCCGTGACAGAACTCTGCCGCATAGTCGGCCGCAATCTACCGCATAGTCAGAAGGGTGCAGTCAGACTATAAAGGGTAGAAGTGATGACCACTGAGCAACAGCTGAGACAAGGGAAGTGGTCATTAACGCTGTCAACACTGAATCAAGAGAAATCAAGGAGGCTGTTAGATTCCTCCACGCTCAGCCATTCTCCTTAATCTCCTGACATCAGTCACCTGAGGGACCGTGACAGCAGGTGACTTTTGCTGCTATTTGCGCTAAAATCATTTAATGGTCTATTTCAGTACAAAAACAGAATTATATACGCAGTTCACTTTTGCTGCTATTTGCGCTAAAATAATTTAGTGGCCTATTTCATTACAAAAACAGAAATATATACGCAGTTAACTTTTTGGAGGTATCTTGGTCGCAAAACAATTTTATTCTGTGTTCAGCGCTGCTGTTATATGTGGAAAATTCTTTATTGACATATTTCGGTAGAAAAACTAAATTTTATTTTGCTATAAGCGCTGCTGTTATATCTTGTAAAATCTTTTTAGAGGTGTTTCGGTCCAAAAGCAAAATTTATTCAGCCTTCTGCGCTGCTGTTATATGTGGTAAAATCTTTATTGACATATTTCGGTCCAAGAACTAAATTTATTCAGCGTTCAGTGCTACAGTAATATTTGCGGTTAAATATTTCATGACGTATTTTAGGAGATGACTGGGACGCTACATGACTTTCCCAGGAGCGTCTGTCGGGAGCAGCGGTACATTTATGAGACGTCCATATAATGCGGGGAGAATCTGAAGACCCTCTCTATCTCCGTGAACCACAGGATGTCCTCCTCCCATTCATGATGACTGGGAACTCGTGATGTATTCTCTGACAAAGAGACCAGGGGCTGGTAGTCATGGTTTGAATCGTGATGAACTTCGCGACTCTTCCGGGCTCCAAGCAATCTTGAACCTTTGTCTTCTCATTGTCTGTAGCTACTAGATGCCTGGCCGATTCTCTCCTGTCTTAGGCAACGCTTTAATTTTTATTATAAAATTTATTAAATATTTAATATTAAATTGAACTAAACCTTGTTTAAAATTCAAAGAAAGCAAATTTAAAATCGCCAATATATTATACCAATCTTCTAGGAAAATTCATGGATAATCAATTTGACAAGCCTTTTGTGCTGGAGAACGTGTATTATTACATTGTGTTTTAAGCAACACTTTATAAAGTTGAGAAATTTTAACCTTCTGTTCTGTCCCATATCCCCTATAAATGAATAGACAAAGCGTCTACTCTGTGGCCCCCTCATGCTGCTGCCGCCTCTGCAATCTCTAGCAATCTCTAGTCATCGTGCCACTATGTGGCCTCCTCATGCTGCTGCCACCTCTGCAATCTCTTGTCGTCATGCCACTCTGTGGCCTCCTCATGCCCTTACCACCTCCACAATCTCTCGTTGTCATGCCACTCTGTGGCTTCCTCATGCTGCTGCCACCTCCACACTCTGTCATTGTGCCATTGTGCCTCCTCCCTCCTGATACTGCTGCTGCTGACAACTCCAGACTCTGTCATTGTACCACTTGGTGGCCTCCTCATACTGCTGCCACCTCCACACTCTGTCATTGTGCCACTCTGTGGTTCCTCATGCTGCTTCCACCTCACCACTATGTCATAGGGCAAGTCTGTGTCCTCACCCTCCCCACTTCATGACTGGGCCAATACTGATGGATTACTGAGCAAATGCTGACCGAGTGAATGCGTATGCTCCACAGACAGGATTTTCAACACTTTATCAATGACATCTTTAATCATCTGGTGGGGAGATTTGTTGTTGTATATCTGGATGACATACAAATTTATTCTCTAGACATGGAGACTCATAAGGATCATGTGAGACAGGTGTTACAGATCCTAAGAGAGAATAAATTGTATGTGAAGATGGAAAAATGTGTTTTTGCTGTTCAGGAAGTGCAATTCCTGGGTTACCTGCTCTTACCCTCAGATTTTCGTATGGATCCTGAGAAAGTCAGTCCGGTGTTGGACTGGGATCAACACTAATATCTGAAAGCGCTTATTCGGTTTTTGGGATTCACCAACTACTACGGTAAATAAATCTTGAACTATTCAACTGTGGTTAAACCTTTAACAAACATGACTAGGAAGGGGGTCGATTTCTCTGTTTGGTCTGAGGCAGCATTACAAGCCTTTTCTGCTGTGAAGGAATGTTTTGCTTCATCCCCTATTCTGGTAGCACCGGACGTGTCTCAGCCATTCATTGTAGAGGTTGACGCTTCCGAGGTAGTGGTGGGAGCAGTTTTTTTTTCCGCAAAGTCCTTCACCTAGTAAATGGCACCCATGGGCTTTTTTCTCAAAAAAACTCTCGACTGCTGAAATAAATTATGACTTGGGTAATAGGGAATTGCTGGCCATTAAGCTGGCTTTTGAAGAATTGCACCATTGGTTGGAAGGGAAGGAGCAATTCATCCTATTACGGTAATTACTGATCACAAAAATCTGGCTTACCTTGTATCGGCTAAACGAGTGAATCCAAGGCAGGCCAGATGGTCGCTGTTTTTCACCAGATTTAACTTCATTTCACCTACCGCCCTGGGGTTAAAAATGTCAAGGCGGATGCTTTGCCGCGCAGCTTTCCTGGGGGGGGGGGGGGGGGGGGGGTAATTCTAAAGATCATTGTCCTATTTTGTCTGAAGGGGTAGTCATATCTGCCCTATATCCTGATCTTGAGACTAAGGTGTTGGAGACCCAAGAGGATGCACCGGACTCTTGTCCTTCAGGAAATTGTTTGTTCCTTCAGACTTACGTCACAAGGTATTTGAGGAACATCAGTGTACTGTCTTGGGTGGACACCCTGGGAGTAGATCCACAGTCGATTTCATCTTGCTCAGATTTTGGCGGCCGGGGCTGCGTAACTGTGTTGAGGACTATGTGTCAGTCTGTGGTACCTGTGCTTGTGCTAAGGTGACACATACCTGGCCTTCTGGATCTCTTCTTCTGTTACCCATCCCGTCCAGACCTTGGACGCATTTGTCCATGGACTTTATCACCGATTTTACAGAATTCTTTGGGAAAAACCGTTATCCTGGTAGTATTATTATTATTATTATTATTATTATTATTATTATTATTATTTATTATTTAAGCGCCATTCATTCCATAGCGCTGTACATAGATAAGCGGTGCACATACATAACAGACAATTGTACTAATCATAAACAAGATGAGTTACAAACTGGTACAGAAGGAGAGAGGGCCCTGCCCGTGAGGGCTTACAATCTACATGGTATGGGAGAAGGACACAGTAGGTGCGGGTTGAGTTGGTCATGGCGGTATAGAGGCAGCAGGGTCATTGGTTGTAGGCTTTTCTGAAGAGGTGGGTTTTCAGGTTTCTTTTGTAGGATTCCACTGTAGGTGAGAGTCTGATATGTTGGGGTAGCGAGTTCCAGAGTATGGGGGATGCACGGGAGAAATCTTGGAGTCGATTGTGGGAAGAGGCGATAAGAGGAGAGGAGAGAAGGAGGTCTTGCGAGGATCGGAGAGTGCGTGTGGGGATGTATCGGGAAAGTAGCTCAGAGATGTAGGGAGGGGACAGGTTATGGACGGCCTTGTATGTGTTTGTCAGTACTTTGAAGTGGATTCGTTGGGCAATGGGGAGCCAGTGAAGGGATTGGCAGAGGGGAGAGGCAGAGGAGTAATAAGGTGAGAGGTGGATTAGTCGGGCAGCGGAGTTGAGGATAGATTGGAGGGGTGCGAGGGTGCTAGATGGAAGGCCGCAGAGGAGAATGTTGCAGTAGTCTAGGCGGGAGATAATGAGGGCATGTACGAGCATTTTCGCAGATTCAAAGTTAAGGAAAGCACGGATGCGGGAGATGTTTTTGAGTTGGAGGCGGCAGGTGGTGGAAAGGGCTTGGATGTGCGGTCGGAAGGAAAGGGCAGAATCTAAGGTCACTCCAAGGCAGCGGGCTTTTTTGACTGGGGATAATGTGCAGCCATTGATCGTGATAGATAGGTCTGTTGGGGGGGTTGAACAAGATGGGGGAAAGATTATGAATTCTGTCTTATCCATGTTAAGTTTAAGAAAGCGAGAGGCGAAGAAGGATGATATAGAAGATAGACATTGTGGGATTCTTGATAGTAAGGTGGTGATGTCTGGACCAGAAAGGTAGATTTGTGTGTCATCAGCATAGGAGTGATACTGAAAGCCATGGGACTCTATGAGCTGTCCCAGGCCAAAAGTGTAGATTGAGAAGAGCAGGGGTCCTAGGACAGAGCCTTGCGGGACACCAACAGAGAGGGCATGAGACGAGGAGGTGGTGCGGGAGTGGGAGACGCTAAACGTCCAGTCTGTGAGGTATGATGTGATCCAGGAGAGAGCCAGGTCAGTGATGCCAAGAGATGAGAGAGTTTGCAACAGAAGGGTGTGGTCAACAGTGTCGAAGGCAGAGGACAGGTCAAGGAGAAGGAGGACAGAGTATTGTTTCTTGGTTTTGGCTGTCAGTAGGTCATTGGTGACTTTGGTAAGGGCAGTCTCAGTTGAGTGGTGGGGTCGGAAGCCAGATTGTAGGCGGTCAAAGAGGGAGCAAGAGGAGAGGTGGGAGGACAGTTCAGAATGGACATGTTGTTCAAGTAGCTTTGAGGCATACGGAAGAAGTGATATGGGGCGATAACTGGACAGGGAAGATGGGTCAAGTGAAGGCTTTTTGAGGATGGGTGTAATGGTAGCATGTTTAAAAGCAGAGGGGAAGACACCAGAGTTTAGTGATAGATTGAAGAGATGAGTTAGGGCTGGGATAAACACTGTGGTGAGGTTAGGGATGAGGTGGGATGGGATCGGGTCAAGTGCACAGGTGGTGAGATGTGATCTGGAGAGTAGAGTGGAGAGTTTTTCTTCTGTAATGGTGGAGAAGCGGGTTTTGGGGGTAGAGGACCGAGCAGTTGTGTAGAGGGTCTGTGGGGACTGTGTAGTAAAGCTTTCTCTGATGTGGACTATCTTTTGTTTGAAATATTTGGCAAAGTCCTCAGCTGAGAAGAGAGGAGAGGGTGGGGGCGCTGGGGGCGGAGAAGGGAGTTAAAAGTGCTAAAAAGTTGTTTAGGGCTGTGTGACAGGGAAGATATGAGAGATGAGAAGTAGGCCTGTTTTGCTTCAGCGAGTGAGGATTTGAATATGAGAAGGGATTGCTTGTATGCAGTGAGATGATCTATAGAAGGGGATTTTTTCCATTGTCGCTCAGCAGCCCTGGAAGCTTGTCTGAGTTTCTTGGTCAGGTTGGTGTGCCAGGGTTGTCTGTTGATTTTCCGGATTTTGTTATGTGTGAGGGGGGCAACAGTGTCCAGAGCTGTACTTATTGTGGTGTTGTATAGGGTGGTAGCAGCTTCTGGGTCTTGGAGGCAACAGATGGTAGAGAGTGGGAGAAGAGAGTCAGAAAGCAAGCGAAGGTCGAGATGTTTAAGGTTCCTGCGGGGGTGTGCTGGTGTGTGGACCGGGGGGGCTACAGAAGAGACCAGTGAAGAGAAGGTGAGTAGGTTGTGGTCGGATAGGGGGAGAGGCGAGTTAGAAAGGTTAGATAGGGAGCAAAAGCGGGTAAAGATCAGATCCAGAGTGTGACCATCTCTGTGGGTGGGAGCTGAAGACCACTGTGATAGGCCGAAGGAGGAAGAGAGCGACAGGAGTTTAGAGGCGGCCGAGTGGCAGGTGTCAATAGGGATGTTGAAGTCACCCATGATGATAGTGGGGATGTCGGCAGAAAGAAAGTGTAGTAGCCAGGTGTTGAAGTGGTCAAGAAAGATGGTTGCTGGGCCTGGAGGGCGGTAAATGACAGCTACTTGAAGGTTGGAGGGAGAGTAGATGCGAACAGAGTGTACTTCAAATGAGGTGAGCGTAATGGAGGGTGGCAGTGGAGTTGGGCTGTAGGAGCAGGTGTCTGATAGGAGAAGACCAACTCCTCCACCATGTTTGCAGCCGGGGCGGGGGGTGTGAGTGAATTGAAATCCACTATAAGAGAGTGCAGCAGGGGAGGAGGTGTCTGAGGGTGTCAGCCATGTTTCTGTGAGACCCAGAAAGGAAAGGTTTTGAGAGATAAACAGTTCGTGAATGTATGACAGTTTGTTACGGACAGAGCGCGCGTTCCATAATGCTCCTGCAAGAGGAGCCAAAGGGGCAGGGGTCAGAGGAATGGTAATTAGGTTTAAGGGGTTGGGTAATAGGGAATTGCTGGCCCTATTCCCTATGACTTGGGTAATAGGGAATTGCTGGCCATTAAGCTGGCTTTTGAAGAATTGCACCATTGGTTGGAAGGGAAGGAGCAATTCATCCTATTACGGTAATTACTGATCACAAAAATCTGGCTTACCTTGTATCGGCTAAACGAGTGAATCCAAGGCAGGCCAGATGGTCGCTGTTTTTCACCAGATTTAACTTCATTTCACCTACCGCCCTGGGGTTAAAAATGTCAAGGCGGATGCTTTGCCGCGCAGCTTTCCTGGGGGGGGGGGGGGGGGGGTAATTCTAAAGATCATTGTCCTATTTTGTCTGAAGGGGTAGTCATATCTGCCCTATATCCTGATCTTGAGACTAAGGTGTTGGAGACCCAAGAGGATGCACCGGACTCTTGTCCTTCAGGAAATTGTTTGTTCCTTCAGACTTACGTCACAAGGTATTTGAGGAACATCAGTGTACTGTCTTGGGTGGACACCCTGGGAGTAGATCCACAGTCGATTTCATCTTGCTCAGATTTTGGCGGCCGGGGCTGCGTAACTGTGTTGAGGACTATGTGTCAGTCTGTGGTACCTGTGCTTGTGCTAAGGTGACACATACCTGGCCTTCTGGATCTCTTCTTCTGTTACCCATCCCGTCCAGACCTTGGACGCATTTGTCCATGGACTTTATCACCGATTTTACAGAATTCTTTGGGAAAAACCGTTATCCTGGTAGTAGAAAAATGGCGCATTTTATAGCATTGCCTGCTCTACCTAATGCCAAAACTCTTACACAGGTGTTTGTTGATAACATCGTGAAACTACATATCATTCCTTCTGATGTGGTGTCTGATCGGGGGACTCCGTTTGTTTCCAGATTCTGGAAAGCATTCTGTACTCGACTGGGGGTACAATTGTCCTTTTCTTCGGTTTTTCATCCGTAGTCGAACGAACAGACGGACCGGTCCGCACCAATCATAATCTGGAGCCTTACTTGAGATATTTTGTTTTGGAGAACCAGGAGGAGTGGTCTTCATTCTTGTTGTTAGCTGAGTTTGGCATTAATAACTGTAGAGAGGAGTCCACTGATAAGTCGCCGTTTTTTGGGGCATATGGATTCTATCCGCAGTTTGGCACATTTTCCTCTTTTTTGTCTTCGATTTGGTCGAAAATGCTAAATAACCTGAAAAATATGGGCAACAGGTATAAGCGTGTGGCTGACAGGAGACATATGAATGGTCCGGACTAGAGAGTGGGTGATTCTGTGTGGCTGTCCACAAGAAACATTAAGCTTAAGGTAGCTTCTTGGAAGTTGGGCCCAAGATTTATTGGTCCATATAAGATCACTGCCATTGTTAACCCTGTAGCCTTCTGTCTTGAACTTCCTCAGGCTTTGAAAATTTAGTAAGTCGTTGTTGAAGAAATGTGTCGAACCTGTTGAGCTGTCCTCCTTGCCTCCTGCTCCTATCATGGTGGACGATAATTTAGAATTTCAAATCAGCAGGATTGTGGCCTCCCGAGTTCTCCGTAGATTCCTCCAGTATCTAGTCCACTGGAAGGTATACGGACCAGAGGAGAGGATGTGGGTTTCAGTGGCCGATGTTAATGTAAAATCGTCTAGTGAAGGCCTTTCACAGAGCCCATCCTGATAAGGTCGGTCCTGAGTGCCTGGAGGTCACCCGTAGAAGGGGTTTTTACCATCACGGTCCCTCAGGTGACTGATGTCAGGAAATCAAGGAGATTGGCTGAGTGTGGAGGAATCTATCAGCCTCCTTAATTTGTCATAGGGGAACTCTGGGTCCCCACCCTCCCCACTTCATGACTGGGCCAATACTGATGGATTACTGATTAAATGCTGACCGAGTGAAGGCGTATGCTCCACAGACAAGATATGTTTTTTGTGGGTTATTGTTTGGACGGATCAGAGGACGGGCAAATTAATCAGTGACACAAACTTACTGGTAACACCCTGTCCACTCTGTCAGGGGGTGTCACGGTCCCTCAGGTGATTGATGTCAGGAAATCAAGGAGATTGGCTGAGCGTGGAGGAATCTAACAGCCTCCTTGATTTCTCTTGATTCAGTGTTGATAGGGTTAATGACCACTTCCCTTGTCTCAGCTGTTGCTCAGTGGTTATCACTTCTACCCTTTATAGTCTGACCCCACTCTTCTGAATTAGCGGTAGATAGCTTCATTTGGGTTTGGCTGAGCTGGTGTAAGGTCGTCTCTGGTGTTCCTGTTCTTTCATCTCTGCAGAAGTTGTGTTTGTTTGTATTTGTTATATTCCTTGTTGTTGTATCTGGGCCTCAGACAGAGACTTCCATTCGTCCATTCTAGGGAGTAATGGGTTGTCTCTGGTCCTCAACCTATTCCAGAGCCTTATAGGGAAATCAGGGCCTAGGTATCCTGCATATGAATATTCCTACCTTCAAGGTCTACTCATATTGATGGGTAGTCAGGGCCTGGATTAAGGTTGTCTAGGAGTCATATACGCGGCATAGAAGGTGTATGCAGCTGGTGAGGGAGCCCATCGGGCTGCTGTGGCGAGGACCCAATGGGTGAGAAGGTAGCCTAATGCCATGCACAGGCTGCCCAATGCCATGCACGGCATTGGGACCTGCCTTCTACGGAGACAGAGGTGATCCATCCCCAGGCTCGGTCTCCTAGGCAACTGTTTAAGGCAATGCATTACAATACAGGTGTATTGCAATGCGTGGCAGAGGGGATCAGACCCCCAAAATCCCAGACTGGGTTAAAAAAAAAAAAGTAAAACAAAAAGTTTCTCAAGAAAAAAACAAAAAACGCCCCTTTCCCCTGATTTAAAAAAAAAATAAAAAATAAACACATTATGTATCGCTGCATCTGTAATGCCTGGCTCTATAAATATATCACACGATCCACCCCGTCTGATAAACACTGTAAAAAACAAAACAAAAAAAAGCTATTTTTTGTTTCCTTACAACACAAAAAGTGAAACATTAAGCGATTAAAAAGGCGTATGTCCCCCAAAATTGTACCAATAAAATCATCACCTCATCCCGCAATCATCACCTCATCCCCTACATAAGACAATCGCACAAAAAATGAAAACAAATATAACTCTCAGACTATCGAGACACTGAAATATGATTTTTTTTTGTTACTGTGTTAAATACATTTGAAAAAAGTAGACATATTAGGTATCACCATATCCGTAACAACCTGCTCTATAAAAATATCACATGATCTAACCCCTCGGTGAATGCCGTAAAAATAAATAAATAAAAACTGTGCCAAAACGACCAATTTTTTGGTCACCTTGCTCCCAAGTGTAATAATGAATGATCAAAAAATCATATGTACAAAAAATGGTACCAAAAAAACATCAGCTCTTCCTACAAAAAATGAGCCCATGCACAAGACAATCTTCAAAATTCAAAAAAAATATGGCATTCAGAAAATGGAGACACAAAAACATAATAAATAAAAAAATGCTTTATTTTGTAAAACAAAGAAAGTAGACATATTTGATATCATCGCATCTGTAACAACCTGCTCTATAAAAATAGCACATGATCTAACCTGTCAGATGAATGCTGTAAAAACTGTGCCAAAACAGCCATTTTTTGGTTACCTTGCCTCACAAAAAAACGTAATATAGAGCAATAAAAAATCATATCTACCCCAAAATAGTACCAATGAAACTGCCACCGTATCATGTAGTTTCCAAAATGGGGTCACTTTTTGATTATTTCTACTGTAGTGTGTATCAGGGGAGCTTCAAATGGGACATGGTGTCTAAAAACCATTCCAGCAAAATATGCCTTTCAAACCAGACGGCACTCATTTTCTTCTGCGCCCTGCCGCATGCCCTTACAGCAGTTTACAACTACATATGGGGTGTTTTTGTAAACTGCAGAATCAGGGTAATAAATATTTAGTTTTGTTTGGCTGTTAACCCTCGATGTGTTAAAGAAAAAAAATGGATTAAAATGGAAAATCTGCCAAAAAAGTGAAATTTTGAAATTTCATCTCCATTTTCCTTTAATTCTTGTGGAATACCTAAAGGGTTAACAACGTTAGTAAAATCAGTTTTGAAAAACTGCAGGGGTGTCTTTTCTACAATGGGGTCATTTATAGGGGGTTCTACTATGTACTTCAGACCTGAACTGGTCCTTAAAAACTGGGTTTTGGAATTCATTTAAAAAAAATTCTAAGCCTTGTAACGGCCCAAAAAAATAAAATGATGCTAACATAAAGTTGACATATGGGGAATGTTAAGTAATAAATATATGAGGTATCACTTTCTGTTTTAAAAGCAGAGAATTGGAAATTTCGAAAATTGCTAATTTTTCAAAATTTTGGGTCAATTTGGGATTTTTTCATAAATCAGGTGAAATATATTAACTCAAATTTATGACTAAGAACAAAGAGAACCGACACTCACTGTATTGGATGCAATTTTATCTCTTTAATTCCCACATGGAGGACCAAATGACGCGTTTCGACTCAACACGAGTCTTTGTCAAGCAGGTTAATACAAACCGGATTCCAAAAAAGTTGGGACACTATACAAATCGTGAATAAAAACTGAATGCAATGATGTGGAGATGGCAAATGTCAATATTTTATTTGTAATAGAACGTAGATGACAGATCAAACGTTTAATCCGAGTAAATGTATCATTTTAAAGGAAAAATACGTTGATTCAAAATTTCACGGTGTCAACAAATCCCCAAAAAGTTGGGACAAGTAGCAATAAGAGGCTGGAAAAAGTAAATTTGAGCATAACGAAGAGCTGGAAGACCAATTAACACTAATTAGGTCAATTGGCAACATGATTGGGTATAAAAAGAGCTTCTCAGAGTGGCAGTGTCTCTCAGAAGCCAAGATGGGTAGAGGATCACCAATTCCCACAATGTTGCAGCAGAAAGATAGTGGAGCAATATCAGAAAGGTGTTACTCAGCGAAAAATTGCAAAGACTTTGCATCTATCATCATCAACTGTGCATAACATCATCCGAAGATTCAGAGAATCTGGAACAATCTCTGTGCGTAAGGGTCAAGGCCGTAAAACCATACTGGATGCCCGTGATCTCCGGGCCCTTAAACGACACTGCACCACAAACAGGAATGCTGCTGTAAAGGAAATCACAGAATGGGCTCAGGAATACTTCCAGAAACCATTGTCAGTGAACACAATCCACCGTGCCATCCGCCGTTGACAGCTGAAACTCTACAGTGCAAAGAAGAAGCCATTTCTAAGCAAGATCCACAAGCTCAGGCGTTTTCACTGGGCCAGGGATCATTTAAAATGGAGTGTGGCAAAATGGAAGACTGTTCTGTGGTCAGACGAGTCATGATTCGAAGTTCTTTTTGGAAATCTCGGACGCCATGTCATCCGGACCAAAGAGGACAAGGACAACCCAAGTTGTTATCAACGCTCAGTTCAGAAGCCTGCATCTCTGATGGTATGGGGTTGCATGAGTGCGTGTGGCATGGGCAGCTTGCATGTCTGGAAAGGCACCATCAATGCAGAAAAATATATTCAGGTTCTAGAACAACATATGCTCCCATCCAGACGTCATCTCTTTCAGGGAAGACCCAGCATTTTTCAACAAGATAATGCCAGACCACATTCTGCATCAATCACAACATCATGGCTGCGTAGGAGAAGGATCCGGAAACTGAAATGGCCAGTCTGCAGTCCAGATCTTTCACCTATAGAGAACATTTGGCGCATCATAAAGAGGAAGGTGCAACAAAGAAGGCCCAAGACGATTGAACAGTTAGAGGCCTGTATTAGACAAGAATGGTAGAGCATTCCTATTTTTAAACTTGAGAAACTGGTCTCCTCGGTCCCCAGATGTCTGTTGAGTGTTGTAAGAAGAAGGGGAGATGCCACACAGTGGTGAAAATGGCCTTGTCCCAACTTTTTGGGGATTTGTTGACACCATGAAATTCTGATTCAACATATTTTTCCCTTAAAATGGTACATTTTCTTAGTTTAAACTTTTTGTTCCGTGATTTATGTTCTATTCTGAATAAAATATTAGAAGTTGGCACCTCCACATCATTGCATTCAGTATTTATTCACGATTTGTATAGTGTCCCAACTTTTTGGGAATCCGGTTTGTACAAGTAATCAGATACATTTAAATAACCCGCCAGCTTTGCCATCACAGGTTCTTCTTTGTTCTTGGATTGATGGGATGCAGGGCCGGTGCTATTATAAGGCAGACTAAGCGGATGAACTATCATCAGAATAGGTCATCAATATCAGATCGAAGGCACCCTCGAGGATCAGCTGAAGATGCCACAGCACTCTGGTGAGTGCCACAGCCTCTTTCTATAAAAATATTGTCTTATTTGTCGGTGTGAAGTGGTCTATGTGCAGATCAGTCTCATTCAAGTGAATGGGGCTGAGCGGAAATACCAAGTTCAGCTAATTTCAAATTAACAACACTGTGCTTGGTAAGCAAGAAGGCAACAGCACCCACTGAAGCGCCACTGCCTCCTCAAACAGCTGATTGCAGGGGTACTGGGAGCTGGACCCCCACTGATTTGATATTGATGACCTATCACAATTTCTGAAGACTCCTTTAACTCTCTACTTTGTTTGGACTTTTAGCGTGGCAAATAGCCTTTGCTTGACTTTCTCAGACCATTTATTGAGGACAGAGAGGGAAGGGAGATGAGTGACTCAATTAGAGTATCACACATTACACTGATCAAGGCAATGCTCTTCTGTGACCATCTTTATCTAGGTCTATGAAGAGAACAATAGAGATTGATATCATTCTTTCATCCCAATTCTACTAATCTACTATTTTACTAGAAGATAGCATCTTTGCCATACAGAAGCAGTAAAGTAAACAATAGATTACCTACTGATATAGGAGTTTTTCCTCTCTGTGTAAACTGCTAAAGGACAATATTTAGTATTTTCAATAGCAATATTTGTATGTGTATAATATGCATATTTGTGTGCATTGTACTTTATGTATATACCAATTCAAGGACTACCTGAATGTCAAGAGCAAAGTTATCATCCTAGCAAAACGGGGCTACTTTACTACAACTTTAGAATATAAAAGATATTCTGATTTGTTGTTTTTCCTTTATGGTTTTTATGTCTATAAAACACAGTCATCTGTGATGGTTCCATGTTCATATGTTCCTACGTAGCTGAAAAAAAAATAGGTTTTAATATATGCAAATGAGAATAAGCCTCTAGGAACAACTGGGAGTTGCTGTTACACCTAGAGGATCAGCTCTCTTTGCAACTGCTGCACCCATTGTGGAAGTGCTCATCTTTATTTTCATCTGTATCGCCGTCATCAGGACAGCGATATAGATGGATGTGCTGCAGGGCAGGGGAGAGGCGACTGCCTTCCCTATTCCTCTGACAGGCTACAGGCACTAGGCCTGAACCCTGTCAGAGGCCTGAACCGTACACAGACTGGAAGAGGCCTGCATCGCATCACTAAATGCGGCATGTAGGTAAGTATTTGTGTTTATTTTTTTATATGGCACACAATGCAGGAGAGGAGGTATATGGGGGGCATCTAATGTCACTTCTTACTGGCACATTATTGGGGGGCACTATGGTGTATCTACTGAGGGTGCAAAGAAGGGGTATTTTATATGGGGGGCACTATAGGGAAGAGGGGAGAGGAACTGTATGGGGGCATCCAGAGGCACTTCTTACTGGCACATTATTGGGGGGAATCTACTGAGGGCTAGTGTTGGCTCCAATATTCGAATAGTGAATATTATTTGTGAATATTTGCACTTCGAGAATTCGCGAATATTTAGAATATAGTGATATATATTCGTAATTTCAAATATTCTAGAATTTTTTTTCAACTGTAACTTCCCTTCTTGCTTGTGGGCCAATGAGAAGGCTGCAATGTCTTTGTCTGAGCTAGCAACATCCCTAGCAAACAATAGGAAAGTTGCCTACCCCTTACTATATAAGAACTTCCCTTGTAGGCAGTATTTTGCAGATCTGAGAGAGACAGCAGTGTTATTGCTGTGTTCTCTGCTTTCCCGTGTCATTATATAAGATAGTTAGTTAGTTAGTTAGCTAATATATATAATACAGATAGTTAGTGTGAGATAGTCAGTGTAGCTTATATCCTGATATAGTGTAGGTGATAGGTTCTGCTGTCCATACTTACATGCTACATACATAGTGCTGTATGTGTGTATGTATCTATGCTACATACATGCATACATAGTGCTGTGATGTCACAAGTTCACAAAAATACTTAGTGCACCAATCACTAATAAGTAGACAGACCTCTTAAAATGTGAAGTTGCACGTATTGCGCCAAAATATTTGCATCATTGGTGCCGATTTCACAATCACGAATATATTGGAGCACTCTTTCTGCATATAAAGCTATTGTAATGTTCTGCCATGCCAACCATTTTATCCAGTCTCAGGAAACTTTTAGCAGCTTGAAAAATGTAGCATAGGTGACCCACGCCTGTATTTCGAGCACATTATACAAATATTACATTGCCAATTTTTCGTAATCAAGAAAATAATCTTAAATTCTCGAATATATGACAAATATTCTACCAAATATTCGCGAAATATCGCAAATTGGAATATTGACTCATCACTACTGAGGGCACAAAGAAGGTGTATTTTATATGGGGGCACTATGAGGATAAGGGGAGAGGAACACTATGGGGGTATCTACTGAGGGCACAAAGAATGGGTATTTTATATGGGGGTCTCTGTATAGAGACATTTTATACTGGGACACATTATGGGGTACTATGGTCAGGGAGGAAAGAGGAGCACTATAGTGGCATCTACTGGGGCACTAAGAAGGAGTATTTAAAACTGCAAATTATGGGGGACATTGAGTGCATCTACTGGGGCACTATATGGAGGCATTTTATACTGGTACATTATGAGGGGTACTATGGGGAAGTAGGGAGATGAGCACTATGGGGGCAGCTTCTGGGAGCACTGTACAGGGGTATTTTATAATGACACTTTGTGGGAGCACTATGGGGAAAGGGGAGAGGAGCACTATGGGAGCATTGACTTGGGGGCATTATATAGGAGTATTTTATACTGGCACACATTATTGGGGCACTATGGGGACATTAGCTCAACTGGGTGCATTAAAAGAGGGTATTGTTTTGCACTGGCACATATAAGGAGGGATTTTTTGTACTGGTTCTTATTTTAAGGGGGCATTTTTCACATTATAAGGAGAATTATTACTACTGGGGGGGCATTATGGTGGGCTATTACTATTGGGGGGCTATGGGGAGCATAATTACTAGTATGGGCACTATGGGAGCATTATTACTTCTGGGGCACAGTGGGGACATGTTGGGGGCACTGTAGGAGCACTATTACTACCAAGTGTGCTCTAGCAGAGAATTATTACCATTGGTGGGACTTTGGGGAGCACTCTTACTGTGGGGGCACCCTGGCACAGTATCAGCCTAGCACAATTATTTTTGGGGGACATTATGTTTACACTATTAGCGTCAGGGACACTATTTGCTGGGCACAGTTATTTTAGGACACTTAGTGCCCTTCAATAATTATTGGCACGATCTGCATGGTACTAGTATTTTAAGGGGGTTTATATGTTTCTGCAGTATAATATTGGGGTCCACAGCGGCACAGTATTGGGGGTGGTAGGATGATTTGTCCAGAAGAGGGGAGAGATGGCTGAAAAATCATCATGGTGGTCTAGTCCGAATGGAGAAGATGAGGAAGGTATGGGGCGCTGTATTACCCTGTATGTTTTATAGTGATATATGTAATGTTAGGAGAGAAGGAATTAGGTTGAGAATTTGGTATGGGGGTATGGGGGGGGCGCGGTTTTAATTTTCGCTGGTAGGTAGAAAGGCATAAGAAAGGCAGGCAGGCAGTAGAAAGGCTAGGTGCACCCCTACACTTACCTCTCCCTGTTTGTTATTCTCTGGGTACCACACTGAACTTTCCTGACTGTGTACAGTGTCAGGACATACTATGTGACCTATTCACAATAGGGGTTATCCCTTGTATAGCAAATAATGCAAGGTTAAGCACTAGCTCCGGCCAGTGATTGATCCCACCCCTATCACTTGTATGGGGTACATGGGGGGAATATATGTCTGCCGGAAAGGAGCTTACAAGGTAAATAGACCCCTATCAATTGTGGAGCATCCACCAGGGGGCAGACTATCTGGTGGCAGCTAAAGATTTACAACAGAGATTCTGTAAGAGAGGCTACCCACAACATGTGCTTGCTAAGGCACATCAGCACTCACTAGCGGCTGACCGCAACACCTTACTGGTTCCACGGGCGAAAACAATGGAGGATGAGAACATTCATATCATCGCAACCTTTGATGAGGCCCATGAAGCAGTTCGAGCTACTCTTGCCCAATTCTGGGGAATTTTACAATCAGACCCAAATGTGGGTCACCTTGTGGGTGATGAGCCGAGTATCACATATCGCAGGGGGAGAAACCTGTGTGATAGGTTGGTGCACGGCTTATACCAATCCCCTGTGGCATCTACCTGGCTAGGGACTAGACCCATGGGCACCTTTCACTGCAGTGGCTGCGTGGCCTGTGATGCCATTCAGACTGGGAACAGCTTTACCAGTACTGTCACACGAAAACAATACTCAGTCAGGTCATTTATCAATTGTAAGACCCGAGGCATCGTTTATTTGGCAACCTGTAAATGCGGGATGCAGTATGTTGGAAAAACGATCCGAGAATTTTGGAGACGGATCGGGGAGCATTTAAATGACATTTGAAAGGGTGCAGACACTCCCATTGCACGTCACGTTGCCTCAACTCATGATAATGACTTGGATTCAATTCATTTCCGGGGAATGGAAATAGTAAGGAGATCGGTGAGAGGTGGCGATCATGACAAAAGAGTTTTGCAGAAGGAAGCACAATGGACCTTCCGATTACAGACAGTGCGTCCGAAGGGGCTCAATGAATTTATTTATTTTGGGTGCTTCATCTGATATGGTCCTAATATTGCCTTCTGTAGCTGACTTTCTGGTTATTGTTCCACCATGAGGTCCCTGAAAGCCGCTAACAGTAATCTGTGTAGGGCTTATACACTTCTGTATCTGTACTTATCCCTCCCACTATTTATTCATCCATATAGCCTCTGACAGCCCTCCCAATATTGGCTGTGGGTGCAGAGGACTCAGTGTAAAGTAATGTGATATAATGTAACCGCACGTCTAGCCCCCTGATTGGCCGCCTTAGGGATGAGCTCTGGCCTCGATGGGAGTGGCCTAGGTGAGTTAAACAGCTGTTCCCGGCGCCCGCGTCACGGGCATCCTAGCGCCGACGCTGCCGCCTCCACAACTGAGAGGGGCAGCGCTGTGTGTTTGTCTGTTAAGTGTTGTGTGTCTAAGCCCCAGCTCCTGATGATTTGTTATAAGAAACGCATCGAGCAGATAATGGACAAAATATAGACATAGACAGACTTTAGCTGCTAGGTACAAGGCGATGTGCCGTCCCGGGCACTGAATTATTTATGAGAGGGTGATACTACTTGGGGGAAGAAATAGGAGTAGCTGTGGGCTTCTGAGAAGCTATGCAGGATGGGCATACAATAATGTTCTGAATAATACTGCAGCTAGCACCTTTGCCCACGTCTCTCCTTGCAACAATTAGCAATCCATCCCCTCCCCCCCTCTCTTAGTGCTCGGTCTTTGTTGATTTATTTGTGGAAGCATCACATCAGAAGTCTGGTGTATGCTCCACAATTGATAGGGTCTATTTACTTTGTAAGCTCCTTTCCGGCAGACATATATTCCCCACATGTACCCCATACAAGTGATAGGGGTGGGATAAATCACTGGCCGGAGCTAGTGCTTAACCTTGCATTATTTGCTATACAAGGGATAACCCCTATTGTGAACATTAGTTTCTTTAGGATATTACTCTCGTTCTATATTTTAAGGTATACTAATAAAGATTAATATTTTAAGTATACAACCATACAAACGTTCAGTTGTTCAGTGATCAAGGTCTGACATGGAGGTCTAAATTAGGTCTGATGTGAGTTTTGATATGGGGCTTTCACATGGAGCTCTAAAGGGGGTCTAATCTGATGTCTAATAAGGGGGGTCTGACATGGACATGTTATTAGGTCTGAACTGCTTTGTCTTTCCCATTAGGTATCATTGAACTCAGGGGCGTAGCTAAAGGCTCATGGTTCCTGGTGCAAAAGTTCATCTTGGGGCCCCCCTTCGCTCAGTGTTTTGTGGCCAGGGGCGGGGAAGCACATAGCCTTCGTGCTGTCTGAGGCAAAAATAAAAAACTGCACCTGTCACGAAATCAGCTTGTGACTGACGAAGATAGGCACTGAGCAAAAGGGGTTGTCACCCGTGAGTAGTTTATTGCAGAACACACATGCTGTGGAAGGTGAAGTTACAGATGTTCTAAGTTCCCATATTAAGCACATCCAGGAGAAGAAAAAACCTCAGCTTGTTCTCACATCTAACGACAACTGACTACTACCCCCAGTCTCAGAGATATCCAGAAACACATCCACCCCTACCCTCTCTGTACTATCACTAGCAGGGGCCGTGTCTCATTACCCCTGCGGAGAGGAATGCTTTGAAGCGTAGAGTTCCCAAACCTAACATTTCTGGAGGTCATCAGCATACAGTACCTTATCTCCGATACCAGGGAGATGTGAAGTGCATCATTACAACCCCCGCTATGTAACACAACACACACTGACTAATAGAAGAAACACATTGACCAGAAATACACAAAATCATAGGAATATGACAGTTCACTGTGACACCCCCCCTCCTTCCCCATGTTAAATTCTTGACCTAACCCCTTCCCTCCAGCCAGAGGTGTAACTTGACCTGCATGCACTTTCTATAATACTGGTGTCCAGTAGTAACAGCTACTTCTGCACCCCCTATAGCTACGCCCCTGATTAAACCCCTAATGCAAGTCTATGAGAGATGGGAAATTGTAATTTTGTAACAGTTTTGGTTGTGTTTCTCCACTTCACTCCTTCCACTAGAAGGTTCTAATTCAGGTAGAAACTTTATATAAGGAGAGTAGCCAGAGCCCCTAGTGTTCCGCAGTTAGGGATTAGTGCACAGAAGTAGTGTTGAGCACGAATATTCGAGAATATTCGAGAATTTGCGAATATTTAGAATATAGTGCTATATATTCGTATTCGCAAATAGTGTTGAATATTCTAATCGCAAATTTATCGCGAATATATTACATTGCGGATTTTCACAATAGAGTAAACAATGACTGTAGATCACGATTGTGAATTTATGGCGAATATTCGGCCAAAAATTCTTGAAATATCACAAATTCGAATATTGCCTATGCCGCTCATGACTACACAGAAGAAGAGACTCTGCCAAACTACTTGAGTGAGCAGAAGAAGACGCTGAGATGGGGATACTCTGCCACAGACCCTGGATCACCAGCCTTTGTCCAAGGTACCAGCCTTCTGAGAGAGAGAAAGAGGTACAGTTAGCTCAGGCCTTTCTGCAGCTTCAAACCCTTCTTCTGCCCAGGAGGAGACTGCAGAAACCAGCCTAGTGCCTTACCTGCACTGTTTTGCACTTCAGTTCCTTCAGTAAAGAAGCACACTGCTTAACTGCAGACCCTGACTCGCTGGATTGGGGTGCACCACACCTAACTATTCCTATCGTAGAGCAGCAACATATGATGACACCCTAACGGCATAAAGTTGGGGCCACCCCAAACCTGGCCACTGCAGTGATGCCCACATCGTGTCCCATCACAGTATTAATGCCCACATTGTGCCCTCACACAATACTTATGCCACGTTGTGCCTCCATTTCAGTAGTAATGTCCACATTGTGCCCTAATTTCAGTATTTATGCCAACATTGTGCCCCCTTTCAATAGTCATGCCCACATTGTGCCTCCTTTCAGTAGCTAGGCTCACATTGTGGCCCCCTTTTAGTAGTAATGTCCACATTGTGCCCCCTTTTTATTAGTGCAACCTCTGGTAAAATAAAAACACAAAATATTCCATTCCCACAATGATCATATCCTGTGCTCCCCAGCAGGCACAATGCAGTCACATTCACATTGCGCTGCTGGGTTGTGAAGGAGGAGCATGCAGGCCTGGGAATCAGCCTGTGCTCCTCTGCACCCAGCCCAGCAACATGATGTTTGTGTGACTGCATGTGCCAGCTGGTAAGTGGCAGCAGTTGAACGGTGAAGCAGGGAGCGCGCAGCACCCTGCTTCACCAGTGCAGTCAACTGTCTCTGCGTCCTCAAAATGCAAAGACAGTTGAGTGGGGCATACTTTAGCCTTCCTGGGGCCGCGGGATAGCTGCTAACATCTAGGACTGTCACCCTGGATCTGAGACGGTTGGGTGGTACGCATTTAGAGGGTCAGTTATGCCCAGATATATGTCACTTTTGTCGCACGCCATGGTGTTGCAAAATCTGCAACTTCTTCCCCATTCACACCAGGTCTAAAGATGTGGCCGTTGGGTGGTCATGAAAGGGGACGAACCAGCAGGCCCATCTCATTCATCATTTTTTTACGCCTGGTTTAGGCATAGAAAATGGTCTAAATGTAAGACAGCAAGCAGGCCGTTTTACATTTAGAAGTGACATTGGATCCACCGATCTTATGTAGAGGCTGGCACATAACTTTGGCAATCCACCGCCAGCTAAAGGGCTTGTTAAGACCAGCATCTAAACTGCCCCTTACTTTAAGCCCTTAAAGGGAGTCTGTCACCTACCTGACCGGTTTCAAACAGGTGACATTGTTCAGTGGGGCACAAAGAACTAAACACGGGTAACATCTGTGTCATGTCTTTGTGCCCCACTGAACAATGTCACCTGTTTGAAACCGGTCAGGTAGGTGACAGACTCATTTTAAGGACATTGCCATTTTTCACCTTAAGGACCAGGCCATTTTTTGCAAATCTAACATCTGTCATTTTATGTAGTTATAACTTTAAAACGCTTTTACTTATCCAAGCCATTCTGAGACTCTTTTCTCGTCACATATTGTACTTCATGACAGTGGTAAATTTGAGTAAAAATAGTTCATTTTATTTCAATTTCTCAGCTTTTTAAAACAGATAGTGATACCTCCAAAAACAGTTATTACTTTACATGTTCCATATGTCTACTTCATGTTTGGATAATTTTATAAATTAAATTTTTTTTTTGGGGGGGGGGGGGTGAATTTAGAAGGCTTAGTTTAAAAGCAAATCTTCAGAAAATTTCCAAAACCCACTTTTTAAAGGACCAGTTCAGGTCTGAATTCACTTTGTGAGGCTTACCGTATTTTTCTCCCCATAAGACGCACTTCCCCCCACCCCCCCCAAAAGTGGGGGGAAAGTGCCCCTGCGTCTTATGGGGCGAATGCTGGCAATTTACATCGCAGTCTGCGATGCTGCAGCATCGCAGACTGCGATGTATTAGTGAGGAGGGTCTGTAGTAGGCGGGGAGAGTGGCGGGGCCGTGCAGTATGTACAGTATGTACTGTATACGTAGTGTTAACCTCCGTAACTCATGGAGGTCACGTGCCTGCTCTGCCTACTTTATGAATGAAGTAGGCGGAGCAGGCATGTGACCTCAGTGAGTTACGGCCACCTGCAGCCCGGCCTGCCTGCTAGCTGCTAGTGCTTACTACAGGAGCGTGACGTGTACCGGTAAGTACACATGGGAAGCAGGAGGAGCGCAGTTTAGATATGATGATTAACACTACGTATACAGTACATACTGAGCGGCGGGCCAGAGTACAGTGCCTGCACAGCCCCGCCGCTCTCCCCGCCTACTACAGACCCTCCTTAGGAATCTGTGGATGGCATTATGATGGGGGGATTTGTGGATGGGACTGTTATGGGGGGATCTGTGGATGACACATATAGCAGTGTCATCCACAGATCCACTACCCCATAACAGTGCTATCCACAGATCCCCCACCATCATAATGCCATCCACAGATCCCCCCCACCATCATAATGCCATCCACAGATCCCCCCACCATCATAATGCCATCCACAGATCCCCCACCATCATAATGCCATCCACAGCTCCCCCCATAACAGTGCCATCCATACATCCCCCACATAGTGTCATACACAGACCGCCATTAGTTCAAACCCACCAAAAGCACACCTTTTAGTTAAAAATATTTTTTTTCTTATTTTTGCTCCTCAAAAACTTAGGTGCGTCTTATGGGCAAAAAACACGGTACATAATAGAAACCACCCATAAATGGCCCCATTTTAGAAACTTTACCCTTCAAGGTATTCAAAACCTGCCAACTTTGTTAACCCTTTAGGTGTTCCACAAGATTTGAAGGAAAATGTAGATGACATTTCAGAATTTCACCCTTTTTGGCAGATTTCCCATTTTAATTAATTTATTACAGTAACAAAGCACGGGTTAACAGCCAAACAAAACTCAATATTTATTTCCCTGACTCTGTAGTTTACAGAAACACTCCATATGTGGCCGTAAACTGCTGAATGGGCACATGGCAGGGCGCAGAAGGAAAGGAATGTCATACGGTTTTTGGTAGGCAGATTTCACTGGGATAATCTTAAGTTGCCATGTCATATTTGAAGACCCCCTGATGCACCCCTAGAGTAGAAACTCCCCAAAAAACGACCCCATTTTGGAAGCCACGGGATAAGGTGGCAGTTTTGTCGGTACTATTTTAGGGTACATATGATTTTTGATTGCTTTATATGTAAGAAATAGGTTTCATCTCTCTCTCTCTCTCTCTCTCTCTCTCTCTATATCTATATATAGATATATATATATATATATATATATATATATGTACTGTATTACTCTTTTCTGTCCACAAGATGGCAGCAAACCAGATGTGTGAGCCTCAAGTGCATTTCTTTGTCATAAGGTCACTGGGAAAGGGGGAGTTAGGTTGCCATTTTTGAATGTGCCAATGAAACTCAGAGTTGAAGTTGTTGAAACCACTCCTATCAAGTTAAGAAGCCAATAGTCTTTTCTTAAGGAACACCCCTTTTGTGATGTCATGTCTGCTATTTAAGTGAATGTAACTTGAATAAAGTTCTCTTTCTCAGGGGATGAGAAGATGCTTTCATGAGACCAACTGGTGTGTCTGGTCTCATTATAAAAGCTGTATGGTGCGCTCATACATACCTTCTCTGCGCCTTTTGCTCAAGTAGATTCTCAAGAGTTGAATTGGTGTTATTGCGATAGAAGGGTTCAAATTATAGCTGATCTGTCCTTTAGAACTAAAGAACCCATTTGACTATTCCTTCTTTGTGTGGTAGGACGTGCTGGAACTAAGCAGGAATTTAAAGACAGCCGAGTCGGATATCTGTGATACAGAATTGGACCTAAGCCAAGCTCTGATGAGAGTCTTTGAGATTAATGCAGATTACGAGCCTGAGTAGGATTAATGCAGATTACGGGCATGAGTAGGGTTAACACCAATTGCATAGTAATGTGTGTACCCTAATCAGGTTAGATAGCAGCCGAATATATTTAAAATTGTGTGTTCCATAGGATAAGTATCGCTTGGATATCTTTAAGACTATATGAGTCTCGAAGGGTTGAAAACGGCTGCATATTTTTAGGACTATGTAGGCTTTGAGCATACCTTACATATGCTTGAGAAAATCTTAAGTGCTGCATTTGTGGATGGTCTTAAGGATCATCTGGAAAGCTCTAATATTAGCTATGCCTGTGTGAAGTTCACTGTACCCCTCCATTTTGTTGAAGTTGAATTGAACAAAGGCCTAAGGCGGGCGTGGCTGCCTATTAGTCCTCCCCACTAAAAAGGGGAAGGAAGTCTTTGTATGTACTTGTTCACTTCCTCGTGGGAGGTGCTACAAATGTTCTGCCCTTCAAGTGCAATGCCTATAGGGAACTAACAATCCAGAATCAAATGCTGGATCCCTATTATCTATACAATCCTTAGGATCTGCTTCCATTGCCTCATAGCAAACATGTTCCTTGATCTCTCATGGCTAAGGGTAGTATCACATGTGTATAAGTAAATAGTAATGCAGTTCCTACTCCTCTCACCAATTGTTCACCGCCTTAAAAGGTGCACAAATTTAGATCTGACTATTCTGCTGCCTCTGGAGGGGGAAGGAAGTACTAGTGCCTTCTCACCTCTAAAAATAAAAATAAAAATGTGCATGACTGTCTCCAATTAATAACCAAATTTTTGAGTTTCTGGTAGATAATTTCAGGTTCTTGGAAGATGGATCATCTCGGACAGGATATGCTGTTCCTACTTAATCTAATGTTGTCAAGAAAGAACCACTCCCTCCAGCAATGTTAGTGCAGGAGACAGAGCTGAAGACACTCGCTGATGTTTGTAAGATGGCTGAGGGTAAGACTGCTAAAATCAATATTAATCCAGATATGCCTTCGGTATCACTCATTATTATGGTCTAATCTGGTAAAGCAGAGATTTTGTTTGATCCATGGGTAAGCCCATCAATAATGAATGCTGAGTGTATGAAAGATGTTTGATGCTCTGATGCTGCCTGAGAAGGTAAAGGCTAAACTATTACCTGAAGTCTACACTAAGTGGAAGTCTGTGTGATACGGGATGGCTTAGGGCCAGTAGTCGATTTCCAAAAAAAAAATCTTTTTCAGATACAGGCTACAGAGGCTGAAAGGAAACATCAAAGGATAAAGGTAGAAGTGATCATTGAGATCGAGTTTCATTCATCACTATGGTGCCCTCATACTTATACTTCTAATTGATTTGGCACCACACAAAGAGGAAAAGAATTGCATGAATTGCGATAACATATATTACACTTTTTCTGATGCAAGGTAACAAAAAATGCTGTTTTGGCATGTTTTTTATTTTTTGTTATTTAAAATGTTCATCTGACAGGTTAGATCATGTGGTATTTTTTATAGAGCAGGTTGTTATGAATGCGACAATACCAAATATGACTACTTTCTTTGGTTGTTTGTTTCAGTTTTACAGAATAAAGCATTTTTGAAAAAAAATATTTTTTAGTGTCTCCATATTCTGAAAGCCATAGTTTTTTCTTTTTTTGGGGGCGACTGTCTTATGTAGGGTCTAATTTTTTGTGGACGATGACGGTTTGATTTGTACAATTTTGGGGTGCGTATGACTTTTTGATCGCTTGATATTACACTTTTTGTGAATTAATGTGACAAAAAAATGGCTTTTTGACACCGTTTTTATTTATTTATTTTTACGGTGTTCACCAGAAGGGTTAGCTCATGTGATATTTTTATAGAGCAGGTTGTTACGGGCGTGGTGATTAGAGTTGAGCGGACACTGGATGTTCGGGTTCGACGGGTTCGGCCGAACTTCACAAAAAAGTTTGAGTTCGGGACCCGAACTTGACCCCGAACCCAAACCCCATTAAATTCAATGGGGACCTGAACTTTTGAGCACTAAAATGGCTGTAAAAATGTCATGGAAAGGGCTAGAGGGCTGCAAATACCAGCAGAATGTGGTTAAGAGCATGGCAAGTGCTCTGCAAACAAAAGTGGATAGGGAAATTACTTTAAATAACATAAAATACATAAAAATAAAAAATAATAATCGTGATCTAGGAGGACGAGGTCTATATGGAGTAAGAGGTTGAAGAGGCGGTGGATGTGGCGGTGTAGGTGGAAGCGGCGGTGGAGGAGGAGGAGGTAGCCTACACAGTTTTTTGGTTTTAAATTTTTTTTTATTTTTTTTAATTATTGTACACCCCAAAACATTGGGAAATATAACCTGTGATAACCCCCTCCAGTTGTGCTAAACACACGTTCAGAAAATATACTGGCTGCAGGGCAGGCCAGCACCTCCAAGGCGTAAAGGGCAAGCTCAGGCCATGTGCCCAATTTGGAGACCCAGAAGTTGAAGGGGGCAGAACCATCAGTCAGTTCGTGTAGGAGAGTGCAAACATACTTCCCCACCATGTCGCATGTCCCCGTGATGTTCACAATCCATTTGGATATCCTCTCTATCAACTTTCGATGTTCTTTTCTGAGCCTACCATGGTGATCATGATTATCTGCGAATTAGGGTTCCACCCCGGAGAGGGAGCGTGAGAAAGGGAGACCTTATCCAAGGGAGGTCAATGGCTGCAATGGGATGAAGCGGAAATGTGGGAGAAGCTATGAAAACAGAAGAATTTTGAGGAAATTAGGGGGCGCGCGGCAATTATCCACGATAATTACCCACGAGGTAGTAACAATACAGGACTCCTAAGATGCCCTGTTATTGGAATGATTAATAAAAACTTAAAGTGAATGTCACTGCGGTATTTTGGATTTGGAAACGTTAGCCAGGAAAGGCCCTGCTGCCGCTTTGTTGACTCTGCATAACTTCTATCTGATCGCACGTCCCTGTGACGTCCACCATTCATTTGGATATCTTCTCTATCAACTTTCGATGGTCTTTCTTAGCCTACCGTGTTGATCACGGTTATCGGCGAATCAGGGTTCCACGCCGGAGAGGGAGCGTGAGAAAGAGAGACCACATCCAAGGGAGATAAATGGATACATTTTTTTTTTGATCAAGCGAAAATGTGGGAAAAGCTGTTAAAGCGCAAAGGTGGGACAAATTATTGAAGCGCAATTGTGGGACAAATTATTGAAGCACAAATGTGGTACAACTTGTTAAAGTTTAAGCATTGAATTGAAGGAGGTGGCGCGCATTAATTAATGAAGAATTTAGTCAATTTTATTCCCTATCAACTATGCAGAGCAGGGGTTTCTATCCGTCAAAATAGACGATTTTTTAAAATTTACCATATGTTCCTGTCACCTATGCAGAGGTCCCCCAGTGACATCCACCATCCATTTGGATATCTTCTCTATCAACTTTTGATGTTCTTTTCTGAGCCTACCATGTTGATCACAGTTATCGGCGAATCAGGGTTCCATGCCGGAGAGGGAGCATGAGAAAGAGAGACCACATCTAAGGAAGATACAAGTATTAATTTTTTGGGGGGGATCGAGCGGAAATATGGGAAAAGTTATTGAGGCGCAAATGTGGGACAAATTACTGAAGCGCAAATGTGGGACAAATTATTAAGGGGAAAATGTGGGAAAAATTATTGAAGCACAAATGTGGGACAAATTAGTAAAGTGCAAATGTAGGACAAAATATTGAAGCACAAATGTGGTACAACTTGTTAAAGTTTTAGCATTGAATGAAAGGAGGTGGCGTGCATCAATTAACCACCTGCCGCCACGCTAACGCCGAAAGGCGCCATTGCGGCGGCTCTCCCAGGTCACACTAACGCCAATTGGCGTCATCTCGCGTGAGCCGAGATTTCCTGTAAACGCGCGCACACAGGCGTGCGCGTTGACAGGATCGGAAGGTAAGCGAGTGGATCTCCAGCCTGCCAGCGGCGATCGTTCGCTGGCAGGCTGGATATGCGATTTTTTTAACCCCTAACAGGTATATTAGACGCTGTTTTGATAACAGCGTCTAATATACCTGCTACCTGGTGCTCTGGTGGTCCCTTTTGTTTGGATCGACCACCAGAGGACACAGGTAGCTGTGTAAAGTAGCACCAAACACCACTACACTACACTACACCCCCCCTGTCACTTATTAACCCCTTATGAACCCCTGATCACCCCATATAGACTCTGAATGGAGCCTTACAGGGGGGTGATCAGTGACAAGGAGGTTATCAGCCCATATAGACTCCCTGATCACCCCCTGTCATTGATCACCCCCCTGTAAGGCTCCATTCAGACGCCCGTATGTGTTTTATGGATCCACGCATCCAAGGATCGGATCCGCAAAACACATACGGACGTCTGAATGGAGCCTTACAGGGGGGTGATCAGTGACAGGGGGGTGATCACCCCATATACACTCCCTGATCACCCCCTGTCATTGATCACTCCCCTGTCATTGATCACCCCCCTGTAAGGCTCCATTCAGACGCCCCCTTTGTGTTTTACGGATCCACGCATCCATGGATCGGATCCGCAAAACGCATACGGACGTCTGAATGGAGCCTTACAGGGGGGTGATCAATGACAGGGGGGTGATCACCCCTTATAGACTCCCTGATCACCCCCCTGTCATTGATCACCCCCCTGTCAGGCTCCATTCAGACGCCCGTATGTGTTTTACGGATCCACGTATCCATGGATCGGATCCGCAAAACACATACGGACGTCTGAATGGAGCCAGGGGGGTGATCACCCCATATAGACTCCCTGATCACCCCCCTGTCATTGATCACCCCCCTGTCATTGATCACCCCCCTGTAAGGCTCCATTCAGACGTCCGTATGTGTTTTGCGGATCCGATCCATGTATTCACATTTTTGTACCATAGTTTGTAAACACTATAGCTTTTACCCAAACCATTTTTTTTACCCAAACCATTTTTTTTATCAAAGACATGTAGAACAATAAATTTAGAGAAAAATTTATATATGGATGTCGTTTTTTTAAAAAAAAATTACAACTGAAAGTGAAAAATGTCATTTTTTTGCAAAAAAAAATCAGTAAATTTCGATTAATAACAAAAAAAGTAAAAATGTCAGCAGCAATAAAATACCACCAAATGAAAGCTCTATTAGTGAGAAGAAAAGGAGGTAAAATTTATTTGGGTGGTAAGTTGCATGACCGAGCAATAAGCCGCTAAAGTTGTGGAGTGCCGATTTGTAAAAAAGGGCCTGGTCACTAGGGGGTATAAACCTGTGGTCCTTAAGTGGTTAAAGAAGAATTTTTGAAATTTTATTCCCTGTCACCTATGTAGAGCAGGGGTTTATTCATGTCCAAAAATTGTAAAGTGTCAACCCAATAATGTAACAGAAAAATTACAGAATTTTATTAACCTGTCTACTTGGTAGAGCGGGGGTCTATGACAGAAAACATTTTTTATTGTCACCCGAAAATGTAAGAAAAATTATTGAAATTTGTTAAGCTGTCAACTAGGTAGAGGAGGGGTATATTACACCATTTTTTAAAAAAAATGTTTTTTTTACCTGTCTTCTAGATACACCAGTGGTACATCACACCCAAAAATTGGTGAATTTCACCCGAAAATGTAACTGACAATTTTTTTTTAACCTGTCTACTAGGTATAGCAGTGGTTTATCACACCCAAAAATTGGTGAATTTCACCCAAAAATGTAATAGACAAATTTTTTTTTTTTTTTTAAGCTGTTTACTAGTTATAACAGTGGTACATCACACCCAAAAATTGGTGAATTTCACCCCGAAAATGTAACTGACAAATTTATTTTTATTTTTTACCTGTCTACTAGGTACAGCAGTGTTATATCACACCCAAAAAATTGTGAATTTCACACGGAAATGTAACAGACAATTTTTATTTTTTTTAACCTGTTTACTAGTTATAGCAGTGGTACATCACACCCAAAAATTCTGCTCCACCATGTTGGTGAAATGCTGCCTCCTGCTAAGACGTTTCCAATCAGCTGGTGGTGCTGTTTGTTGTGGCGTGCTGACAAAGCTTTTCCACATTTCAGCCATGCTAATCCTGCCTTCTGAGGTGCTGGAGGTGCTCCAGCTGCGTTAGCGACCTTTTCCTCGTCCTCTGCCTTCACCTTGTGCTTCCACTGTGCCCACGGTGTCAGGTGGGAATGCCACCAGCAGCGCGTCTACCAGCGTGCGCTTGTACTCGCGCATCTTCCGATCACGCTCCAGTGAGGGAATTAAGGACGGTACGTTGTCCTTGTAACGGGGATCCAGCAGCATGTCCACCCAGTAATCAGGACAAGTTAGAATGTGGGCAACTCGGCGGTCGTTGCTGAGACACTGCAGCATGTAATCGCTCATGTGTGCCAGGCTGCCCAGAGGCAACGAAAAGCTGTCCTCAGTGGGAGGTGTATCGTCTGTGTCCTCTGTATCCCCCCCAGCCACGAACTAGTGATAGCTATGAGCTGGTCTGGGTGCCACCCTGCTGTGAACATGGTTCCTCCTCCTCATCCTCCACCTCGTCATCATCCAGAACTGTGCACTGGCTGGACAATAGTGTACCTGGTGTTTGTGGGTGCAAGAAACCACCCTCGGAGCCACTTGTGAATTACTGTCCGGAAACCCTACGAAATGATCCCTCTTTCTCCTCCTGTGCCACAACCTCTTCCATCATCGCCAGCTGCGTTTTTTCAAGGAGGCATAGAAGTGGGACTGTCAGAAACCCAATCTACTATCGCCTGTACTTGTTCAGGTCTCACCATTCGTAGAGCCGCATTAGGCCCGACCAAATACTGCTCAGGTTCTGTTGCCTACTCGCTCCTGAGGAAGGGGTTTCACTTGTAGCTGGCACAGATCGACCAAGTCCTCTCCCTGCAACAGGAGCTCCACCAGCAGCACCACGACCTGGGCCACGTCCCTTATTTGATGCTCTCCTCATATTTCTCAAATTTAGGATCTTGCCCTAAATGGGTGTTTAATTAATAGCAGAATATAACGACAGTATGTACAGGGTGTATCTCACACGCCCTGATCCAGACTAGGCCTCAATTAAATTTCTTTGCCCAAAATGGCTGTATTTCAAATACCTGAATTGAACCACAGTATCTAAAGTGTGTATCTCACAATGACATATGCAGCAAAGGCTGCAAAAGTTACTTTTTTGCCCAAAACGGGTTTCTGTTTAATAACTGAATATGACAGCAACCCTTGAATTTGACACGTGCTGATGCTGCAAAGGCTGTAAAATTGTGTTTTTTGCCCAAAAGGTGTGTTTTAATAATAGAAGAATATAATCACAGTATCTAAAGGGTGTATCTCACATGTACAGATGCAGACTAGGCCGCAAGTAAAGATTTGTGCCCAAAATGGGTGTTTTTCAAATTACTGAATATAACCACAGTATCTAAAGGGTGTATCTTACACGCCCTGACCCAAACTAGTCCGCAATTAAAGATTTGTGCCCAAAATGGGTGTTTTTCAAATAACTGATTAGAACCACATTATGTAAAGGCGGTATCTCACAATGACATATGCAGCAAAGGCTGCAAAATAAACTTTTTTATCCCAAACGGGTGCTTGTTTAATAACTGAATATGATAGCAGTATATAACCCTTGAATTTCACATGTGCTGATGGTGCAAGGCCAGAAAAATTGTGTATTTTGCCCAAAAAAGGGTGTATTATTAATAGAAGAATATAACCCCAGTATATAAAGGGTGTATATCACACGCCCTGACCCACACTAGGACGCAATTAAAGATTTGTGCCCAAAATGGCTGTATTTCAAATAACTGAATAGAACCACACTATGTAAAGGCTGTATCTCACAAGCCCTTATCCAGACTAGGCCGCAATTAAAGATTTGTGCCCAAAATGGGTGTTTGTTTAATAACTAACTAAATATGAAAGCAGTATACAACCCTTGAATTTCACACATGCTGATGCTGCAAGGGCTGTAAAATTGGGTATTTTGGCAAAAAAGTGTTTTTAAAAACCCAAAAAATTATGGCTGCATTTCTAGCTTAAATTGCACACTGACTAATCCTGCAAATGCACCAGATGGGTTATATTGCCAAAAAAGGGTGATTTTTTTAAAACCAGGTTATTAGTGCCGTTTTTCAAGCTTGGATTTCTATATCACAAAAGCTCAGATGCAGTGCTGGTGCACTGAGCTTGCATAAATGGCCGCCGTCTACTAGGTATAGCAGTGGTTTATCACACCCAAAAATTGGTGAATTTCACCCAAAAATGTAATAGACAAATTTTTTTTTTTTTTTTAAGCTGTTTACTAGTTATAACAGTGGTACATCACACCCAAAAATTGGTGAATTTCACCCCGAAAATGTAACTGACAAATTTATTTTTATTTTTTACCTGTCTACTAGGTACAGCAGTGTTATATCACACCCAAAAAATTGTGAATTTCACACGGAAATGTAACAGACAATTTTTATTTTTTTTAACCTGTCTGCTAGGTATAGCAGTGGTACATCACACCCAAAAATTCTGCTCCACCATGTTGGTGAAATGCTGCCTCCTGCTAAGACGTTTCCAATCAGCTGGTGGTGCTGTTTGTTGTGGCGTGCTGACAAAGCATTTCCACATTTCAGCCATGCTAATCCTGCCTTCTGAGGTGCTGGAGGTGCTCCAGCTGCGTTAGCGACCTTTTCCTCGTCCTCTGCCTTCACCTTGTGCTTCCACTGTGCCCACGGTGTCAGGTGGGAATGCCACCAGCAGCGCGTCTACCAGCGTGCGCTTGTACTCGCGCATCTTCCGATCACGCTCCAGTGAGGGAATTAAGGACGGTACGTTGTCCTTGTAACGGGGATCCAGCAGCATGTCCACCCAGTAATCAGGACAAGTTAGAATGTGGGCAACTCGGCGGTCGTTGCTGAGACACTGCAGCATGTAATCGCTCATGTGTGCCAGGCTGCCCAGAGGCAACGAAAAGCTGTCCTCAGTGGGAGGTGTATCGTCTGTGTCCTCTGTATCCCCCCCAGCCACGAACTAGTGATAGCTATGAGCTGGTCTGGGTGCCACCCTGCTGTGAACATGGTTCCTCCTCCTCATCCTCCACCTCGTCATCATCCAGAACTGTGCACTGGCTGGACAATAGTGTACCTGGTGTTTGTGGGTGCAAGAAACCACCCTCGGAGCCACTTGTGAATTACTGTCCGGAAACCCTACGAAATTATCCCTCTTTCTCCTCCTGTGCCACAACCTCTTCCATCATCGCCAGCTGCGTTTTTTCAAGGAGGCATAGAAGTGGGATAGTAACGCTGAGAACGGCGTTATCGGCAATGGCCGTGTTGGTGGAGTACTCGAAACAGCGTAACAAGAAACACAGGTCTCACATGGAGGCCTAGTCATTGGTGGTGAAGTGATGCTGTTCCGCAGAGCGACTCACCCGTGCGTGCTGCAGCTAAAACTCCACTATCGCCTGCTGCTGCTCACACAGTCTGGCCAGCATGTGCAAGGTGGAGTTCCACCTTGTGGGCGCGTCACAAATGAGGCGGTGATTGGGAAGGCCGAAGTTACGCTGCAGCGCTGATAGGCGAGCAGCAGCAGGGTGAAACTGCCTGCTGTCGTTTACCCCTGGCTGTGCTGAAGTTGGTGGTGACCGGATGAGGAGCCGGTAGAGGATGAGGAAGCAGAGTAGGAGGAGGAAGCAACAGGAGGCAAACTGATGCGCTCTGCAATCCTCGGTGGTGGAAGGACATGCGCCAAACTGCTATCCGCCTCAGGCCCAGCCTCCACTGCATTTACCCAGTGTGCTGTTATGGAGATATAACATCCCTGACCGTGCTTACTGGTCCACGTATCCGTAGTGAGGTACACCTTGCCACAGATGGCATTGCGCAGTGCAAACCTGATTTTGTCCCCTACTTGGTTGTGCAGGGAAGGGATGGCTTGCCTGGAAAAGTAGTGGTGGCTGGGCACGATGTACTGTGGGACAGCCACCGCCATAAGGCCTCATGCACACGACCGTTGTGTGCATCCGTGGCCGTTGTTCCGTTTTCCGTTTTTTTTCGCGGACCCATTGACTTTCAAAAGGTCAGTGGAAAAATCGGAAAATGCACCGTTTTGCATCCGAGACTGTGATCCGTGTATCCTGTCCGTCCCAAAAATATGACCTGTCCTATTTTTTTGACGGACAACGGTTCACGGACCCATTCAAGTCAATGGGTCCGTGAAAGAACACGGATGCAGACAAGATTGGCATCTGTGTCCGTGATCCGTGGCCGTAGGTTACTTTCATATAGACGGATCCGAAGATCCGTCTGCATAAAAGCTTTTTCAGAGCTGAGTTTTCACTTCGTGAAAACTCAGATCCGACAGTGTATTCTAACACAGAGGCGTTCCCATAGTGATGGGGACGCTTCAGGTTAGAATATGCTAAAAGAACTGTGTACATGACTGCCCCCTGCTGCCTGGCAGGTGCTGCCAGGCAGCAGGGGGCAGACCCCCCCTCCCCCCCTGTAGTTAACACATTGGTGGCCAGCCCCCCCCCTCCCTCTCCTGTAGTTAACTCATTGGTAGCCACTGGGACCCCCCCTCCCTCCCCTATAGTTAACTCGTTGGTGGCCAGCCCCCCCTCCCTCCCCTGTAGTTAACTCATTGGTGGCCAGTGGGCCCCCCCTCCCTCCGCTGTAGTTAACTCGTTGGTGGCCAGTGGGCCCCCTCCCCTCCCTCCCCCTCCTAATTAAAATCTTCCCCCCTATCATTGGTGGCAGTGGAGAGTACCGATCGGAGTCCCAGTTTAATCTCTGGGGCTCCGATCGGTAACCATGGCAACCGGGACGCTACTGGTTGCCATGTCCCGGTTGCCATGGTTACTTAGCAATTTGTAGAAGCATTATACTTACCTGCGAGCTGCGATGTCTGTGTCCGGCCGGGAGCTCCTCCTACTGGTAAGTGACAGGTCTATGCGGTGCATTGCCTAATGATCTGTCACTTACCAGTAGGAGGAGCTCCCGGCCGGACACAGACATCGCAGCTCGCAGGTAAGTATGATGCTTCTACAAATTGCTAAGTAACCATGGCAACCGGGACTGCAGTAGCGTCCCGGTTGCCATGGTTACCGATCGGAGCCCCAGCGATTAAACTGGGACTCCGATCGGTACTCTCCACTGCCACCAATGATAGGGGGGAGATTTTAATTAGGAGGGGGAGGGAGGGGAGAGAGCCCACTGGCCACCAACGAGTTAACTACAGGGAGGGGGGGCTGGCCACCAACGAGTTAACTACAGGGGAGGGAGGGGGGGCCCACTGGCCACCAACGAGTTAACTACAGAGGAGGGAGGGGGGCGCCCACTGGCTACCAATGAGTTAACTACAGGGGAGGGAGGGGGTGGGCTGGCCACCAACGAGTTAACTACAGGGGAGGGAGGGGGTGGCCCACTGGCTACCAATGAGTTAACTACAGGGGAGGGAGGGGGTGGGCTGGCCACCAACGAGTTAACTACAGGGGAGGGGGGGGGCCCACTGGCTACCAATGAGTTAACTACAGGGCAGGGAGGGGGGCCTACTGGCCACCAATGAGTTAATTACAGGGGAGGGAGGGGGGGCCGGCCGCACTGGCCACCAATGAGTTAACTACAGGGGGGTCTGCCCCATGCTGCCTGGCAGCACCTGCCAGGCAGCAGGGGGCAGTCATGTACACCGTTTTTTAGTATATTCTAACCTGAAGCGTCCCCATCACCATGGGAACGCCTCTGTGTTAGAATATACTGTCGGATCTGAGTTTCACGATCTAGAAACATAGAAACATAGAATGTGTCGGCAGATAAGAACCATTTGGCCCATCTAGTCTGCCCAATATATCTGAATCCTATGAATAGTCCCTGGCCCTATCTTATATGAAGGATAGCCTTATGCCTATCCCATGCATGCTTAAATTCCTTCACTGTATTTGCCGCTACCACTTCTGCAGGAAGGCTATTCCATGCATCCACTACTCTCTCAGTAAAGTAATACTTCCTTATATTACTTTTAAACCTTTGCCCCTCATCTAGCTCATATCCGACAGTATATTCTAACATAGAGGCGTTCCCATGGTGATGGGGACGCTTCAAGTTAAAATATACCATCGGATTGGAGAAAACTCCGATCCGATGGTATAAAAGGGACTACTGACTTTACATTAAAAGTCCTATGGGGGACGGATCCGTTTGCAATTGCACCATATTGTGTCAACGTCAAACGGATCCGTCCCCATTGACTTGCATTGTAATTCAGGACGGATCCGTTTGGCTCCGCACGGCCAGGCGGACACCAAAACGACTTTTTTTTCATGTCCGTGGATCCTCCAAAAATCAAGGAAGACCCACGGATGAAAAAACGGCCACGGATCACGGACCTACGGACCCCGTTTTTGCGGACCATGAAAAAATACTGTCGTGTGCATGAGGCCTAAGGCCTTTAAAACTCTCCGTCTCCACCAGAAGGAAAGACAGCATTTCAAAGGCTGTTAATTTAGAAATGCTGGCAATTAAAGCTAGGGATCGTGGGTGGGTAGGGGGGTATTTCCTCTTCCTCTCCAGTGTTTGGGAGCTGGAGAGCTGAACGCTTCCGTGGGACATTATGGAGATGCTTGGTGACCCAGGTGGTGGTGTTGCTGGCAGATCCTCTGTTTGCTGGGTGGCAGGTGGCACTGTCACTCCAGAGGTGGATGAAGAGGCCGAGACTGCAGCAGAAGAGGAAGCAGGAGGAGCCAGAGACCTTTCTTGGTTTTTGAGGTGTCTACTCCACTGCAGCTCGTGCGTTGCACTTAAATGCCTGGTCAAGCAGGTTGCGCTCAGGTTGAGAATGTTTATGCCTTACTTCAGGCTGTGATTGCACAGCGTGCAAACCACTTGTGTCTTGTTGTCAGCACATTGTCTGAAGAACTGCCACGCCAGGGAAGTCCTTGGAGCTGGATTTGGTGTGCTCGGTCCCTTGCTGCGGTGGGCAGTAGCAGGCATACTGTCTAGAGGACGGCCACTCCGATTTTGCACCCTGCTCCCTCTTCTGCTGTGTTGGTGGCTCTGTGCTACCACTGCCTCTTCCTCTGAACTACATAAGTCACTCACATGACTTTGATTCCAGTTGGGGTCAAGGACCTCATCGTCCTCCACATCATCTTCCACCCAGTCTTCACACCTGCCCTCCTTGTCAGTCTGCACACTGCAGAAAGCCCCAGCAGTTGGCACCTGTGTTTTGTCATTATCCAAGACATGCTGCGATGGTCCTCCCATGTACTCATCTTGAAACATAACTGGTTGGGCATCGGTGCACTCATTCTCTTCCACTTTTGGGGCAGGGATAGATGGATGGCCCTGGGAAACCCTGCTAACAGAGTCATCAAAAAGCATAAGAGACGGCTGCATGACTTGGTGCTCAGACTGCTTAGATGATTTGCAAGGGGGTGAGGTGAAAGACTGATGGACATCGGCTGTAGGTGCCAACTCTGATCTTTCAGCAGGAGACTGGGTGGGAGACAATGTGAAGGAACTGGAGGCACTGTCAGAAACCCAATCTACTATCGCCTGTACTTGTTCAGGTCTCACCATTCGTAGAGCCGCATTAGGCCCGACCAAATACTGCTCAGGTTCTGTTGCCTACTCGCTCCTGAGGAAGGGGTTTCACTTGTAGCTGGCACAGATCGACCAAGTCCTCTCCCTGCAACAGGAGCTCCACCAGCAGCACCACGACCTGGGCCACGTCCCTTATTTGATGCTCTCCTCATATTTCTCAAATTTAGGATCTTGCCCTAAATGGGTGTTTAATTAATAGCAGAATATAACGACAGTATGTACAGGGTGTATCTCACACGCCCTGATCCAGACTAGGCCTCAATTAAATTTCTTTGCCCAAAATGGCTGTATTTCAAATACCTGAATTGAACCACAGTATCTAAAGTGTGTATCTCACAATGACATATGCAGCAAAGGCTGCAAAAGTTACTTTTTTGCCCAAAACGGGTTTCTGTTTAATAACTGAATATGACAGCAACCCTTGAATTTGACACGTGCTGATGCTGCAAAGGCTGTAAAATTGTGTTTTTTGCCCAAAAGGTGTGTTTTAATAATAGAAGAATATAATCACAGTATCTAAAGGGTGTATCTCACATGTACAGATGCAGACTAGGCCGCAAGTAAAGATTTGTGCCCAAAATGGGTGTTTTTCAAATTACTGAATATAACCACAGTATCTAAAGGGTGTATCTTACACGCCCTGACCCAAACTAGTCCGCAATTAAAGATTTGTGCCCAAAATGGGTGTTTTTCAAATAACTGATTAGAACCACATTATGTAAAGGCGGTATCTCACAATGACATATGCAGCAAAGGCTGCAAAATAAACTTTTTTATCCCAAACGGGTGCTTGTTTAATAACTGAATATGATAGCAGTATATAACCCTTGAATTTCACACGTGCTGATGGTGCAAGGCCAGAAAAATTGTGTATTTTGCCCAAAAAAGGGTGTATTATTAATAGAAGAATATAACCCCAGTATATAAAGGGTGTATATCACACGCCCTGACCCACACTAGGACGCAATTAAAGATTTGTGCCCAAAATGGCTGTATTTCAAATAACTGAATAGAACCACACTATGTAAAGGCTGTATCTCACAAGCCCTTATCCAGACTAGGCCGCAATTAAAGATTTGTGCCCAAAATGGGTGTTTGTTTAATAACTAACTAAATATGAAAGCAGTATACAACCCTTGAATTTCACACATGCTGATGCTGCAAGGGCTGTAAAATTGGGTATTTTGGCAAAAAAGTGTTTTTAAAAACCCAAACAATTATGGCTGCATTTCTAGCTTAAATTGCACACTGACTAATCCTGCAAATGCACCAGATGGGTTATATTGCCAAAAAAGGGTGATTTTTTTAAAACCAGGTTATTAGTGCCGTTTTTCAAGCTTGGATTTCTATATCACAAAAGCTCAGATGCAGTGCTGGTGCACTGAGCTTGCATAAATGGCCGCCGCCCACCTAACTAAAAGACGGATGAAAGTAATTTATTTCGGTCACTGGGCTCAGGGCAGGGTAAAAAGATTGTGCCCTGCACCCACACAACTAAATGTATGTAGATTGCTGAGTTAGATTCAAGTTCTGAACTAAGATTCTCTCCTATTCTCTCCCTGAAATCACCAGCAGCATCCTTTCCCTATACCTAGTAACAGCGCTACGTGAATCCAGCTTATATAGAGGCTGGGTCACATGCTGCACTGGCCAATCACAGCCATGCCATTAGTAGGCATGGCTGTGATGGCTTCTAAGGTCAGACAGTTAAACTCTTGTTGATTGGCGTACCAGACAGGGTGGATCATGTGATTATTTTTTTAAAACCTAATATGTATGATTTTTTTTTTAAATCTATTTTTTACAATTCTATAAGTCTCTTTTTAATGAAAAGGGCTTTTTTTAATTGAAACTTAAATTTTTTTATTGTTAAAAACACTTTTTTTCACCATTATATTTTATTTTTTGTCCCACTATGGAACTTAAGCATTACAGGGTCTGATCCCTGTTTCAATGCAGCACATACACTGATAGTTTGCCTTTGAGACCCAGCCTGGGGACTGGGCTTTATAGGCATCAGTACATGCTGAAGGGATATATGTAGCTCCATTTTGTCTGCTTTAACAATGTGTATTGTGAAATCATCTAGTCCATGCACTGTTTTAAGTTCCCCTCTGTGGAATTTGAGAGACTTCCTCTGTCTGTGGACAGTTTCTAGAGACCCTTAAATTCCTTAGTAAAAAAACTGTCACACCTTATAAGGTCATCCCAGCTTAAAGCATACTAAGCATATATGTGTCTACACATGATTGGTTGATGATATTACTATGTAAATTATACTCTCTGCTCCTTTAAAAGGCTGAACTATGGGGCAATAAAATCAGAGTGAATTTAAACAAGACACGTGTTTGGTGTTAAATCTGATTAATTCTCCTAGTGCCAGAAAATACTTCATTCAAGCTGACCACCGAAACTCTGGTATCAGGGATGCCATAAGCAAAGGGTCCAAATTGCCTTACAGCTTTGGGGGCTCATGTCTGGGATCGAGAGGGTCATCCTCGGGTCCGGTGTGAAAGACATCAATTTTGTCCTCCGTCTGATCCGAGGGCACTGGCCACGCCTCGACCCAAGTAAGTTGAACCATCTACTTAAGATTTCGGTAGGTCGCTGTGTCAGGGACGCAGCCAAGGCTCAGGGAGCCTAAGGTGATTATAAGGGACTCCGGGAGTCCACATCACCGCAGATAGATAAAGTGCACTAAAAAATATTGTTCAGGGAACAGAAGGTTACAAGCTCGGATTAACTCTTATACTATATATATATATATATATATATATATATAGTATAAGTATCTTAGAAGTGATAAGATTATCTGTTTGTGTGAGATACTGACCGGGTGGTAAGTGTACGGTCACATCCCACTGTTATTGTCAAATTTATGTATTTTGGGTTAACTACTGTTAATGTGTAAAATTGTTTGTGTTGTAGAGGACCCCAAGACGCCCCATTTTTTCGGCTAGGAGTGATCCGCTGACCCAGAAAACGTGAACGCAAGTGGCGGTCCAAAACAACAATAGTCGATAGGGGTCCAAAGAGTATAGAGAGACATTAAGATACGAATCAGCTGATTAGTTGACAGGATTTTTGTCGGAACCTTTACGGTTCAGTACAGCAAGTCCTGACAGCGATTGTCTCACTTATTCTTTGAACTGTAAATACTAACATGGGAGGACAAGGGTCTAAAACAAAATTCCCTAAACCAGAACCAGGAGAAACTTGAAAAATATATGTAGCTCATGTTAGTCCAACAAACTATTACCTGATCAACCCGTGGGTAGATAATCTAGCAGGCTGGACTGAGGTAATGGATGCTGCAGATCCATTCCCCAGGGACGGTGATAATAGTATTTATCATATGAATATGGTTAAAGGACTATGTCTAGGTGATAAGACAGCCTGGCCGCATTTCGGTGCTGATCCTTCCTGGGATATGGCGTACATGTCCAGGGGAGGAGAACAGTGGCTGGAAATAGCCCCCCACTGGTATGATGCGGGTAATAGAAAAAAGAATAAGAATCCAAAAAGTCCCAAAAATGATAGGACTCTACATGAAATAGAACAGGAGGTAGGCACAAAGAAGAGAAGTCAGAAACCCCCTCCACCCTATAATAAATCTACCCCCACGGCACCTCTGTACCCAGTTCTGACCCAGGATGAGGAAGATGCTGCTATAGTAGCCATACCGTTAAAACTAGAAGAAAATTACCGACCCCCCACGCCAACATTTGGAAACATAATGGAGCGCGGTCTAATTACTGGCACACATCATACTAGTTATAAAACACGCAGTACAAGTAAAAAGAGAGATGAGTCAAAAGAGGAAGAATCAAAAGAGGGAGTCCAAGTAATCGCTCCCTTTCTGACAGTAGGACAACACTTAGTAAAAAAGCCCATAGAAATAGAGGATCTCAACAAAATTATTAAATATTGTCCCAAACCTTCCATAGCCCCACTGGGGACTAATACATACCTAAAGAAAACCTGTAAAGGGAGGAACTACACACAGGAAGATGTAAGGCTTATTCTGGATAGTATTATAGGCACACACACAACATGGGATTGGGAGCAGGTCAAATCCATATCTACTGTTATACAACGCGTTGATACTCCAGATTATATGTAACACAGAAGAGGGTCAGAAAAGGATATGGAGGGAGATAGAGGAACATATGAATGAGGTATTCAAACAAAAATCTTCATTGCACGTAGCAGTGGCCTGCAAACAGAAATCTACTGAATCAGTCACTGAATTCTGGAAAAGATTCATGGACTGCTGGAAAACTGAGGCAGGGCTATCTGTGCGTGACAATGACAGTTTGATTATCTCCACATTTGTGAACAATTTGTCAGACAAATTGACCTTAACTGTGAAACAGATTACCCCAAACCTGAGACGAGAGAAACATGTAAAGTTTATGTTGCACGGTGTAGCCCCGGACAGCAGGTCGCCTGGCTGGCAACAGGGATGAAAATCTGTAAGAATCTATGAAGTTAGAGCTTACAGACTGTGTACTTCAGAACTCCTGTGATGTTGAGGAAGGGGGGGGGGGGTTCTAATGAGTGAGAAAACAGAGCAGTGTCAGGAAGGTAATTGATGGCACTAGCAAGAAAGAAAGTGCCCCAGGGTCTGCAATCAGAAAGGCGCTTGTGTTAAATGTTCAGAAAAGAACTGGTTAAGGTTTGTTACCCTAATGATATGTGTGTGTTTAAATAGGGAAATAGGGAAGACCCATAGCCTGGTCAGTTAATGGATAAGTATTGTACCTAGTATGAAAAAACACAGTATTGTCTGGTGCAGTATCTGTAAAAGTTTGAGGAATATTTAAGACGTCCTATGATGGATTGCTTCACTTCCCCTGCCTTAAACATTCCAAAGATAAGAGAAGAGCAGGAAAAGGGGGAAGGGAATCATGCAGAGTAAGTGATGTTATATGTGTAATAATCCAGCTTTTAACAAAAATTATTATATACAGTATGTGCAAACACTAAGACCACCTGGCATATAAGATGATTTGGGTTTACCAAAATGACTGCATGATTATAACATGTATATTGTCTTCTTATAAGAGTTGATTAATCACAGAGTGAAGACCAGAAGACATTGGAAAACACAGTGAAATAGACCATTAGCAATTCTGGGTGTGGTGTGGCTATCTGTTTCCAGGAAAGCTGTTTTTGTCTGTGCTGCAAGTTTTGGGATGAAACAAAGAAAACTGTATGGCTGGGTTGGAAGACATAAATAATTCAGTGGAATGTGAATGGGTGTGGCTTTGAATTGTAGTTGAGTTGAAAATGTGTGAAGACTGATGGATGTTTTTAGCAGAACTGTGTATGCAATTAGGTTTTAATGTATAAGGGCGTGGTTATGAGCTGTTTGTGAAAATGAATACATGAAAATGTGAATATGTATGGAGTATGATATTCGTTTTCATATAATATGTGCATTGAGAATTTAATTTTTCTTGGAAGTTTTTGGTTTTTATTGGTGCCAACAGCGTTGATCAAGCTGTACATTTTTTTTTATTGAAGTCAATGAAAAGTTTTTATGGGCCCTTTGTGTGTTCATGTCTGTATTGTCAGATCTGTTTGTTTCAATGTTTGAAGTTACGTGTTACATGTTAAGTGTTGTGCTTAACATCAGAGCTCTGTTCTTATGGGCAGCTGGGACACTACTGACGGACAGAAGGAGGACTACAGCGTCCGACTAAAAGGGGTGGACTTAGATGACTGAGAGTAGGATTCATGGTAGACAGCAGTGCAACCTCAAGTGTGTTAAGTAAAGATTTGTTCATTAAGCTTGACTTGCAGGTATCAGCAAAGAATCAGGGCATAAGAGTACACTCAAGTCTCATTCCAATCTCTACACCAGTGCCACTGATTCTTGCAAACATACAGGACCACCCAGAATTTAACAACATTAACCCTGCATTATGGTCTTCAAATGAATATGACACAGGATTCAAAGATTGCACACCTTACAAAGCTACTGTGAAACCAGGTGTCATCTCACTGTTCCAGAAACAATACCCGTTGTCAAAAGAGAAACTTGATGGACTTAGGCCAATGATAGAAGATTTCCTACAAAAAGGAATCCTGGAAGAGGTGATTTCACCCTACAGCACACCCGTGAATCCAGTGACAAAGGCAGATGGTACTACCCGCTTTGTACAAGATTTAGGGGCCATCAACAACATCATTGTGCCTATAGCCCCTGTTGTACCTGATGTCACTCAATTATTATCTGGCATTCCAGCAGAAGCTGTCTATTTCAGTGTGATAGATCTGAAGAATGCTTTCTTCTCTATCCCAGTTGATAAGGTAACCAGACTGTTTTTTGTTTTTTCCTTTGAGGGACGTCAACTGACCTGGTGCAGAATGCCCCAGGGATATGCTGATTCACCTGTAGTGTACTACATAGTCCTCCAAGCCACGTTAGAACCATGGTACCCCCCCCCCCCAAGGTTCTGTGCTGCTGCAATATGTCGATGATTTGTTAGTGTAGCATGTCAGCGGAGGCCAGCATTCAGGATGGTTTATCACTGTTACAATGGTTGTCAGGATGTGGTCACAAAGTGGCACTTAAGAAAATGCAATGGTGTAAAATACAGGTTGAATACTTGGGCTTTGTCCTCACAAAAGGTGAAAGGAGAATCAGCACAGAAAGAGTCCAGTCTATTGCGGGTCTGGTCACCCCGCACACCAAGAAAGTAATGTTATCTTTCCTTGGTATGATAAACTACTGTAGACAATGGGTTCCTGATTGCTCCTATTATGACAATGTTTTGAGGCAAGACACTGGAAGAAAATCCAGATCCTATAAAATGGTCTTCTGAAATGTACAATGCATTTGATTATCTGAAATGTTCACTTATGTCGAGTTCAGGGCTGGGCCTCCCTGACTGTCATATGCCCTACCACATGATTGCACGCCAAAATTGTAAAACCATGGCGGCTATACTGACAGAAGAAAACGGAGGCAAGTTGCGTCCTTGTGTATTTTTCTCAAAGGCAATGCCCACCCCTGTTCAAGGAAAGCCGGCATGTCCGTGTTCTCTTGCAGCCTGTGCTATGATGGTAGAGTTGGTAACTCCTTTCACAATGTGACATTACACCATTTTGCACACCACTCATGATGTTGTAGGCCTACTCAAGGGCATCCACACTCAACACAGCAGGCAGCTGAGCTCATTGCACTCACTAGAGCATGTATTCTACATGCTGACAGACCTGTCACCATCTATAATGATAGTAGGTACGCACATGGGGTAGTGTGGGACCATGGTATGATTTGGCAGAGGAGAGGATTTATGGTAGCAGATGATAAGGATCATGTCTCACAGGGCAATGCGCTGGCAGATAAGGTGGCGAAACGAGTGGCCAAATGCAACCCCACAGGTCCATGTAACCATTGGGAGAGGCCATGTCTGGCACCTCCAACCTCTGAGATGTCGCAAATGCTTACTGATCTTCAAAGGTATGCCACTGAACAGGAACAGCAAGACTGGTGTTATCCAGTATTGCAGAAAAATCCTAAGACAGGATTAGTCTGCAAAGAGGGGTAGCCATGCATCCCCCAACACAGTGCTTCCATCTTAATAGCACATTTTCACGGAGTAGGACATAACAGCATTGAGATACTAATGGGTAGGTTTTTCCCCACACCGTGGGCAAAACACCCCCTGGTAGTGCAGGAAGGGGACTTGGACCTGATCAGAGATGAGTATGTTACTAATCTGATCACAGTCCTTAGTAACACTGAAACACTGAAGAAAAAGTTGCTTGTAAGTCTCCTTCTCTTTCACAGGAACCAACCCACCCATTCCGGGTAGGCGATCAGGTGATGATAAAGATCTTAAAGAAGGGAAAGGAACCAGGAAGCTTCACCTATGGACCACCCACCGCGATCACCAGAACAGCAGTCCTCACTGAACAGTCACCCACGTGGATCCACACCACAAGGATTAGGCTCGTAAAGAAAAAAGAGGTACTAACGGAGGCAGAAAGCCTTGACCTCGAAGAAGATACAGAAGGGGTACTAACGGAGGCAGACAGCCTTGACCCCCAACGAGATGACGCAGTTGGGAAATTCCTCAAGATGGCTGAGATGCAGTACCTTGATAATTGCAATTTTGTGTCTCTTACTCACTGTCCCACGGCTGTGGAACAGACAGACATACCTGAAAACGGAATGCAGGGGGGAAGACAATCTGTGGAAGACGAAGGAGAACTTATGGCTGTACCTGGCCAAAACTCTGAACTTAACTGATTTTTGTCTCCGAACCACTTTATCCGCATCTAACATTTTGGAGACATGTCTGGTAGCAGTCCCCATCCCAGTAGATGTATGGACGGGGCTCCTATGTTCCCAATGGAACGACACTGATGTTAAATATGGACATGTAAATCCTTTTCATGCTTGTTATAACTGTTCTACATATGAGACTCTGCAAAGTAACATGATAGAAATAATTACAGGTCTTGTTACAGCAGCAGAAATATGTTACAAGTTCTCCTGCGATGAGAAGCTATTGCCTCCCGACATACAAGCAAAAATGCAGAACAAGACTAAGCCAAATATTTGCAACAGAAATATAAGTAGCTGTGAAAAGATAGTATCCGGAAAGAATATGCAATATAAGATTACAAAAACAGTACCATCCCTAGACAAACATGTACCTCTACCAACAGGATGGGTATTGGCCTGTGGAAATACTAGTTACACATACATACCAGACAATATTACAGAGGGACCCTGTACAATAGCTTGGTTAACATTAACAATGATACCACTAGTCCCAGCAATGCAGATACGACACGCGAGAGACACTTCCCTACAGCTACCAGAAAATTGGGACTATAATGTGAATCTCCTCTCTAGAGCAGAATACATGAGTACCAGGGTTGGCCATATATAACCACAGGACAATATCAAAACTTGCCTGTTTTATGGTAAAACAGATAAATGTCACTAGTGCAATTCTGCAAGATATACTGCTGGATATACAATCACATAAAAAGCCTATCTTGCAGAATAGGGCAACTATTGACTATTTATTGCTTCAACATGGTGTAGGATGTTCAGCATTTGCAGGGATGTGTTGTTTCAATCTATCAGATCACTCCCGTGGAATAAAAGATAAAATAGGCCAACTAGAGGAGATGATAAAACATATAAAACAAGATGTTGACCAAGGATGGTGGGATTTTGGCTGGATGCCTGACTTTGGTCAAATAAGGTATGTTTTAGGAGTGGCACTCGCCATGGTCGCTGCAATAGTGTGTCTCTGCTGTTGTCTACAGTGTGTGCCCTCCCTTCTTGCCATATGTCAAAAAGTGGCCGAAAGAGGGGTACACTCAACATTTTTCTATACTCCGGTAGAGATGGAAGAGGCAAACACAACCTCAACAAAGCCTGAGGATTATACTCCTGAAGGGTATATGGAATATCTAAAGGCTTACACGCAAACTAAGGGAGAAAAGAGAAAGAACCATATAGTATAAGATATATAAGGTTCTAAGAGGAGATTGAAGGGATATATGTAACTCCATTTTGTCTGCTTTAACAATGTGTATTGTAAAATCATCTAGTCCATGTGGAATTTGAGAGACTTCCTCTGTCACACCTTATAAGGTCATCCCAGCTTAATGCATACTAAGCATATATGTGTCTACAAATTATTGGTTGATGATGTTACTATGTAAATTATACTCTCTGCTCCTTTAAAAGGCTGAACTATGGGGCAATAAAATCAGAGTGAATTTGAACAAGACACGTGTTTGGTGTTAAACCTGATTCATTCTCCTGGTGCCAGAAAATACTTAATTCAAGCTGACCACCGAAACTCTGGTATAAGGGATGCCATAAGCCAGACATCCTCAAACTGCGGCCCTCCAGCTGTTGCAAAACTACAACTCCCAGCATGCCAGAACAGCCTACAGGTATCAGCCTACAGCAGGGCATTGTGGGAGTTGTAGTTTTACAACAGCTGGAGGGCCGCAGTTTGAGGATGCCTGCCATAAGCAAAGGGTCCAAATTGCCTTACACATGCCAAGTCCCAAGGCCATGGAATGGCTTGGTTCTGCCATGGCAACTATCGGGTCCCCACCACCACAGCGCGGGAACCCGATGGCTAAGGAGAGGGAGCGCAAACCTCCCATATGCCGCAGTCAGCGCTGACCGTGGCATATGAGGGGTTAATCCAACAGCATTGGCGTTATCAATGATGCTGGTAAATGCAGCAGGGATCCAGCTGTCAGTAACAGCCGGATCCGTGCTGTTGATTGCCGGAGCGCTGATGGGGGGGAGGGGAAGGACCACAGGACGAGAATGCTCGTCCTGGGGCGCAAAGTAACGGCCATTTAGGATGAGCATTCTCATCCTGGGTCCTTAAGGTGTTAATTTGCACTAGGTATAACTATACAAATGTTTATTTTGTTTGCAATTATAACTTGGTTTCCAAATGTAGACCTCTAGACTGAAATGCTCTATGTTTTGTCATTACCTTCTGGAACAACATAAGGCAACATATATGAAGTGCGGTTTCCTGCTAAAAATTACCTGTTAAAAAAAAAATATGAGACTCTAAAGATAGGTGTATCGTTCCCAATAGAGATTGATTGCGCAAAATGGAAAACTGCATGGGGAACAAATGATTGCTGCTATAAAAGGTTCCTTATGTAGTTAACATTATGTCAGCAGCACATCTCATGTAGCGTAGAACTGAAGTTCTGGGCCCACCTTTTGGGGGATATTTATCAAACTGGTGTAAAGTAGAACTGGTTTAGTTGCCCATAGCAACCAATCAGATACCACTTTTCATTTTCCAAAAGGAGCTGTCTCAAATGAAAGGTGGAATCCAATTGGTTGCAATGGGAAACTAAGCCAGTTCTACTTTAAACCAGTTCGATAAATATCCCCCTTTGTTTATACCTAACATGTGTAGTCCCACTGGCTAGCTAACAGTAATAACAACTCCCTGATTAACAATTACAACTAGCTGAACAGCTCTGCAACACACAATATCCCTGAATCAAAGGTAGGTCTCTCACCAGACATGCTTTTACAAGGATGGTGAAGTTTAAGAAGGAGATATGCAAAAGGACAGCTCTGCTGATGTGTCCTTGAGACTGGAGGCTTTTCTTTCCTGGGTGATTTGCACACCCACAATGCAGTCCACCACCCACAATGCAGTAGGCTTTATAACAGGAAAAAACAAAGTGTAATACAATTTAACACCGCTAGATGGTGCTAGAACCACATTAAACACTTCAAGATTATACTGACACTTGCAGAATGAATTAGAATAATTTTCTAACCCTGCAGCATGAGGTTTGTGCGACTGCATCGTGCCAGCTGGTAAGTGCCGGTAGTTGAACGGTGAAGCAGGGAGCACGCAGCTTCTTGCTTCACCATTGCAGTCAACTGTCGCTGCGTTCTAAAGATGCAAAGACAGTTGAGTGGGGCATACTTTAGCCTTCCCGGGGCTGCGGGATAGCCTCTAGCATCCAGTACTGTCCCCCTGGATCTGAGACGGTTGGGTGGTATGCATTTAGAGGGTTATTTATGACCAGATATATGCCACCATGGTGTGGCAAAATCTGCGACTTCTTCCCCATTCACACCAGGTCTAAAAATGTGGCCGTTGCGTGGTCATGAAAGGGGATGGGTCAGCAGGCCCATCTCATTCATCGTTTTCTAAGTCTAAATGTAAGACAGCAAGCAGGCTGTTTTACATTTAGGCCTCTTTCACACGAGCGTGTCCGGATAAGGTCCGGATGCGTTGCGGCAAACCCGCACGAGTAGGTACCCAATTGCAGTTAGTTTTGACTGCGATTGCGTTCCGTTGTTCAGTTTTTATCGCGCGGGTGCAATGCATTGTGCAAGTTCAGGTTTGGGTTCAAGGTTGTGTAGATTGTATTATTTTCCCTTATAACATGGTTATAAGAGAAAATAATAGCATTTTGAATACAGAATGCATAGTACAATAAGGCTGGAGGGGTTAAAAATAAATAAAAAAAATTAAACTCGCCTTAATCCACTTGTTCGCGCAGCCGGTATCTCTTCTGTCTTGTTCTGTGAGGAATAGGACCTTTGATGACGTCACTGCGGTCATCACATGGTACGTCACATGATCCATCACCATGGTGAAAGATCATGTGACGGACCCTGTGATGAACGTAGTGACATCATCAAAGGTCCTATTCCTCACAGAACAAGACAGAAGAGATGCCGGCTGCACGAACAAGTGGATTAAGGCGAGTTTAGTTTTTAAAAAAAAAAATTTAACCCACTCCAGCCTTATTATACTATGCATTTTGTATTTAGAATGCTATTATTTTCCCTTATAACCATGTTATAAGGGAAAATAATACAGTGAATAGACTGTCATCTTAGCAACCATGCGTGAAAATCGCACCGCATCCGCACTTGTTTGCGGATGCTTGCGATTTTCACACAGCCCCATTCACTTCTATGGGGCCTGCGTTGCGTGGAAGACGCACAATATAGAGCATGCTGCGATTTTCACGCAACGCACAAGTGATGCGTGAAAATCACCGCTCATGTGCACAGCCCCATAGAAATTAATGGGTCCTGATTCTGTGCGGGTGCAATGCGTTCATCTCACGCATTGCACCCGCGTGGAAATCTCGCCCGTGTGAAAGGGGTCTTAGAAGCGACATTGTATCCATTGACCTTATGTAGAGGCCGGCACCTCTACATAACTGGGGCGATCCACCGCCATGTATAGGGCTTGTGAAGACCAATAGCTAAAGTGCCCCTTACTCTTAATTTAATTTGCACTGGGTACAACTATAAAATGTTTTATTTTGTTTGTAATTATAACTTGGTGTCCAAATGTAGATCTCTAGACTGAAATGCTCTTTATGTGTTTTGTCATTAACTTCTAGAATTTCATCGCAGGGAAACATATTTGAAGTGCGGTTTCCTGCTGAAGAATTACCTGTTAAAAAAAAGAGACTCACCATATATGGAAAAAAGTTCCTTTCTTCCCGTGGCACCTCCAGCAGACGCCCGAAGCTGATTCAGAGTACAATGATGTCTTATCAGGGGTATTATACAATCTAGTGAGGATCTTGCAGCTATTCTCCTGAATTCATACGCAGCGGGAGGCACCATGGGGAGAACTCAGGAGACTAGGCAGATTATTAAATGGGACCACAATATTGAGATCTCTTTCCCAACTACTAACAAATGAAGGTTTAGCAAGCATAGGTGGCGAGCGGAGTTTGCTATAAATCAACAATATGAGTTTCCCAGGGGTGGAGTGGTGAGAGATAATCGACTCGAACCACACTATGGGACGAGACTAATCCCCTATCCTCTATTCCAACCTCTCCGCAGCTAGCTCTCCTATCCATCCCTCTAACTGAACATGCGGCAAAACCGCCATACGTATTTGCCCAAATGCTAATGGCCGCGGGCCTTTTGCTCTCCAAGCATTGGCTACAACCCCACGTCCCAACCATAGACGACTGGATCCAAAAAATGGATCAAATTCATAGGTTCGAAGAACTTTCCTCATGGGAAATGCGATCCCATGACATCTTTCTCAAGAAGTGGCTCCTTTGGTCGGTATTCAGAAACCCCCAAAAGTAAACTGGACTCCTACCCAACGACACCTGGTCTCTGACCCAGGGGATCAACCTCTACCTTAGCGGATCACCCCCTAGACAGCCTCCTACCCTGGCGGCCACTGGGGCTGGGTACATACCCTGTGGGTCTGACGAACATACACAAAGAATAGACCTTCTCACCTATTGTAGACTGTGTCCTGATTAGGGGTATGCTCCTACTTATGCCTGCATGATTGTCTTATTTCGCTCTAAGATGTTTTGATCTAGTCTAGTAACATGCTCATTTCTCCTCCATAATTCCACTTTATCTGACTATGTAATGCTCTAGGCGTTTAGAATGTGTAATTTGAACCTATGCAGCATCTCTTGCTAAAATGTAATGTACTCATTTTAGTATCTAGACAGGCCTGCGTGCCTCTACCTCGGTACCTTGTTACCCCTTGTTTATTGTTGGAAAAACCAATAAAAAATATAAAAATATAAAAAAAGACTGATTGCGCAAAATGGAAAACTGCATGGGGAACAAATGATTGCTGCTACGAAAGTTGGTTCCTTATGTAATTAACATTATGTCAGCAGCACATCTCATGTAACGTAGAACTGAATTTCCCTGTGCCCACATTTTGGGGGATATTTATCAAACTGGTGTAAAGTAGAATTGGTTTAGTACGCGGCCCTGCAGGGTGAGCGATGATGAGGTCACAGGGGCAGTTAACAGACCAAGGGTTGCTATTGTTACTCACAGTTTTTTTTATATACCCATGGCAGGCGTACAGCAGTAATGGAGAGGCAGGCACATGGATCCTCTGGGGCACTCTCTATGTATAGCGACCAGGCCGGGTGGTAGGTGAGGTGCCCTGGGTGTTGCAGGTTTAGTGTGCCGGTGGCAAGATCCCTTAAAGTTCCTGACGCCAGTGCCGGTAACGGTGGCACACCGATTGGTTGTAGGAATAATTGAGGAACACAAGTTGCAGTGAACCAGAACTTCCTTTTACTGAACAGTTCAACTATTTACAGTCTTTAGTTAGTTCCACATGTAAAAGGGTGTAACAGGCATGCTTTATATAAACGTCAGGCAAAGTCCTTGCAAGATACTCAGAGGGAATAACACTTACAGATCAGGCTGTATTTTCCTTAGATCCTGTCTGGCTTTCTCCAAGGCCCGTATGCCCTATTGCTGGCTTTATCCTTGGGTAGGGAAACCTTCCTCTGGTATATATCTCCTTGCTGTAGAAATATACTTCTGCCCTTTAGCTCTCTATTTGGCTGGATAAAACTTGGCTCTGCACTGTACCTTTAAAGGGACTTCAGGAGGCAGATTCTTCCCCTGGATGCAAGCTAGAACCCTGGACTATCTAGCTGCATGTTAGAAGCTGCACTTCAGCTAACCTCTAGCTAAAGTGTCCACTGGCTTCTAACTACACACTCAACCAACTTCTCCTGAACTGGACCTGACTATATATACTAGGGGGTTCCCTAGCTCCCTCTACTGTCTAGGAGGAGGAACTACCCCTAATAGGCCTGGTACAGGAGATAACAGGAAAAATACACATAAAAACATCATATAAAATACAATGACCCTGTTCCACAAAAGGTGGGGAACAACGTGGCCCAATTGACCCTTGTGTAGTGCCCACATTTACCTAGTGGGACACTACACCCATAGCAACCAATCAGATACCACCTTTCATTTTCCAAAGGAGATGTCAAAAATGAAAAGTGGAATCTGATTGGTTGCAATGGGAAACTAAGCCAGTTCTGCTTTAGACCAGTTTGATAAATATCCCCCTTTGTTTGCACCTAACATGTGCACTCCCACTTTTAGGTCATCCCCAAAGTTCAGCTCCAAATTAAATTATCTTCTGCTGAACCTTAGGTCCTATGTTCTATTAGGGCTCTTTCACACGAGCGGATGCCGTGCGGGTAATCCGCTGCGTGAAAGACTGCCAAGCCACGTTCTGGACAGCAAAGACACGGAGCAGTAACATGATTTATAATGCTATTTGCCCTGTGACCTTTTTACTCCAAAACCACAGTGACAACTTTATCTCACGGTGATTTTGTAGTAAAGAGGTCACAGAGAGGCACGGAGCATGATATCAATCATGTTTGTTCTGTCTTACACGTTCACACAGTGTGCAGTCTGACATTCAGAATAAACTATTCCTGCCTTCCAAATAAGAGGACTGTTCTTTGTAGTCTAACTTGTTCACTGGCAAAACAGGATTATTGACTGATAAAACAGGAGTATTTGTTAAAACTACAAGAATAAAAATAACACGTACAGGTGAAACTCGAAAAAATTAGAATATTGTGCAAAGTTCATTTATGTCAGTAATGCAAGAAAAATAACTGAAATAAAGTGGCCTAAATAGGAGGAAATGCTCAAAAACCCCAAACACTGTGGCGTGTTTATAACCGGAGGAGCAATTCCTCCGCATGTGATCCATTGCTAGCGGCAATCCCCAGGAAAAAATGCATACAATGGATGATGTCGGCAGCGGACCACATGCACCAGAAAAGCTTTCCTCGTGCATGTGGTCTGCTGCCGACATCCTCCACTGTATGCATCCTCCACTGTATGTTAGCACCTCTCAGACCGTGTTCACACACCGTAGGTAGTCTAGTGGTAGGACCCATGTCACACTGAGATACCTTGACGGTGGTGCAAAAGGGCTCCGTTGTGTCCATGACAGGAATACCTTGGCTAAAGTCTCAGTTCTTAACATCAGCTTGAGGGATTAGCCAGTGTTGTCAGTTGCATATCATTGTGTTGCACCTTTCGCAGCGATTTATGTCAGTAATGCAACTTAAAGGTGAAACTAATATATAGATAGATAGATAGATAGATAGATAGATAGACTCATTACATGCAAAGCAAGATATTTCAAGCCTTTATTTGTTATAATTTGGATGATTATGGCTTACAGCTTAAGCCATTTTCACACTAGCGTTTTTTGCGGATCCGCCATGGATCTGCAAAAACGCTTCTGTTACAGTAATACAACCACTTGCATCCGTCATATAACCACATGCATCCGTCACTAATCCGGTTCTATTATGTCTTATATAGCTAAGACGGATCCGTCATGAACTCCATTAAAAGTCAATGGAGGACGGATCCGTCTTCTATTGTGGCCTATTGTGTCAGAGAAAACGGATTTCGTCCCCATTGACTTACATTGTGTGTCAGGACGGATCTGTCTCGCACCACATCTTAGGATGGACAGAAAAACCCTGCAGGCAATGTTTTGGTGTCCACCTCCAGAGCGGAATGGTGACTGATCGGAGGCGATTTCATAAGCTATAAGCCATAATCATCCAAATTATAACAAATAAAGGCTTGAAATATCTCGCTTTGCATGTAATGAGTCTCTCATATGTTAGTTTCAACTTTTAAGTTGCATTACTGAAATAAATGAACTTTGCACAATATTCAAATTTTTCGAGTTTCACCTGTCAGTACAAAGCATAGAATAACATGTACTATTGTAAGACATTATCATATCTAAATATATACTATACACAATATACCCTCTTACTGGGTCTGATTCAAGGTTGGATGCAATAAATGAGACACAAGAGTGAATGTATAAAAAAAAAAAAACTATGTTGTATAATCTGAAAAATTGATATTTCAGTATTATTACTGATGAGTATGGAGTTACAGTGGATCAAAAATAAAAAAATATGGAGAGACGTATACACACAAACCAATAATTACAACTTCACCATTCCAAGATGACAAAACTTAGGCTACTTTCACACTGCCGTTTTGGCTTTCCGTTTGTGAGATCCGTTCAGGGCTGAACCAAACTGATCTTTTACACACAATGTAAGTAAATGGGGACGGATCCGTTTTCTATGACAATCTGGCACAATAGAAAACGGATCCGTCTCCCATTGACTTTCAATGGCGTTTAAGACGGACCCGTCTTGGCTAGGTTAAAGATAATACAAACGGATCAGTTCTGAACAGATGCAGACGTTTGTATTATCTGAACGGATCCATGACGGATCCGCACCAAACGTGTGGTGAAAGTAGCCTTATACAACCACCAACTGCTTACATCTTACAGTACATATTTACCACACATGGCCATTTTAGGTCGGTCCACCAGTGTCCTCTCCCAGCTTCCTCCAGCTCTTACTCCAGCTTCCTCAAAGCATGGATCTTTTATTCCTTGAGAGCGCTCAACCCCCATATCAGTTATCTGAGAGTCTTTTGGCCCTGCCCAGAAATGAAATCTTGGTCAACCAGTTTTTATGACACTTCTCCACTATTGACACATTGTGGATGCCTTTTGTTCTCTGCCAACCAGCATATACAGTATAAGAGATCCAGGATCCTACCAGGCCTTTTTCTGTCAGAATCAGAGTAAGGCTTCATGCACACGAATGTATTTTGTTTCTGTGTCCGTTCAGTTTTTTTTGCGGAGAGGATGCAGACCCATTCATTTCAATGGGTCCGCAAAAAATGCGGACAGCACACTGTGTGCTATCCGCATCCGTATGTCCATCCTGTAGTCCTGCAAAAATAAAAAATATATAACATGTCCAATTCTTGTCTGTTTTAGACATTGTTACAATGGATCCACAAAAAATAAAATAAAACGGATGGCATCCGTTTTTTTTGCGGATACGCAATCTGCGGACCGCAAAACTCATACTGTCGTGTGCATGTAGCCTAAGACAAAAGGAGCTAGATACATACTAATGAAGTATACACACGTCCTACCCGTCTCTGATTCACACAAATAAATCCCTCATGAGCTATAAAATATAATGCAATGTAAGGCTACTTTCAGACTCGTGGCAGAGTGATCCGGCAGGCAGTTCCAGGCGACGAAACTGCCTGCTGGATCAGGCAATCTGCATGCAAACGGACAGCATTTGTAGACGGATCCGGATGCGGATCCGTCTCACAAATGCATTGCTAGAATGGATCCGTCTGTCCGTTTGTCATATGGACAAACTGATCTGTTTCTATTTTTCCCACATTTTTAAAGGTCTGCGCATGCGCAGACTGGAAGGACGGATCCGGCATTCCGGTATTTTTAATGCGGGATCTGGCACTAATACATTTCAATGTAAATTAATGCCGGATCCGGCATTCCGGCAAGTGTTTTGGACTGAGATAAAACCGCAACATGCTGCAGTATTATCTCCGTCCTGAATAGTCAAAACGACTGAACTGAAGACATCCTAATGTATCCTGAACGGATTGGTCACCATTCAGAATGCATTAGGATAAAACTGATCAGTTATTTTCCGGTATAGAGCCTCTAGGACGGAACTCAGTGCCGGAAAATAATAATGCTAGTGTGAAAGTACCCTAAGGCCCCTTTCAGACGGGCGAGATTTCCGCACGGGTGCGATGCGTGAGGTGAACGCATTGCACCCGCACTGAATCCGGACCCATTCATTTCTATGGGGCTGTGCACATGAACAGTGATTTTCACGCATCACTTGTGCGTTGCGTGAAATTCACAGCATGCTCCTCTTTGTGCGTTTTCCACGCAACGCAGGCCCCATAGAAGTGAATGGGCCTGCGTGAAAATCGCAAGCATCCGCAAACAAGTGCGGATGCGGTGCGATTTTCACGCACAGTTGCTAAGAGACGATCGGGATGGGGACCCCATCATTATTATTTTCCCTTATAACATGGTTATAAGGGAAAATAATAGCATTCTTAATACAGAATGCATAGTACAATAGGGCTGGAGAGGTTAAAAAAAAAATTACAAAATTATTTAACTCACCCTAATCCACTTGTTCGCGCTGTCGGCATCTCTTCTGTCTTCATCTTTGCTGTGCAGTAGGAACAGGACCTGTGGTGACGTCACATGGTCCGTCACATGATCCATCAACATGGTAAAAGATCATGTGATGGACCATGTGATGAGCGCAGTGACGTCATCAGAGTCCTATTCCTCAAAGAAGAAGAAAGAAGAGAAGCCGGGCTGAGCGAGCAAGTGGATAATTTTTTAACCCCTCCAGCCCTATTGTACTAAGCATTCTGTATTAAAAATGCTATTATTATTTTCCCTTATAACCATGTTATAAGGGAAAATAATACAATCTACACAACACCTCTGTGAAGAAGTCTGGGTTTGGGTACCAAACATGCCGATTTTTCTCACTCGCGTGCAAAACGCATTACAATGTTTTGCACTCGCGCGGAAAAATTGCGTGTTTTCCCGTGACGCACCCGCATCTTATCTGGGCCAAAAACATGACGCCCGTGTGAAAAAGGCCTAAGGCATATATTATTTACAAAACCTGTATTTCTTACAGATTCCCCCACTGGAGGGCGAAAAACTCGCAGAGGAATGAGCCCTCTAAATACATAATATAAATAAACCCATAATGATAACTTGACATGAGCGTTTGTTGAAATGGGGTTGCATTAATATTTTTGGGGTTGGGCTGATACCTTTACTGTTGGAAGTGATAAGAATTACTGAGACAGATTTAACCTGACAACCATCAATATAATATCATGTTCTGTGAAGTTAAAGGGGTTCTGCACTTTGTTTAAACTGATGAACTATCATATGTATAGATTATCAGCATCTGATCGGCGGGGTCCCGGGTGTCGGACCCCTGCCGGTCAGATGCTGATGATCTATCCAGAGGATAGATCATCAGTTTAAACAAAGTGCAGAACCTCTTTAAATTTGTACCTATTAATATTATTCACAGACACTTCAATGTATTATTTTCTCCATCTGCCACCTCCGACCTCGTACCACACAAACAAGTTTTATATTCAACACAACAAAGTCCACACTCTCTGCTCTTTAATACACTTGTTACCACCACCACCATTATGCGAGCTCACACTGTTCCTCTGAGGCTCCTTCTGCTATATCACTTGCCTGTGCTTGTTAGTCTATTTCACAGTCTTTAGTCCATAAAAAAAACACATTTTGCAGGACAGATTTTTGCTCGCTGACGCACTGGTGTTGGAGCAGTCACTATTCAGATTGGAGCAGAAATGCAAACATATTTCCAGACGATCCAACACATGGCGCAAGATGACTCTGGATCCTGGTGGCTTCAGAAATTATTACTAATATAACCCAAATTAGGGCCCCCATCATGTGCCAGTAGCAAGAGGCCCCCCATAATGTACCAGTAACAAGAGGCCCCCCATAATGTGCCAGTAACAAGAGGCCCCTCATAATGTGCCAGTAACAAGAGGCCCCCCATAATGTGCCAGTAACAAGAGGCCCCCCATAATGTGCCAGTAACAAGAGGCCCCCCATAATGTGCCAGTAACAAGAGGCCCCCCATAATGTGCCAGTAACAAGAGGCCCCCCATCTTGTGCCAGTAACAAGAGGCCCCCCATCTTGTGCCAGTAACAAGAGGCCCCCCATATTGTGCCAGTAACAAGAGGCCCCCCATCATGTGCCAGTAACAAGAGGCCCCCATCATGTGCCAGTAACAAGAGGCCCCCCCATCATGTGCCAGTAACAAGAGGCCCCCCATCATGTGCCAGTAATAAGAGGCCCCCCATCATGTGCCAGTAACAAGAGGCCCCCCATTATGTGCCAGTAACAAGAGGCCCCCCATTATGTGCCAGTAACAAGAGGCCCCCCATCATGTGCCAGTAACAAGAGGCCCCCCATCATGCGCCAGTAACAAGAGGCCCCATCATGTGCCAGCAACAAGAGGCCCCCCCATCATGTGCCAGTAACAGGAGGTCCCCCCATCATGTGCCAGTAACAAGAGCCCCCATTATGTGCCAGTAACAAGAGGGGCCCCCATCATGTGCCAGTAACAAGAGGTCTCCCCATCATGTGCCAGTAACAAGAGCCCCCATCATGTGCCAGTAACAAGAGGCCCCCCATCATGTGCCAGTAACAAGAGGTCCCCCATCATGTGCCAGTAACAAGAGGCCCCATCATGTGCCAGTAACAAGAGGCCCCCCCATCATGTGCCAGTAACAAGAGGCCCCCCCATCATGTGCCAGTAACAAGAGGTCCCCCCATCATGTGCCAGTAACAAGAGCCCCCATTATGTGCCAGTAACAAGAGGGGCCCCCATCATGTGCCAGTAACAAGAGGTCTCCCCATCATGTGCCAGTAACAAGAGCCCCCATCATGTGCCAGTAACAAGAGGGCCCCCCATCATGTGCCAGTAACAAGAGGGCCCCCCATCATGTGCCAGTAACAAGAGGGCCCCCCATCATGTTTCAGTAACAAGAGGGCCTCCCATCATGTGCCAGTAACAAGAGGGCCCCCCATCATGTGCCAGTAACAAGGGGCCCCCCCATCATGTGCCAGTAACAAGAGGGCCCCCCATCATGTGCCAGTAACAAGAGGCCCCCCATAATATACCAGTAACAAGAGCCCCCCATCTTGTGCCAGTAACAAGAGGTCCCCCATCATGTGCCAGTAACAAGAGGGCCCCCCCATCATGTGCCAGTAACAAAAGGGACCCCCTTCATGTGCCAGTAACAAGAGGGCCCCCCATCATGTGCCAGTAACAAGAGGCCCCCCATAATATACCAGTAACAAGAGCCCCCCATCTTGTGCCAGTAAAAAGAGCCCCCCCATCATGTGCCAGTAGCAAGAGGGCCCCCCCATCATGTGCCAGTAACAAGTGCCCCCCTATGCCTCATCATGTGCCAATAACAAGATGGCCCCCCCTCCATCATGTGCCAGTAACAAGAGGCCCCCCCTATGCCCCATCATGCGCCAGTAAAAGACTTTTACTAAAAGTATTGTATTACATATAAAAATAAAAATAAACACTTTTACTTACCTCCATGTCAGCGATGCGATGCAAGCCTCTTCCGGCCTGTGTCCCACGTTGTACGGCTCAGGCGGCTGCCTTGGCCTCTGATAAGCTGCTGGCACTAGGCCGGCAGCCTATCAGAGACACAGGGAAGGGACACGCCTCTCCCTCCCCTGCCCTGCCGCAGCACAGCCATCTGTATCGCTGTCCTGAGGACAGCGAAACAGATGACCATGGAGATGAGCACTTCCACAATGGAAGCGCTCATCTCCCTGTGTCGGCACGCCGCCCTCTACTTTAAATTTTCACCAGGGCCGGACCGGGCCACGCCGCCAGCTAAATTCCTTGGTAAAATAAGTATTTGGTCACCTACAAACAAGCAAGATTTCTGGCTCTTACAGACCTGCAACTTCTTCTTTAAGAGGCTTCTCTGTCCTCCACTAATTACCTGTATTAATGGCACCTGTTTGAACTTGTTATCAGTATAAAAGACACCTGTCCACAACCTCAAACTGTCACACTCCAAACTCCACTATGGCTAAGACCAAAGAGCTGTCGAAGGACACCAGAAACAAAGTTGTAGACCTGCACCAGGCTGGGAAGACTGAATCTGCAATAGGCAAGCAGCTTGGTTGTCACGGGGCGCCAAAGGCACACTTGGTCTCCCATCAGCCGCAGACCTGCTGCTTAGCTTTGTGAGCGAGGATCTGTATTTGGCCTCGTTCCCAGGGCAGCTTTGCTAGCTGGGAGGCTCTCTGCCCCTAGGTCTGCCTTGAGCGCCGAGCTGTTCACTCAGTGCTCGATTTGTCTGTCTGTCGGTCATGTGACGCTGGCCACGTCGCATGACCCTCACTCCCCACTATAAATAAAGGCAGCCTGCTGGCCACAGGTTGCCTGTTAATTTTAGGTATCTGGTGATTGCTTTGTTCCTGCATACTTACCTGATCCTGTGTTCCCTGACGATTCTCTGCCTGCTCCTCCTGTACTGCGCATCTCTCCTGGTATCCTGACCCCGGCTTCCACCTGACGATTCTTTGCGGACTCCTGTTGTACTTCGTTTCTCTCCTGGTATTTGACCTCGGCTTTTCCTGACTATTCTCTGCTCGTTCCTTAGTACTGCGTAGCTCTCTAGGTATTTACCCAGTCAGTTCACGTTCCATTATTTGTCTTGTCTGTCTTCCCAGCATGTATCCTAAGTTAGGGACTGCCATCTAGTTGTCCCCTGTCATTAGGACTTTCCTCCCCACTGTATGTAGTGTACATTACCATCACAGATTAACAGGCCGTAACCTAACCACTGTATCATGAATCCTCTGGTGACCCTGACTGACCATGTCTCTAACCTGACGCAGATGGTGCAGGAGCTAGGGGAGAAACTCTGTTCTTTTGAGCTAGGACAAGGTACTTCCATCCCTCAGGCCTCCAGTCCACATTTAGAGCCCCAGATTAAGCTTCCTGAGCCCTTTTCTGGAGATCGGAAGAAGTTTCTTTCTTTTAAAGAAAATTGTAAACTTTTTTTACGTTTGCGCCCCGTATCCTCAGGCCCCGAGAGTCAACGCGTGGGCATTGTCATTTCCGGGTTACATGGTGATCCCCAGGACTGGGCATTTTCTTTACCTGCTGACGCTAGTTGCTTAACATCAGTGGAGGTTTTTTTCAGGCCCTGGGTACCCTGTATGATGAACCAGACAGGACACTGGTAGCCGAGACTGTTCTAAAGGTTCTGGTTCAGGGTGATCTACCTGCGGAGGAGTATTGCACCCAATTCAGAAGGTGGTGTGTTCCTTCAGGATGGAATGAACTAGCACTTAAGAGTCAGTTCAGGTCAGGTCTGTCTGATAACTTAAAGGATCTTCTAGTGAGTTATCAGCTTCCAGAGACGACAGGACAGGTTAGAGAGAGACGACAGGAACGACAGTTCTCTTCACAGCCTGAGGTCTATCCTAGAGAGAACGCTGAGGTCTCTACCGAAGAACCCATGCAGGTCGGCATGACTCAAGGGAATCTGCGCCGCAGACATGGAGTGTGTTTTTACTGCGGAGATCCTGACCATTGGATCAACCAGTGTCCAAAGAAGGCCTTCTGCGTTAAGTCTCCCAAGGCAAGGCAACCTAAAGATCAGGTACACCCTGATATTACGAAATGTAAGCTTTTGGTACCTATAACAATATCTCTGGGGGTTAATAAATGGCCTGGTAAGGCCTTTATTGACTCTGGTTCAGCGGCCAGCTTTATTGACTCTGAGTACACCATTAGACTGGGGATTCCAATTTTTTTTCTTCCTACACCTATCCATGTCATGGCTATTGACGCCACTGCCCTGGTAGGTGGTATGATGAGGTCATGTACCTCAGAGATTTCTTTAACCGTGGGGGAGTTAAAGGAATGTTCCCTCTTAGTCCTGGAGAACTTACCGGTCGAGGTGGTACTAGGGTTGACTTGGCTCCGATTACACAACCCCACACTTGATTGGTCCAGGGGGGAGTTGGTGAAATGGGGACCTAAGTGTGACTCGTGCTTGTCTGTGGTAAAAGCTGGGGTCTCAGTAGAATCTGATATATTACCTACGGTCATTAGGGAATATTCTGATGTGTTCTCATCACTTACCCCGGAGGTTCTACCCCCCCCCCCCCCCCATAGACCTTATGATTGTGCAATAGAGTTAGTAGAAGGTGCCAGGTTTCCTAAGGGGCATATTTATAATCTCTCTCAGCCCGAACGCAAGGCCATGAAGGATTATATTAAGGAAAGCCTCGGTAAGGGGCATATAAGACCTTCTGTCTCTCCTATGGGAGCAGGGTTTTTCTTCGTTAAAAAGAAGAATGGTGGTCTTAGGCCTTGTATCGATTACCGGAAATTGAATAAGATCACTATCCAGAATAGATACTCACTCCCATTGATTCCGGATTTATTTAACCAGGTTCTGGGGGCAACTTGGTTTTCTAAGATTGACCTGAAAGGGGCATATAATCTAATCCGAATCAAAGAGGGAGACGAATGGAAGACGGCGTTCAATACTCCGGCAGGGCACTTTGAATATCAGGTTATGCCTTTTGGACTAAGCAATGCCCCAGCTGTGTTCCAAATCTTTATGAATGATATTCTTAGAGAGTTTTTAGGTAAATTTGTCATTGTCTATCTTGACAACATTTTGATATTTTCTCCTGATTTCAAATCTCATGTGTCTCATGTTAGACAAGTATTAGAGGTGTTGAGGGAGAATCAGTTGTCCGCTAAACAAGAGAAATGTGTCTTTGGTGTACAGGAGATACTGTTTCTAGGGCATGTCCTGACCCCTCACGCCTTCAAGATGGATTCTGGTAAGGTACTAGCTATTAAGGAATGGGTAAGGCCTTCATCCTTAAAGGCCTTACAACGGTTCTTAGGTTTTGCCAATTACTACCGTAAATTTATTAAGAATTTTTCAGTAATTGCTAAACCATTGACCGACCTTACTAAGAAAAGGGTGGATTTGGAGAACTGGTCTGCTGAGGCCATTACTTCATTTGAAACACTAAAAATGGCATTCAGTAGCACTCCCATTCTGATCCAGCCAGATCAGGAGAGACCTTTTATTGTGGAGGTGGATGCGTCTGAGGACGGTGCAGGAGCAGTCCTTTCACAAGGTCCTGCTAGTCTAACTAACCTAAGACCGTGTGCATTCTTTTCCAGAAAATTTTCTTCCACCGAGAGAAACTACGACATAGGGAATCGGGAGTTGCTGGCCATTAAGTGGGCATTTGAGGAGTGGAGGCATTTTCTGGAGGGGGCAAGGCATTGTGTAACTGTTGTCACTGACCATAAAAACCTTATGTTTCTCTAATCTGCTAAGAGGTTGAATCCCCATGAGGCTAGATGGGCACTGTTTTTTACTCGTTTTGAATTCTCCATTACTTTTAGGCCTGGAAGTAAAAACGTGAAGGCTGATGCATTATCTCGGAGCTTCCATGCTTTTCAGCCTACAGAGGCACTGCCTGAATCCATCCTACCAGCAAATATCTTCATAGCAGCCTTAACCCAAGATATCTTGGCTCTCATTAAGGCTGAACAACATCTGGCACCGGCAACCACCCCAACAGATAAGTTGTTTGTTCCCATACAATTTCATCTCCAGCTGTTGGGTGAGTGTCATGATTCTGCCTTTTGTGGACATCCTGGTTTTGAGGGCACTAGAGAGCTGGTTTCTAGATCCTATTGGTGGCCCACTATATTTAGGGATGTCAAGTCCTACGTGTCAGCCTGTGAGGTTTGTGTTAGGTCTAAGACACCTAGGACTCGCCCTGCTGGTAACCTACGACCCCTACCCATTCCCAGTAGACCCTGGTCCCATATCTCGATGGACTTTATTACTGGGTAAGACTGTGGTTTGGGTAGTGGTCGATAGGTTTAGACAGATGGTTCATTTCATTCCTCAGTCTAAACTCCCAAATGCCAAGACCCTGGCATCTATTTTTGTGAAAGAAATTGTACGGTCGGTTACATGGTATCCCGGAAAATATTGTATCTGACAGGGGTGTGCAGTTTGTGTCCAAATTTTAGATGGCTTTCTGTCAAAGATGTCAGATTTCGTTGTCTTTTTCCTCCGCCTACCACCCTGAGAGTAATGGGCAGACTGAACGCCTTAATCAGTCTGTGGAACAATTCCTGAGGTCATATGTTGCTGATGACCAGCAATTATGGGTTAAATACCTTCCGTTGGCTGAATTTGCTTTGAATAACAGTGTTAGTTCTTCTGCTGGGGTCTCCCCTTTCTTTTGTAACCATGGTTTTCATCCCCGTTTTCATTCTTGGTCATCCGTCTCCTCCTCTAATCCTGAGGCGGATAGGCTCTCTTCTGAACTGTGCACAGTTTGGGCCCGGGTTCAAATGAACCTAGAAAAGGCTCAAAGTTCTCAAAGACTCAAAGCCAATAGAAAAAGTTCAAGGGGCGCAAATTTTCTAGTTGGGGATAAGGTGTGGTTATCCTCCAAGAATCTCTCTCTCAAGGTAGATTCTAAAAAATTTGCTCCTCATTTTATTGGACCATATAAGATCATGGAGGTGATTAACCTAGTATCGTTTAGGTTGGAGCAACCCGAGTCATTCCACATTCATAATGTATTCCATAAATATCTACTTAACCACTTCAACCCCGCTAGCTGAAACCCCCTTCATGACCAGAGCACTTTTTACACTTCGGCACTACACTACTTTCACCGTTTATTGCTCGGTCATGCAACTTACCACCCAAATGAATTTTACCTCATTTTCTTCTCACTAATAGAGCTTTCATTTGGTGGTATTTCATTGCTGCTGGCATTTTTACTTTTTTTGTTATTAATCAAAATGTAACGATTTTTTTGCAAACAAATGAAATTTTTCACTTTCAGCTGTAAAATTTTGCAAAAAAAACGACATCCACATATAAATTTTTCACCAAATTTATTGTTCTACATGTCTTTGATAAAAAAAAATGTTTGGGCAAAAAAAAAAATGGTTTGGGTAAAAGTTATAGCGTTTACACACTATGGTACAAAAATGTGAATTTCCGCTTTTTGAAACAGCTCTGACTTTCTGAGCACCTGTCATGTTTCCTGAGGTTCTACAATGCCCAAACAGTAGAAAAACCCCACAAATGACCCCATTTCGGAAAGTAGACACCCTAAGGTATTCGCTGATGGGCATAGTGAGTTCATAGAACTTTTTATTTTTTATCACAAGTTAGCGGAAAATGATGATTTTTTTTTTTTTCTTACAAAGTCTCATATTCCACTAACTTGCGACAAAAAATAAAAAATTCTAGGAACTCACCATGCCCCTCACAGAATACCTTGGGGTGTCTTCTTTCCAAAATGGGGTCACTTGTGGCGTAGTTATACTGCCCTGGCAATTTAGGGGCCCATATGTGTGAGAAGTACTTTGCAATCAAAATGTGTAAAAAATGACCGGTGAAATCCGAAAGGTGCTCTTTGGAATGTGGGTCCCTTTGCCCACCTTGGCTGCAAAACAGTGTCACACATCTGGTATCGCCGTACTCAGGAGAAGTTGGGGAATGTGTTTTGGGGTGTCATTTTACATATACCCATGCTGGGTGAGAGAAATATCTTGGCAAAAGACAACTTTTCCCATTTTTTTTATACAAAGTTGGCATTTGACCAAGATATTTCTCTCACCCAGCATGGGTTTATGTAAAATAACACCCCAAAACACATTCCCCAACTTCTCCTGAGTACGGCGATACCAGATGTGTGACACTTTTTTGCAGCCTAGATGCGCAAAGGTGCCCAAATTCCTTTTAGGAGGGCATTTTTAGACATTTGGATCCCAGACTTCTTCTCAAGCTTTCGGGCCCCTAAAAAGACAGGGCAGTATAAATACCCCACATGTGACCCCACTTTGGAAAGGAGACACCCCAAGGTATTCCGTGAGGGGCATGGCGAGTTCCTAGAATTATTATTTTTTTTGCATAAGTTAGCGGAAATTGATTTTTTTTGTTTTTTTCTCACAAAGTCTCACTTTCCGCTAACTTGGGACAAAAATTTCAATCTTTCATGGACTCAATATGCCCCTCACGGAATACCTTTGGGTGTCTTCTTTCCGAAATGGGGTCACATGTGGGGTATTTATACTGCCCTGGCTTTTTAGGGGCCCTAAAGCGTGAGACGAAGTCTGGAATATAAATGTCTAAAAATGTTTACGCATTTGGATTCCGTGAGGGGTATGGCGAGTTCATGTGAGATTTTAGTTTTTGACACAAGTTAGTGGAATATGAGACTTTGTAAGAAAAAACAAACAGAAAAAAATATATATTTCCACAAACTTGGGCCAAAAAAATGTCTGAATGGAGCCTTACAGGGGGGTGATCAATGACAGGGGGGTGATCACCCATATAGACTCCCTGATCACCCCCCTGTCATTGATCACCCCCCTAGTAAGGCTCCATTCAGACGTCCGTATGATTTTTACGGATCCATGGATCGGATCCGCAAAACACATGCGGACGTCTGAATGGAGCCTTACAGGGGGGTGATCAATGGCAGGGGGTGATCAGGGTGATCACCCCCCTGTCATTGATCACCCCCCCTGTAAGGCTCCATTCAGACATCCGTATGATTTTTACGGATCCATGGATACATGGATCGGATCCGCAAAACACATGCAGACGTCTGAATGGAGCCTTACAGGGGGGTGATCAATGACAGGGGGTGATCAGGGTGATCACCCCCCTGTCATTGATCACCCCCCCTGTAAGGCTCCATTCAGACGTCCGTATGATTTTTACAGATACATGGATACATGGATCGGATCCGCAAAACACATGCGGACGTCTGAATGGAGCCTTACAGGAGGGTGATCAATGACAGGGGGTGATCAGGGAGTGTATATGGGTGATCACCCCTCTGTCATTGATCACCCCCCTGTAAGGCTCCATTCAGACGTCCGCATGTGTTTTGCGGATCCGATCCATGTATCCATGGATCCGTAAAAATCATGCGGACGTCTGAATGGAGCCTTACAGTGGGATGATCAATGACAGGGGGTGATCAGGGAGTCTATATGGGTGATCACCCTTCTGTCATTGATCACCCCCCTGTAAGGCTCCATTCAGACGTCCGCATGTGTTTTGCGGATCCGATCCATGTATCCGTAAAAATCATACGGATGTTTGAATGGAGCCTTACAGGGGGGTGATCAATGACAGGGGGGTGATCAATGACAGGGAAGTGATCAGGAAGTCTATATGGGTGATCACGCCCTTGTTATTGATCACCCCCCTGTAAGGCTCCATTCAGACGTCCGTATGCGTTTTGCGGATCCGATCCATGTATCCGTGGATCCTTAAAAATCATACGGACGTCTGAATTGAGCCTTACAGGGGGGGTAATCAATGACAGGGGGGTGATCACTTTAGTGAGCTGCCTGAGTCCTCTGGTGGTCGATCCAAACAAAAGGGACCACCAGAGGACCAGGTAGCAGGTATATTAGACGCTGTTATCAAAACAGCATCTAATATACCTGTTAGGGGTTAAAAAAATCACATCTCCAGCCTGCCAGCGAACGATCGCCGCTGGCAGGCTGGAGATCCACTCTCTTACCTTCCGTTCCTGTGAGCGCGCGCGCCTGCGTGCGCGCGTTCACAGGAAATCTCGGCTCTCGCAGGGCCGCCGCCAGGACGCAATCCTGCGTACGGCGGTCCTGAGGCGGTTAAAAGATATGTTGAACCAGTAGTACCATCAAAAGCCTCGCCTCTGCCGGTTCTTGTTAATGATGCTGTTGAGTATGTGTCTAAAATAGTAGATGTCAGGAAGGTGCGTAATCCTTGCAGTACCTGATTCACTGGAAGGGGTATGGACCTAAAGAGAGATCTTGGGTACCTGCCAGGAAGGTTCATGCTCCTAGACTTGTTTCAAAAATTTCTGAAGTCTTGGGTCTGGTGGCCCCTTGTAAAAGGTGGGGTATCGTCACAGGGCGCCAAAGGCACACTCGGTCTCCCATCAGCCGCAGACCTGCTGCTTAGCTTTGGGAGCGAGGATCTGTATTTGGCCTCGTTCCCAGGGTGGCTTTGCTAGCTGGGAGGCTCCCTGCTCCTAGGTCTGCCTTGAGCGCCGAGCTGATCACTCTGTGCTCGATTTGTCTGTCTGTCGGTCATGTGACTGTACTGCGCATCTCTCCTGGTATCCTGATCCCGGCTTCCACCTGACGATTCTTTGCGGACTCCTGTTGTACTTTGTTTCTCTCCTGGTATTTGACCTCGGCTTTTCCTGACTATTCTCTGCTCGTTCCTTAGTACTGCGTAGCTCTCTAGGTATTGATCCAGTCCGTTCACGTTCCGTTATTTGTCTTGTCTGTCTTCCCAGCATGTATCCTAAATTAGGGACTGCTGTCTAGTTGTCCCCTGTCATTAGGACTTGCGAGGCAAGTAGGCAGGGCCAGGGGTGAGGGTGGAGCACAGTGGTCACTATCCTCCCCCTGTGTGTAGCGTACGTTACCGTCACATTGGTGTGAAGAAATCAATTGTGGGAGCAATTATTAGAAAATGGAAGACATACAAGACCACTGATAATCTCCCTCGATCTGGGGCTCCATGCAAGATCTCACCCCGTGGGGTCAAAATGATCACAAGAAGGGTGAGCAAAAATCCCAGAACCACACGGGGGGATCTAATGAATGACCTGCAGAGAGCTGGGACTAAAGTAACAAAGGTTACCATCAGTAACACAATACGCCGCCAGGGACTCAAATCCTGCAGTACAATACGTGTCCCCCTGCTTAAGCCAGTACATGTCTGGGCCTGTCTGAAGTTTGCTAGAGCGCATTTGGATGAAAAAGTAGATGAAACCAAAGTAGAACTTTTTGGTAAAAACTGAACTCGTTGTGTTTGGAGGAGAAAGAATGCTGAGTTGCATCCAAAGAACACCATACCTACTGTAAAGCATGGGGGTGGAAACATCATGCTTTGGGGCTGTTTTTCTGAAAAAGGGACCAGGACGACTGATCCGTGCAAAGGAAAGAATGAATGGGGCCATGTATTGTGAGATTCTGAGTGAAAACCTCCTTCCATCAGCAAGGGCATTGAAGATGAAACATGGCTGCGTCTTTCAGCATGACAATGACCCCAAGCACACCGCCCAGGCAACGAAGGAGTGGCTTCGTAAGAAGCTTTTTAAGGTCCTGGAGTGGCCTAGCCAGTCTCCAGATCTCAACCCTCTAGAAAACCTTTGAAGGGAGTTGAAAGTCTGTGTTGCCCAGCGACAGCCCCAAAACATCACTGCTCTAGAGGAGATCTGCATGGAGGAATGGGCCAAAATACCAGCAACAGTGTGTGAAAACCTTGTGAAGACTTACAGAAATTGTTTGACCTCTGTCATTGCCAACAAAGGGTATATAACAAAGTACTGAGATTAACTTTTGTTATTGACCAAATACTTATTTTCCACCATAATTTGCAAATACATTCTTTAAAAATCAGATTGTGATTGGGAAATCAAAATGTGATTTTCTAGATTTCTTTTTCTCATTATGTCTCTCATAGTTGAGGTATACCTATGATGAAAATTGCAGGCCTCTCTCATCTTATTAAATGGGAGAACTTGAACAATTGGTGGCTGACTAAATACTTTTTTGTCCCACTGTATGTATCTAAGCTATATGACGGCAATATGTATCTAAGCTATATGACGGCTATGTGTATCTAAGCTCTATGACGGCTATGTGTATCTAAGCTCTATGATGGCTATATGTATCTAAGCCACATGACGGCTATATGTATCTAAGCTCTATGACAGCTATATCTATATAAGCTACATGGCGGCTATATGTATCTAAGCCATATGGCAGCTATATGTATCAAACTCTATGGCAGCTATATCTATCTAAGCTATATGACACTTGTGAGGAATATGGATTAATATTTACTGTCAGCCATGTTCTCACACCCACTCAATAAAGCTCCACAGGGGGGCTCTGCTTCAAAGCCGAAGCCAGTTAGTAGAAAACTCCTAGCAGGCCACCTTTTGTTACATTTCACACCTCCAGTCAGACAGCACGGATCCTGCAGGAAAAACCCACAGCAGGTGTTATCAGCCCTTGCCAGGATCAATGCTACCTCCCAGACATGTTAGCACCTACATTTCATAAGGAATTATGAATCACCCGGCCATCGCAGGCGCAAACCGGATACATATTTGTGTCCCGGTGGCCATGAGGAACGTGTCCATGTTCTTGGTTTCATGGTGGGATGCCAGGGAGTGGAGATATAAAGATCTCTCCACAGATACCAAATAACGGTACCATGTTTGGACTCTAGTTGTAGCCGGAACCCAGGCGGATTTGTTGGTCCCAGAACCATCTCCCTGTGACCTTCTGGACTAGAGCTATGAACCCTAAAGGGTTTTGTGGGTCATTTGCAGCCAGTCCAGCAGAGGGGGGGGGGGGGGTGGACCCCTCCCAAAGGCCAAGAGGGGAGGGGCCGTCTACAGGTTAAAAGGCTTGTGCCAGCAAGCGGGCATGTCTTTCCCTGAAGAGGGGTCACATCGTGTAATGTGTTTAGGGGGACCAAGGAACTAGCTGATATCACTGCCCTTCATGTGACTACAGCAAAGAACACACCACAACCGACTGAAACTTTCATCTTACCCAGTAACTGACTTTTGCTCTGCTTAACGCTATTTGTACTATATCACCTGTATCTGTAACCTAAGACCACTGTATATATATTTTCTATGTATAGTGTTATATCTAGTGTGCCCTTAAGGCAATTAAATATCTAATTTAATCTTGTGCTATCTTGTATCTCGATCACAAATCCCCACCCACGTCCGTGTTTTGACCTAGTTATAAGCTACCGCGGGTTGGTTTCTCACCCTAAAAAAATCCCGTTAGCGGCCGGGTGTCACGGTGGGAAGTATACAAGATACAATAAACACACAGAAACCTGAAAACAAGCGTCTAGGCCAGAAGCTGGGGATAAAGGTCACCTCCTGATAATTCCCTACCGGCTCTCCCTGGACTTCTGTGCGCACGTTCAGACCCTAAAGATGGGTATCAACGTGCCCCCGTGCGTAAGGCTAAAGATTCCCTAAAGTCCCTGAGATGGTGGAAAGGGGGAAAGAGGCAGCCTGCTTCCTCAGGTCCTGGAGGAGGCAGGTGTCTCGCTAACAGCCTAGACAGAACACAGAAAGGAAACCAAAACCAACTTAACTTGTAGCAGAGCAGAAACAGCAAATCCACCTTTCCACAGAGCAAGATAGAAGCTATAACCCGCACAGGACACTGGGAAGGGGCGTAATTTAAACTCACACAAACGACCCCACCAAGTGCACCACAGCTCAACTCCAAACCCAAAACAAACCAAAAAAACCCACACGTGCTGCTAACCTGGCAGACCGACGCACATAACCTGAGCAGGGCATGACAGTACCCCCCCTTCTACGGGTGACCTCCCGACACCCCGGCCTAACTTTATCTGGGTGGGCCCTGTGAAAGGCCGAACCCACATCCTCTCCTCGGGGCCATATCCCCTCCAATGTACCAGGTACTAAAGGGAACCCTGAAGAACACATGAGTCGAGAACCCTAGAGATCTCGAACTCTAAATTGCCATCAACCAGAACAAGGGGAGGAGGCAATGGTGATGGTTCCACCGGTTTCACATATTTCTTCAGTAAAGACCTGTGGAACATACAGTCCTGATCAAAAGTTTAAAACCACTTGAAAAATTGCAAAAAATAATATTTAGCATGGCTGGATCTTAGCAAGGTTCCAAGTACAGCTTCAACAGGCAACAAGAAGAAATGGGAGTGAGACAAAACATTTTTTGAGCATTCAATTTAACGAAAACAACGAATAAACTGAAACGGGCTGTTTTTCAGCTGATCAAAAGTTTTAGGACCACACCTCCAAAAAAAAAAAACGAAACCCCCCCAAAACAGAAATCCAAACATGAACTCAGTAATGAGTAGCTCCGCCGTTATTGTTTATCACTTCCAAAATTAGTTTCGGCATGCTTGATGTAAGCGTTTCCATGAGATGAGTAGGAACATTTCTCCAAGTGGTGAAAACGGCCACACGAAGGCCATCTACTGTGTGGAACTGTTGTCCATTTTTGTAAACTTCCCTTGCCATCCATCCCCAAAGGTTCTCAATTGGATTTAGATCAGGGGAACACGCAGGATGGGCCAAAAGAGTGACGTTATTCTCATGGAAGAAGTCCTTTGTCCTGCGGGCATTGTGCACTGTTGTGTTGTCCTGTTGAAAAACCCAGTCGTTACCAATACAAACGAGGGCCCTCAGTCATGAGGAATGCTTTTTGCAACATCTGGACATAGCCAGCGGCCGTTTGACGCCCCTGCACTTCCTGAAGCTCCATTGTTCCACTGAAGGAAAAAGAACCCCAGACCATTATGGCGCCCCCTCCACTGTGGTGCATAGAAAACATCTCAGGTGGGATCTGCTTGTCATGCCAGTAATGTTGGAAACCATCAGGACCATCAGGTTAAATTTTTTCTCATCAGAGAAAAATCTTTCTTCCGCCTTTAAATGTCCCATATTTGGTGCTCTTTTGCAAAGTCCAAACGAGCAGTTCTGTGGCGTTCAAGGAGACGAGGTCTTTGAAGACGTTTTTTGTTTTTGAAGCCCTTCAGTCTCAGATGCCGTCTGATGGTTATGGGGCTGCAGTCAGCACCAGTAAGGGCCTTAATTTGGGTCGAGGATCGTCCAGTGTCTTAACGGACAGCCAATTGGATCCTCCGGCTCAGTGCTGATATTTTTTTGGGGTCTTCCACTTGACTTTTTTGTTCCATAACCCTCAGGATCATTTTAAGAAATTCCAAATTATTGTCCTACTGCGTCCGACCTCAGCAGCGATGGCGCGCTGTGAAAGACCCTGCTTAGGCTACTTTCACACTAGCGTTCGTCGGTCCGCTCGTGAGCTCCGTTTGAAGGAGCTCACGAGCGGACCCGAACGCAGCCGTCCAGCCCTGATGCAGTCTGAATGGAGCGGATCCGCTCAGACTGCATCAGTCTGGCGGCGTTCAGCCTCCGCTCCGCTCGCCTCCGCACGGACAGGCGGACAGCTGAACGCTGCTTGCAGCATTCGGGTGTCCGCCTGGCCGTGCGGAGGCGTGCGGATCCGTTCAGACTTACAATGTAAGTCAATGGGAACGGATCCGCTTGAAGATGTCACCATATGGCTCAATCTTCAAGCGGATCCGTCCCCCATTGACTTTACATTGAAAGTCTGAACGGATCCGCGCAGGCTACTTGCGCACTTGCAAATTTTTTTAAAGTTATTAATGCAGACGGATCCGTACTGAACGGAGCCTCCGTCTGCATTAATATGAGCGGATCCGTTCAGAACGGATCCGCCCGAACGCTAGTGTGAAAGTAGCCTTATGCAGTTCAACAACCCGACCACGTTCAAAAAGGGATAGTTTTTTTGCAACGTGTGACTACCTGACAGAAAATGACAATTAATCCACATCTTTGCACAGATTTTGTCTTGTGGTCCTAAAATTTTGATCAGCTGAAAAACAGCCTGTTTCAGTTTAATCATTATTTTCAATTAATTGAATGCTCAAAAAATGTTTTGTCTCACTCTCATTTCTTCATGTTGCATGTTGAAGCTCTACTTGGAACCTTGTTAAGATCCAACAATGTAAAATATGATTTTTTGCCATTTTTCAAGTGGTCTTAAACTTTTGATCAGGACTGTATATAAATAGATAGATATAGTTAAAATATTTATAGTAGTATTTTATTAAGCCAGATTATACAGTCGTGGAAGTTTTTTGAGAATTACATACGGTAAATATTGGAAATTGGAAAAGTTGCTGCTCACGTTTTTATAATAGCAATTTGCATATACTCCAGAATGTTATGAAGAGTGATCAGATGAATTGCATAGTCCTTCTTTGCCATGAAAATTAACTTAATCCCAAAAACTTTGCTGTCATTAAAGGACCTGCTGAGATCATTTCAGTAATCGTCTTGTTAACTCAGGTGAGAATGTTGACGAGCACAAGGCTGGAGATCATTATGTCAGGCTGATTGGCAGACTTGACCTGTTAAAAGGATGGTGATGTCAAGGATGGTGTAACAAAACAAGAAGTTACAAATAAGGATCCGACTGGCTTGATCCGAAACTAAGGAACAAAAGGGTGACCCCTATTTAAGCCCTGAAACTCTCCCTGTCTTCTCAGCCCATGCAAAGATCTCTATGATAGAAAATTGCATGCCCTCGTGCCTCGACTGTATAACACCTGAACACCCTATAATAGTGAGGGGACACGACCACCGGCTCCCTACACTTAATATGGAGGGAGTCAGGGTCACCTAGGATCAAGCAAACAGGAAAACACAAATCAATGAACAGACTTATCTGTAGAAGGATCAGTTGTAACATCCAGCATGTATGCACTCCAGGAAGTTGTATAAACCGCAAAGTGATGCAGTATGGGAAGGGATTTAAAGGGATGCAATCAGTGCAACTACATGACAGCTGAGAGAGGCTAACGAGATGACTAAACGAAAGCAAAACAAAAGAACCTCAAGCAGGGGGTTCTGAAGAACGTCTGTCAGAGCTTCTCAGATGTCTGGTGGTGACAGTACCCCTTCTACGAGTGGACTCCGGACACTCAGAGCCCACCTTCTCAGGATAGGACCTATGGAAAGCCCTGATGAGACGAGTGGCCTTAATGTCTGTCACTGGGACCCACACCCTTTCCTCAGGACCATAACCCTCCCAATGAACGAGGTACTGGAGAGAACCGCGGACAACACAAGAATCCACAATCCTAGAGACCTGAAACTCAAGATTACCATCAACCACAATCGGAGGAGGAGGCAAAGACGAGGGTACAATGGGTTGGACATAAGGTTTTAATAAGGACTTATGAAAAACATCATGGATCTTCCAAGTCTGAGGAAGATCAAGACGGTAGGCAACAGGATTGATGACGGACAAGATTTTGTAAGGCCCAATAAACTTAGGACCCAACTTCCAGGAGGGAACCTTCAATTTGATATTCTTAGTAGACAACCACACCAGATCACCAACATTCAGGTCCGGACCAGGCACACGTCTCTTATCTGCCACACGCTTATATCTCTCACTCATGCTCTTTAGATTATCCTGAATCTTTTGCCAAATAGATGACAAAGACAAGGAGAATCTGTCCTCATCAGGTAAACCAGAAGACCCCTCTCCAGAGAATGTCCCAAACTGCGGATGAAACCCATATGCACAAAAAAATGGTGACTTATCAGAGGACTCCTGACGACGGTTATTAAAGCAAACTCAGCAAGGGACAAAAAAGAACACCAATCCTCCTGATTCTCTGCCACAAAACAGCGCAGATATGTCTCCAGATTCTAAATGACGTGCTCCGTCTGGCCATTCGACTGTGGGTGGAAAGCAGAAGAGAATGACAACCGAACCCCCAAGCAAGAACAGAAATCCCCTATCAGAGACGATGTCTGAAGGAATACCATGCAATTTGACAATGTGATCAATAAATGCTTGCGCCAGCGTTTTAGCATTGGGCAAGCCAGGAAAAGGAATGAAATACCCCATTTTGCTAAAAAGGTCCACCACCACCAGAATCACAGTCTTCCCCGAGGAACGAGGCAGGTCCGTAATGAAGTCCATGGACAGATGTGTCTAAGGACGGGAAGGAATGGGTAACGGAAGGAGAGGACCTGATGGCCGTGAATGAGGGACTTTGGCACGAGCGCAGGTCTCACAGGCTGCCACAAAACCCTCAACCGACTTACGAAGCACCGGCCACCAGAATCTCCGAGCAATGAAATCCACTGTGGCTCTACCCCCTGGGTGCCCAGCAAGGACAGACTCGTGGTGCTCCTTAAAAACCTTGTGTCTTAAAGCGAGAGGCACAAACAACCTCCCAGGAGCCTCTGCCTGGGCTGCCTGAACCTCGGTCCCAATTCAGGATAAAGAGCAGAGACCACCACACCTTCAGCCAAAATGGGACCCGGGTCTTCAAAATTCCCACCTCCCGGAAAGCAACGTGACAGGGCATCCGCCTTCACAGTCTTAACTCCAGGGCGGAATGTGACAACAAAATTAAACCTTGAAAAGAACAAAGACCATCTGGCCTGTCTCGGGTTCAGACGCTTGGCTGACTCCAAGTAGGCCAGATTCTTATGGTCGGTAAACACGGTTATAGGGTGTCTGGCTCCCTCTAGCCAATGGCGCCATTCCTCAAAAGCTAACTTGATGGCCAACAACTCCCTATCTCCCACATCGTAATTTCTCTCTTCGGAGGAGAGTTTCTTTGAGAAAAAGGCACACTGTCGCCATTTGGCATGACAGGGACCCTGAGACAAGACCGCACCCACACCCACCTCAGAAGCATCTACCTCAACTATGAAGGGCAGAGAGATATCAGGTTGTACCAAGATGGGAGCGGAAGCAAAATTCTCCTTGATACTAGAAAAGGCCTTACGCGCCTCTACCGACCAGGAGGAAAAATCTACCCCCTTTCTAGTCATATCAGTGAGTGGTTTAACAACAGAGGAATAATTCAAAATAAACTTCCTGTAATAATTGGCAAAACCCCAAAAATGCATCAGCGCCTTCTGATTCTCAGGAAGCTCCCACTCAAGCACAGCGCGGACCTTCTCGGGGTCCATGCAAAAACCAGAAGCGGAGAGAAGGAACCCCACAAATTGAATTTCTGGAACCGCAAACACACATTTTTCCAGTTTAGCGTACGATTAATTCTCCCGCAGGATGAGCAAGAATGTAGGTGGTCCTTATGAGTTTTGAAATCAGGAGAAAAAATCAAAATGTCATCTAGATAAACTAGTACAAATGTCCCCATTAAATGATAAAAAATGCTGTTCACAAAATGCTGAAAGACGGCTGGAGCATTCACCAAACCAAAAGGCATAACCAAATTCTCAAAATGGCCCTCAGGGGTATTGAAGGCCGTCTTCTATTCGTCTCCTTCTCTGACCCTGACCAGGTTGTATGCCCCTCTTAGATCCAACTTGGAAAAAACTTTAGCCCCAACAATCTGGTTAAACAGGTCCGGGATCAGAGGAAGCAGATAAGGGTCACGAATTGTGATACTGTTCAGCTCCTTGAAATCCAGACATGGTCTTAAAGAACCATCTTTTTTCTTAACAAAGAAAAAACCAGCGGCAACAGGTGACTTCGAGGGTCGCATGTGTCCCTTTCTCAGACTCTCAGAGATATAAGCACGCATAGCGATCCTTTCAGGTTGGGAGAGATTGTATAAACGAGATTTAGGCAGCTTGGCGCCTTGGATGAGATTAATAGGGCAATCATACTCCCTGTGAGGGGGCAACTCCTGAACACCACTCTCAGAAAACACATCCGAAAATTCAGAGAGAAAAGATGGTACAGTCTTAGTAGAAACCTCTGAAACAGATGTCGTGAGGCAATTCTCTCTGCAAAAGTCACTCCAACCATTTATTTGCCTCGCTTGCCAAACAATGGTGGAGTTATGTTTAGTGAGCCAGGGTAGCCCCAACACTAGAGGAGTAGGTAACCCGCTTAGGACGAAACATGATACATTCTCAACATGAGTATCACTCACAATCAAACGGATATTGTGAACTATTCCCTTTGACGATTTCTGAGAAAGTGGAACGGAATCAATAGCAAAAACAGGTATATCCTTTCCTAAAGTGCCTACCTGGAAACCATGTGTTATAGCAAATTGATTATCAATGAGATTGACAGCTGCTCCACTATCTACAAAAATCTCACAAAAAATGTTCTTGCTGTCTAGCGCCACCCTGGCAGATAGGACAAAACGGGAACTACAAGCAAACGGAAAACCTTCAATTTCCGCATCAACCTTGCCAATAGTAACAGATGGAACGTTTTTAGAGGATTTTTTTATCTTTTTGTTTATTTATTACTCTCAAAAAACTGCCTGAATCTCCTAGAGGGACAAACATTTGCCAAATGATTTATACCTCCACAACAGAAACAAACCCTCCTCTGAGAGCTGAATCTTCTATTGTCAGAGGCAAGCAAACCCAGCTGCATGGGCTCCTGCTCAGAGGGGATTGAGAGAGACTGAGAGCCCTGCGCACTGAATGAGACCGCCGCACTGTCCTTGGACTAAATATGACGGGAAGGAGTGATCTCTCCTCTCTCTCTAAGACATCTGTCAATACGAACGGCCCAAGACATGGCAGTATCCAAGGAGGTAGGACTCTCATGAAAGGTAAATGCATCTTTCAATCCCTCTGAAAGACCATGGCAAAATTGACTTCGGAGCGCAGCATCATTCCAACCAGTATCATCTGCCCATCTCCGAAATTCTGAACAGTATATCTCTGCGGACTGTTTACCCTGGCATAAAAGACGTAGTTTAGACTCAGCCAGAGCAATACGATCCGGGTCATCATATATCAGGGCTAAAAAAAATTCACCCACTGAACGGAGGGACCGTGCCCCCACCGGCAGCGAAAAGGCCCGAGACTGAGCCTTATCCCTGAGCAGTGAGATGATGATCCCCACCCTCTGCTCCTCCTCACCGGAGGAATGGGGAAGTAGGCGAAAATGGAGTTTGCAAGCCTCTCTAAAACAAACAAAATTCTCACTACCCCCGGAGAACGAATCCGGGAGCGAGATCTAAGGCTCAGAACAAACTCCATGAACGCAAGCTGAACCTTTCACCTGAAACTGAGATACAGATTTACGGAGATCTGCTACCTTCAATGAAAGACCCTGCATGTGTTCAGTCAAAAGTGAAACCGGATCCATGCTTGAGACGGTTTTGGCGGTTTATAATGTCACGGATGGTGTAACAAAACAAGAAGTTACAAATAAGGATCCGACTGGCTTGATCCGAAACTAAGGAACAAAAGGGTGACCCCTATTTAAGCCCTGAAACTCTCCCTGTCTTCTCAGCCCATGCAAAGATCTCTATGATAGAAAATTGCATGCCCTCGTGCCTCGACTGTATGACACCTGAACACCCTATAATAGTGAGGGGACACGACCACCGACTCCCTACACTTAATACAGAGGGAGTCAGGGTCACCTAGGATCAAGCAAACAGGAAAACACAAATCAATGAACAGACTTATCTGTAGAAGTATCAGTTGTAGCATCCAGCATGTACACACTCCAGGAAGTTGCATAAACTGCAAAGTGATGCAGTATGGGAAGGGATTTAAAGGGATGCAATCAGTGCAACTACATGACAGTTGAGAGAGGCTAACGAGATGACAAAACAAAAGCAAAACAAAAGAACCTCAAGCAGGAGGTTCTGAAAAACGTCTGTCAGAGCTTCTCAGATGTCTGGTGGTGACAGGTGGTGCTTGAAATCATTGTTCTTCCATTGTTAACCATAGTGACCTGCAAAGAAACGCGTGCAGCCATCATTGCATTTCATAAAAATGGCTTCACAGGCAAGGATATTGTGGCTACTAAGATTGCACCTCAATCAACAATTTATAGGATCATCAAGAACTTCAAGGAAAGAGGTTCAATTCTTGTTAAGAAGGCTTCAGGGCGTCCGAGAAAGTCCAGCAAGCGCTAGGATCATCTCCTAAAGAGGATTCAGCTGCGGGATCGGAGTGCCACCAGTGCGAAGCTTGCTCAGGAATGGCAGCAGGCAGGTGTGAGCGCATCTGCATGCACAGTAAGGCGAAGACTTTTGGAAGATGGCCTGGTGTCAAGAAGGGCAGCAAAGAAGCCACTTCTCTCCAAAAAAAAACATCAGGGACAGATTGATCTTCTGCAGAAAATATGGTGAATGGACTGCTGAGGACTGGGGCAAAGTCATATTCTTCGATGAAGCCTCTTTCCGATTGTTTGGGTCATCAGGAAAAAGGCTTGGCCGGAGAAGAAAAGGTGAGCTCTACCATCAGTCCTGTGTCATGCCAACAGTAAAGCATTGTAACGGACCGTTTCAGCAGACAAGGGGTTAAAATCAGTTTAGGCGATATGCCCCTTTCTGAGAGACAGGCACAGCTACTGCAGAACACCAAACTCCCGAACTGGATACAAAATAGCACTCCAAACTGGAACCTCGCGAATAGCTGCCAGCAGACGAGCAGGAAAAGCATCCAATCAGCTTACACTCCTGGCAATCAGTCTCTAACAGCATATAGGGAATCCCCCCAATAACGAGACAAGGCTCTGTCTTAAGGGTCAGCAGTGGTCTGACTGTACTTCAAGTACAGCCTCTTTTATACATAAGAAACATACATAGTACTGCCCACAGGGTTTTGAAATCCAACCAATCAATACCTTACAACACACACAATGCAAGTACAGCAACCAATCGTTCCCGCCCCCTAGAGGACCAGAAGGGATACTGCGACACAGAACAGATACAACACATCCCCACAATGCATCATGGTTTCCTCCTCTCTGTCCCAGAGACAACCGAAGGCAATCCAATTATCTCTCAGGACAAAGGGAGATCACCAATACACATGTGGAGACAACAGGACAGACATCACCATTTAAACACACAATGGGACAATGGGACCATAGAACCACACCCAGCATATTCCTCCCAAGCTGACAAGTTACACTTATTATAAATTGTTACAACTTTGTGAGGTTACATTGTCCATACATATAACTTGCATCAATTTAAACAGTATAACTTGGGGGACAAACCTATCCAAAATTCACCTGAATAGGGTCAGGGGTTCAAAAGTTAGCATGGGCCATAATCCTGAGGCAAGAGGCTTTTAAACAGCCCCCTCCAAAACACTGTGGCGAGGTTGGTTTCGCCACACATCTCCCCCCCCCCAGGGAAGACTAACCAGATACCTTACCTCACGCCGGTCGGTACCTGAGTTAGTCTGGCAGCCCACCCACAACCCAATACAGGACCTGTGGAATTTTGTAGCCTGTCTCTGTCCAGTGAATCCACTGGACGTCTCTGATTTGCTCCCTGGCTTGGAGTGGAGGTTTCTTTGTTGGCAGGGATCAGCGGGACTCTGCCCTGGTACCAGCGCTACCATGGAAGAAGCCTTGTTGGAGTCTGGTTGTTTGAGGGGGAGACCGACTGTCTCCTCTTTGGCTAAACAGCCCTGTTGCTGGGGGACAGGACCGACTGTCCCTACCCCCTGTGCTGTGAGTGCAGAGACCACGGTCCCATCTGCACAGTTGTGGGGCTTACTGTCTCCCCCTGGTGCATTAAGCTGCCGCTGGGGAGAGGGGGTAACGAGCTCCTCTCCCATACATACTTCCAGCCGCTGGGGAGGGCGACCGACCGCCTCCGCTCCCAATACAGTGTCCTGCTGCTGGGGAAAGGAGACTGGGCTCTCTATTCCCTGTAGGACACTCTGCCGCTGGGGGACAGGACCGACTGTCTCTGCCCCCTGTAACTTCGCCTGCCGCTGGGGAATGGAGACTGGGCTCCCAATTCCCCAAAAATCATGCTGCTGCTGGGGGGCAGGAACAATTACCTCTGCCCCCTGTAACTCAGCCTGCCGCTGGGGAGGGAGGCCGCTGCTCTCCCCTCCCTGCAGTTCACACTGCCGCTGGGGAATGGAGACTGGGCTCCCTCTGTCCCGCAACTGTAACTTCCGATGGAGGTCCACCCAACGTGGCAGCTGACCGTCACCTTCTGCCCGGTATAGTAGGGTCTTGAACACTAGACTCCTCACGAACTTCACGTATTTCTCAGCTGGATTGGGTCCGAAGAAGTTCAGCCGCAACCACATCATGCGGTCAAATTCCTCAACAGAGTATCTGTACTCCACTGCTGGTTCCATCCTGGTGCTTTTAGGGTCGCTGTACTGAGACATGCGTTGCCCTTAAATTGTAGAATCCACAGAAATGGTGTCTCCTGTAGCTGTCCTTCTGGCTGTAGGAACGATCCCGCTGCTTGCCACCAATGTAACGGACCGTTTCAGCAGACAAGGGGTTAAAATCCATTTAGGCGATATGCCCCTTTCTGAGAGACAGGCACAGCTACTGCAGAACACCAAACTCCCGAACTGGATACAAAATAGCACTCCAAACTGGAACCTCGCGAATAGCTGCCAGCAGACAAGCAGGAAAAGCATCCAATCAGCTTACACTCCTGGCAATCAGTCTCTAACAGCATATAGGGAATCCCCCCAATAACGAGACAAGGCTCTGTCTTAAGGGTCAGCAGTGGTCTGACTGTACTTCAAGTACAGCCTCTTTTATTCATAAGAAACATACATAGTACTGCCCACAGGGTTTTGAAATCCAACCAATCAATACCTTACAACACACACAATGCAAGTACAGCAACCAATCGTTCCCGCCCCCTAGAGGACCAGAAGGGAGACTGCGACACAGAACAGATACAACACATCCCCACAATGCATCATGGTTTCCTCCTCTCTGTCCCAGAGACAACCGAAGGCAATCCAATTATCTCTCAGGACAAAGGGAGATCACCAATACACATGTGGAGACAACAGGACAGACATCACCATTTAAACACACAATGGGACAATGGGACAATGGGACAATAGAACCACACCCAGCATATTCCTCCCAAGCTGACAAGTTACACTTATTATAAATTGTTACAACTTTGTGAGGTTACATTGTCCATACATATAACTTGCATCAATTTAAACAGTATAACTTGGGGGACAAACCTATGCAAAATTCACTTGAATAGGGTCAGGGGTTCAAAAGTTAGCATGGGCCATAATCCTGAGGCAAGAGGCTTTTAAACAGCCCCCTCCAAAACACCGTGGCGAGGTTGGTTTCGCCACAAGCATCCTGAGACCATTCATGTGTGGGGTTGCTTCTCCTCCAAGTGAGTGGGCTCACTCACAATTTAGCCCCAAAACACAGCCATGAATAAAGAATGGTACCAAAAAGCTGTACACCCTCCAACAGCAACTTCTTCCAACAATCCAACAACAGTTTGGTGAAGAACAATGCATTTTCCAGCACGATGGAGCACCGTGCCATAAGGCAAAAGTGATAACTAAGTGGCTCGGGGACCAAAACGTTGACATTTTGGGTCCATGGCCTGGAAACTCCCCAGATCTTAATCCCATTGAGAACTTGTGGTCAATCCTCAAGAGGCGGGTGGACAAACAAAAACCCACTAATTCTGACAAACTCCAAGAAGTGATTATGAAAGAATGTGTTGCTATCAGTCAGGAATTGGCCCAGAAGTTGATTGAGAGCATGCCCAGTCGAATTGCAGAGGTCCTGAAAAGGAAGGGCCAACACTGCAAATACTGACTCTTTGCATAAATGTCAAGTAATTGTCGATAAAAGCCTTTGAAATGTATGAAGTGCATGTAATAATATTTCACTACATCACAGAAAAAACTGAAACAAAGATCTAAAAGCAGTTTAGCAGCAAACTTTGTGAAAATGAATATTTATGTCATTCTCAAAACTTTTGGCCACGAGTGTAGATAGATAACAGATAACTATATAAATATATTAGAACATGTCCGACATGTCTGTGAAAAGCTGTTCATACAGTAGGCTGACTATATTAGGACATGCCCTGACATGTCTATGAACAGCTGTTCATGTACATAAATAGATATGTGATAGATAGATAAATAAATAGATGGATAGATAGATACGTGTATGCACGGCGAGAGAAATAACACTGGCACTAGATAAGGTCAAAGCATAACTCTAATTTATTAGGTGGGGGCTTCACATTATATACCCTCCATATAAGTGAAAGGAGTGGGCTCACATGATTGGTCTTTTAGCAAGAAGGAATGTAAACAGGAAATAAGTTTAAGGCATGTATGATAGACAGTTTCAAGTGTTTGCTGCAAATAGTTTCAATCATAGAATGCATACTGGAGGTTGTCAGACACCATTTTAAAAGTGTCAAGCAAGGGTCCATTATATTCCATAACAGTCCACCCTTGGATTCTTGATTGTAGAACTGTCCCTGCCTAGTGAACCCCTGGGAATACCATTTGCAATCCTCTTCACCCACAGTGGCGACAACCTACCCCTTTTGGGTAGACTTCCTGTTAATCAGACTTATGATAGTACCCTGGGATTCATCTTTCCCTATCTCGGTACGACATCGCAATTGGTGGGGGAACTTGTGTTGAATTCTTTGGTTTCCATTTCTTCTTCACCATATAGCAGCATGATGGGCTGTTCAGTAGTTGAAATCACAACTTTTTCACATATTTTTCGGACACAGGGTACAATGCAACATAACACTACTGACATTAATACTAGCATCAAGACTATCACCATACCTATCTGGGTGAGGAAGGATTTCCAATTTTTGAACCATCCAAAGTACTCATCCCATGGGTCTGGTATCACTGAGTTGCGTTTTAATTCCTCTGAGAGGTTAGTAAGCTTGTTTATTGCTTCAGTTACCTTCCCTTTGGGGCCAGTGTTATCTGGGATATAGATGCAACAAGTTTCCCCAATCATTTTACAAACTCCCCCAGTCTCAGCTAGGATCATATCTAGGGCCATCCTGTTCTGAAAGGCCACAGCAGAAGTAGCCTCTAACTGTTCTGCAATTCCTTTTAGGGCATCAAGGGTGAGTTTACAAATCTTTGCTGATTATAATATATGTAGTTTATCCAGTCGACATTCTTGCTGATTGTCACCATTGGGAGTAGGGATTCAAATCTAGCTGCCATCTGATCTCTGGCCTTAAACTCTTTGGGGACCCCCCTTGGGACTCTTATTGCGTCTATATACACATGTGGGTCAAAGCTCCCCTGTGGGGAGGCCTCCCTTTTTGACCTCCCTAAATAGTTTTTTTTGAGTATACCCTATAACTGTGGGGTCATCTTCTAATATGTGAAGGGGCATTATGGCTTTTGCTAGGGAGCATTCACCGGACCAATTGCCTTCTAACCTAGTTCTTATTTTTCTGTCTCCACAGATCCAATAGATGTCCCTCAAAGATACGCTCACATATCACTAGACACGGGACACGCTCACATATCACTAGACACGCACAGCTATTCGTGCGTACTATATATTTTTTTTTCAATCCCAATGATTTATGAGATATATACAATTTAATATAATTATATCTCTACCTGCCTTGATATTTTGCCCCTAGTCACCCTTTGTTAGGGTCACCTAGGGCTTTCGCATCAGGGCAAGGTTCCGGACGGGGCCACCCCTTGCGGGGCACGGACCCCGTGTTAGGTCACTAGGGCCGGATAGGTCAAGCAGGGAGGTACTAGGGTGAGTTTCTTCTCTGAGGCCACTCTAATACCAGACTGTATGGATTACCAGACTCTGATGTCCTTGCTTGCCCCCCACGAACATCGGATGAAGTACCTACCTGCTACATGTGACCACCTCCTGTTTTAACCCATAAAACACGCGGTTACTAAGTGAGGCCCTCCATTTTTTATACGTTTGATCCTTTGACTATTCTAAGGGATTCAGACACTAGGGATCACGTGGTCCTTCCACCATAGGTCTTTGTGACAATTTCCATAGGCCTGGGAAGGGCAACACCTGTGTTGGTGTGCAGCACTACCCACGCTGCGCAAAACAAACAAAAAAAAACTCCTAGGGGTTATGTCTGTCTTTTTGTGTATTTTTTTGTTTGTAAGGGGTCTTTTACTCCCTACCTTGGGATAGTATACATAGTAAAAGTTACGTTTTAAATTGTTACTGCCCCCCAAAGATACCCTCTGATTCTGTGTTTCAGTGGACAGGTTGCTGTAGGATGAGCAGTACCCCTCTGTGAAGTTGCCCAGGAATCTCTGACTGCCAGGGGTGTAGTAACAGGTGTAGTTACCGGGGTATATAGTTATGCCTTCACCTGGCTTTGGGGTTTTTACTACCAGGGTGTATTTTCTCTTCCACTTTTCACAGGCAGAGTCATTCACGCTAGTGTTGGTGTATAGGCTGAGGAAGCAGCTTTCAGTCTCAGGAGGCAGATGCAAGGGCACTGTGCCTAGGTGTGGGCGTGCCCCCTGCATATGTAACAGTTTGTCTTATTGTGTGTGTCAGCATTGTATTTCATCCATTCTAACCATGGGTTGGTGTCAGAAAACCCTGTCTCGGTGGCCATAGTATCTTCAAAGGTGGGGTCATCTGCCTAAGGGAGGTAGTGGACAGACCCTTCTCTATCTTTGTGAGATTATGTAGGTCTTTCAGGTGGAACATGCCCATGTCCCCAGCAGTTACCCCCATCCAGGTGCCTATAAGGTATGTCCCTGTGTCATTGGGGCTAGAGTTTTCTATTGTAAGGGTAAGTGGCATATTGGAGCCTTTCTGTCCACTTGAGTGGCATACGGGTAAGCAAGGATTTACCCATTTTGTCTTTTTTGTCTCGGGCACTCTGAGGTCTGTATCCCCATGGGTCACCCGTGTTCCACCCAACTGCTTCCCATGTGTTACACTGTTCCCCATACTGGTTATCAGTTACATAGATGTATGTGGATATATGGCTGCCCGTTTGGTACATGCTACATTGCCATGCTGGCATTGGGCACAATTGTAGTAATTGAATTTGAAGGTAGCCACGTGAGTGCTGGAGGAATTAAACCAGAAAGTGGTCAATATGTAGCCACCCTTCTCTTTTTGTTGGGTGATGGCCACTTATCCTCCTGTCTTTGGAAGATTCTGTGTATATGTGACCAAGTAGGTGTAGACAAAAAGTAGCAGAGCGATAACTGTTGCAACAGGCATTATGTAGATTCAGCAGTGGTTCCCTCGATATCTGGAGCTGGCACTTGTATTCTTTTGCAGTGTGATGCGTGGATCATCACACTGCACACGTTTTACAGAAGTTGGGGTGGTCAGCAGCACCTGGTAAGATCCCTCGTATCAGGGTTCGAGGGTGCTTCTGATATGCTTCTTGACCACCACACACTCTCCAGGTTTCAGAGTGTGGCTTCCTTCTAGGGAGTTAGGATCTGGAATGGAAGAAAAAACTTGTGCATGTATGTTAGACAATTGTTTACTCAGAGCTATCACATATTTGGCAACAGATTCATAATGCATTTGCAACTGTTGCGGGAAATACTGTCCCATTTTTGGCCCTGTCCCAAATAGGATCTCGTATGGTCAGTTTGTGTGGAGGCCTTGGTGTGTGCCTAACTGAAAAGAGTGCTATAGGCAAGCACTGAACCCAATTGAGCCCTGTCTCCCTGGTCATCTTCAACATTTTTTACTTCAACACCCCGTTCAATCTTTCAACTTTGCCTCTGCTTTGGGGCCTGTAGGGGGTATGATGTGCCAGGTGCAACCCTACCATTTCCCAGACTTCTTGCGTTAATCTGGCAGTGAATGCTGGGCCCTGATCACTCTCAATGACCTCAGGTACTCTGAACCTACAGACAAGCTTCTGCATCAGTTTTTTAGCAGTAGTAGTTGCTGTCTGATTTTGGACGGGGTAGGCAAGTCTATCACTACAAGCACATATTGAAACCCTTGGCACATTAGCATCTGGATATGGTCGATTTGTATCCTCTGAAAGGGATATAGGGCCTTTGGGTGACAATTCCGGGGCGTGGGCTCAGTTCTACCTGGATTCTGGATTACACTCTGCTCAGATGAGGCACGCTTGATTATGTCTCACCAGAACGGGGGTGATCCCTGTCGCCACCCATATTTTATAAATTTAGCTCTTTCATGATAGTTTTGAATTAGTGGGTGGGCCCATGAGCTATTGTGGCTATTAGGGGATAGAGAGTTCTGGGTAGGCATACTCTCTTTCCCTGTGTCCAGAGTCCGGATTCTTCTTAGAGGGCTGACTCTTTCAACCAGGTTTCCTTTTTCCTGGCAGTGGCCTGTTTCTGCATTTGTTTCAGTAGGTTCCATGAGACTTCCTCTTTCTCCAGATCTTCTTGTACTGTCAGGATGTGTTCTGTCTGGGCTCCTTCCTCTTCCATTGCTGCTCTCTTCGCTGTTTGATCACCTAGGGCATTTCCTCTGGTCTTAGGAGTGTTAGTTTGTGTATGGGCCTTTACCTTGATCACTGCCACTTGAGTGGGCAGGAGTACTGCTGCCAATAGAGCTGCTACTGCTGAGGCATTATTTTTGGGGGGTTCCTGCGGCTGTGATGTAATCCCGTGCCTTCCATATTAGTCCAAAGTCATGAACCACTTCAAAGGCATATCTGGAATCCATGTAGAATCTTTTGCCATGAAGCAGGTTTCAGTGAGGGCAATGAGTTCAACCTCCTGTGCTGACTGGTCTGGGCGCAATTGTCTTGCACACAGCACTTCATGCTCATTAGTGACTGCCATGCCTTGAGCTATCCACAAAGAGAATTCAATGAGGGTTTGTCTGTGGAGTGTCTTGGACAGATGGTGGTGTCCCTACTTCAGCTTCCATCATTGTGATACAATCATGATCCTGTTCCTGGTAAACAGAGTCAGTTGAGATCCATAGTAGTTCTTCCTGAAGATCTTCTTCAGCATGCAGATCAATAAAATCTTCAGAAGCTTCTCCTGAATCTCTAGTGTACTCCCCCCTTGGAAGAGGAAGGAGTGCAGCAGGGTCAAGGATGTGACATTTCTGAATGGTGACATTATCTGGCAGGAGCAAACTATACTGCAGCCGAAGGTGGCGTTGTGCAGTGAGGTATTTGGGTTGTGTCTTCTGGACGATGGCAGAGATGTCATGCAGAGCCAAAATAGTGAGGGGGTGCCCAAGCACAACATCAGATGGGACGTCCAGAAGAGAGCTGGCAGCATGGACAGCTCTGACACAGGGTCAAGGCGCTTAGAGTAGTAGCCCAGCGGTCTGTTGCGTCCACCATGAGTTTGGGTAAGAACTCCAGTATTGTAGAAGTTCACCCTCCGGGTTGTCTGCCTGCCATGGTTGGAGCAGGGAGGACATGGCTTTGCTAAAGCATAAGGGGATATTGTGTGCTACCTGAGGCATCACAGTCCAAGTGTAATGCTTGCCTGCATGTGTGAATGCGACAATCTTCTTTTAATTCTCTCTTTGGCCTTGCAGACAGCGTTCTCACATATCACACATGCCAATGTCATGACGTCACTCCCCCCTTCCAGCTATGGCTCCCTGTCTCTCACTGTACCATAATTGTAGATCTGACCACGTACACCCATATGTCTTGTATATTTGATCTAACTTACAGTAAAACGGCATTGGGTGGGTCTCGGGGTCCAGCAACTGACTGACAATTGAATACAACTGATTTGGTGTGAATGACACATATCTAGCTGGCCCCCTGGATATTGCTTTGGATAAAATGCTCTTATTTGCATATCTCAAAAATTCAGACTGTTCTGCCACATTCTTTATCTGTTCTTTTATCTCATGTAACTCATACTGTATCCGCCGCTCCTCCTCGTTCAAGTCTGACCGCCGTTTTGGAGAGCTAATATCTGCAGGAGAGGGGAAAGTTGTATGCACGGTGGGTGGTTCTGCTGGGTTCTCATCCCCACCATCCTCCTCCTTCTTTCTTCCCGACCATCACTTGAACAACCTGCTGTGGCAGACTGAATGTGCCATCAGGATTTATCATGGGATAGAGTGCTTGAACTTGTGGGCTTACAGGCAGGACGGAGGGATCTGGGTTACTGCGGGTTAACAGTCCAGCCGTGGGCGTTGGCTGGAAATATGACTGTGTCTCATAAAGAGCTATGGGTAGGAGGTGCCAGGGAGCTACAGGAATGTGGCTATGCGGGCGTGAAGAACCACATACGAGGCACGTAACACTGGAGGGAGGATTCTGTTGCCCACATACGGCACAGGTCCACCACTTCCCCTTCTTCTTGATGACACCATAATTATAAGGTGGCTGCTGCCTGGGCATACAGTAATATCTTCCTGTCTTTTCATTATATTTCTGTTCTCCCCCTGTCCTTTCAAATTTTTTGCTGCATTTAAGCCACACTTCCACTGCATCTACAGTCGTGGCCAAAAGTTTTGAGAATGACACAAATATTAGCTTTCACAAAGTTTGCTGCTAAACTGCTTTTAGATCTTTGTTTCAGTTGTTTCTGTGATGTAGTGAAATATTATTACATGCGCTTTATACGTTTCAAAGGCTTTTATCGACAATTACATGCCATTTATGCAAAGAGTCAGTATTTGCAGTGTTGGACCTCTTTTTCAGGACCTCTACTGGAAAATGCATTGTTCTTCACCAAACTGTTGTTGGATTGTTGGAAGAAGTTGCTGTTGGAGGGTGTTTTGGTACCATTCTTTATTCATGGCTGTGTTTTGGGGCAAAATTGTGAGTGAGCCCACTCCCTTGGACGAGAAGCAACCCCTCACATGAATGGTCTCAGGATGCTTTACTGTTGGCATGACACAGGACTGATGGTAGCATTCACCTTTTCTTCTCCAGACAAGTCTTTTTCCTGATGCCCCAAACAATCGGAAAGAGGCTTCATCTGAGAATATGACTTTGCCCCAATCCTCAGCAGTCCATTCACCATATTTTCTGCAGAAGATCAATCTGTCCCTGATGAGAGAAGTGGCTTCTTTGCTGCCCTTCTTGACACCAGGCCATCTTCCAAAAGTCTTTGCCTCACTGTGCATGCAGATGCGCTCACACCTGCCTGCTGCCATTCCTGAGCAAGCTCTGCACTGGTGGCACTCCGATCCCGCAGCGGAATCCTCTTTAGGAGATGATTCTGGCGCTTGCTGGACTTTCTTAGACGCCCTGAAGCCTTCTTAACAAGAATTGAGCTTCTTTCCTTGAAGTTCTTGATGATCCTATAAATTGTTGATTGAGGTGCAATCTTAGTAGCCACAATATCCTTGCCTGTGAAGCCATTTTTATGCAACGCAATGATGGCTGCACGCATTTATTTGCAGGTCACCATGGTTAACAATGGAAGAACAATGATTTCAAGCATCACCCTCCTATTAACAGGTCAAGTCTGCCATTTTAACCCAATCAGCCTGACATAATGATCTCCAGCCTTGTGCTCGTCAACATTCTCACCTGAGTTAACAAGACGATTACTGAAATGATCTCAGCAGGTCCTTTAATGACAGCAAAGTTTTTGGGATTAAGTTAATTTTCATGGCAAAGAAGGACTATGCAATTCATCTGATAACTCTTCATAACACTCTGGAGTATATGCAAATTGCTATTATAATAACGTAAGCAGCAACTTTTCCAATTTCTAATATTTATGTAATTCTCAAAACTTTTGGCCACGACTGTACTATCTTTTCATCAGCAAGCTTACCTTTTTTTCATTTAAAATTCTCTCCATGTATCAACACAAAGAGTGCCACCTTAACACTTCTCATAATGTTTTTCCAACCTGGGTAAACACTTTACGAAGCGTTTCCCTCTCTTTTTCCGCCACGTACTGCTCCGGTGAGCAGCATCCCTTCGGGACACGTTCAACATTTCCCATCATGTAATATTTCCTGGAGCCGTCTAGTCCGTAACCTGTGCTTGCACCCTGTGTTCCCGAACTGCCTGAGTTCTTCTTTGAGTCAGACACGTAGTACACCTTTGGACCGGTTCTCCCCTTCTACTATCCGGACAGACGCCTCTGGCTGTACCGCAATGTAGGCTAATGAGGTAGGCTTCCTTGTAACTCGGTAGTTTATTTACAGGTGCTCAAAGACATAACGACGTCAGAACAGCACAAGACATAAAACACAGTGTATCAAAATCTCATCAATTACTGTGGGATTCTTACTTGCGTGCCCTCAAAGGTGCCCCAACTGCTGCCGCACCCCTTCCTCAGACAGATGACAAGAGGCTACACCAGTGGACACAGTATAGGCAAGATTACCTCATATCATGAGTAGCGATCCCGGTGTCCGTTGGTGCGCCCCTCCTATGTCTGATCTCTGGGGGTACAGAAACTGGGGGGTCCAACATTTGAGCCCCACACATTGGGCGCCAAAATGTTCTGGTTCTGATCAATGGTCTGGTAGGTTGATACACTGCTCCAACTTAGATAGATAGATACGTGCATACACGGAGAGAAAAAATAACACTGACACTAGATAAGGTCAAAGCATAACTCTAATTTATTAGATGGGAGCTTCACATTATATACCCTCCATATAAGTGGGAGGAGTGGGCTCACATAATTGGTCTTTTAGCAAGAAGGAATGTAAACAGGAAATAAGTTTAAGGCATATGTATAATAGATTCCTGACAATTTCAAGTCTTTGCTGCAAATAGTTTCAAACATAGAACGCATACTGGTGTCTCTCGGACAGACACCATTTTGTAAGTGTCAAGTAAGTGTCCATTATATTCCATAACACTCTCAATGGAACCTTTTTCAAGCAATGACAATACAATGGTGCATAATGCGTGCATAAATACCTCCCACAAAATAAGTAAACAAGTTGCATAAAAAATAAAATTGTGCCATCAAAATTACATAAAAATTATTAAATGAAGACACTAATACAAATAGATATACTAGTAGAACAAGTGCTCTCATAAAAAGGCTCACAAAAAGATGCTCATAAATGTATAAAATCCAATACTGTAATAACTGTAATTAGTGTCACCTAAATTTCTACATTAAAAACAGATGTGACATGTCATGTGTCATTAATACATTCATAATTAGTGGATGGGGGAAGGAGGACTTTACCTTTCCAGCATGGAGCTGCATATGTTCGTATCAGCGTGTCCAAGGACAGACTGCGCATGTCAAAGTATGGTCACGGCGAAAAAAAGCGATCATGTGTTAAAAGAGAACACATGACCACTAGTCACCTGATCAAAAAGGATCACATAACCGTCGCTACGATAGAGGAATCTAAACAAAATAGCACTCCCAGACGCATGCGCAAATAGCGCGATGGCTGACACTTACATAAATATCAAGTCAACCTAGTCACAAGGTGTGAGGAGGCGCTCCGAAGAGCGCAACATCGGGATGGCTAAATCACGTCACACAGTCACATGATCGCCCAACCAAAGCAGCGCTCCACAGAGACCACGCAAACGGCCCTGGACAGAAGTTATGATAACAGTGTCATGATAGAGAGATTAGTTATAAGATTTAAAATGAAGTGTTATTGATCCATGTATAAAACTGTCAATTCATCAAAGGGTGTCTCAAAAAGAGTCAAAGTTAATACTATCAAGGGAGAGAAACATATGTAGGGCCCATTACAAATAAATAGAAAAAGTCACTCAGTAATTACCGTGCGGTTTCCACAACACCGTAATACTGTGAAGGGGAGCGTACTCATGGCTAACATACTAATCAAAGATGTATACCATAAGGGTATTGACTCCACAACAATAGAGGGAAAAGGAACAATAGTATAGAAAGACTATCAGAAACCTCCATGCTATTATGATGCACAGAGGAAACCAATAGCAACAAATACCAAACAGGGGTCCACACCGTGTCAACAGCAAGAGGACCCCCGTTAGGTGTCTAACCATCTGGAATTTTATTAAAGGGAATGTGAATTAGGCTGATTGTTGCTCTCCAATTGTCAAAACAAAAAAGTTATTTAATTGTATATATAATAGATGAGGAGACAATATACATGTCATCAATCACACAGTGAGTCATTAGTATTGTGTAAAAACAACAATATTATAAACAAATTCTTGTATGAATACAGTCCATGCTGTTTCAGTTACTCCTTAAAATTCACCCCACATCTATGTGCACTAAAAATAAAGAAAACAAGATGTTAGTATACTATACTAAGCACCATATCCGAAAGAAGGCAGAATATGATAAGAAACAGATAAACAAGGTGACATCATATCAGGATGCTCGGCCTATAATCCACATTTAACCCATTAGATTGCAACGTATTCAAGGTGGCTATCCAATAGATTTCTCGTTTTTTCAAAAGCAAGAATCCCATTGCCATTTGCTGCGCTTGGTGTCTTGAATATCTTTCTTGAGCTTCTCAAAAATAGACTTGGATTTAGATACATACTCTTGATATTCATCCCCCGATGTCAAAGATTGATAGACTGATAGATAGTTAGATAGATAAATAAATAAATAAATTGTTAGATAGATAGATATGCACTAATAGATAGATAAATAGATCAAATATGTATAATATTATTTTATTAAGCATGATAACTGATAAATAGGTAGATAGATAACAGATATCTATATAAATATATTAGAACATGTCCTGACATGTCTGTGAACAGCTATTCATACAGTAGGCTGACTAGAAGTGGGTGGGGTTATGGGCGGGGAAATGGGCGTGTCTACCTGTAACTTTTAGTTTGACGAGAACAGGAGCTCCTTACTACTGCTCCCCCCCCCGTAGCGTCATGCCTTTTATATATATATATATATATATATATATATAATGTACTCCCCCTGTAGTCCTCCTGTAATATAGTGCCCCATATATAGTGCCTGTGGCCTGAGTTGCAGCATCCCGTCACAGGCATTCACAATGACATCCCCGAAACCTCCTGTTCAGAGTCACGGACAGTGGTCACTAATGCCTCAGGTAATCCTAGTCACTAATACCTCATTAAGCAGGTTTTTTATACATGTTAGTGGGTTTTTATAAATTTTAGTATTTTTTCTAAGCGCACACATTTTTGCTGGTCAGAAAGGATGGCTTATTTTTCTACATGTCTTGTAATACTAATAAGTGCTTGAATAATAAGTGGCTGCAGCAGAAATTAACCTGGGGAAAATGCCCTTAGTTTCTCACATTAACCCTTTCATGACCAAAGGTCATTGATGCCCCAGTGTCCAGGTCAAAATTTACAAATCTGACATGCGTCACTTTAAGTGGTAATAGCTTTGGAACACTTTTACTTATCCACGCCATTCTGAGATTGTTTTATCGTGACACATTGTACTTCATGACAGTCATAAATTTGAGTCAATATATATCACCTTTATTTATGAAAAAATCCCAAATTTACCCCAAAAAATAAAAAATATGCAATTTTCTAAATTTCAATTTCTCTGCTTCTAAAACAGAAAGTGATACCTCATAAAATATTTATTACATAACATTCCCCATATGTCTACTTTATGTTGGCATCATTTTGGAAATGTTATTTTTTTTTTAGGACGTTACAAGGCTTAGAAGTTTAGAAGCAATTCTTAAATTTTTTAAGAAAATTTCGAAAACCCACTTTTTAAGGACTAGTTCAGTTCTGAAGTCACTTTGTGGGGCTTACATAGTGGAAACCCCCCATAAATGACCCCATTGTAGAAACTACACCCCTCAAGTTACTTAAAACCAATTTTACAAACATTATTAACCCTTTAGGTGTTCCACAAGAATTAAAGGAAAATGGAGATTAAATTTCTAAATTTCACTTTTTTAGCAGATTTTCTATTTTATTACATTTTTTTATTTAACACATTAAGGGTTAACAGCCAAACAAAACTCAATATTTATTACTCTGATTCTGCGGTTTACAGAAACACCCCACATGTGGTTGGTCGTAAACTGATGTAAGGGCGCACGGCAGGGTGCAGAAGGAAAGGAACACCGTATGGTTTTTGGAAGGCAGATTTTGCTGGATTGGTTTTCTAAACGCCATATGTTTTTTATTTTTCTACCGATTGTCTTGTGCAGGGGCTCATTTTTTGCAGAAAGAGTTGAGGTTTTTATTGGTACCATTTTTGGGTACATAGAATTTTTTGATCACTCATTATTACACTTTATGGGACAAGGTGGCCCAAAAAATTGGCTGTTTTGGAACATTTTTTTTTTTTTTTTTACAGAGTTCATCTGAGGGGTTAGGTCATGTGACAGTTTTATAGAGCAGATCATTACGGACGTGGCAATACCCAATATGTATACTTTTTCTTATTTATTTAAGTTTTACACAATAATAGCATTTCTGAAACCAAAAAAATAATGTTTTAGTGTCTCCATAGTCTGAGAGCCATAGCTTTTTTTATTTTTTGGGCGATTGTCTTAAATATAGGCAAATTTTTTGCGGGATGAGGTAACAGTTTGATTGGTACTATTTTGGGGTATATTCGCCTTTTTTGATCGCTTGGTGTTGCACTTTTTGTGATGTAAGGTGACAAAAATGGCTTATTTTTTTACACCGTTTTTATTTTTTATGGAGTGGACGGGGATGGTTGTTACGGACGCGGTGACACCTAATATGTGTGGTTTTTGGGTTTTTTTTGGTTTTTTTTATAGGAAGAAATTTTTATTTATTTATTTTGACTTTTATTATTTTCACATTTTTTTTTTATCAGTTCCCTCTTGGATCTTGAAGATCCAGTGGGGCTGATGGTTGTACTGTACTTTGCAATGCTCTTGCATTGCAAAGTATAATACAATCAGATGCCTGTAGGTGGCAGCACTGGACGCCTATACCATGGCAACCGGACGCCTTTGCAAAGCGTCCGGTTGCCATGGCAACCATCGGGCGCTGCGATCGCAGCAGCCCTGATGGTTGAGAGAGAGGGAGCCCCCTCCCTCTATTAACCCCATGGATGCCGCTACTGCGGCATCTATGGGGTTACAGCAGTGTCAGCATAGAGCTGACACACGCCGCTGATGGCGGCGGCTCAGGAATGGAGCCGCCGCCATCACACACACAAGGGGGACCGCATCGGGGGCAGGGGACAGGGGGCAGCGGACAGGGGGCAGCGCTGGAAACGGGGGAGGGGGGCAGCATTTTACTTACAGATCGGGGCAGGAGGGGGGCGGACCGCATCGGGGGCAGGACAAGAACAAGGAGGGGGCACAGATCGGGGGCTTCAAGGAGGCACCGATCGGGGGCTTCAGGACACATTACCGATTTCAGGCTCTGATCTGCAGAGCGCAGATCAGAGCCTGAAACCGGCATTTTAACACTACCGCGATCCGATTGGTTAGTCTGCACAGACTAACCAAACGGATCGATTGCCGGCAAGGGGCCACTCTGATTGGTCCCTTGCTGGCATTACTGCACTGTATGCTGTCCGTGACAGCATACAGGGCAGGGGCAGAAGCTTTAATCCAATCACTTTGCAGCGCTTGGATTAAAGAGCTGCCAGAACGTATATATACGTGGTAGCTGCACGGGGTATGTGCAGCTATCACGTATATATACAGATTGCAGACGTGAAGGAGTTAAACAAAGCACTTACAGTAAAACCTCCTCATAATTACCAGAAAGAATTCTCAGAGCCCACAGGAAGTCTTATTGTTGCTGATTAGCATGATTTATTTATGTAAGAAAATTAGAGAGCAGCCACATAATGTGATCTAGCAAAAGCAAATACATCTATGCACACCTTCATAACTAGTGTTGAGCGACCTTCTGTTTTCAAGTTCGGCATACAAGGTTCGGGATATATAAGAATTCTATTATGGATTCCGTTACCACTGACCATAAATTATGGAATCCATAACGGAATTTTAACTTAAAAAAAGACTTTCGCTCATTTCTATTCATAACCAGTTACTGTATTTAATAGTAGACTATAGTTGCACTTCACCAGTCTCTGTTCCCAAAATAATCATGAGGCTGCACCCTTGTTATTCATGCCTACTACAAAAAATATAGGATTATGGCTATGTACCTGTACAGTCTGCATTTGTCATATTTCTTCAAGAAATTTCCATATATTTGCGAATTGTGATCGTTTTGACAGATATTTTCATGCAGACAACCACATTGTAATGGACTATGACTCTGTCTGTTCAGATAAGCAAATGAGATCTAAATGTAAAATTTATCTAAATTAAATGGAAAATAATTGCAACTCTAGCTTTGTATCTTAAAGGGGTTGTCTGAGATAAGTAAACACCTTGGGCAAGTTATAAAATAGCGTACAATAAATAAGGTTTTTCATATTCATAGGTATTCCCTGTGAAATGTAATTAGCATTAATACAGGTGTCTATGGATATATTAAAGGGGTTCTCCAGGATTTTAGGTCATCAATATCAGATCTGCAGAGATCTGACACATGGAACCCCCGCCTATCAGCTGCAGCAGGTACCATCGAGAGGCTAATAGAATGACCCACAAGTTTATAATTATCATCTTTCTTTTTATACATGTTAATGGGTTTTTATAAATTTTAGTATTTTTTCTGTTTTATATTCACAGCTGTTTGAATTCGCACTATCCTGTACTCAGTTTTTATTTTATTTTATTTTGGTTAGATTTTTTGTTTAATCATCGATTACACTATATGGAGAGATATATACAGGTTGTTGGCCGCAGCTTATGATATTCCCATGGGGAATATGAATTGATGTTGTATCACCATTCTCATAAACTTTGACATTCTGGGCCCCTCTTGCTTTGGTATTACTTATTATTTATTTCAACTACAGTGACCCACATAATCTGTGGTTTACCTGCCACTATTCACACTGCCTGCAGTTTTAAAGGGGTTTTCCAGGCTTTTAATATTGACGACCTATCCTCAGGATAGGTTGTCAATATCAGATCAGCTATGTCTATGGTAATGCACCAGCGAACAGGAAGAGAGATGGGATACGGCACTTGCATACTGAGCGTGCCTTCCCTTCATAGCTTTACTTCACAGCTGATCGCGGGGTTGTCGGGTGTCGGACCCCGGCCTATCTGATATTGATGACCTCTCCCGAGGAGAGGTCATCAATATAAAAAGCCAGGAGAACCCCTTTAAGGCCATTTTACACAGGTTGATGCCCATCAGGGGTGGACTGGGAAATTAAAGTGACCTTGGAAAAAATACATAATAAACTTTCTAATATATTTTTTACTGAGAAAACTACATATTTCTACTCTTATCAGCTCTATCATTCTGAATTCTCTGGTTAATCCATCTTGATAGACAAAGATGGTCTATTAGCTCACTAAATCAAATTGCAGCTGCCCATTAAAGTTTATGGAGAGGAAAGAGAGAGGAGTGAGCTGTAGTGAGAAAGACAGGCTGCAGAAGCTAATAGTAAGTGCTATGTCCATGTCCGCAAAAAATAGATTGCATTCCGCATTTTTGCTGACCCATAGACTTTAATGGGGCCATGTCCTATTTTTCACTGAAAAGTATAGGACATGTTTTATTTGTTTTGCAGAGCCGTAGAACTGGCTACATATTGTAAATATTGTAGTGGACTATCCAATTGTCCATGCTTTATACTGTTCCTCTCCTGCCACTCCTACAACGCTATTAGAACCACAAACCTCTTGCCTTGTCCATCATGTTCCATACCATACTACTGTTGTTGGGACCCCAAACCTGAAACTGTTCCTAAAAAAGGATAATTTTTTTACTTCTTTTGTAAAAAAAAAAAACATTTCTTCTTAATTTTCCATGACGTAATAGATTTTCCTTAAAAAAACAAACAAACACCAAACCTGTTGCTCCTCTTCAAAAAGGGCTAATTTATGGACACAAACAACAGGTCATTGTTTCTAATATCGCAGTGTATTTATAAACACTGGCGGATGTCTGTCCCCAAAAGGTATAATTTTTGGAACATTTTTAATTATAAAAAGGATAAAAACCCTCTTATGGTGCAGTGTGTTATCAAACAGTGTTTGTTAGCAGTGGATACTATGTGTTTGCCCATAGCCTCATATGTCACTGTCACTTTGATATTACTAATGTTGTCTTGGCGTTAAATATTTTGAAAGGGATCGGGTACAGTTCTAGAGATGCCAGAGTGTCATGCATTACTTTTCAGGACAGCGGTGGCACTTTTAATGTGGGTTCAATTTATTTGGACGGTATAAAATCTGACTGCTCTGACAGAATCAGAAATGAAATGAATTTCAGGAAATTCGGTCATCTTGTGTAGGTACACTTTAGGTGTTTCACATTTTCAGTTTGTCGGCATCTCTTGTGTGCATCCTGTATAAACTGTTTATACTAATGTGCCATTGCAATCATTGTTAAAGTTTATAACCTGCACCCTCAAGTCCAGGTCTGTCAGCATTGTCTGTGAGATGGTAGTTAATGCTAGAAGCTAGGTTCCAATTAGGGTTGTCACGATACCAACATTTTGATTCAATTTCTATACCATAAAAAGTGCATTCCACATTTTATGGAACGTCCAGCCCATAATAGAACAGTCTTATCTTATTTTTTGTGGGGACAAGGTGATTAAAAAATGACAAATCATGCGTTTGTTTTTTTTATTTTCTGTTGCGATCTTCATGGCATATAAGATATTTTTTAATAGTTCAGACTTTTTCAGATGTGCCGATACCTAATTAGAGTTGAGCGGACACCTGGAAGTTCGGGTTCGACAGGTTCGGCCAAACTTCACAAAAAAGTTCGAGTTTGGGACCCGAACTTGACCCGAACCTGACCCCGGACCCGAAACCCATTGAAGTCAATGGGGACCCGAACTTTGGAGCACTAAAATGGCTGTAAAAAAGTCATGGGAAGGGCTAGAGGGCTGCAAAAGGCAGCTAAATGTGGTTAAGAGCATGGCAAGTGCTCTGCAAACAAATGTGGATAGTGAAATGATTTAAAAGAACATAAAATACGTAAAAATAAAAAATTATAATCTTGATCTAGGAGGACTAGGTCCATATGGAGTAGGTGGTTGAGGAGGCGGTGGATGTGGCAGTGTAGGTGGAAGTGGTGGTGGAGGAGGCGGTAGCCAACACTGTATTTTGTTTTTGTTTTTCATTTTATTTTTTTATTATTATTATTATTATTATTATTTTTGTTTAAATTTGGGTAGACCCCAAAACATTGGGAAATATAACAAATAAAACAAAGGGAAAGTGCGCTGAAGTACAAAAATGGCTGGGTGAGGCCGGTATACATGTCTATTCTGCACAAGGTACAAGTCCTGTGGGGTCCCTGCCTGGTTAATTTTAATGAACATGAGCTTGTCCACATTGGCTATGGACAGGCGGCTGCGCTTGTCTGTGATGACGCCCCCTGCCATGCTAAACAAATGTTCAGACAATACACTGGCTGCAGGGAAGGCCAGCACCTTCATGGCGTAAAGGGCAAGCTCAGGCCATGTGCCCAATTTGAAGACCCAGAAGTTGAAGGGGGCAGACCCGTCATTCAGTACGTGTGGGCGTGTGCACACATACTGCTCCACCATGTTGCTGAAATGTTGCCTACTGCTAAGACGTTCCATATCAGCTGGTGGTGCTGGTTGTTATGGCGTGCTGACAAAACTTTTCCACATTTCGGTCATGCTAACCCTGCCTTCTGAGGTGCTGGTGGTGCCCCAGCTGCGTTGGCGACCTCTTCCTCCTCAGCCTTCGTCTTGTGCTTCCACTGTGCCCCCGCTGTCAGGTCGGAATGCCATCAGCAGCGCGTCGACCAGCGTGCGCTCGTAGTCGCACATCTTCCGATCAGTAACAGATGTTTTTACTAAATTTAGTTCCCTGTCAGCAATGCAGAGCAGGGGTTTTTCAACTGCAAAAATGGGTTCACGTCACCCACCAACAGAACAGACGATTTTACAAATATTAGGTCCCTGTCACCTATGCAGAGCAGGGGTTTGTATATGGCAAAAATGGTAAAATGTCACCCAAGAATGTAACAGATGCTTTTGCACCCTGTTCCCTCTTTTGCTGTGCTGGTGCCTCTGTTCGACCACCGCCTCTACCTCCAAACTGCACAGGTCACTCGCATGACCTTGATTCCATTTGGGGTCTAGTACCTCATCATCCTCCACATCATCATTCCACCCAGTCTTTACCCCGCCCTCCTTGTCGGTCTGCACACTGCAGAAAGCCGCAGCAGTTGGCACCTGTGTTTCGTCATCAGAGACTTCCTGCGGTGGTCTTCCCATGTACTCATCCTGAAACATAAGTGGTTGGGCATCGGTGCACTCAATCTCTTCCCCTTCTGGGGCAGGGCTATGTGGATGGCCCTGAGAAACCCTGCTAGCAGAGTCATCAAAAAGCAGAAGAGACTGCTGCATGACTTGGGGCTCAGACTGCTTAGATGATTTGCAAGGGGGTGAGGTGAAAGACTGATGGCCATGGGCTGCAGGTGCCAACTCTAATCTTTCAGCAGGGGACTGGGTGGGAGACAATGTGAAGGAACTGGATGCACTGTCAGCAACCCAATCTACTATCGCCTGTACTTGTTCTAGCCTCACCATTTGTAGAGCCGCATTCGGCCCTACCAAATAACACTGAAGGTTCTGTCGCCTACTTGCACCTAAGGAAGGTGTTTCACTTGGGCATATAGCTGGCACAGATCGACCATGTCCTCTCCCTGCAACAGGAGCTCCACCAATACCAGCAGCACCACGACCAGGGCCTTGTCCCTTGTTTGACGCTCTCCTCATTTTTTGCGGTTAGCCCCCGAAGTAACAGACATTTTTACAAAATTAAGTTCCTTGTGAACAATGCAGAGCAGGGTTTTTTTGACAGCCAAAATGGGTTAATGTCAACCAACAATGGAGCAGACGAATTTTTGAAATTTAGGTTCCTGTCACCTAGGCAGAGCAGGGTTTTTTTGACAGGAAAAATGGGTTAATGTCACCCAACAATGGAACAGACGATTTTTTAAAACTTATTGCCGTCTGCTATGCAGTGCAGGCAGCAAAGGTACTTTATTGCCCCAAAAAGTTTTTTTTTTTCTCACACACAATGAAACAGATGGATTTAACTGTATTTATTTAACTACCAGAAATGCAGCTAAGGGCAAAAAGGTACTTTATTGCCCAAATTCTTTTTTAACCCTAAATGAAACAGATGCATTTAACTGCAATTATATTTCACTCTCACAAATGAAGCACAGGGGTTTTTAACATACAAAATGGTGGATATGTCACCCCTACAATGGAACTGATGGATTTGCTGAATTAATGTGCCTGCCTGTCACATGTGCAGGCCTCAGAGGTACTTTACATCCAAAAATGTGAATTTGAAGCCCAAAAATGTAACAGCGGTATTTAATGGTTTTATTTGACTGACAGGAATGTAGCGTAGGCCGCAAATGTACTTTATAGCAACAAATTAGATTTTTTTCAGCAAAAAATGTAACTGCAGTATTTGGCGGTTTTATTGGACTGTCAAAAATGCACCTCTACAATGGAACAGATGGATTTGCTGAATTTATGTGCCTGAATGTCACATATTCAGTGCAGGCCTCAGAGGTACTTTACAACAAAAAATGCAAATATGTCACCCCACAATGGAACAGATGGATTTAACTGATTATATATTATTCTCAGAAATGCAGAACAGGGGTACTTTACAGAAAAAATAGGGATATGTCACCCCCTGGGTCCCTGAACTCACAGACAGTATAATTTTCCCTTCCCCTGGCACATATGCAGTGCAGGTGCACTTTAAAAATGGGTATATGCCGGCCACTGAACTACAAGAACAGAATTAAATGATTGTCTCTGGCACATATGCAGTGCTGGGGCACTGCTGTTGCACAAAATGGCCACCGACGCCCACCTAACTAACAGACAGATTAAAACTTTATTTTCAGTCTCACTGGGCTCAGGGCAGGCTACTAAAATGTTGCATTGCACCCCCAAAACAAAAAAATGCTGTAGATCGCTGACTTCACACCAAGTGCAGATATCAGAGTCATTTCGAATCTCTCCCTCATAGCAGCAGCATCTTATCCCTACAACTAGTAATAGCTGAGTGACATGCAGCGCTACGTGACTCCAGCTTATATAGAGGGTGAGTCACATGCTGCACTTGGCCAATCACAGCCATGCCATTAGTAGGCATGGCTGTGATGGCTTCTAAGGGCACACTAGTTAAACGCTTTTGTTGATTGGCTGCCCTGCAGCCTTTCAAAAAGCGCCATTAAATTGCTGAACACTGAACTCAAACCAAAACTTTTACAAAAATGTTCGGGTCCGGGTACAAAAAACCCTAGAGGAAGCAAGGTGAAACGCGTGTCAGGGTTGGTGTGTTCGCTCCTGGCCTCTGGTCTGTATTGTTCTCTCATGCTACTTTTTGCACTTATTATTCATTGATGTTTGTTTTGTCCTTACGAGGGTATACTGGATAGTATTACAACTTATCAGGTTAATTCCTGTAGGGATTTCTATCTGTAAGATTACAGTAGCTACTGGTATGGCTACTTATGGGACTTGTGCAATATTATTTGTAGCTAGATGGGTACATAGGTGCACTTTAAGATTTTAAGTGATATGTGTATAATAATACTGGCACAGCATACCCTATGTAGATGTGACAATGCGGCCTTAAATGTCCAAGGTAAACTAATACTAGTACCTTCATGTACTGCTGCTATATATTTTATTTTATTTTATGATTTGTTCTACTAATAAATTCTTGTGTACTATCATATGTGCGCTTTTGAATTGGTGTTTTGTTATACATTCCCCCCTGATCCTAACTCATAAGTAGGGAAGAGCAAACTCGTGGAAGTCAATGGGGACCCAAGCTTCACTTTATTATTTTCCGTTGTAACATGGTTATAACGGAAAATAATAGCATTCTTAAGACAGAATGCTAAATAAAATGGCCATTGAGGGGTTAGAAAACAAACCAAAAAACTCAACTCATCCACTTGATCGCACAGCCGGTATCCTCTTCTTTCTTCTTTCTGCAGGACCTGCAAAAGGACCTGCAATGACGTCACCGCGCTCACCATATTGAGCGCGGTGAGGTCATTGCAGGTCCTTTTTCAGGTCCTGCAGGAAGAAGAAAGAAGAGGATACCGGCTGCGCGATCAAGTGGATGAGTTTTTTTTTTTTTTTTTTTATCCCTAAATGGCCATTTTATTTAGCATTCTGCCTTAAGAATGCTATTATTTTCTGTTATAGCCATGTCATAATGGAAAATAATAAAAATCAGCCGAACGCGGTCTTCAGTGAAAAAGTCTGAGTTTGGGTCCGGGTTTGCTCAACCCTATTCATAAGTTTGGTACATCTTGATGGTGGATGTCTGAATACAGATGATAAAATCTATGAGCTGGTGTACATTTGTGCTAAAATTGCATCATTTTTCTTAATAATTAACCACTTCCCGTCACACTAAAGCCGATAGGCAACAGGACTGCGGCGATCTCAGGTCTCAGCGACGCCCATTGGCGTCATCTTATGAGACCTGAGATTTTGCGTGAACGCGCCCATGCTCGTGCGTTCACAGCGGCGCGCAGCTCTGAATTTAAACTACAGCCTGCCAGCGCTGATCATTCGCTGGCAGGCTGTAGATGTTTAAAAAAAATCGCATCAGAAAGGTATATTAGACGCTGTTTTGTTAACAGCGTCTGATATACCTGCTACCTGGTCCTCTGGTGGTCCCTTTTGCTTGGATCCACCACCAGAGGACACAGGCAGCTCTGTAAGTAGCACCAAGCACCACACTACACTACACCCTCCCCTGTCACTTATTAACCCCTGATCACCCAATATACACTCACCTAAAGAATTATTAGGAACACCTGTTCTATTTCTCATTAATGCGATTATCTAGTCAACCAATCACATGGCAGTTGCTTCAATGCATGTAAGGTTGTGGTTCTGGTCAAGACAATCTCCTGAACTCCAAACTGAATGTCAGAATGGGAAAGAAAGGTGATTTAAGCAATTTTGAGAGTGGCATGGTTGTTGGTGCCAGACGAGCCGGTCTGAGTATTTCACAATCTGCTCAGTTACTGGGATTTTCACGCACAACCATTTGTAAGGTTTACAAAGAATGGTGTGAAAAGGGAAAAACATCCAGTATGCGGCAGTCCTGTGGGTGAAAATGCCTTGTTGATGCTAGAGGTCAGAGGAGAATGGGCCGACTGATTCAAGCTGATATAAGAGCAACGTTGACTGAAATAACCACTCGTTACAACCGAGGTATGCAGCAAAGCATTTGTGAAGCCACAACACGCACAACCTTGGGCTACAACAGCAGAAGACCCCACCGGGTACCACTCATCTCCACTACAAATAGGAAAAAGAGGCTACAATTTGCACGAGCTCACCAAAATTGGACTGTTGAAGACTGGAAAAATGTTGCCTGGTCTGATGAGTCTCGATTTCTGTTGAGACATTCAAATGGTAGAGTCTGAATTTGGCGTAAACAGAACGAGAACATGTATCCATCATGCCTTGTTACCACTGTGCAGGCTGGTGGTGGTGGTGTAATGGTGTGAGGGATGTTTTCTGGGCACACTTTAGGCCCCTTAGTGCCAATTGGCCATCGTTTAAATGCCACGGGCTACCTGAGCATTGTTTCTGACCATGTCCATCCCTTCATGACCACCATGTACCCATCCTCTGATGGCTACTTCCAGCAGGATAATGCACCATGTCACAAAGCTCGAATAATTTCAAATTGGTTTCTTGAACATGACAATGAGTTTACTGTACTAAAATGGCCCCCACAGTCACCAGATCTCAACCCAATAGAGCATCTTTGGGATGTGGTGGAACGGGAGCTTCGTGCCCTGGATGTGCATTCCTCAAATCTCCATCAACTGCAAGATAATATCCTATCAATATGGGCCAACATTTCTAAAGAATGCTATCAGCACCTTGTTGAATCAATGCCACGTAGAATTAAGGCAGTTCTGAAGGCAAAAGGGGGTCCAACACCATATTAGTATGGTGTTCCTAATAATTCTTTAGGTGAGTGTAGCCTCCCTGATCACCCCCCTGTCATTGATCACCCCCCTGTAAGGCTCCATTCAGACGTCCATATGTGTTTTGCGGATCCATGGATCCGCAAAACACGGACACCAGCAATGTGCTTTCCCCATTTTGCGGATCCGCACATTGCCAGAACTATATAGAAAATGCCTTTTCTTGTCCGCAATTGCGGACAAGAATAGGACATGTTCTATATTTTTGCGGAACGGAAGTGCGGACCCGGAAGTGCGGATCCGCAATTCCGGATCTGAGCGGGACAAAGTCTGCCCCCAAAGAAATGAAAGGGTCCGCAATTCTGTTCCGCAAAATGCGGAACAGAATTGCGGACGTGTGAATGGGGCCTAAGGGTCCCTTATCACCGCCAGTTAGTTAGCTACTTGTTAGGTAGTTAGTGCCCAGCCCACCGCACCGCAGTCACTGATTCGGCATCGCTGTTGCTAATCAGCACTAGTACTATATAGTATCTGTAAGTGATCAAGACTGATCGCAATCAGATCTATATCAGGCCCGTTCAGGCCTGATCTTGTGCTCACACTTGCGTTCAGTCCGCTCCACCGCAGTGACATTTTTTGGCAGAGATTTTTTTCATCCACATTGATCGATGCGGATGAAGAAATCTGTGCCGCTCATTTTTTCTTTCAGCCCAGAGGCTGAACGGAAAAAAATAATCTGATTACCCGTATGCTCAATATAAGGAGAATAGCAGAAACTCCTAATGCTGGCCATACATGTAATGATTGCGGAGACCCTCAAATGACCCCATTTTAGAAAGAAGACACCCCAAGGTATTCACTGAGAGGCATATTGAGTCCATGAAAGATTGAACTTTTTGTCACAAGTAAGCGGAAAGGGAGACTTTGTGAGAAAAAAAAAAATCAATTTCCGCTAACTTGTGCCCAAAAAAAATATATTCTATGAACTCGCCATGCCCCTCACGGAATACCTTGGGGTGTCTTCTTTCCAAAACGGGGTCACATGTGGGGTATTTATACTGCCCTGGCATTTTAGGGGCCCTAAAGCGTGAGAAGAATCTTTTAAGTTGTCTCTATGTATGTAATTTCTCCTAGCTACCAGCCATGTATTGAAATAATAATGTTTCCACTTATCTTGTTGTCATGTGCCAATTAGGGCGATCAAATGCATCATTTTTTCATCTTAGCATGCTAACACTACCCTTCCCCTGTGAAAGGAGATACTGCATGACATTTATATATGTAATTGACCCTAGCAACCAGCCATGTGTGAGAAACATATGGGGTCATTTATCAAACTGGTGTAAAGTAGAACTGGCTTATTTGCCCATAGCGACCAATCAGATTCCAGAATTCATTTTTCAGTGCTCCTTTGGAAAATGAAAGGTGGAATCTGATTGGTTGCTATGGGCCACTAAGTCCCTACTTTACACTAGTTTGATAAATGACTAGAGTTGAGCGAACCCGAACTGTAAAGTTCGGGTTCGTACCAAACTTTAGGTTTTTCGTCACCCGGACCCAAACATTTACGTAAAAGTTTTCGGGTTCGGTGTTTGGCGATTTTTTATGGCGCTTTTTGAAAGGCTGCAAAGCAGCCAATCAACAAGCGTCATAATACTTGCCCCAAAAGGCCATCACAGCCATGCCTACTATTGGCATGGCTGGGATTTGCCAACTGCAGCATGTGACCCAGCCTCTATTTAAGCTGGAGTCACGTAGCTCCGCCCGTCACTCTGCTCGGATTAGTGTAGGGAGAGGATGCAGCTGCTGTGAGGGAGAGATCAGGGAGAAATCTTATGAAGAACTGCTTCTTTACTCAGTTATCTACAGCAAATGTGTTTTGTGGGTGCAGTGCACATTTTTTGTAAGCCTGCCCTGAGCCAACTACTACAGTTTTTTTCCTTCAGTTAGTCAATATCAATACATAATCGGCAGCCATTTTATGCAACGATAGTGCACCAGCACAGGATATCTGCATGTCTGCAAGTCCAGAAATACTACTTTGAGACACTGGGGTTAAAAAAAAAAAAAACATGTTTTTCATAAAGTGCACATCTAGGATTATCGCTGCATAAGTGACTGAAATTTAGGCCACAAATACGGCTTTTTGCTTACTGGAGCATACTGGGGTGAAAAAAAACATCTGTTTCATATAGTGCACATCTAGGATTATAGGTGCATAAGTGAGTGTCACATTTAGGCCAGAAATGCAGCTTTTTGCTTACTGGGGTTAAAAAACCCTCTGATATACTGCACATCTGGGATTAGACATGCATAAGTCACTGTGAAATTTAGGCCACAAATACGGATTTCTGCTTACTGTGGTTAAAAAACCCTCTGATATACTGCACATCTGGGATTAGACGTGCATAAGTGACTGTGAAATTTAGGCCACAAATACCGCTGTGGAATAGAGTAAAAAAAAAAAATGGAGTGCAATAACCTACATCAGGGTTTTTATTGGAGGTTAATTATTTTTTTAACAGACTTAACCACTTTTTACTTTGCTTGGTGAACGCTAACTATGAGGCAAACATCTAATAAGGGACGCGGTCATGGTCGTGGTGGTGGTGTTGGTGGAGCCTCTGGTGCAGGGAGAGGACGTGGCCATTCAGCTACACGTCCTACTGGACATATTACCTCAGGTCCCAGTAGCCGCCAGAATCTACAGCGATATTTGGTCAGGCCTAATGCCGTTCTAAGGATGGTAAGTCTGAGCAGGTACAGGCATTAGTCAATTGGGTGGCTGACAGTGGATCCAGCACGTTCACATTATCTCCCACCCAGTCTTCTGCAGAAAGCGCACAGATGGCGCCTGAAAAGCAAGACCATCAGTCTGTCACATCCAGTGGCGACTCTAGGAACAATATATAGGGGGGGCACAAAGATACCACAGTCAAAAATGGGGGGGCACAAACAAAATAAGTATATATCAATAAGATTACAAAATACGAGAGAATTGCGATATGCAGGGATACAGTTATAATAAAGCAATTTACTTACAAAAGAAGCTATTCAGTCGTCTGCAGTGCCGTCCTCTGCTTGCTTCCACGGATTCTTTCCCCTTCTTTCTGTCTCTCGTCAGTGCACAGGCGCACTGTTATGGTGGATCTGTGGAAGACACACTGTTATGGGGGCATCTGTGGATGACACATTATGCCTCTCATTAGCCCTCATTATGCCTCTCATATCAGCCCCCATATCAGCCCTTATGCCTCATTAGCCCCCATATCAGCCCTTATGCCTCATTAGCCCCCATATCAGCCCTTATGCCTCATTAGCCCCCATATCAGCCCTTATGCCTCATTAGCCCCCATTATGCCTCTTATTAGCCCCATTATGCCTCTTATTAGCCCCATATGCCTCCTATTAGCCCCCATATGCCTCCTATTAGCCCCCATATGCCTCCTATTAGCCCCCATATGCCTCCAATTAGCCCCCATATGCCTCCAATTAGCCCCCATATGCCTCCAATTAGCCCCCATATGCCTCCTATTAGCCCCCATATGCCTCCTATTAGCCCCATATGCCTCCTATTAGCCCCATATGCCTCCAATTAGACCCCATATGCCTCCAATTAGACCCCATATGCCTCCAATTAGCCCCCATATGCCTCCAATTAGCCCCCATATGCCTCCTATTAGCCCCCATATGCCTCCTATTAGCCCCATATGCCTCCTATTAGCCCCCATATGCCTCCTATTAGCCCCCATATACCTCCTATTAGCCCCATATGCCTCCTATTAGCCCCATATGCCTCCTATTAGCCCCATATGCCTCCTATTAGCCCCCATATGCCTCCAATTAGCCCCATATGCCTCCAATTAACCCCCATATGCCTCCTATTAGCCCCCATATGCCTCCAATTAGCCCCCATATGCCTCCAATTAGCCCCCATATGCCTCCTATTAGCCCCCATATGCCTCCTATTAGCCCCCATATGCCTCCTATTAGCCCCCATATGCCTCATATTAGCCCCATATGCCTCCTATTAGCCCCATATGCCTCCTATTAGCCCCATATGCCTCCAATTAGCCCCATATGCCTCCAATTAGCCCCCATATGCCTCCAATTAGCCCCCATATGCCTCCTATTAGCCCCCATATGCCTCCTATTAGCCCCCATATGCCTCCTATTAGCCCCCATATGCCTCATATTAGCCTCATATGCCTCCTATTAGCCCCCATATGCCTCCTATTAGCCCCCATATGCCTCATATTAGCCCCATATGCCTCCTATTAGCCCCATATGCCTCCTATTAGCCCCATATGCCTCCTATTAGCCCCCATATGCCTCCAATTAGCCCCATATGCCTCCAATTAGCCCCATATGCCTCCAATTAGCCCCCATATGCCTCCAATTAGCCCCCATATGCCTCCTATTAGCCCCCTTATGCCTCCTATTAGCCCCATATGCCTCCTATTAGCCCCATTATGCCTCATATTAGCCCCCATATGCCTCCTATTAGCCCCATATGCCTCCTATTAGCCCCATATGCCTCCTATTAGCCCCAATATGCCTCCTATTAGCCCCAAATATGCCTCCAATTATCCCCCAAATATGCCACCAATTATCCCCCAATATGCCACCAATTAGCCCCCATATGCCTCCAATTAGCCCCCAAATATGCCTCCAATTAGCCCCCATATGCCTCCAAATGCCCCATATGCCTCCAATTAGCCCCCATAATGCCCCCAGCAGCCACATTTTCTATAAAATAAAAAATAAAAACACTTACCTCTCCTGCTCCTGGACGGACGCCGCCTGCCATTTTCTCCTCAGTCGACTGTGCTCTAAACTGGCGCGCACAGCGTGAGGTCACAGAGCGACCTTACGCTGTGCGCAGCCCTGCACAGCCGACAGCCGAGGCCCAGGACGTGGTGAGTACAGAGCGTTCACCACTTCCTGGTCCTTCGGTACTAATGAGCGCTTCCATAATGGAAGCGCTCATTAGTATTCACTCTGGGGAATCAGCGGGGGGGCACCCGGGGGGGCAAGGGACAACATAGGGGGGGCAATTGCCCCCCCTCGCCCCCCTCTAGCGACGCCACTACATCAGGGAAACTGTCTGAGCATCAAGTTATGCAGCAGTCTCTTATGCTGTTTGAAGACTCTGCTGGCAGGGTTTCCCAAGGGCATCCACCTAGCCCTTCCCCAGGTGTGGAAGACATAGAATGCACTGACGCACAACCACTTATGTTTCCTGATGAGGACATGGGAATACCACCTCAGCATGTCTCTGATGATGACGAAACACAGGTGCCAATTGCTGTGTCTTTCTGCAGTGTGCAGACCGAAAAGGAGGTCAGGGAGGAAGACTGGGTGGAAGACGGTGCAGGGGACGATGAGGTCCTAGACCCCACATGGAATGAAGGTCGTGCCACTGACTTTCACAGTTCGGAGGAAGAGGCAGTGGTGAGACCAAGCCAACAGTGTAGCAAAAGAGGGAGCAGAGTGCAAAAGCAGAGCAGCCGTCGCCAAAACAGTTTGCCTGCTACTGGCCACCGTCAACAGGGACCGAGCACACCAAAGGCAGCTTCAAGGAGTTCCCTGGCATGGCACTTCTTCACACAATGTGCTGGCGACAAGACCCGAGTGGTTTGCAGGCTGTGCCATC